>NW_024609868.1:137402736-138072421 GCF_016920785.2 Ixodes scapularis
TTTGTGCTTAAAAATGAGCACCAAAGAAACGGGGACAGGTGAAGAAATGGACGACAACACGGGGCGATACTCGCAACAGAAAGTTTAGTAGAAACCACACATGCTTAAATACTTAAAATAAAACCTTGTCACTTCCAGCGTCTCCCCTCTTTTTCTAAACATAGAAATTTTCCTAATCTGATAAGGCCACTGATGGCTTGCTGGTACAGATATCAGCACCTCATGTTTTGATAATGAACGCTTCTTGAATCTCTCTGGTTGTTTTTTTCTTTTTTTGCTGTGTCGCCCCAGGATGATTGTGTTTGACAAATTCGGGATGCACGGGCATCGATCACATTGCACGGCCATATGACCAAACGGCGTCTGTTTGATAGTTGCCGCGTGCTCCCTCGCACGATCATTAATGCAGCGGCCTGTTTGCCCTACATACGAGCACCCACAGGAAAATGGTATATCGTAGACGACAGGTGATTTACAGTCCACAAACTTCGTTTGCTGTTTCTTTTTGCATTACTCACTAGCCTCTTCGGGAGCATTTATCCTTCTGCACGAGGCCGAGAGTTTCTTCGGGGCCGAAAAGACAACCGGAACGTTGAAACGCTCCCCAACTTCTTTTAAGTTGTGGAAGATAGCATGAAGGTAAGGAATGATGGCCGGTCTGGCTTTTTGCCGTTCACGGGCGTTTAGGTGAACACGTCTATTTTTTTTTTTTTTTTTTGAGGCTGTCCGCTGCGTCAGTCAGAGTTTTCTGCGGAAAACCAGCACTTTTTAGACGTTCCACCTGTAACTGGCAGCTCCTGCCCATCTCATGATGACAGATTTGGCCAATGCAGGTCTGAGACAGGACTGTGCGATACCTCGCTTTACCAGTTTTGAATGTGCAGAGTCGTAGGGGACGGGGGCCATCGTTGACCACTTCAAGTGCGCCAACCTCAAGCTACTAGCCTCTGACAAGGAAGGGGAATTTGTCGTCCTGCCCCATGAACAACACGCACAAAGAAAAAAAACCAAAAAAACAAGGAAGCTGTTGACAAGAGCTTCAAGCTGGTGAAGCCAAGATCTCTGAACAAGTTGAAGTCGAGGGCAAAGGAATTGTGCTTTGAATTAGACCTTCCTGTTTTAGCGAAGAGGTTGAACCCCAGTAAGAAGCTGTCCCTGGACGTTTTTTTTCGCGGCTCAGACGCATAAAAGGGACTTCCCTTTTAGGGCGATAGTGACAGAAAGAGACTGATGGCAGTTCCAGTTTTCGACCCTTCTCAGAATGCACCTTTCATCATTGAAACTGCACGATGGGTTCCTAATCCGTAGCTCAGACGAGGTGACTGACTTCCTGAGGGTTTGGTCTAGAGGGAAGTGTGATGCCTTTTCAATTGATGTTGAAGATCTTCTTCGCTCTGTCCCGCATCAGGCCCTTTTTACGGCTGTAGCACAATGCATCGAGAAGAATGGAGAGACGGCCTTCCGGAGCTTCTGTGGTATGAGTGTGGGGAGATTCATTGAACTCCTGTCTTTCTATTTTGAACATACGTTTGTGTCTTTTGATGGTGAAGTGTATGTGCAAAAACAGGGCATTTGCATTGGTTGGCGAGTGGCCCCCATCTTTTGTGATATTTTTTAGCACACGGTGACCAAGCTATAGCTGAAAGCGTGGGAATGAAGGCCATTTTAAAATTTATAGATATGTCGATGAATACCTTGTGTAATAATGTGATCAATGCGGCGTCCAAAAGAGAAAGGAAATTGGAGGATACCAACGGGGAAAAGGGGAAGAAAAGACGTCGTGAAGAACGAAGAGATTCAGGGTTGAGAGCGGACATATACGGAAACGCTTGGCTCCGGAATACACCGGCGAAGCTGTTATTCATAGAAGTCTGCCGACCTGTCCTCACTGTCAACTTTGAACGGGAAGCCTGGCTTAAGAGCGAACCGGCAAAGCCGTCCCAACAATTGGTTGACTGGATACCTAGGTTCGACATTGTACATGTTCCTTTTAAAAGTACACGGAAGTGACGTCATCACGTCTGATTGATTGGAAGCAAAAGTGACGTAATTTCGCTAGAAAAATGTGGGCGGAGTCGGCAAAACTGGGCGAAGTCGGCTACCGGACGTGGGAACAAAGTGACGTTTCGTTTTGTACCGAGTACGTTTCAAAAGGTACTTGCTCGGAACTAGGCGTCAGTGGCAGCATGTTTTCGGCGTCGAGGTGTCGCCGTCTCGTGAATTCGACTTTTTCTTTAATAGATCGTTTTTTTCCGCCGGAAAGGCTGTATCGGTAACACCGCGATGCATTCGAGCGCCTTGAGGAGATCTTTCGGAAGCAATACCGCCTGCCCAAGATCGTGGTGCGGTGGTCGTGCGACGAACTTCGCGAGAAACCGGAGGTGAGGAGAGTGCGTAGCTCATGGGCGGTCATGACTGTGGAGCTTCAAGTGTTGTGTGCACTGCGCTTATACGCCACGGGGAGCTTCCACGGCATGGTGTCGAGCGACGAACACGTAGTGCGGGACCAAGAGACAGTCGCGTTGCGGTCCGCGCCGTGTCCGTCGCTATCGTGCGTCGTCTCGGGGTCCAGCGTGGCTGGATCCACCTCCCCGAGACGCCGAGCGAGAGGTTCAACGCGGAGAAAGGCCGACGATGGAGACCATGGTCCCGTCCACGCAACCGTAATCGGTTGCGTGGACGGGACCATGGTCTCCATCGTCGGCCCATCCAAGAACGACCCCACCGTCACGAAGGCGGCGTACTGGTGCCGCAAGTACTTCTACGCCCTCAACATGATGGTGGTAAGCACACTCATGTTACGTAGTCAAAACGCGTCGCAAATTTGTAGAAAAAAAACACATTGCCAATACGGTGTAAATATGCCGTTTTATGACTGCGGGCTGTGGGGTCTCACGACTGCGCGAGCATGTGCTCTACGTAGCATGTGAGCCGTGAGACGCTTTTTCCAAAATAATACTTGTCTATTAAAACGTGCAAGCTTCCGTCAAAAAAAAGCACATTTTTTTGTTTCAAGGTAGTTGTTCCTTGCATCCCGGAAGGTGTGTTGGCATGCATCTGTCAGACAAAATAACTTGAAAGAATCTGAAATTGCGACTGCTTTGTGAACCATAAGTACAATCCACTACTTGTGGATTCAGGTAATTACATGTCAATATCTCTCTCACTTTCAGGTGTGTGACGCCGACTGCTGGATAATGTGCATCGACCAACGGTATCCTGGGTCGGTGCACGACTCCTTCGTGTGGCAATTTTCCTGGCTCCGAAACCAACTCGAGCAAGGGCAGCTGCCACGTGACGGCCGGTTCCTGCTTGGTGAGCATACTAAATTCATTCATTACGCACACGGCGGCTCCCACTGCTGGAAAGCCAGAGTACCACACAAACTGTGCTTGTTGTGAGGCACACAGACACAGTTGCTGGAACTCCTTGAAGTGAGACAACACCCAAAGTTAGGCCATTAATCTCTGTTTATGTCCACAAAACTCTCACACTCTGCAGGCTACGAAAACCACACTACACTAATCTCACGGCAGTGATAGACTGCGCAAGGCATGCGACCGCAGTGCGAGTCGCTGTCCGGTTCGGCCCACCCACTGTTATTGTCTGCCTGCACTCTCTTGCTGGTTGGTTTTTTCATAATGTTGGAGCTCTTTCGCTGATCCCAGAGGGCTCGCCTGGTCGCTTTGACGGTCGTCAGTCTGTACAGAATGGGATCAATTCCTCCTTGGCCACTTGGGGCTCGCCAAATCTGTCCTCGGATCGTCTCTCTCCCACACACTGGATTCTTTTCCCTCCTAGTAGACCCTCCGTGTCCCAGCAGGACCTGACTCCTTTCCAATCGAGCCACGCCCTCTCTTTTTCCCATCTCCAACTCCCCCGAGGATTAGGAAAGAGGCTCGTCGAACTGGCGCCTTACCCCCTGCTTGCCAAAGACAAGGCCAGTGTGTTCTGCTCTGCCCGTGCGTAAGGTCACGGCCACACTCCCAAAAGCAACAAAGCTTTTATCTGTCGGATGCAAGGGCCTAATAATTCACTTGCATACAACACAGCACCCATAAGGAATCGAGCACACATCCCAAACAACCCTCCAGGAAAACACATAGTGACATGAAACAACAGGGAGTGTGCAGGCAAGCTGGTGCTAATTAATCATAATGTAAACTGATACTGTAGTGCAGAAATATTAACAAACTCTTAAGTCACACTTAAGTTACATTATAATTGACATAGTTGCACACAGCTGTTTTTGCTGTTTTCTTGCCTTTCATTTTAAAAAGAAAAGAATGTAATATGTTCAATCCTCTACATGTGCAGGTCACAGCGGCTACCCCTTAGAGCCTTGGCTCATCACCCCTGTCCCCGGGAACCACGCGACCTCCACCGCTTGCGGCCGGTTTAATAAGGCGCATTCCTCGGTCAGGTCTGTTGTGGAGCGCTGCATCGGGTTGTTGAAAAACAGATTCCGGTGTCTGCAAGGGCACCGGGCTCTGTATTACCACCCTTCAACAGCCACAGCCATTATTTCGGCATGTGCAGTGCTCCACAACATCTGCCTTGCATTGAGCGAGCCAGAACCGGAGTCAGACTCCGACCTTGAAGTGTCAGGGTTGGAGTCTGAGCCGAGCTCGGAGGGGTCAGCGTCGGCTCCCAAGTGGTTGGCTCCTGCCGGCCCTTCAGTCGGCCTTCCGGTCAACCTCTACAGGGGAAAGGCTCTGAGGCAGCGCCTTGACGCTCCGTTCGGAACCCGCCGCAGGTGTGCCCGTGCGGAACGCCACACGCAAGGAGTCCGCCGCCACGACGGTAGTCCCGACCACCAGGGACACCGTCGGGAAGCCCCTCAGCGCCCTCGCCACGGTGGTGCCCAGCATGGACGCCGGCGGCGACAAGGAACCTCTCGCCACCACGACTGAGGTCCTGACCACCAAGGACCCCGTCACATCCTTCCCCTCAGTGAAGCCCTCTCCGTGGAAGCCGCAAAGTGCACACTTCGCTTCCTGCTCCACAGTCATGGCCGTCCACAAGCTACACACTCTCTTCAGTTCCTACACCTTGAGAAGTTCGTTGCACAGCCAGCGTGCTGCCTCCAGATACGTGTGGAGTGCATCGCGGTGATATCGATACAGCCTTTATTATTTTATGAGCAGAAGGCGCGAGACGCAGTCGACAGTGACAGAAAAGGTTCGGAGGTTTAGTTGCCAGACCAACAGGCATCTGGATTGCCCCTGCAAAGAACTGAGCATTAATTTAGACTACCTCTAGAAAGAAATGCTTGCTTTTGCAGAGATTGCTTTCTTAGTTGCTGATTGAACCAGGGATGTTGTTGTCATGGACATTGTTTCATTTTACAAATCCGTCAAAGCGTCTTGCCTTCTGCTCCATTTTAGTATCTCTTTTATGGCACTTCATCAAAGTTAGGTGATTGTGTTATCTCAAGAGAGTGCACAGGTAGTTTGTTTCGAAAATTGCTTTATTTCTTAAAGAAAAACCATTGACTTCATGAATAAAAGTGTGATAACATGAAATATAATATTTCATTCTTGGAAGTAAAACTGAGCATCGACTGCAACCATGTAAACAATTGGGCAATCTGAAGTATATATCACAGATACCTTGTACCACTCTGGTCTTATTTGAGCACAATAGTTAAATCTCGAAAAGACAAAAAAATATATTCTCTGACTAGCATACCACCATATAAACACTGTACCACTCTTAAAGAATTATCACAGAGTTTGCGCCAAACATTCTTATTTGAGCACAGCAATAGCAAGTTCTCGAAAGATAAAAAAATTATTTCTGACTAGAGATGCGCCATATAAACACTAGGTCATTCTGAAGAAATGTATCACAGGTTTTAAGGACTCTATGAAGCACATAGTCTCTAGATTGCATTTCGTCAGATATATGACAATGCTACACATAAAAAGCATAAAGGCCAAGTTCAATGCTTAGGTAATACAAAATGTATGTAGCTGCTATTGCAACCCACGACTAGACTGCAGGCCTCTTAAATTCTCAATGAAAAATTTCTTGACACCTGACAGGAATGAGAGAACACTTCCTATAGTTAGCGACAGGTTAAGTATTAAATGGAGGCTCCTCCCATTTCTTCCCACTCCAGCAGAGCAAAGGCTGGAGAGCAGCTTGCTTCCTCTCTACTGTTCGCTCTGCTAAAGTACAAAGAGGTGGGAGGAGCTTCCACTTCACTGTTAAACTGTTGCCGAGTATAGCTGTCGCTGTTCGTCAAACACAAGTCATGGCTTGCTTGGGCATAAATCTGTCTGTTGCCCAGCCAATATTTTCTACTTGCTTCACGGGTCATAGCCAAGGAAAGTGGACTAACCCAGCTCTTGGCAATGCTGTAATCTGACTATTGCGCCAATCTCAAACCCTGCCAAATTAAACGGCCGGCTTGGCGTGTGTAATAAATAAAATAAATAAATAAATTTAAGGTTTAGTTTCAAGGGGGGGAGGGGGGGGGGGCGGGGCTCTGGCCAGAGCTGCGGCGCGGGCCGGGGCTGCGGAGTGGGCCGGGTCTCCGGGGTGGGCCGGGGCTGCTTGGTGGGCCGGGGCTGCAGGGTTAGCCGGGGCTGCGGGCTGTTCGTAGTTCGTTTAGTCTGGACTATAACACGTCATGGCGATTGTTTCTATCACCTAAAGCAGAGGAGTGGTATTCTGTCCGCGCAGATCGCAGCTTCTTTGTCAATTTATTTCGGTACTGTTTAAAAGTCTTCAAATCATCAGGTGCACGAGTATTCAGGAAGCATCTGTATAGCTTGTCTCTAATTTTCATTTCTTTACGCAGCTCTGGCGTAATTCACGGCTTTCTGGTTTTCCGACTTTGTTTACGTTCTTTAATAGGGAAGTGGTCGGTATATAGCTTTTTGAAAATGTCAATAAACGTATCGTAAGCATCATTCGGCTCACTGAATGTATCTGTTCTGTTCCAATATTCCCGCAGCAATGCAACGCGGAAAGAATTAAGGGCTTTCTCCGTAATTGACTCGTACAGAATTTTAGGGTCTTTGTTTGCTGCTTGTTGAGTTCTTTTTACACAAAGGAACACACGGCGATGGTCACTAATGTTGCAGGTTATAACTCCAGCCTTAGCGTACGACTGCAATGAATTTGTAATAAACAGATCAAGGACGGATTCGCATTCGGCTGTGACTCTAGTCGGAACATTAATGATATTGACAAAACCATTAGATGTTATTACAGCGCTAAAATTCCTGGCCGATTGGCTATTGTTACTCATGTTGATGTTTAAATCTCCTCTAGCAATTAAGGTCTTTGTGTTTTCAACAACGAAGGCTAGAAATTGATCGTAGAATTTTAAAAATATCGAGATATCTCCATTAGGTGGCTGTTAACAAACAGAATACACTGTCTTATTTGAACACAAAGAGAGTATTTCATAGTCAGCCGTAAGCATTGTCGCAGAGCAGTAACGCAATTCCACCACCTCGTCCATTGGATCGGTTTAAGTAGTAAGTCGTATAGTTTGGTAACCTGAGCACATCATGTTCACTCGTGCTCCAAGTCTCAGTTAGCATAATGGCATAATGGCAAGAAGTTTAAATGAAAATTCAGTAAAGAGTTCTTCCAAACAAATTACCTTGTTCTTTACAGACCTCGTATTTAAATGAATACATTTCAGAAAAGGAGGTGGGAGCCCAGTCACAAGCTGGTCGACGTCACTCTGCAAATAATAGCACTGATCGTCGTTCATGGCACATTATCTTCTAAAAAGTTCATCTGCAGCATACTCGCGTTTACTCCACCCTACCAACCCCCCCCCCCCCCCCCCCCAAGAAAGAAAAAGAAAAAAAGGTACTTGACAGGGCAGGTTTGAGGGATGTGACGGGCGAGCTTACCAGAAAGAGGGAGATGCTAATCCCCATTATAAGGGGGGTTGTCCGGTTTCTTGGGTTTTTGCCGTTGGCTTTGCCTGGTTACCTTGGGCTGCTCCGCTGCACCTGGGCCGCTCGGTTGGGGAGACTTGCACGGAGCGGCTGCCTCCTCTGAAGGGGCGGCCAACTTCGATGCCGGCGTCGATCCGGTAGCTTCAGGGGATGCCGCCAGCTCGTCTGTCAGCTGAACGAGATCTTCAATCTGTGCCACTTTTCCGTTGTCTTCCTTGGCATCGCACTCTCCTTCCATGACTTCCGGATGCTCGCCTGGATCCCGCGATGTATCATCGGCGTCGAGCGGCGGCAGCGGCTCCGTGATGGCAAGCTGCATTGGCTCGTCACTGTCGTCCAGAAGTACGTCTTCGGGGCCCCGTTAACTTGGACCCTGGCTTTGGCCGCATATGTCGGCACGCACTCAATCTCGACGTGGCCATATCTACGACACCTGCGGCACCAAGGAGCCCGGCACTGCCTCCGCATGTGCCCCAGCTGGTTGCAGCGAGACACAGCGGTGGTCGGCCAGGCATTGAGAGCAACAACTGGTAGCCAGCGATCGAGGCCAGATGAGGAAGGTTTTCCTTGTTGACCCCCTCACAGAGAACGAGGGTGACGCTTCTCGTTGTCCTGTGTACCTTATATGCGCCGTTCGGTGCACGCCATTTCTCCCGCGTAAAACGCTTCAACCTGCCAAGAGAGTCAAGAGCGCCTTCGACCTCGCTGTCCGTCACGAAGGTAGGCAACCAATGTAATCGCACCGTCACCTCCGTCTGGTTGGGATCGATGATGACGCACCTTCTTCCCTTTACGGTGAGCTCCCTGAATGCAGCGAGGCGCTCCTTGGCCTCGGCGGTGTCGAGTGGGCAAATCAGCACGTGGTAGTACTGGAAGTTTCCTAGCCTCACCGCGTGCTTCATACCCTCGGTCTCCTCCAGTGCCTCAGCGAAGTCCTGGGTCCTGTACGGCCTCCCGCGCAGGTCATCGTCTAGAAAAACCGTTGTCTCCAGCCGCCTTTTACGCGGGAGTTGGGGCAGCTGCATCCTGTAGCCGTCGTCAGAGGTTTCTGTTGAATCATGTCCGGTAGCGCCGCCGACGCCGCCGCTCCGTTTGACATTGCTCCTGGCGCGAGGGATCGGGAGCTCCGGAGAAACACGTCCACTCTCGACAAACGCGGTACGCGTTTGTCAAGAGTGGACATCTTAAGTAATTTCTGAAAGTTGCAGTTGTCAGGGCATCTTCATTTTATCAATATGTGTATCATATGTAACCTGGTAATGAATAAAAAAAAAGCTCGTGGCCTAACGGTTCTCGCGCTTGCCTTCTGCGCACAAAAGCCAGGGTTCGATGCCTGACCGCACGCATACATTTCGTTGACTCTGTAATGTGATGCCTGGTAAAGCCGAGAACCGTGTTGCTGATTCGGGGTTCGAATGTTCTACGCGCCGAACCTTCTACTTCGATTGTTCCAAAAGCTCGAGCGTGTACAAAAGGGGCTCCACATGACGAGCCGCAGTCAGTTTTTCGCTAGCGCCGGATTATGCCTCCTCGCCGACCTCATTGTTTGCTTACGACAGCTGTTTTTTTTTTGCCCCTTGTTTTGGCACAAAATGGCCTTTATTAAACCTTTAGTTTGTTCACCGAACGCCATCTCGTCACTTGTCCCGTGACATCTCTTGGAGGTGCGGGTTAGTGTAACAAATGCCCCTGGAGCGGACTCCCCCAAGACCACACAGCGCAAGCCCGCCCCTGAGGAGCCTGAGAGGGAGAGCAGTGGGAGAACTGGAGTCCCGAGCAAGCCGCCAGAGCAGGGCTGAGTCTCCAGAGTTATGGCTGCTGCCACATCCTCAGAGAAAGAAGGCGGCGAACCCGAGGATGACCACACAGGCGCAGCGAAGTGAGACTCCTGCCGTCGTCACGTCCTTGTTCACATGACCGTCCTCCACGCACGGCGAAATTTACGAGAGCATCGATCACCGGATCGGCCAGTACGACCGTGCGGCGCGATACTACGGGGGGAGCGACCAGCAATGCCTGCAAAATTTGCATTTTATTCTGAAAAGCACTGCGAAACAATGGTTTGAGATTCACAAAGCCGCTTTCACATCGCGTGACATTTGCAACCAAGAGTTGAAGAGTACTTTTGCAAAACAACATCGAAGTGAAAGGGCGGAAGATCTACTGCGAGTGCGAAAGCAGGGACCGGATGAGATCGCCACCTGCTCTGTAGAAGATGTTCTTCGATTGAGTGCACGCAGCGATGCTTCAGACAGCGACAAGAAGCTTCGAGTCCTAATGCGAGGCGTGAAGGACGAGATATTCGGCGGCCTCGTACGCGACCTACCGAAAACTGTAGAGGACTTTGTCGCCGAACCCAGAAAGAATGGGAAAGCACTGCTGTTCAGAGCCGGCCTCTACAACGGCAGTGTCAACGTCCCCGCTCACACTACATCCAGCTGTGACTGCGGCGTCGGGGTCAGCAACCTCCGCGAAATTATTGGTAATGTTGTACGGGAGAAACTCAAGAAGTTGCTTCCAGTTCTTGATCGCCCAGTCAGAGACTGAAACTGGTTCGAGAAGAACTTCAGCAGGCACTGCAACCGGAGGCTCTCATCGCCGTGACAGTTCCCGGGAACCAACGCTAAGCAACGCCCCATAGATCGACGACCGTCGCCAGCCAACCACCGTTACACGCCGCCACCTCGACGAGACGCCCCGACGCCACACTACCTCCGACGACAAAAAGAACAGGTCCAGTATGTCCGTCCGGAACAGCTTCCGTCCAGAGAGACAGATACGTGGAGTACGCCCAACCGACGCCCTGAGTGCTTCCACTGCGGGGAAGCAGACCAAACCTACCGCCCAGACCCATGCCGAAGACCTGGGCTGCGTGGATTCCCCCCGCACGACCCCCGCCCCCCGTAGTAATGAACGCCCTCGAGAGATCGACGAGTATCTGTGACGACCTCAGTCCTCCAAGCCTGCGTCCCGCCGAGAGTTCCGGTCGCCGTCGCACGACGTCCAGCTTTCGAATGCACCGACCCCGAGGTGAAAACCTGTCGTCCCTCACTCCTCGCTGGAAAAACTAGGCACTGCAACCCCTGGAGGTAGAGCTTCCGAAGACGACCGACGCCAATATCCTCCACGAAAGTCGGAGGGCCCCCACTCGGACGCCACCAGTGACCGAAACGACGCTTCTGCAGCGGTAAACAATAACCTAAACGTAGCTATCGACGGCCACCACGCGTCGGTTCTCGTCGACACCGGAGCAGACTACTCCCTCGTGAGTGGGAGGCTCTCCCAACGCCTTCGGGCAGTAACGATGCCACGAGATGGCCCAGAGACAGGGACCGCAGAGGGACATTTTTTACCCCAGTCGGAAGATGCACTGCTCGCGTCGAGATTCACGGCGAGACGTGTCCGACAAAGTTCGTCGTTCTACGAGACTGTGCGAGAAACGCTATGCTCAGAATGGACTCCTTGTGCGAACACGGCGCCACCATCCACCTGGAAGCCGACGAAAAGAGGCTGCGGAAACCTGTCTTAATGCCCGAGGTTCAGAAAACTACAGCAGCCACGTCAGCAATAGTGCGTGCACTCTCCAGCCACGTGAACTTACCTCCACGCTCGAGTGTACTTGTGGCTGTCGGGACCGAAAAGGGCATCTGCGGAGAAGCTGTGGTGAAATTTAGCGTCCAACTGCTCCTATGAAGAGGGCAGCGGCGGCAGCATATTGCCCTCATCGCTAAATTGGACAACACGTCTGTTATGCCCATGTCCCACTAGAGCGACAGACAGAGACAAAAGACAGCGACAAGCCTCAAACCCATGCAGCATGCTCGCGATGGTATCTTTGACAGGCATTTAGTCGTTCGGTGCTCGTGAAGTAAGCACGAGCGATTGCAAGCCTGCCAAAGATACGCTTGCGTGCATGATGCTCGTGTTTGAGCATAGCTTCCTTTATTCTACGAAGCCTCTCAAATCGCGAAAGACTCTGGTTTGAGGCTTGTCGTTGTCTTTTGTTTCTGTATGTCGCTTTAGTGGGACACGGGCATTACAGTTTCCACCTCGGAAGTTGTGCTCGTCTCGACCGTCTGCTGCTTCAGTCCTGCTGTTCGCTTCGTGGCGACCGCTTTCGGCGAGCTTCTGCTTCCCATCGTTGGTGGTATTACGCTGCTGTTTTCTGCCCGCTTCGGATCGGCGACGGACTTCTCCGCGCAAGCGCAGCTCTTCCTGCGTCGAGGGCAGATAAGGACGGGTTCCTCCGTGCAGCGGCCATTGGCAGCGGCGGCAGCATATCGCCCACATCGCTAAATTGGACAACACGTCTGTTACAGTTTCCACCTCGGAAGTTGTGCTCGTCTCGACCGTCTGCTCCTTCAGTCCTGCTGTTCGCTTCTTGGCGATTGCTTTCGGCGAGCTTCTGCTTCCCATCGTTGGTGGTATTACGCTGCTGTTTTCTGCAAGCTTCGGATCGGCGACGGACCTCTCCGCGCAAGCGCAGCTCTTCCTGCGTCGAGGGCAGATAAGGACGGGTTCCCCCGTGCAGCGGCCATTGGCAGCGGCGGCAGCATATCGCCCACATCGCTAAATTGGACAACACGTCTCTTACATGTTGGTAATTCTGACATACTTTTTGCACATTGAACCTATGCTGTCGCTGCTGCCGCTGCCACTGTCACTATTACAGTAGTATTTTGTGCTACATTGGTGTCTTATGTAAGCAATGTCTGACACCTGTTCGTGTTGTCAATCACCCTTCCCCGAGAAGAATGACGGGCCGGTAGAGTGTAGTGAATGCGCATGTAAGTATCACTTTGGGAAATGTGCAGGAGTCACTAAGAAATCCTGTAGTGGGAAAAGTGAAGACTCAAATTCAACATGGCGATGTCCTACAAGCAGAGCTACCGGATCGCGCGCTGGCATTAGTGGTGAAGATCAATCTGAGTTTGATGTCAGAGCCCTCCTCGCGTCCATCAACCAGAGACTGGCCGGTCCTCCCGAGCTAAAAGAAAAAGTGGACAGCATGAAACGGTCCGTCCTGTTTTCGTCGAAACGATTTGATGATTTCGAGAAGACAATCAAGGTCCACGATACCGAAATCAAGGAACTAAAAAAGAGGGTGACAGATTTAGAGAAGAAAGACGAACTTAGCAGGGCAGCAAATGACCAACTCCAGAAAGAGGTTAACGACCTCGAATTTCGAAATCGGCGACTGAATCTGGAAGTTCATGGTATCCCGGAGGTTCAGGGTGAAAATTTGATTGAGACATTAAACAAAGTTGCCGAGAAACTAGAGGTTCCTCGTCTGGTAGAATCCGACGTTGTAGCTCCACACAGGCTGCCCGCAAGACAAGAACACGCCCCCGGAATAATTGTTCATTTTGTAAGACAACAAATCAAAGATACGTGGATGAAAAAGAAAAGCAACCTAAAGCACTGCACTATGCGTATTTTTATCCAAGATAATCTTACTCGACATAACAGGGAATTTCTTCGAACAGCCAAAGATCGGGCCAAAGAAATAGGCTACGCTTTTTCGTGGTACGCAAATGGGAAAGTTCTTGTTTGGAGGACGGAAGGCGCACGGGCCATTCAGATCAAATGCCTGGATGACCTTGATAAGCTGTAAGATAAGACTAGGGGAGCTTGTTTTTTTTTGTTCACATGACCGTCGCAGAACTTCGGTTTCCTTCAGATGTCATAAAGTTGTTCAATGATAAAACAAATAAACCACTTTCTGTTTTTCATTTAAATGTCAAGTCGGCGAAAAATAAAAGTGATGAGCTTGGTATCCTTCTTGATGATTTTGGATTTTCTTTTGATGTAGTCATGCTAAGCGAGACGTGGTACAATCAAGAATCTGATATTTTGCGCTTCGAGAATTATAACATATTTTATTTGAATCGTACTTCTCGGCGCGGTGGTGGAATAGCTATGCACATTAAAAAAGATTTTCAATGCAATCTCATAACAGATTATTCTATAATGAGTGATAATTATGAAGCTCTATGTGTGAAGTACGGTAACATTGTGTTTGTATTAATGTATAGACCACCAAATGGTGATTTATCGGCTTTTTTAGTTTTATTGAAACTATATTTCAATTTGTTGGTAACAACGATTGTGAAATAATTTTAGGCGGTGATTTCAACATTGATATGAATTCTGTTTCTACTCGTCAAGTTGAATTTTCTGCTTTGTTTCAGTCGTTTGGTCTCTTTAATGTAAGGAGTTGTCCTACTCGCGTTACTTCATTCAGTGAAACATTACTGGACTTACTTATCACAAACATAACTCGCACTCGGCTCTCAGCTGATACAGTGTGTTCTGACATCAGTGACCATCTTCCAATTTATTTTCTTGCTGATTTAGATAATTTAAGGAAACCCCAAGTTATGATACCACATATTATACTCAAGTTGTTAACGTTCAAACGCTAGAAATGTTCAGGCACTGCGTGGGGTCTAAAAACTGGAATGTGGTGCTCTCAAGGAACTCGGCTGATGAAACGTACGATTACTTTATAGATCAATTTGGTGCTATATATAAAGAATTTTTTAAGCCTAAGAAAGTCACTATATCGAAAAAGTCTAAGAAACCGTGGGTCACCAAAGTAATATTAAGAATGATAACTAAAAGAAACAAGCTCTATGCACGTTTCTTGAGCACTAGAGACCTAGATGTGCTTCAAAAGTTTAAGAAGTGTCGAAACAAAATAACCAGCATGCTGAGGAAAGCAAAATGTTCATATTATTATGGAATGTTTCACAGTGAAAATAGAAGTAACGTAATTTGGAAAAAAAGTTAATATTTTATTAGACCGGAAAGATCACGATAACGTTATAAGGGAACTTATAATAGAAGGTAATAAGTTGAGTGGAGTTGAACTAGCAAATAAATTTAATGATTATTTCACAAATTTGTTCTCCCCTGCGCAAACAAGCGGCTCCCCGTGTTCAACTCAAGGAATTTCACAAAACTGTTTTCTATTTCCTACGACGAGAGCGAGGTAAGCTCGGCGTTTCTGAGCCTCACAAACAGTAAATGTACCGATTTTAATGGAATGCAGGTGCAGCCAATAAAATACGTGCTTGACATTATCTCGCCTTGCCTTACACATATCTTTAATTTGTCACTCTCGACTGGGTTTTTTCCTAAACGTATGCAGATAGCTAAGGTGTCTGTCTTATACAAGTCCGGGGACAAAAATAATATGTCCAACTACAGACCGATCTCAATATTGCCTGTTTTTTCCAATGGTTTAGAGAAAGTTATTCATGTTAGGCTTAATAATTTTTGTGAACAAAATATGCTACTTACAGATTCTCAGTATGGTTTTCGGAAAGGTCGCTCTACTGAGCTGGCTCTTTTACAGCAAAAATAAATTATCTTAAACAATTTTGAAAACAAGTGTCTAACTTTAGGAATATTTATTGATTTTTCTAAAGCCTTTGACCGGCTGAGTCATAAAGTTTTGTTAGAAAAACTATATTCTTATGGAATATGAGGGAATTCACTGGCTCTTATAGAAAGTTACTTGAGTTTCCGGCAACAAACTGTTGAAATAAACGGATATTCCTCAATGCTGAAAGCAGTTCGGACAGGAGTACCTCAAGGTAGTGTCTTGGGGCCATTGCTGTTTAACCTATTTATAAATGATATAGTTACTATCACAAGAAAGGCCTCATTTGTCATTTATGCAGATAATACCAGTATATATTTTCAGGAAAGGACATTAATAGTTTAATTACCGATGCAAATATATGCCTTGAAGAACTTAGTTGGTGGACTGTCTCCAATTCCATGAAAATTAATGAAAGTAAAACAAATGCAATTATCTTCAAACCGAAAGGTACAGTGTGTAAGGCCACCACAAAATTAATGATGAATTCCTCGGAGGTTAAGTTTGTAACTACTGTTAAAACATTAGGCGTGATATTTCACAAACATATGTTATGGGACTCGCATGTCCAAAGTCAATTACTCTCAAACTTTCATGCATCATAGGTATTCTATATAAGAATCGCTATATTACCATCTCTTGTAAACTTTTAATTTACAATGCATTATTTAATCCTCGCATATCATACTGTCATCTAGTTTGGGGAACTACGACAAGTACTAACGTTAATAAATTGTTTTTGTTGGAGAAAAAAGCAATTGGCATCGTCACTAATGAGTCTTATTGCGCACATACTGAACCTCTTTTTTCTAAACATAAAGTAATGAAAATCAAAGAAATATAAATATAAGCTAGCAACTATGTACATGGCATCACTTAAATTTCCAAATCATCCATTACGGGAAATATCCAAATTGACTAGCAAAAATATTGCATACGATATGCGCAGCGCCGGAACCTTGAGAGGTACTCTCAAGGTTCCGGCGCCCAAGAACTAATTACGGTCTACAGATGATTCAACAGACACTTCCAACAGTATTGAATTTTTTCAAACAAAAAGGTGTCTGTATTGAAAATGTAAACAATAATAGATTGCGCGAAATATTATCCTCCTAGTAACATATTTTTTGGTGTAGTGCATAAATGTTCTTTTTTTTTTTTTCAAATGATGTAATTGTATTGTCCCGCTGACCGATCTGCCTGTAGGGGGCAGGGGCTTCGTCAAGCTGCATTTCTGCAGCTTGTTCTCTTGCCTCCATCGCCCATTTTTTGTTATGGGAGTAAATAAAATGAATTGAATTGAAAAAAAATGAATTGAATTGATCTGCATCGCAAGAGGCATCGCGGAGCTCCTAGGCGGACAATGTTGCATTGGTAATGAACTTCCGACAGGAGGGTCAGCATCTTACGAAAGGCACCGCCGTCAGTCACGCCGAGGGACTCCCGTACTCAGCCGTAATCGCTGGAATATCAGAAGGCCTTTCTTCGTGGCCACACAGGACTACGCAGCTTTCACATTTCGATACCGATCCAACCCAGCCTACCCCACAATGACGACAACTCAGTGACCTTCTTGCCGAGTTCAATGAGTGCTTCTCCCCGTCGTCAAAGGTGCGCCAAATGACATTTCCGAAATATCGAATTGTTACTGATGACGCCGCGCTTCCTGTTCATCCGTTGCCGTAGCGCGTCTAAGTGAAATAGTGAGAAGTCATGCAGTAGTAGGTTCAATAAATGCTCGACGACGACATTATCCCGCCGTCAAACAGTCCGTGTGCTTTACCGGTAGTCCTGGTGAAAATAAAGACGTGCCTTTTCGGTTCTGTGTGGACTATCATCGACTGAATGCCGTGACAAAAAAGGACATCTACCCCCTGCTACGGATCGACGACACCATGGACCAGCTGCGCCACGCCCGGTACTTTTCGTCGATGGACATGAATAGTGGTTTCTGGCAGATCGAGGTCGACGAACCGGATTGTGATAAGCTGCCTTCGTCACGCCGAACGGACTGTGCGAATTTGAAGTGATGCCGTTCGAACTGTGCACTGCAAAAGGCGACCTACCATTGCGTAATGGGCACCGCTCTTTCCGGCTTGAAATGAAAAATCTCGTCATTGAAAAAGAGGAAGTGTAGGTGGCGCAGGTGATCTGCAGTGCGGGAAAGGTAATATCCGTAAAATATGCTGTGCCTGGCATTGCTGTCCACCGACTGCTCGTGGAGGATTTGGATATCGTATGGGAGCATTGGTTCTACCCACGAGACACGCTCAATGAATGACTTTAAAACATTAAACAGCAAATTCCTCTCTCCACTGAGAAAGGTGCGGATCCGCAGGCAATTACCCGAGGACCGCATCTTTGAGCAGATGTTATGATTATGACAAATCGGTGACCGATGACTTGACATGGATATCTCCGTACTCGAAAGTGTGCCTCAAACTGCGAAATACAGATCGCGATCACTTAGGTCACCGCCGGAACTCCGTCCGAAAGCGTTGACGAATCGCTTTCATACTCTAGTACTCGTCAGACCAGAGTATTGTGGTTCATTTTTTGACAGTCAAGTTAGTCAAATCCGGCAACCGTGCAAAAGCATCATGGACAAAACTAGCAAAAGCGAGAAGAGACGCGGTCACAACCGGAAGCAACAAAGTAGACGACATGTAGCCGACGAGCCATGTGCTTTGCTACAGCTATATCACTTTTTCACTCGAAGACTACACCAGATAGACAAACATGATCCCTGTGAAGGCAAACCAAGCTGAGCGGTGCCGAAATAAAATTCCACGTCGGAAGGCGCATTTTTTCTCAGAAAGAAATGAACATCAAAACTAACCCTAGCTAAATCTCAAACCTAACCTTTCTACGAAAAACGTTGAAAGTGTACTTGCTCAGCAGCATCAGTTTGTCTCCACCGTCAAGGGCGGGTACAAAACATCACGCATCCATTGTAACTAATGCTGGGAGTTCCGTAATTAATCACGTAAGTTCTAGATTACACAATGCCCATTCTCGTGGAAAGGCGTGATATGCAAGCCGCCAGGCCCGAAAGTTTAGGTTTGAATTTTATTTCTTTCGGATCAATCGAAAAGGGAACATAGCACTAAAGGCACAAAATGACTGACGAAGGTCTCTGTTCTTTTTGCAGTTAGTACATACGGTACACAGTTTAATACACTTCGTACAACTGTATACATCAACGATTCAAAACAAGGTCAAGGATTTTTATTGTACCATCAAGAGATGATCACAGGAAGTAATATAAATTATGAAAGATACTATTTCATACGTTAAGAGACAAAATCATTGATTTATACAGGTATAAAAATGGCTATAAACCAGTGGCACTGCCCTCCAAGAGTGTCCTGAGCTTTTCTCTAATTCAGAAAACTAGTTTTTTTCATTTAAATCCGCGGAGTATCCAATTGAATCTTAATAATTTGGCAACCTGATATACTTCAGTTTGTTTTCGATAATTTGTGCGAATCTGTGGAGGCTCCACTAAGGAGTGCCGAACAGTGTATCTATGCGCTATGGCACTTCTATGTGTTCCATAATATGTCTCAGTTTTGATTTGGTACATTTGCTTGAAATCATGAAATTGGTTAGGCTTGAGCGTTCCCGTATTTGAACCATAAAGTTCCACAGTTTGGATTATTTGCATTAGGTTTAAATCATTAATTGTTTAGTGTTAAGTATAGCGTGTTTTCAAACAAGTGGCTCAGTGGAAAGGTCTTGCATATTTTCTGTGTAATTTTGAAATATCCACAAGAATTTTTTTTTGTAATTTAAGAATTCTTCAGGCACGCTGCCCACAATGTGGACGCAACTTTATAGATTTTGTTTTATATCGAAGAAGCGTTTTCTGTCTCGCTCGAGGCACAGCGTACACGCCTGGTGACGCGCGGAGAACAGAACGGCTGGTGCCATCTATGAGTGGGAAAGCGAACAATGAAGATTTTGACGGGAAAACATGGACGCCTCCGCGTTTTATGGTGTCTCTGGTAAGTGGCGTCACTTCTGGGTGAATTACCTCTCGAAAGTCAGTCTGAGTGATAAATTTAAGCCTCAGATACGTTTAAGAAGACGTGTGAATGACTTTGAAGTAGGTTACAACATTTATGTCAATGTAATTCAAAGCTATCATTCAGCGTGTTTTGGCGTCATCGCTCATGAACGTTGTGCCCCAATCCTTAGAAGTGAGATTGGTTGGCGAGATTCGAATTTTAGTGTTGTACGCTTTTACAATCTACCGGGTTTTATTTTAACAACCAGGTCTTCGTGCACATGCTCGAGAACGACGGAAAGTTGAAGAACAATCAGCACAAGAGTTACTTGAAAGAATCGCCGATGGCAACATCTCCGATGGCGGCCTCTCCGACGACGAGTTTGGAGAGCTGGAGCCTTCAGGTGAGGTAAGTAGCTAGTAAGCAGACAGTGTATCACGTCATAGGGATTTTTATGGCATCTGATTTCTCTAACACCTTTCAGGAAGCCCTGGACGACCCAGAGCCAGGACCATCAATACCAGCCCCCAGAAAGGTCACATTCAGTGGTTTGCGCGAGATTTCGCTCCGGGCGCTCAGAACTGCACCTATCAAATGAAGGGGCGTTCAACATCACTATAACCACCAGAGTACTTCATAAGGTACTTTTCGGAGAGTCTGTTTGAGTAACTGGCAGAATTCTCTAACATCTACTCCATTCAAACAAGAGAAAAAGAGCTGGGAACAACGCCACATGAAGTCAAGGTCTTTTTTGGAATCCTAATGGCAATGGGAGCCCTGAAGTATCCTAGAATTAGGATGCACTGGCAGGCTGGAACGAGGATTCGAATGGTGGCAAACTCCATGGCAGTGAACCGCTTTTTCAAGATCAGGTCAGCACTTCACAGATGGGGTAGCACACGACTTCGAGTTCTATCAGGGGAAGGGGTCTGGTGTGGATCCGAAATACGCCCACCTCGGACTGGGCGGTTCAGTCCTCATGAGTCTAGTCGAAAGACTACCAAAAGGTCAAAACTTCTCTTGCTACTTCGACAATTACTTCACTTCTGTGAGGCTCCTGTAGGAGCTGAAAGCAGTAGGGATACCCGGCACCGGTACCATCCGATCTAACCGGATACTTGGATGCACTCTCAAAAGCGAAAAAGAAATGCGAAAAGAAGGAAGAGGAACCATTGACAGCAAAATCTCCGAAGACGGAGATGTGGTGATCGTCCGCTGGCAAGACAACAGGATTGTAAGCATAGCTTTAACACTTGTCGGAGTTGCCCTATTGAAAATAATTCTAAAGGGCCCATCAGCCTTGAAGGATTATGGGACCGCACAGGCCTTCAAGACCCTTCAAAAATACCCTTCAGGTATACCCCTCAGAAAAAACCCTCCAGCCCCACAGCCCTTCAACCCAAACCCCTTAGCCCATCAACTCTTTAGACGCCCAAATGACTGTGAACCATAGACAAAAATTCAGTTCAAAACGTTATTGAAAATTTATTGCGGACATTGAGTTTTACATGCGTATTAAAACTCAAAAAGACGATAACAACCAACGCTTGTTCAAACCTGGGCGCAAGCAGCTGTGGACGAAAGAGATCATATCAAATAGGAACAACTAACTTCTTTATCACAACGAAAAATATATTTCGAAGTACTCACAATGCCGCTGGGTAAATTCCAGATGTACGGTAGTTCAGCTAATAAAACGGAGCAGGCGCACCTCACGTACACATACACAGTCTCAGTAAGCACGTTTAGCGAAAACCACGAACTCGCAAGCAGATCCCGTCACCGTTGAGAAATTCCGAGCACAGTCACGGTTTCGTCCACGATGTCGTCGGGGCGGCGTCTTCGGCGTATTTTTCGCTCGCTGGATTTTTCTGAGTCCGGTCGGACGAAGATGCGCAAGGAACAAGGCGGGACAGCGGCCGTCATCCATCGTCCCAGGACCCACAGTGGTATGATCCCGGTACGCAGGCACTACATGCGGTGGGACGCTTATCCCGACTGCCAGGCTTGCTGCGAGTAGGCCGACACCGGCCACCATCTCCTTGAATGCGCTGAACACGATGGTGCTCGAGCGGTGCTGAAGGTGGCCAACGCCGAACTGGGGTTCACCTGCGGAACCAAGGAAGAAACGGCACGGATTAAAACAGACCAAGGGGCCAGCCCTCAAAGCAGTGCTTACCTTTCTGGATGTAGGAAACGGTCCGTTCCAGATCTCCATGGCGGTGAGAAACAAACCGCCCACGAGCGGAAAGAAAATGGCTATAGCGGCCTCCTGACTTCTTCGGCTTCCTCACACCACTCTCTCCCGCCGACCATTGGAGAAGCGTGCTGTCCGGAACTGGCGGTATTGCACCCTCTCCCCATTGCCGGGGGAGAGAAGCGCAGTGTGTGTGTGTAGGCATTGTAAAAGGGGGGGGGGATTTAGTTGCCTGTTCGTGTTTTTGGCGACGGCGAAAAAGAGAGGACTTCCGACTCTGGTGAAAAGCAAAATAGTTTTGTTTATTTACTTTTGTTCCTTTTTGGGGACCGTTCCTCGCGGGAAAACCGGTTCCCGGCACGAGTCGCTGCCGCTTCGCCCTCGGACGAAGCGGCAGCGACGCTGCGCTGGGGAGGTCCCACCGCAGCGTCCCTGAATTTGGGCAACGCGCCCTGCTCTCGGCTTGCCCGTTTTTATTATTATTAGTGCAACAAGTAAAGCTTGTTCGCCACAAAACGCCGCTCGGCCAACAACACTCGGCCCGCGCCTTGTCAATTCTCCACATGGGGCGATCGAACCCGTAGCCCCCTTGGCGACCGAACACCCGGCCAGTGACAGATGGGTCGAGGAGCCCAGTTGTGTTTGATAGAAGAGCAGTAATAAAAAAAACTGATCGTACACACATACGATCGACATCCTCCATATAATTATTTGTTTTCCCTTTGTGAACAATACGTAGCTATGTTCTAATTCTGCGACATGTATTTTCTCCACCTAGGCCGTGTCCCCACAGACATCTCAAGAAGCCTGAAGGTTTTCCCGACCCCATTAGAAAAGTTCTTGACAGGCTTCCAGACATTTCAAGGCATTGTAAAGGGGACATCAGACATTTCAGGAGAGCCTCTGACGGGGCCAACGAACCCACCAGGAAATATCGGTGCACCTTTCAAACATCACAAGAATTCCTGAAGTCCCCTCAGAGCGATTTTCAATAGGGAAGACTCTGATGCAGAAACTTTGCCTACCAACACCGTGCGGTATGATGGACAGAGTCCCTGGCCGGAACACTTGAGAGCCTCCTTTGCTCACAGGTGCCGGCGTGAGGGTTGCAAGGGGAAAAGTCGCATTGTTTGCCGTAAGTGCGACGTTTTCCTGTCTCTCACAGTTGAAAACAACCGCTTTCTGAGGTTTCACGCAAAGTAAAGTGAAGCATTTTTGAAGCTCCTACCAAGTAGAGTAGAGAGTATGGCTGTCCTGTTGTAAATTGGTCAACGGCTGCATTCTGTGTGCTTTATGAACAGATTTTTCAAATAAATTGCTTCAAACATGTTTGTTTTCATTTGAAGAGACTCAGGACACAACGTGCACAATTGAGGACACGATGAAAAAGTGTTCCAATCGAATGTTTGGCAAGTTAATTTTTTTTTTAGTAATCTAAACAACATCCTGTGCTGATTTTACCAGGAAAATAATTTTAGGCGCACATTTTCATAATTAGAGACTGAAGGGATTTTGGGAGCGTTGCTGCACCCCCATACGAAAATACAGTAGCATAACTTTGATTTAGAACAAAAGCAATATATATAATTTTTCAATCATGACGGAATCAGGTTTTATATCTTATAAAAACATCCAACTGCATGAGGAAGCTGGGCAGTCAATTTATTTGCACGCGCATTCCAGCTAAGCTCCTGGTTAAACCAATGTATGTAGTTATTGGAGTATTATCCTCTTGGTTGATTTGAGGAAAAATTATACATTTGGATCGCTTAGAATATAGTTGCAGTTTATTTTTATGTAGCCGCACTGCTAGGTCAGCGAGATAGGTTTTTGCCAAAGACTCTAGGAATGCTTCGGAGGCAGAGGCAGAATATGCGTCGGTATCATCTCCGTATATTGCAACACGCGTCGCCGAGCCAGCGCGTGCGTGGTCGAGTGGTTAGCGTACTTGGCTGTGGCGCGGAGGATCCGGGTTCCATTTTACGGAAGGGAATATTCATTTATTTATTTATTTATTTATTATTTCGAATTGGCGTTCTCGTAAATTTCAGTATCTTCTCGTCGGATTGAGTTAAAAATGTTCTAATCGCCGAACGTTCAAGGCCGAATGTTCCAGAGACATACGCGCGAACAAAAGGTAATACGCGTGGCCAGCCGGAGTCAGTTTTGCCCCAACGCTCGATCCTGCATTCACGCCGCCATCGACGCCTGCGACGCTAGCCTTTCTCTTTTTTGTTTTGGGCACAAGTTCGCTCCTTTATACGTATAGTTTGTTTTATTTATTTTTCATCGCCTCATCAATTGTCATTCGCGACATTTTGGTGGAGGTTCTGGGTGGCGCATGTCCCTCTAGCGTGCCCCTACGTGGCCCCGCAGTGCAACTCCGACACCAAGCCCACCAAGGCCCAACGAAGAAATTACGTGGACCCGATTAAGTCGCCGCACCCAAGGCCTACAACGTTTAATTGGGAACTAAATAGAAAAGAAATAAACCTGTAACTCTCAGTCTGCACCTCCAAATGGCATACGAGGTTTAAACCAATAAAAATAAATGAATTGGTTTATATGACCAAATGTAATTTTTTTTGTGTAAATGCCAATTTGAAAGAATAACTGGGGAGCATCGAAGCCATAGTTTCAGGGATGGGCTTGGAATTTAATGTCAACATTTATTTTTGTATATAGGATTTCTCCTTTTCTGAAGATTCTATTGCTCTAAATGTAGATTTCTGTTTGTCTTGGTTTGTGCCCCATCGATCTTCTGGACCACAACGATCCAACTCTCTTCATGAAGATATCCGCTTTGAGAATAAGAATACAAATATTTCAGTGTTAAAAGTTTTTTTTCGTCTATGTTTTTTCTGTCTCTTTTTCCCTTCCTTCTCCTCCTTCCCTCTTTCCCTCTTTTTATGATGATTATTTCTATTTATTTAGTTATTAATTTCCTATGCTGAATATAGATTTCTACCTATGTCATTTGGGGAACCAAGTGTCCTGGACACGGCACCTTATTTAGGTATTGTTTATCACAAACTAATGTTGTATTAACTTGTATATTTCTTTAGATGTGAATATTCTAAAGTACCTTTTCCATCAAAAAGAAAAAAGAAAGAGTTGTCTTCTTTCTTTTTTATTTCTTCTTCTTCTTCTTCTTCTTCTTCTTCTTCCAGTCCCCCTCCACCAACAAGTTAACAAATGGCGAGAAAAGAACCAGTGATGATGTTGTATTGTGTTTTATGGTCTGATTTTTGATTAAACTTTCAAGCGGAATAAATGGGACTAAGGTACACCTCAGAGAAATGCCTTTAATGGTGTCACGTAAGTTCAACTGATTGAAGTTATTATTTCTTGTCTTGATGGTGTGTCAGAAGAAAGTTTCACTAAAATTTTATTTTGATGGTGTTTTCTTTCGTTGCCTCATGAACCATGATCTTGTGGGTGTGCTTTTTGTGATTTTAAAGGGGCCATGAAACGAATTTTGAGCTGGGATAAATGATTTTAAATAGGGACTTTACTAATCGCATATCGTTTAATTGGCGAAAAGGAAGAGGGTAAAAAGTCAAAAGCCAGCTTTTCGGTACAACATTTGAAAACATAGCGGACTATTTTGTGCCTTCTTTCCTTCGAAAGCTCCCCGCCTTTTCACTATGATGCATCCGCGGTTCCCAAAACGCGTCAGCGGTGCCAACCTGAGGTCACCCGAGCCCAGCTCACGCATTGGACACGAGAACTGCATCACTCGGACTTATGCGCTCGTCAACAATCAATCCGTCGACTAATATTCGGATTCGCGTTCGTGGCCAATGAGTGCCCTGACGGAACTTATCGTCGCTGGCGAATGACAAGTTCTATGGTGAGCATAAAAAGCACGGTGGAAGCTATATTCCGTTTCACCTTATGTTGTACCGCAGTGAAGGCTAGAAGCGCGAGCTCATAGCGTCGAGAGGTGCTCTTAACGCACGAGAGCTTGTGCCGCCGAGATGTGCCCTAGAGCAAGGAGCTCGCGCTTGTAGCCTTTCCTGTGGTACATATTAAGGTGAAACAGAGCATAGGAGTCATCGCACCGGTGCCGAAGAATGTCACGACGGCGTGTTTTCACAATTCGCATTTCAGTTGAGGATTAAAGCTAAGGAGGAAGAAGTAGGAAAGCCGTTTTATGACCCTTTTAAGAATGTCATTTGCAATCTTAACCTTTGTTTATTTTGCATACATCTACCACAGTTGCCATCGTGAATAGGTATTGCCAAATATTAACTTATTATATATTTAAATTAGCATGTTACATAGCATAAGATTTTTTCTTTTATTATTGACAAGAAAAAGGAATTCAGAGAAATTAGCCGGGAGCTATCTCCTGACTGGCTACTCTGAGTAGGGAAGGAGAATGAGGGATACGAAAGTTAAAGAGAAAAATAAAGTATCACACACACAAAAAAAATGTAGGAAGGTTAGAACTTGTGCAGTTTTAAGTCTCTTGTCCAGGCCTGTCTCTGATAGGAACCTGATGAGGGCATTCGTGGCTCTTGCGGCAAAAGCCTCATTTTCCCAGGGACCTAGTACCATTTTCATGGTGAGGGAAGTTCCAGGAGATAAGTTGAGACGTACGTGCAATTGAAGTCGTTCATCTTCGTAGTTAGGGCACTCTGTCATTATATGTTTTAAATCCTCAGTAATCACACACGTGGTGCAATTTGGGGAGTCGATTTGCCTAATTCAAAATAGGTAACGTTTCGTATATGCAACTTTCAGGCGTATCCTATGAAGCACAGCCTCACGTCGCCGTTTAAGACCTGGAGGTGCTCGAAATGTTAAGTGTGGGTCAATGAGTCGTAGCGGCGTACTATTGTCAGCGGCATCTTCCCAGAGACGCGAGGCGGTTCTTTTTCCGAGTGTGTTCACCACGCTTCTGATGTCCGTCCTAGTAAATGGAGCTTGCATCAGCTCAGTGGATGTTTGGGCTCGGTTTGCGGCAGCATCAGCCATTTCGTTGCCCGGAATTCCACAATGGCTGGGTATCCACTGAAAGCACATCGAGTGGCCTTGACACACCCCGTCGTAATGGAGTTGCAGTATTTGTAATAGCAGTTTCTTATAAGGACTGTTCTTGCTTGGGCAGTCTAGGGACTGCTGCGATGACTTAGAGTCTGTTATTGTCGTCCATGAACGAGGAGGCATTGCAATAATAAATCTTAACGCTTCACAAATTGCTACAAGTTCAGCAGCTGTTAAAGACATTCGATGTGAAAGCTTATAACCATTTGTACCGGTGAGGGCGGGAATTACAATGTCAATAGAGGAGCTAGTATGAGTCGTGGATGCATCTGTGTAGATGTGACAGGAGGTGGAATGTCGTGTGTACAGCACAGACAGAGAAAACTGCCGCAAGGCGACTGCAGGAAGAGTTGCCTTTTTAGGTATTCCCGGAATGGTTGTATACACCTGTAGTGGGAAGAGGAACCATGGTGGCGTGGTAGGTAGCATATATTCTTGAAACGTAGTCGGTATGCTGTCAGTATGGTCTAGAATCTGCTGTCCAATACGGCAATAAAAACACTTTTCTGGTAAGTCAGCCAGGTGATGAGCGCGATGTTTTGTTAAGTGTCGAATATGATTCCGAACAGTCTCCTGGGTTCGAATGGCTATTATTGGAAGGCAGTGAGATTCAGCAATGGTGTCAATGGTGGATGTAGATTTAGGGACTCCGAGACATACTCTGAGTGCTTGTGCTTGAAGAGATTGGACTTTTTTCAGGTTGGTAGGACAAAGTCCATGCATGACAGGAAGGCTGTGGCGAAGAACTCCAACAAATAAGGCGTTGTATAAACGAAGGAGGGCCGCTGTTGAAGCACCTTAAGTTGTGCCGCTTATAAAGCGTCCTAAGGTAATAAGCGCAGAGAGTCTGTTTTTGAGATGTGACAAATGAGAGCTCCACGTTAACCCTTTGTCGATATAAACTCCAAGAAATTTATGAGCTGGAACGTATGGAATAGTAGTACCGTCAATTGATAAGGTGTAACGATCTACTTTCATTCTAGTGAATGCAATAGCAGCAGATTTTGCAGGGCTTAACTCAAGACCTCGCATGGCCAAAAACCTCAATATGTTGTGGAGAGCAGCTTGTAGGCGTAAATGTATTCTCTTAGGAGACGCCGCTGACGTCCAAAGACACACGTCGTCGGCGTACAGCGAGATATGTATAGAATCCGGGATGAGTGCATGTATGCCAATGAGAGCGATATTAAATAGGACTGGGCTCAAAACCCCTCCTTGCGGAACACCTTTGGTGAGAATATGGTGGCTGGTATCTCCATCACTCGTGCGGACGAAGATTGTCCTATTGTGGAGGTAGTCGGCAATGCAGTCATAAAGACGACCTCCGATACCTATTAATCTTATGCCTTGCAGAACTGCTGAGTGTTGAACATTATCAAAGGCTCCCCGAATGTCGAGAAATACAGCCGTTGTGGGCTTGCCACGGAGCTTCTGATCATCGACATGAGCAACTAGGTCAACGACATTGTCGATAGAGCTGCGGCCTTTTCTAAACCCTGTCATTGATCCCGGATAGAGTGAGTTGGATTCGACAAACCATTCCAGACGCGAAAGAATCATTCGTTCCAGGCATTTTCCGATACGGCTTGTAAGTGCAATAGGTCGGTAGGATTTGATATCTAAAGGAGACTTACCGACTTCCAGGATGGGTATTACACAAGCGGTTTTCCATTCCTGAGCGACACAGCTGGACAGCCAGGAAGCATTAAATGCGTCTAAAAGATGTTGGCGGGCTTGAGGTCCAAGGTGTGCAAGTGTACCATACGTAATACCGTCTGGTCCAGGCGATGAAGAGTGATTCAAAGATGCCAGAACTTGATCGAGGTCAAATGCGCAAAACATATTATCCATCAGTCTTGAAGTATGATCATCAACGTCTTCAAAGCTGACACTTGTTGGGTCGATAGTATTCACTGTTGATGGCGATACAAGTGAAGCACAGAAATCCTCAGCAATCGCAAGAGCTGGCCTTCGTAAGAAGATTGAGAGAGCATTAAATGGTGTTCTCTGCTGTGGTGCAGATCGTAACCCTCGCGCTATATGCCGCGCAAGTGACAAGGGGGCACGTGGGTCAAAAGAAGCGCAAGTGCGTCTCCACTTTTTCCTGGAAAGTTCGTTAAGATGACGGCGCATGTGCTTTTGAGTTCTTCTATCATTGCGGATATCAGCAGGTAATTCTGTGCGCCTTGCACGCCTCTCTGCGCGTCGGCGAATTGCCCGCAGTCGCTCATATTCTGCGTCCACCGTGGTGCGGGAGGGCGAAAGGTGTACAGCTTTCGTTGCTTCCTTTGCTGACAGCTGGATGGCAGATATAAACTCATGGTAGGTACCAGTCGTTTGGAGGCGCACTTCTACGTCATCTTTAAACTTTTTCCAGTCGGTGTATAATACAGAATGAGGGTTGGTGTTGACTTGGAAACCAGAAATTGTGGTATAGGTTGGTATGTGGCCACTGCCATGGCACTCGACGTCTACGAACCAGGAGCTCCGTGAGACAATTTCGCGTGACACAAAGGCGACGTCTAAGCAACCGCTGCTACGGGTGCTTCGAACAAAAGTCGGTTGCCCATCATTTAAAACACAAAGGTCATGATCGTATGCCAGATCAGCTCTCTTCCACGTCGCGTAGTTTTTGCGCTCCCCCAGGCCACGTTATGAGCGTTAAAGTCTCCTGTCAATAAGATTGGCCCTGGGCACTGTCTAATAATAGCATCCAATCTAGAAACGTCAAACACGCAGGACGGGGTTACATATGAAGCAATTATGGTGAATGAAACTTTCCCCCTACGAACAGTTACAGAGACGTTTTCATTATTCGGGTGTGATGGGACATCATGGTGAACATAAGCGAGGTCTTTCCGAAGAGCTAGAAATAACCGACTAATGCCAGAATCCCGAGTCGACTGAAACACTTCGTCTCCGGATAGGCGGAAATCTGCGGCTACACGTGATTCACAGATGGCTAGGATCGAGAACCGGTACTTGAATACAAACTGCCTGAAGTCTGAAAGACGTGAAGGTAGCCCTCTCGCATTCCACTGAAATACTGTGGCTTGTTTTACATCATCTTCAAAAGAAGAGGCATTAGCCATTAGACTGATGCATGCTGGTGATCATTGTTACAATTGCGGGTTTAAAGACCATAATTCCCTCTAGGATGCTCTTAAAGGTGCAGGATGGCTGCTTGGAAGTAAAACTTTCAAGGACAGAAAAGATAAGACTTATTATGTCGCCGACCGTCATCAATCCAAGCGCTGGGAATAGTGGTCCCCTTGTGGACCCAGCATGGGTATCTGTGTTCTCGTTAGACCGCTTGTTGCGTTTAGATGGAGGTGGCGGAGCAGGTCTTGATGTTTCTGTAGCTCCTTGTGGTTCATTGGTGGACTCATTCTGAGCCCCCTGCTTTTTTTTTCGAAGAAGTACGTTTTGGCTTAGCTTCTCTAGGGGTTCTCTGCTGTACTTGCTGCTGAGGGGCCGTCGAGGTTGATGATTCGTGAAGAACATCCAGTGGCGGGAAAGACGACAAAGGTGGAGGGTTGTCCTTAATGGGAGGGGTCAGTCGCGGACCGTGCACGAAGCTTTTTGTCTTGTTGAGCGCAGCCAAACGTACTTTGCAATTTGCATAGTCTGCTGGATGCTCTCCGCCGCAGTTAGCACACTTCGGGGGTGTCCCGCATACACAGTCTTTGGTAGAATGTGGTTCACTACATTTCTTGCATTTTAAGGTGTTCTTACAATATTTCGCCACATGGCCAAGGGCTTGACAATTGAAGCACCTCGGAGGAGCCTCAATGTACTCGACGACTTCGTGCCGAGTAAATCTTAGGTTCTCTTTCGTCGGACGCTCTGCGTTCGGACAAAACGTGAGAACGACGCGATCTGATGGACTTGCGGCGTCGCCAGGCTTCCCTCGGCGACGGTAAAGGCGGCGAGCCGCGATGACACCTTCTGGTTGTAAGTAATCTCTTAATTCTGCATCCGTGCACCACGTGGGCACTGTCTTGATCAGTCCATAATTCTGAAGGTAGGCGCTGGGTATGGTTACCTGTATAGGTATGTCACCAAGACAGCGAACTTGCAAGAGCTTGTTCACTGAAGTGGCGTCCGCCACTTCCACCAGGAGACCCCCCCTGGCAGTGAAGCGATGACGTATGATGGGGCCGCCTGCTGCCGTATTGACTTGGGCGCTTAATATCAGCGGATTTTGTTGCTGGAGGCTGTGCGCCTTGTCTGTCAGTGTCAGTAGTACCGGGACTCCTGATGTTCTTTGTCGGCGGTGTTCCACCAGGATGACTCCTTCTAGGTCACCCTCTGTGAATCCTTGATCCACTGCGTCGTTTGCTCCAGCCGGCACTTTGGCTGGTGTCAGCGACGACTCGGGGGAATCGCCATCAATGTCATTGGGTCGTTTTCTCAAAGCTGAGCTGCCCGTCAGATTTCCCTGGATGACATGATAGTTGTGGTCGCCTTCAGCAGGAATTTGCTGGGAGAGATCCATCGCTGATGCCGGTGTAGGCTTACCAAGTTGGGAGTTCATTCCGTGCCGGTTACCCGACGCAATCTGTGCCGCGATGAGCTGTGGCCGGTTCCCGGTCACGACTGATTCCTTAGATGCCAGTCAGGGAAGCGTAGACGGGCTCAGATCTATCAAAATAATGATAACGATAGAGAGCAAGCAATGGAACGTCCGGTCAGGTAGGTAGCTTCCATAAGAATTTTCCCTCCTTTTTTCCTCCTCCTCCTCTTGTGCTTTTTCTCCTCCTCCTCTTGTGCTGCTTGATCTTGTGTGGCTTTCGCCGCAGAAGATCAAGCAGCCAATGGGGCCGAGGGTGGACAAGCAGTCGTCGCGGACACCGGCCGCCGCCGACGTCGTATACCTGCCCGTCGCACCCCGGACTCCGACGCCTTTCTAGGGCGAGTTCCATGAGGAGATGGAGGATTGTCTACAACACTATGAATGTGAATGTGTACCCCGCCACAACACATGGGCGACTGAGCGGCGCCTTCACAACCTCTACTTCTCGCTTGATGTAGAGGTTGTGAAGCCTTATTCACTTCATGGGAGTCCTGCGCCGCCGAATTAAAGAGGACGTTCATCAACCACCACTGTGGTTGATGCATCTGTGGCCATAGCCACTAAGAAAAGGAGATCGCGTGCAAATAAAAAAGGAGATCAGTTCGATTTTGGAATGCGTCAGACGTAGTCGCTTTTCGTCTGTATTTATCTACATTGGTGACCCGGACGTGATTTGAACACGCAGCCTTCTGATCTGCCAAGGCATAACCAACAGCGGCAAGACCAACAGCACTGCTGGTATCACCAGCGCTTTGGATGTTGACGTCAACGACACAGCAAACGCAGATTGGATGTTGACAGAAGAAAACGAAATCAACACCAAATCTGCGTTTGCTGTGTCGTTGACGTCAACATCCAAAGCGCTGGTGATACCAGCAGTGCTGTTGTGTCGTCAGTGTTCGGCTTAACTTCGTTTTTGTCCTCTCTTGGTACTGGTTTCCTTCTTTGGGCTCGGTCTATGATGCCTTCCTTTGGTTTGAAAAAACACTCCACTTTGTTTTTCGACACGTTTCTGCATTGCTTAGCCTTATGTTCAATTTCCCCACACTCCTAGCAACGAATTTCAACCTGTGCTTTTTGATACCCGCTTCTGCAATCATTAGCTTTATGCCCTAAGTTGTTGCATAAGAAGCATTTGGGAGCTGTTCTCACTGCTCCACCCGTTTGAGCGCTAATCATGGATTTTCCTTTACAGATGTCGGGATCATCTTCTGTGCTAGCATCCCCCTTTGATTTTCCCAGATTCCCTTTCCCTTGTGCTTCTAAGTAGAGGTCTGCTAGTCGCGCCACCATTTCTTGTGTAGAATCAACTTTGCGTTTTTTTATAAAAATGGCTAGCTTAGAATCACACCAAGTTAGGAACTGTTCGTCTATTGTTCTATCTCTTACAGCGTCGAAAGTCTTCGTTGCTTCCGACATTTGGAGCAACCTACCAAAATAATTTCATAGTCTCGAGCAAAATTGTAACAAGGTTTAAGCTTCCTCAGGTTTACTTTTCCTTAATTTTTCCCTGAAGCCATCCGCTGTAAGCCTGCATTGTTGAAGTAGTGCAATCTTGACTTTTTCGTAATCTAACGAATCTGATGCTGGCACACGCCCAAACGTTGCCAGTGCTTCTCCCACTAGAAAAAGGCTCAAGGATATTGCCCACTGCTCCTTTGCCCAGCCTTGGCTTACTGCGATTATTTCAAACCTATGCAAGTGTCCATCGAGGTCGTCACGTTTCTCGTCAAAAGGTGGCCATTAATTTTTTTTTAAACACGCACATCTTCGTGGTTATACCTCCCCTCCCTCGTTGTCCGTTGACTGATCATTTGATGTTGCGGCTTGTGCTAGCCGAATCTTTGGTTCTATCACCTTTCACTCACAGTCGAAAGAAGCTCGTTCAGATTCTGCCCTCGCTTGTTCTTGTTCAGCTGCGAGTTCGGCAGTTGCTCTACCTAGGAACTTTACCGCTCTAACGCGTTTCTTCTCCTCCTCAAAGAAATTCATCGTTTCTTCTTTCGTCAGGGCCAAAGAACTACTCATCGTCAATATTTTTTTTCTAAATCCATTCTGACAATCTGCTGTTAACTGCTGACCCGTGAAACAGTCCTTTCTCACTCAGGGGTTCTATCCTGGCAAGCTCACCAATATTGTCGTGGTTTAGGTCAACCGTACGAGTGAAATAGGAGAGTGCATGGTCGACGGTATAAATCAATTTATATGAAACAACGACGTACGTAAATACAACTGGTGACGAATGCCTAAGTATTTACACATGTACGGTTGAATTCTTGAATTCTCACTTCCCTCTTCGGGTTGATGACAGGAAGAAGGAGTTTTACTCGCTGCACGTTTAGACCTCGAGGGGAACGCGGCCTTCAAGGACGCCGCGTGGTGCCGGGAGACGAAGCGGGCCACACTCGCCTACTCGGACGGGCAAGACCGATATGCTCAGACTCTTCAATGGCGCCATTCGAAGGGTCGTAACCCGATGCACTTATCGTCTGCACCACGTGCACCACCGGCGTAAGCACGACGATCCGGCATCTCCCTTGGGATTGTGCCGGCTTGCGAGACAAAAGAGCCGAACACTTGGGGCCTCACAACCAGATTTTACAGGCCTGGATGATACTGGTTAACGAGGCATGGGCCAGGGAGATGCCACTCTCCTTATGGGAGTTCGCGCGCTCGACAGGAATGCAGCGTCGGATGTAAACGTTTCTTCCCTACGTTCAGACTTCCCCCAATGTTGCCGTGGCATCACCTTTATAAAAATAAGGTTAATCACTATTATCATTATTACATAACAAATAAAGAAAAAACTTTTTCTGGAAAAGAAAGTTTCCTATAATTTTGTTCTACTTGTGGAGCACCGCTATCGAAAAGTAAATGTAAAACAAATATTAGTTGGACGTTTTGGGATTCTACAGTTGGAGAGCAACTGAACCGATTAATCGATTAGTAAATTAAAGGGCGACCAATACTGAAGCTATATTTTATTTTGATATCCGTCATTGACAATCGTAAGAGAGAACCGACAGTGACTGAAAGGTTAAGTTAAAGAAATACTTCTAATTAAAGTGGTATGAGGTAGCCTGGTGTGAACTGGTAGAGATCTGGACTTTCAAACTTCACCGGAATTCAGGACCCCGCTTCTGTCTCTTTCAGAACCCTATGACCGGGCCCCTGCATAGGATCCCATCAAGTTCCAGCACGGTTAACAGCTTGCATTAATGGATCCTGGTACTAATTTTTGTTTTCATTTTTTTTCAATCGAAAATCTAGGTAAAATGTATTGACGGTGCGATTTAAATCGCGTACTTTAATATTTACCTGCACGTATTATGGACTAAAGATTTTCCACTGCGAACGTAGCTTGTCCACTGGAGCTTTCTTTTTAGATGCATTTATAGCGTTCTACTGAACTCTATAATTTTGTTTTAAAAGAAAACTGCATGCCTGCTAAAATGACCGCAAAATAGCGGCCAAAATAGTACAGCCCGCGGACAAAACCAGACTTCGCAATCGTAGTAGCTAGACCATACATTTGGGAGCCCATATTAGATAGGCCTATGATTAAGGTTGAATGTCAATATTCGTTGTAAGGCCCACAAGCAACAGTGGTCCAATAATGGCTTAAGTATTCAAATTGTGACCCAACGTTGGCTTAAATGGTGGCGAAAAGGCGGTTCAGCGATGACATGAAACATTCGCCGGTACTATAGTAACGCGGGTGAAAGGTTTTTGAGTAATGTTTCTACACGTATTAAAGTTGCTTCTGCCAGTACTGTGTTCGTTGTGAGTGTGTGCGTCATCCTTTTGCTCTAGCTGTCGTCCGGCGGTGACATCGCACTTCCCCACTGCGCAGGTGCGACGACTTTGTTGGTTCCACAGCTTCCAGAACAAAACACTTGCGTTGCTGCGTTTTTCTTTGTGTTTTATTGCTTTGGCGCGTTCGCTTTGACCTTCAGCGCCTCGCCGGCTACCGTGACAAAGCATCCGCTTTGCTATGCTTTGTGTTTTATTTCTGACGGCGTGCTTGGTTACGTGCTTGATGACGTGCTTCATTTATTTTTTTTTGGTCTTCGGGCACAACGCCGCCGGCATTTCGAATATTGCGGCAAGTTAGGCTTTCGCCTCAATACTGGTCAAACGTTAGTCTAAATATTGGTTGAATTGTGGTCCAACATTGGCATTAGTGACTTGTCCGAAATTGGACAAATCACTCCTTTGTGTTGCTTTTTCTCTTTTGAGAATAAGCAACTTTAGTCCAATATAGAAGCCAATTTGCGCCTGTGGTCTGCCGATGTGGCTCCAGCAATGGTGATGTGCGGGGACACGTATTCGTCTGAATATATTTTGTGGTATACGTACTGGTGTTCTATTATAAACAGAAACAATTATACCTTACTCGAATCGCTCGGACATTCTATTTGTACAACATTGTCAGCTTAATATAAAATAATTAAATGCATAAGTATTGTATTTGATTCGGCGGCCTATAAGCAAACTGTGAAGACGATACTGAAGGCAGAATATTTTGTTAAATTCTTGGGCCCTAAGATGAATATTTATTTTATGCTGACTGCCAGTATTTTTTGTCCCGCTTTCTTTAGGACCTAGATTTCTTTATATATATATACATATATATATATATATATACACTAATCGTAGACCGCATACACCTTACTTCAAATGTATTCACACTTAAAGTATTTTTAAAACGTATTATCTCCTATCAAAAATTCTCATTTGTATGAGAAATTTCTGTGTCTAATAAACACATATGAATCATACAAGATATATAAGAACATATAGAAACCATTTGAAAACTATATAATAACTCTATAAGAACCATATAAGATATATAAGAACATAGAAGCACCATATAAGAAACTTGAGAGAAGTTTCCTATACGCTTCCTATATGGTTCTTATATATCTTATATAGTTCTTATATCGTTCCTATACAATTCTTATATGTTCTTATATATCTTGTTTGATTCATATGTGTTTATTGGACACAAGAAATTTCTCATTCAAATGACTTTTTTCACTAGGGTCCCTGAATAGAACTACTCAAATGCTCCGAATATTGTCGCAAATTGAAAAGGATCGGCAAGTATAAAACTGGAAATAGGATTTAATAGGCGAACTTGCAAGGAACAGAGGAGAAAACAAGCGTCCAGAAAACAGTAGCGACCACCAAGGTGTCGACGTGATAGCTGGCTAGCGCGAGAATTAGAAAGTGACTCAGCAAGGTCATGCCATGTTCCTAATCTAAAACACTCGGTATCTTGAACATTCGGCCTAGTATGTTCAAGCGTAGAGCTAGGGTGAGACAGACTCCGCAAGGCCATATTGGCTTCCTTATCTTTTTTGCTCCTTCTCTCATACATTCGGCCTAGAGTTCAAACGTCGCACATTTGGTGTAAGAGTAAAGGCGAATCTTCTAGAATTATGGAGAAGCACTCCCTCCCGGCCATGCACGCTGCATTATCCAGACACGTGTCTTAACCATTTTTTTTATATAGAGAAACCACTGTTAGCTATCATTACTTTTTCGAACTTTTTGGGAATCGCCCTGTCACAGGCGACACAATTTATTATGACGTTGGCTGAGAAACCTTTCTTTTTACCTATCGAAGGTTTCCCGAGGCCCTTGTTTCATACACTGGCAGGTCTGATATGACTTGCTTTGTGAAGAAAGTCGGAAGCAGCAAAACTAATATCTAATATATCGCTTAGTGAATTCAGCAAAACGTTGTCAGGATTCTCGATTTTGTTTGTCAATACTGTCGTGTTCAAAGTTTTAGCGCTTAAAGAATTCTCATCCTTGTCTGTTTCGTTCCGTTCTAAAGTAAAATTTCAATAAAATTATAAAATGTTTTTGTTGATTAACCTCATCAAGAGGGTAACAATTACTTCAACCAATAACATTGTCACAATCAGCTGGCAGAACAGCGTTGTTATTATCAACGCTATGCGGAGACCAAGTCGTCTCCTACTAGTGGAGAAGTTGCGGTGACGTCAGAAAGAGTGCGAGCTCTGATTGTTGTTGATTTGAAGGATAGTGGGTGTAGAACACAATGCTAGATGCCTTGAGGTCTTCCCACCCTTTTTTCGATTGGCCAGTAGGAGGTCGGCGCTCTGCCATCATCGCAAACGCTGCGCAATAAGCAGACAAAGTTGCACTTCGCATTAACACGGCATCAATAGTCTTGCCGCATGCTTCCTTTAAGTCTTACTGCCACGTACGAGCGAAATACACTGTTCCATGCTTTCTTTTATGATCTTACAAGATATGTCTTCTATAACGTAAAAATACAATGGCCAAGGCACTTTTATCGCGGTTTGGACTGTGCAACAGCTGCGTGTAAGAATAATAAAAAAATTCTATTGTGTGAATGTTCGCTTGCACGCATGCGCAGGCAATGGAATTTGGACGTCAAATGAAAAATCTGCGGGAATAAAGTACACCTTGTTTGTCTAATTTGTCTAACATAGTTTTATGCTTCATAATTATAATGCATGGTGAGAAATACTTTATTTACAAATACAGCATTCTCTCCTACTGGCCAACGCAACCTGCAGGAAACTGATATCTTTGGTTTAATGTACACGAATTTAACTTTAGACACGTCACACGTTGCCAGAGTTCTTTCTTTTCGACTTCAATCGAGTCCGTGACGAAAGTGCGTCTACGCTCATGCTGCCTTATTGCGCCCATCTTTATGAAGTTTTTTTTTTATTTTTTGCAGATGTTATACTTAAATAAAACTGAAGCGAGTATGCATTAGGTTTTGTATCATGTCCCGAGTTACCCGAGTTTGAACCAGTGCTTTTTCTTTTCGGGCACATCATTGAATAATGACGAGGCCGATGGCAGATATAAAATGTGATGGGTTTTCTTGGATCACAACTGGTATCCGTTTGCTTGATGTTTGGATCCTCAGTTTGTGTGTTTTTGACCTTTGCTAAATTAGATTTCGACTTTCTTTTCCCAGTTATCGGTTCACTGCATCCGCTCTTCGCGGTTTCTACCACAGAAATTTTACCGCCATGGCTTAGCTAATATAGCAACTCGTATGCGACGACAAGCTACGCAGCTTTCTCAAAAGTCGTCCCCTATGATTTGTGCTTAACTCAATCTGTCATGAACAGCGGAATACTCAGGAACAACGAACATCTTCGGTGCTTTTCAGCCACTTCCCCCTGCTGGCTCGCTACGTGTAAACGAAATCAGCATAGGACTGGCTTGGCTCGTTTTTTTCATTAATGAACTGAGGGCGGAAGGCCTCCAGGACAACTATTTTAGGCTGTCTCGTCTTCACAGAGTCATAGTCTGAAAATGGCTCATTTCTGAGTCCAGCCATAACGTCTGAAACTTTGCGAGGCAACTGTGAAGAAATGGTAACGAAAATGACTCCTTTGGAGAGAACAAGTGCTGACAGCCCTACTGAAAAAAACCATTTGGCGCCCATATGAAAATAAACGGGTCCATACCGGTAACCGTTTAACCATACTGGTCACCAGTTTGTCAAAGGGGTCGCCCGTATGGCTCAAAGGGGTCCCCCGTATGAGCCATAACGGTCACCTATTTGGCAAACGGGTCGCTCGTCTGGGCAAATGGGCGACTCGTTTGGGCAAAGTTGTCGCACGTTTGCTCAAACCGGCGACCATGTTGCAAACTGCACCGGTTTAATCAAACGGCACTCCGGAGCCCGTTTGATATTGAACGTACAGATCGGCGGCGTGGGCACGCCTAGCGTTTCAGCCGTGGCAGCCAATGTTTTCCGGAAGGCTGGGAGCGCCGGTTCATCGATTTCAGATCGTCCGCGTAATGCAAGTAATTATATTTATATTTCAATTGCGCTGATTTTCGATTATACTGCAACTAAAACTAACACCTTTTTTTGTTTTGTTTTACGTAAACGCGCGACGTTGGTGGGCCGATATTTTTGACAGACCTTTAATACTTTGTCCATCTTTGTTGCCTCAATTTACTTATTCAGCTCGAATCTCTCTCGCAGAAGATGTGACCGCGTGAAAGAATGTACGTCTAGACTCCGTTTCACTTTAATTCAAGACGCAGCGAAGGTAGCACGCGTACACGCGGCTGCAAGAACATCGAGCATTGCGAGAGCACGCCCGCCGTTGCAGCACTCAAACTACGAGCTTGCGCTGAGTTCTTTCTTCGCTCGGACGCAAGCCGAGCTTCTGGCAGCCCCGCCGCCATTTCCAAAGTTCGAGCGCGCGCGCGCGCGTTTGTTCTTCGGGACTACAAAAACGCATCTCCCTGGAATGCCTGGGGAGAGGGAGAGGGGCTGTCCCGGTGGTCCCAGCGCCTTGACCTCGCCCCCTCCCTCCTCTCTTGTCACCCCTGTCACGTGACCCACAGCAGCGCGCGAGCTACACGCTGATAAGCATCGAGATCCGGAAGGGCGCGCCTTGCAGCCGCTTTTTTCTATGTCTGCTTCTTGTCAGTTGCTGCTCGAAGTTCGCTCGTTCTACCTGCTTCAATCTGTCGCCTAACCCTGCGGTCTTATTGGGATGTCTCTCGACAACGTATTGGATGTGCACCAAAGCTATCAGTGTTCGAAAAGACCCACGTGTATGTCGGAAACGAGCGATTCTTCAAAGAAGTCGCAAATTCTCGCGGTTTGGTTGGGTTCGGCAAATGACAGCTTGTGCGCCGCATCGTGTTGAAACTTCCAAGGAGCCGTTCCCTCTCGTTTGTGTTTGTGTGGTTGTCCTGCTTTGACCGTGTCGACAAATATCACGGATTACCTCTTTCAAGTCCGCTATTGTTATGGTAAGTGCACTGCAACCAACGTGTTGGCAACGATTGACCGTTCTTCTACGCGTACTCTTCTAAATTATCTAAAGAATTATGCAGCGCCTATTCGCGCGGCAGCCAGGAGAATAATTTCCCCGAAAGTCTACCTGTATAGTGTTCACAGATCGCTTCCACGTTTGTACTTGTCTACAGAAGAGGTAATAAACTTCGAGGAGAATTGAAAACAATCTTTTGTGTCGGTTTTCCTGTCCACTTACAAGCACCTACGCGAGTGCATTTGTTCTACGTGTTTTCTCCATGTTATAAATACGTTTATGAGTTTCGGCACGTCTTAAATATGTTTAAGATAACCAACCTCCCAGACGATACCCATTTAGGGCTAGCGCATAATTTGCAATTTCGAAGGGCACGTTCAAACGTGTAGTCACGTGCCATGTCGAACGGGTACTCGTACCATACGGCACCCGTATCAAACGGGCACCTGTATCAAACGGGTACCGTTTGGAACGGGTACCGTTTCCAAACGGGTACCCGTATCCCATAATCACGTTTGATCCAAACGGATCGACAGGTTTGATTCAAACGGGCGGCCAGTTTGCCACCCGTTTGAATTTGAAATGGTTTTTTTCAGTAGGGAGGCTAGATCAAATTAAGAAGAAACAATACGATCTCGTTTTCAGCCATAAATGGCAGCATTACCTCGTTCATCAAAAAAGTTTCCCATTGACTGTCAAAATTACTAGTTTAAGGCTTAAAACTCAGCGCTAAAGTTCTAACCTTTCGAGCGGTAATTCTTCTCGTGTATGGTCTGGTTGTTGTTTTCTGCGGCCTCATGCGCCACTCGTAATTTCAATATATCACTCTATCTTTCTGAAATTCTTAGCTCCTCCCCTTTTGATTTTTTTTTCTCTGCCGCTCCCCAGCCTCTCGAATTATTTGGCCTCTGCCGCTCCTCTGCCTCTCGATTATTTTGCCTGCGCAGCACTTGGGCCTCGAGAGTTTTTGTTTCCACGATACTATCCCACAGATCTTGTATTTTACTTTTATATGTAGTTATTTTTATTTTTGAATCTAGGAAAATATTTCTAATAGTCCTTGGAATAAAAATTTCAAGCCCTCTAGCAAGCTCCAAGAGCTCCTATTTTCTTAGCTTCAATAGATTCATCTCAACTCTGGGGTTAGACTAAGAATTCTGTAATAATCTACCAAAACTCAATCTACCTAACCTTTCAAACTACAAAAAATGCGAACTTCAGAAGAAGCTCTGTATAAAACGTGCCCTCTTAAGGTCTTTTGGTACACTGCACTGAAACGAACTTGAAAACTCCAGCAAAATCTATCCCAGAAACACTTTCCAATGTTGAGCTCACTTCCCAAGCAGCCCCAGAAAGTGAATTTCGATCGGCCGACGGTTGGCCAGTGTCTGGACAGCTTGGCCACTTTAAGTGCTTGGCCACCGGAGACATAAACAAGGCCGGCAATGGTCCGGCCACAAACTAGCTGTTTTCAGCTTCTCCGCCGGAGACATAAACACTGCCGGCAAGCGCCTGGCCAGAAGTGCTCATTTTCAGCTTGGCCGCCGGAGACATAAACACGGCCGGCAAGTGTTCGGCCAGCAGTGGTGATTTTCAGCTTGGCCGCCGGGGAATTAAACACGGCCGGCAAGTGTTTGGCCAAAAGTGCTGATTTTAAGCTTGGCCGCCGGGGACATAAACACGCCCGGCAAGTGTTTGGCCACAAGTGCTGATTTTCAGCTTGGCCGCCGGAGACATAACCACGGCCGGCAAGTGTTTGGCCAGCAGTGGTGATTTTCAGCTTGGCCGCCGGAAACATAAACACGGCCGGCGAGTGTTTGGCCAGCAGTGCTGATTTTCAGTTTGGCCGCCGGAGACATAAACACGGCCGGCAAGTGTTTGGCCGGCAGTGCTGATTTTCAGCTTGGCCGCCGGAAACATAAACACGGCCGGCGAGTGTTTGGCCAGAAGTTCTGATTCTCAGCTTGGCCGCCGTGGACATAAACACGGCCGACAAGTGTTCGGCCAAAAGTGCTGATTTTCAGTTTCGCCGCAGGGACACCCATTATCTAAACTTTCGTCGCGTTGACGAAACTTTGGCATAACGACGGGCAGCGAGGGAAGCATCATCAGCGAGTGGTTGGCAGGATATTAGTGCGTGCATCGCGCGAACACTGTTAGCGCAAGCAAACGGTCAGCGTTTTATTCAGTTTTTTTTTTCGTTAGACTTAAAAGGCTATTGTCTTAACTAGCACTGTCGTGTGACATGTTCATTTGGAACATTACTAGAAGTGGGAAAATATTGTGCCCGTCGTTGTTCTATGAAAATAAAATACGAAAGCAGTGCCGACGTCATCTTCGCGCTAACAATACCGCTCTGTCGCTGCGCGGCACTCTTAGCGCGAATACCACATCCGCGATTTTTCGGTTAGTGCTCCACATATTTACTTCCCAACTGCACTCGAAGAAAAAAAAGTTGTAGTCGGGTGCATCGGGCGCACATACTCCCCTTTCCTGGAAGACGCACCCTCCGTTACCCAACCAGTGTACCTGTATACCGACCATAAGCCCCCTTCTCTACCTTAAAAACCTATAGGTATCAGTGCACTGAGCTTAGTAAGCCACGCACCCCGATCAGCTTGTGCTTGAATCGGATAACATTGGATATTTCAGGCTTTGTGTTTTGGAAGAGCCTAAACAAGACGTCTCTCATATATTGATGAAACTTAAGCTAGTCTCAGTAATGTTTTATATAGGTGCTAGGATACTGATTTCCTGAACCAAGGAAAGCTAACAGCTTCGGTTAAAACCGCAACGGCAACGTTCAAAATCGAACCTCACATAAAAGAAAAAGAAAATGAACATCTCGACCTAGATGTGCAGAACGCTGGTTTTGTTGTTAACAACGTGGTTGTTGGCGGGTGGTGGGCAACGCCGTGACGCTATTGACGCTATCGTGGTGATTGGCGCCAGTGATGCTCGGCCGTACTACACAGTAAAAGTCTTTACACCTTTAAGGGTGTAAAAGGGGTGTTGTAGCAACTTATACCCTCGGCTACACCCTTTTAACACCCTAAAAACTAGGAATACAACCTCATAATTTTAACGAAAAAGGTGCTGTTTCGTGTTACACCCTACATTTAGTGAAGAATGTGAGAAGGGTGTAGGAAGAAGGTGCTAAATAAATACTGTGAAATGGTTTTGGAAAGCTTATATATGGCTCTGTACATAATGTACAGGTAAGATTTCTGCTTGAAAAGCAACAGTTCTTAGCAGTATAGTTTTTTATAATGTCAGTTGTAATTCATGCAAATAGCTGATAATGAAGTGCCTCTTTTGCATACAATTTTTGTGTTTGCAAACAAAATTTTATATATGAGTTCATATTTAAGTTTCTTACAAATCACTCCATGCTCAGAAATTGGAAAGTAGGGTGAAATGCTCTATACTAGTATTTTTTACAAATATTTATTGATGGATGTGTACAATAAGAAAATCAGTTAGTAGTCTCGAGTTTATATCTGGCAACATGAAATCAAAATATTGTGAAAATGTTTGACAAATATTCATGACATGCTGCTAGAACCTGTCGCATGACCATGTCAATCCGAGTAAAATATTCATTTGAGAATATGGTGACATGCACAAAAACTCACACACATAAAGAGGCAAATCCCATAATAAACCAGTCCGAGACATCCCATAAAAAATGGCCTATGGTCGTCTATGGGAAATTTAATGGGAGGCTATTACCCCCTGTAGCTTTGCAAGGTCGTCCTTAGAAGTTTATAAATACAGCTACAGCCAGCTATAGAAACGTTTAGGGCCCTGTGTCTACTCTCAGGGCTATGTTTCAATAATAATAATAATAATAATAATAATAATAATAATAATAATAATCAATAAGTTAGTGTTTTAACAGTGTCCAGGGGGGTGGTTCTCATTTGAACCCGTTCGCATTTCTACCTTCTCGTTTTTACATTCTCATTTCAACCCAGCGCAAAACAACTTTCGCGTTTCTCCCTTTCTCATTTAAACCGTTCTCAAAACAAACTTTCGGGTTTTGACCCTTCTCAAAACGACTTTTCTCATTTTAACCTTTCTCATTTCATATTTTCTCAAAATATACTTTCTGGTTTTGACCATTGTCAGAAAGACTTTTCTCATTTTAACCTCTCTCATTTCGAACCCAAATTAATCCAACATCATGATCTCGCAATCTTTCTGCGGTATTTATGGCGAATTCGGGTAATTAATTGCCTTCGAGCCCTTGCCTGTGGCACCGGCGATTAAAAACGCGCCAGCGGCGCATCACGTGACCCTCTCCACCCGAATGGAAAGCACAATGAACTGGCGTTTTTATTTGACTGGGTCGTGAGTGAGGTCTGTTAACTTCTTCTTCGATCATTCTATGGTACCATGAGCACGCTGCATACGCCAACAACATAAATTACGACTCTTTGAGGTGTGTGTAAACAGAAGCGGCCTCACAAAACTTTTCAAAATATTGGCATTACCACAGTCTCTACAGCTGACAGAATATTAAAATATAAAATTAATGAAAGGGCAGATGTATAATTCAGTGTGGTGCTGCCCGCACGTGCGTCAAATTTCAATAAACTTCGTTTGGATTTTCCATGAACTGTTGCCACGGAGACTTGCCAGCGTCGTTTTCCATATTCTGTTTACTGTTAGTAGGGAGTTTTAGTAGATCGTTCCCATGACTCCGATAACGATACCCGATACTCCGCCACCGCCTCCCTTGCGCATGCATAGTATCGTTATCGGGGGTATCGGAACGATCTACTAAAACTCTCTGGTACCTTGTTTCGAATCCTCAGTCCTCTCATTGCACCCACCCTCCTTGAAATTGTAATGCGTGTTCAAGTTTCAAACTGCATCACTATGCATTCTTTTTTTCAGCGGTGTAATAACTTGTTATTACAGAGTTGTAAAATAAAGTGATGTATGATGCAGCCCGTGTCTCGTAGCAAACATACCTCGCTCAGGCCGGACTAATTCTTCCAAAAATGTTGACTTTCTTTGAAACATAAATTATCTTTCTCTTCGTTGTTTTTGCTATCTTGTCTCAGAACACAAAAGGGTGCCTGTCTCGATGGCTTCGTTTGCCACTCGAACCCGCTATTTGCCGCTTCAGCGAGCATTGTATCGTTTGGTTCCCTATCCCGATTCGGATGTGACGATACCGGATACAGTCTGGCAGACAAGCTGCCCGACCTCTTGGAGCTCGGGAAAACTTCTGCTGGTAAATTTCCGGTACACGCCTGAGAAGCGCAACCCGAAAAGCTTGCACCCGCCAGCCTTTGACCACGCGAACGTCCTTGCCGAAGATATGGGAAAACTTTTTTTCAGGGAAAATGACCACCCGAATTGGCCATTACAACCAATAACACACGACTAGCACAATGATCCATTCGCTCCACACGACGACATCTTAACGAAATACAGCGACAGAAGAGAAATGAAGTACCGAATCTGCGCTGGCACTTTTGAAACCACGTCACAATGTGACCACGTAGCTACGTCAACAGACTCGGGGTGGCACGCAGGCATAAGGAAAATTGTTTCGTGTGCTATGCAAGAGATGGTGCCGCTTCGCTTCATCTTCAACCTTCATCCTCAACTCTTTTTCCTTCTTTCTATACCTCACTACCGAGTTCAAATGACAACGGGTTCAAATGAGAAAGGGTCGAAACGCGAAGGGCGTTTTGCGAATGGGTTCAGACGAGAAGGGTTCAAATGAGAATGGGTTCAAATGAGACGGGTATAAATAAGAAAGGGTCGAAATGCGAAAGGTTAAAACGAGAAGGGCGTTTTGCGAATGGGTTCAAACGAGAAGGGTTCAAATAAGAATGGGTTGTTTCGAGATACACCCGTCCAGGGACATCCAATTGTTCTTCTTGCGGGCGCAGTGCAATAGAACGCACAAATAGACGCTTGTGCGCTCGCAGTCGCACACATACACGCGCGCACGCACGTTCACACGCATGCACACGCGCAAACCCATGCCCGCGCGCAGACGCACAAGCACGCACAACCAGAAACGCACACGCGCATGCACGCGGACGCATCCACACGCGCGCGCACAAACACACGCACGCGCATGCACAGACACACACGCAAACAATTACGACGAAGGAAACGTTGCTTAAGTTAGTTTCGGTTTCTGTTTACACAAAAAAGAAACAACCTAAAGTTTAAATAAAACCTAAGATTTACTCACTTTTTGTAATGTTTTACATTATTATTTTAGTGACATTCTTATTGTTACTAATATATAATAATATTTTTCTTAGTATCGTTCTAAAACAAATAACAACAAATAAAAAGGAAAAGAGACTCTTGAAGACTGCGCAAGACCATCACTATCGCAATCAGCTTCCGTTGGGCTCGGTTGAATAGTCGTTGAAGTTCCAGAGGCTTCGCAAATCTCCTTTTTTTAACGTCTTAGCCGTTTTAGTGGATATTTTAAATATCTTCCTTACGAATGCCGTGTTCAAGAATCACAATCCATGACTGAGAGCTTGGAGACGCTGCGTCTTGCCAACGCCCGTAAGTTCAGAACCGCCCATGCACGACTCGTGCAAACGCCGGTAAGCAACTTTCTTTTGTTTCTGCGAAGTGGGCTGCTGTTTTAAACTTTGTCGTGTACCGTGTGCTTGCTAAGCTATGCTTGATTCTAACTATGCTTCTGCCCTGTGTTATTTCGTTATTTGAAAAGGGCGTATCTTCTTCAAAACCTTTGGCTCGCTCCGCAGTGTGAGAAAGATTCCCGTACGGCGGAACCGTGGGCATGTTCTGGGCGCCGGTCGTGCGGCGCTCGTCCGACGACGCTCGTGCGGAGCATTCAAGTGCCGTCTGACGGCAGTTCAAGCATTCAGTCGCCGTCCCAAAAGTGTTAATCACAGGTCATGCTAGTTCTGATGTCTTGTCCTAACAGCCGCTCGCCACCGATTTGTTTCATAAAGCGGGAGCGAGAAAAATGTTAGAAGAGCGAGCATGCAGTATGATTTTTTGCATAAGCTAATGCCTGTGCGTAGAGACGCGCGGTCTCTTCGTCATATTTCCGATGGTAAAAGCGCTAAAAACAAGGGACAAACAACGCCCTGTGTTTGTTTCTTTTACTTGTCCGCTGTTTTTAGAGGTTTCACCCTCGGAAATTAGGTCTCTTCGCGTTTACCGAATCGGCACACTTTTTAAGTTCACGATTGTGTGATGCAAAAAATAAAAAGTGTTTAGATGTCACGTTTTTTAGTAGTGGCGAAAGCCCTTACAATAATCAGAGCAGCTAGAAAAAGCAAAAACATGAAAAAAGGCGGAAAAAATTAACTAATGTCAAACCTGAATATTTGATGGAGTTCAAAGACTACCACCGTACCAACTCGCCCGGTTATTCTTTCTGTCAAAGAATAATAGCCAATAGTAATAAAGAAATAAATGCCAACTATTAATTGGTTACAAAGTTGTAATTGGTGCAGTGCAGCCCTACGCTACTCTACTCTTTTGATGATATCATGTAATGTGTAAATGTATAGGGCAGTTCATAGCAACCATTTATGCCCGACCCATTATATTGAGTTTTTTTTTATATAAAAGTTATATGAAAAAAGTGCTCTTCCTAAATTAAGCCGCACCACTGAATGTACAATAGCGTGTAACGTTTATGTATGTTCCCAGCAAAAGAAAAGGATGCATTAAAAAAAGGCCAATCATTTTGTTTCCTCTCTGTTAGAGCTTCCTTCACGTACACGCAAAATGTGGGCGTCTACGTCTAAAAGAGTGGAATTGACATTTCCTGCAGGGCTGGAAGGCCTGACTCAGTTTGGCTAGCAGCTTGAAACCTGTGGGAACCTGGGGAACTGAACCACAAGAGTGAGAGTGACACCCGCCTTGCACTTCCTGAACGATGGCACCATGAGGAAGGGGGAGCTGCCCTAAAGTGAATGCAATAGCAGATGGGTCGTTCCAGTGAACCCCTATACTGATGGTACCAAGCAGAAAATTATTAATAAATGTGTTATTAAAAACATGGAATGTGAATGGCACGGACAAGAAGGAGGAGATCAACACAGCGCTGTGCTGTGTTCATATCCTTCGTTCCCATATTCTTCATGATTTCTTTTCAATAATTGGCTCCTAACTAGTCCAATCATCAGCACTAGTCAATAAAAGTATGCTGCTGTTTATTAGTATGCATTAACACCGTGCTTGCAGTTGAATCCTACAGTCAATTATTAATGGACAAAAACAAAAAGGAGGGTGCAAGCTAGCTAAACAGGCTAAACACATAATTTATTAAAGACGGGTTCTCTGAAGGATGACACAAACGCAGAGAAGTATCAATCGCAGCTGAGTACTAATGGGCAAAAAATGAATAGGCGACCCAAAAAAGAAAACGCAGGAGAAGACATGAAGTGAGTCTTTACAATTTCTCTTCTGCTTGCCACCACTTTACGAAGGGAATTCCTTCCTGGGCCTTACAGCGTTTTACTGTTCACAACCCCTGACATACCCAAGGACAGTAAACATAAAAAAGCAACCTACTAACATTTGGGTAAATGTGATTGAACAAACAACAGGGAATGCCTTGAGCTTTCAACCTAGGAAATAAAAAATATGCACAACATCAAGATTTAAAAAAAAAAAAACAGACGGACGCATCACACCTTTTTCTAACAAAAATATAGGCAAAGAAACTCCTTCCACTCAATGGCAAAACACAGGGAAGGCACTAATAGATTTCTAGGTTTCATCATTGTTAGTGATTCTTTCAGGTATACCCTTGTGGTCACTCTCTTTAGTCAAAATTACTTCGTCATCATCATTCATTAAATCATCATCACAGTTGTGTTCTTTAAAGGGGTACGGAAACAAAAATTGAAATAATCAAATTTCGTTTGGAAGTGAATCAAGTATGAGGGATAATAACTGTAAATGATAATCGCACGTTTGTATTTTGAACGACTGGCTATATTTTGCGTTCCAAACGGTGCACTCGAGCAAGCGCTCGAAGAGAAGCGAACGGAGAGCGCGATGCGTCATGGGATATCCGGCGCAAACAAAAGCAGAAAGAAAAGGCTCCCCGCGTTCGTGGTGTAGCAAGGCAGGCGTGGTTATCAGCTTTGCCCTTGGTGGCGCCGGCAGCGTTGTGGTGGTGTCAATAGCGTCAGCGCGTTACAACCGAGCCGTTCGAAGTACCCGTGGCGTGACGAGCATGTGGCTGGCCCACGTGGGCTGTCCCAAGGAGCACGTAGCTTCCACAACACTGTCAGCTTAGGGCTGAACGGGGTGGGGAAAGCTAGGGTGCCCACATGAAGGCTCCCTAGGGAAAGCAACTTTTGTTCGAGTTTTGAGCGACGGGCTAATCTTCTAAAGAGAATGTCTGTTTCCGGTTGCACGAACGAGGGTTTGAGAATGAGGGGAGTCCTTCCTTTCCGTCTTCTTGGACCGTTTGTACAATGCGCGATTTGTGAGTTGAGCCGGATGCGCGTAGGAGACAAGTGATAAGCGAAGCGTTGGTTGCCTGCAATCCTCTGAGACAAACAAAACATGTCATTTGATCTCCAAACAGGAAAGCTTTACATGCTTCGTTTGTGGCAGACCATGATGTTCACAATGGTTCAGCCCTGCAGTGCGGTGCTTGGGGCCACTGCTTGCTCACTTAGAGTTCGAGAAAGGGGGGTGCCGTAGCACTTCCCAATTGCCCACGGGGTTATGATGTGGCTTGCAAGGAGCTCTTTTGTATTACTTCATGAAGTGAGTTGTGTTTTGTGTGACTCATTATTTATCACATGCCTCGTATGTGGTGATGTGGCAGTCCCTCTAAGTGAAAAAAGTGTAAATGTGTTTAGTAAACATGATAAGCTGTAAATCATGTAATAATAATTTAAGAATATGCAATACCATATATGATGTTTGTACAATTTACAAGTTCTGATATGTGTATTGGACACATTCCAATGAAAAAGTTCACTGGGGGTCTATACTTCATTTCACCCTTCGTCCGAGCGCGGTGGACGCTACGAGCCAATCCAGCGTCGAGAGAGCATCATGTTACCTTGTGCTCCACATAACCAAAACGTCGCATGATACTCTCCCGGCGCCAGATTGGCTGGGGTGGCCCAGCATCCACTGGGCCACCCCAGCAGGTGTCCATTTCATGCCAAGCACCCTTTACAAAGGGTGTTAGCAAGCACCCTTTATGAAGGGTGCTTGCCTGAACGTCATAAGGGTGTTAGCCCATGGACAAACTGATTTACACCCTTAAGTGTATAAAAACTTTTACTGTGTACTCAAGGCTTCTCTTTCCCATTAGTGCCAGTAAGGTTGTGTAAAGTGAAAAATATTGTAACTGAGCAGTAGAGAGTTTTAGTAGATCGCTCCCATGACTCCGATAACGATACCCGATACTCCGCCACCGCCTCCCTTGCACATGCATAGTATCGTTATCGGGGCTATCGGAGGTATCGGAACGATCTACTAAAACTCTCTATTGTTGCACTGTCCCTTCACCTAAAGTTACTTCTTTTTATTTTTTTTTTACTGCTGCACTACCGGGGGATCTTAATGGTGGGACAACTTACCATCCCTGAACCCACGACGACTGGAATGGTGGTCGCAACCAGCGTCGTAAGACTTAGTACTCAAAAAGTCCAATAAATATTGAGCAGACTTGCAGCAGCTTCGCTTCTCATTACTATGTAAGAGTTTCTGGGGTTGAATTCTCAAACTTGACCTCCCGAAACTCTTGACAGTCTTCTGAGGAACCCCCAAATTTTCTGGCAGTCTGTGATAAATTATGTATTAAGTGTATAACTACAGCCACTTTCGGCCAGTGACTGGCCAGAAGTCAATGGCTAGTGGCTGGCCAAACGTGAATGGCCAGTGGCTGGCCGAAAGTGACTGGCCAAAGGTGAATGGCAAGTCACTGGCCTAAAGTGAATGGCCAGTCACTGGCCAAATGTGAATGGCCAGTCATGGCCAAAGGTGAATGGCCAGTCTCTGGCCTAAAGTGAATGACAAGCGAGTGGACAAAGGTGAATGGCCAGTTACTGGCCTAAAGTGAATGGCCAGCGACTGGCATAAAGTGAATGGCAAGTCACCAGACGAGGACGAAAATTTTTCTGCAACAAGGTACTGCGGTGGGCTAGTTGGTTCATACTTAGTGTTTGAACAGCGCAAAGACGACAGGAAGATAGAAGAGAAGAGGACAGGACGAGCGCTGACTATCAACTGATGCTATTTATTCAGAAGAGGATGAAGTGGGCGAGACTCGAGAGTGCCAAAATGCACTTTTTTCATGAGACACACGCGCGGCAGCTTTTTGCACGGGAATGGCCTGTGCCAGCAGGCGTCACCTTTTCTTCAACCGAAAGCGCAACCAGAAAACAAAAGAAAGAAAAGAAAAGAAAGAAAGAAAAGAAAAGAAAGGAAAAGAAAAGAAAGAAAAAAAAAGAAAAGAAAGAAGAAAAAGAAAGAAAAAAGAAAAAGGAGAAAAGCACGTGCTATAGTTTGCTGACCCAGGCGTGGTAACCTTCGCCACCTGGAGACCATTGAGCGTGCGATTGCCGCCTTTCTTCTTTTAGCAGCCTTTGTGTAGATTCTGCGCATTGTGATGTCCAGCGGTCTTCGCCTGATGGTGACCAATGATCTTGGAAAGTGTCAACTAAACTAAGGTCTTTCCCGCACATGCCTAGGTTGCTCTTCAAGGAATTCTATTTCTTTGGCAAGCAAGGTTGTTGATGGAGAGCTGATGGCTCCTTCCCCTCTTTTGTATATCGAAAAGGCCTCCACGATCTCCCGCGTCCTAAAGTCGTGATGTCTTTTTAGGATGGTACATTGACCGAATAAAGGGGAGCACAAACAGTCGCTGCAATGCCTAACCAAGTTACTGCCTGAGGTGTTTCCTGTGGAGGCGGCATGTTCCCTCAGTCGATCATTGATACATCTTCCGATCTGCCCGATGTATGAACGACCGCAGGAGAGAGGTAAGTCATATACAGCACCTTCTGTACATTCCGTGAATTGTCTCGCGTGCTTCTTCCCGCATGGTGTTTGGGAGATGGAGAGGGATGTAGAATTCACCTTTTTGCACATCCGGCCAAGCTTGTTGGGTGCCGAAAACACAACTCTGGCTCCTACCTTGGCTGCAGTTCTTTTGAGGCTGTGGGAGATTCCATGAAGATACGGGATGACTGCCGTGCGTAACTTTTCCTTGGTTACGTTTTGACAAGGTTCAGCTTGGCTACGAGACTCTTGTAGAAGCCTCTCCGCCACGCTGCATATAATATGATCTGGGAAGCCCGCATTTTTCAGTCGATTCACTTGAGTGGTAAGGCTACTCGAGACCTGGTGGTGACAAGACCTGTGAAGGGCGTTTTTTATGGCTGCAACCGCAATGCCTCTCTTGACTAGCTTTGAATGTGCGGATGAAAACGGAAGGAAGGATTTTTTAGAGCGGGGCGAATACTTCCAACAGACATGATCTCCTAATAGAAGTGTCAAATCTAAAAATCGCAGCTGTTGCTCCTCGGGTAACTCATTTGTCAGAGTGAACGGGCGAAGAGTAGACTTTAACGTATTAAAAATATCTCCCACATCTTTTGATCCAGTGTCATCGGATGGTCTGTACAAGACAAGAAAGTCATCAACGTATCGAAATAATTTGATGCTTGACGTGTCCCGGAGCGAAACTTCTAATAATATGTCATAGAAGGCTAGGAGTAGATCACTGAGCGCCGGGGCTATGCATGATCCTATACAAACACCTTCACGTTGCCGGTAAAACTCACTCCTGAACACTACTGTTGTGGAGCGTAAGTAAAGCATGAGGAGACTCAAGAAGTCCTCAGCTGCGATACCGACTAAGTTCTTTTCTTTTCTTTTCTTTTCTTTTCTTTTCTTTCTTTTGTTTTCTGGTTGCGCTTTCGGTTGAAGAAAAGGTGACGCCTGCTGGCACAGGCCATTCCCGTGCAAAAAGCTGCCGCGCGTGTGTCTGATGAAAAAAGTGCATTTTGGCACTCTCGAGTCTCGCGCACTTCATCCTCTTCTGAATAAATAGCATCAGTTGATAGTCAGCGCTCGTCCTGTCCTCTTCTATCTTCCTGTCGTCTTTGCGCTGTTCAAACACTAAGAAAACACTTCTATTGCCGAGCACTTTGGCCAAGCTTGGGCCATCGAAAATCTGGTTGGCCATAGTACACTTGCCAGCGATGGCCCATTCATAACGTGCTGCTTGGGTTTGGCTCAAAGGAATCCTTGGGGAAACTCCACAATATATATCAGTGTTGCGGAATGGGCACCCCCATTCCATTCCAATTCTTTTCCTGGGAATTAGAGTTTTCGGTAATTGAATTCCTTTCAACTCCTAGGAATGGGGTCACTGGGCCCATTTCAACTCCTGGAATGGCTGAATCGTTCCATTCCATTCCTCTAATTCCTAAACGTAAAAATTGACACTTGACAGCTGCATTGCGTTGCAGGGTGGGGCAGAAATAGTCAAAAATGTATTTGAAATACAAAAACTGGGATAGGTGAAAATAGTAGCAAAAATACTGATACTCAAATATATCTGTAAAAATGTGTCGCGATACGTATCGGAAATACATTTTAAAAAGAGGCAAAAATTCTTTGGGAAATCAAATACAGGAATACATTTTAGGGAGGGCAGAAATATAAATACTGATAATGCAATACATTTTTTCAAATTTCTTTGAGACACCAACTGAGATGAGGCTTTAAATTTAAAGTAAAAGATTTTTTTTTTAATCCCGAAATTACTTTCCCGCAGGCTTGGCGCTTCGCCTTAAAGGTAGTGGTTCCGGACGAAGAGGAGTCTTCAATGGGTTCAAAAAACGTTCCATCAAGGATTGACCGCGGTCCCTTCCCTAGTATCCTGTCTGTCTGACCAGTGATGCGAAAAGACTTCGACCTCTAAATAAATTCCATCAAGACATCATCACTTCCCTGCCCAATAAGGGCACCCCTGTCAACTCTGATCAGATGACGTCACGGCGGAATGAACTAGTATTCTTGTATCTGCAGGTTTTGCCTTGAACATGAAACTTTACCAACGCTGCTGTATGAAAGGACGATACGTACTTTCGTTGTACGTGACCTCGTTGAAGACCATGCAGGCAGTTGCATTTGGAATTTTCGAGAATAGGGTGGACCACCTGAAGCATCCTGGAGCACATCTCTTATCTTCTTTTACGGTCCTACCTGCCGACTTTCCGCCTCCAACGCATGAATGGCAGTCCTCAAGTTTCGGTTAGCATCATCCAAACAGGGACCTGTGGATTGCGACCTGAGATGGCCGGCACAGGTGTGAGCTCTCCGAGAAACAGCGCGCTCGAGACGAGTGGCAGGAGTACGAAGTCTGGGTCGGCACAGCGAGGCTACGTCTGGCCTCCTTCCTGGGTATCGGATCACCAGAGCAGCGGGTGAAGTTCACGCCGACTGATGACGTACCCTTGAGCCGTGCAACAGGCGCAGACGCATTCAGGTTTGTGTTGAACTTCACTGGTCAAAGGCGCCACCGTCGCCCCCCGCCCTCCCCCCTTTGTACTTTGCTTTGACGCTTGTTTTTTGTATTGCATCTTTTTCTTATTTTTGCGTATAAATCTGTTAGGGCTCCACGCGGGTTTGCAGTTTCACGCTCATTTTATTTTTGAGCAGCTGACTCGCTGACTAACTCAGTATAGCTAAACGTAAAAACAAAATGAATAAAAAAATATAAAGAACCGGGCCCATTCCATTCCCATTCCATTCCGGGCAAAAGGCATCTAACTCCATTCCCATTCCATTCCCTCAACGTTGCCGCCATTTCATTCCCATTCCATTCCGGGGTCGCGAAAGTGTGGAATGATTCCGGAATCATTCCAACTCTGGAGTGGCAACTCCGCAACACTGATATATATATATTGCCGCGCGCCATGTAGGCAGCGCGCCGTAGCCTAACGGTTATCGCGCTTGCCTCCCACGCGAATGGCCAGGGTTCGATTCCTGGCCGTGGCTACGCATTTTTGTTTACACTGTAATGTGATGTTCTAGTGAATTCGAGAACCGTCTAGCTGATTCAAGGTTGGAATGTTCTACGCGTCGAACCTTCTACATCGAACGCTCCAGAAGCCAACGCGTGTACAAAAGCGGCTCCGCCTGGCAAGCAGGAGTCAGTCTCGCCCCAGCGCTCGATTCTGCTGACACGCCGACTTCGACGCCCGCGACGCTCTGCTTTCTTCTGTTTCCTTCTTTATTTTTGGCTCAAGTTCGCCACATTAAACGTTTATTTATTTCTGTTTATTTCTTGTTTATTGGTCACGACTCACCACCCGTGACATTCTGCTGGAGGTGCGGGGAACCGCATGTCCGTGCAGCGCAGCCCTCCGAGTTCCCGCAGTACAAGTCCGAATCCAAGCTCCCGAGGACCCAACGAAGACCAGATCGAGACTCGATCAAGTCGCCGCACCCAAGGGCTAAACCCGGAATACGGACTTCTACCACCCAGGACCAGGCAGCCGACGATGGCCAACCAGTCGCAGACCCCCGCCGCTCCTGCCGTCGTCTACCTACCCGTCGCTCCTCGGACACCGGCTCCGTTCCACGGCGAACTCCACGAAGACGTTGAAGATTGGATCGACCAATTCGAACGCGTCGCCCGCCACAATAGCTGGACCAACGAGCAACGGCAGCAAAACGTGTATTTCTCGCTCGAGGGGACTGCCAGAAGCTGGTACGAAAATCACGAGTCTTCATTGACATCCTGGGACATTTTCAAGAGCCAGCTGAAGGCGACATTTGTCAACCAGCACCGCCGAGAGAGAGCCGAAGACTTACTGCGTACCAGGACTCAAGGCCCCAACGAGAGCATCACCGGCTTCGTGGAGGATGTTCTCCGCCTAAGCGCCCGCGCCGATCCTCAGGCTACCGAGGAGAAGAAGCTGCACCACCTGATGAGGGGTGTGAAAAGCGAGATTTTCGGCGGTCTCATCCGGAATTCCCCAACAACAGTCGACGAGTTCATCACGGAGGCGACAAATATGGAACGGGCCTTGCTAGCCCGCGCCAGACACTACCAACGACACCCTGGCGTAACTACTCTAGCGACATCTGGATCCGACCTGGGCACCACCCTCCCCGGCATCCGTGACCTTTCCGTGAAGCCGTCCAGGAGGATTTGAAGAAGTTGCTACCTGCTGCCACAAGCCTGGCTACGCCCTCAGTCGCCGAGATTGTCCGGGAAGAAGTTCAGCAGGCGCTGCAGCCAGAAGTTCTCGCCAGCGCCGCTCCTGAACCACCGAAGCTGAGCTACGCCGCAGCTACCCGACGACCACCGCCCCCTGCTCACCCGTATACGGCGCCACCTCCACGTGAACCTCTAGCGCCGCAGTATTCACGACGCCATGGAGATCGGGCGTACGTCCGCCCAGAACAAGCTGCTCCACGAAAGACCGACGTGTGGAGGACGGCCGATCGACGCCCGTTGTGCTACCACTGCGGGGAGGCCGACCATATCTACCGTCGTTGTCCCTACTGGCAAATGGGCCTGCGTGGGTTCCACCCGAACGACCCACGCCCGAGGTACGGCGAACGCCCTCATGACATCGAGGAGTACCTCCGACGTTCGCCCTCCCCAGTGTCGTCTCTCCGCCGTGAAGCCCGCTCCCCATCGCCACGACGTTCAGCCTCCCCAGCGCCACGATCCCGCCGAGAGAGCCTGTCTCCCCTGCGTCGTCGGGAAAACTGAGTGCGGCAACGCCTGGAGGTGACGTTGCCGAAAACGACGGAAGCAAACAGCCTCCAAGAACGCCGGAGCGCTCCCACTCTCTCGACGCCCCGCATTGCACCGACGCGCCTGCAACGGTGTCCAACAACCTAAACGTTGTTATCGATGGCCAAAACGCATCGGCACTCGTTGACACCGGGGCAGACTACTCAGTATTGAGTGGGAGGCTCTCTCGCAACCTTCGAAAAGTCACGACGCCGTGGGATGGACCGCATATACGAACCGCCGGAGGACACCTCATCACGCCTTTCGGAAGGTGCACCGCTGGCGTCGAAATTCACGGCGAGACGTGTCCTGTGAAATTCGTCATTCTACAAGACTGTTCCAGAGGCGTCATTCTCGGCATGGACTTTTTGTGTGAATACAGCGCCGTCATCGACCTTGGAGAAAACATATTGACGCTGCGGACACCTGTTCCGCCTTCAGAGAAACTCCAAACTGCGTCAGCCGCCGTCCGAGTCGCTGCCGACCACGTGAATCTGCCGCCGCGATCAAGTGTTGTCGCACCTGTCGTGACGGATGCAGCTACCCGTAGCGAAGTTCTTCTGGAAGGTAACCACCAGTTGCTCGTGGGAAGAGGAATAGGCGTCGCACGAGGAGTAGCTGAACTTCAGGATGGCCGCACTGTGGTCCTCGTGACGAACTTCCGGAATGAAACGCAACACCTCACAAAAGGTGCAGCCGTTGGCCACGTCGAGGATCTCCGAAACTCCGCCGAAATCGCCGCCATTACTGATGAATCCTCGCCACCTCAGCAAGACGGTACGTCGCCAGCGCAACTCGACGTCGACCCTAAGCTTCCGGACCCGAAACGACGGCAGCTGATTAACCTCCTCGCCGAATACCGTGACTGCTTTGCGACGTCGTCGAAGGTACGCCAAACAGCCGTTGCGAAGCACCGCATCATTACCGAGGACGACGCGCGCCCTGTGCATCGATCACCGTACAGAGTCTCCGTTAAAGAAAGGGAGGTGATCCAGGAGCAAGTTCAAGAGATGCTGAACGACGACATAATCCAGCCATCAAGCAGTCCGTGGGCCTCTCCAGTCGTACTGGTTAAGAAGAAGGACGGAACGCTTCGGTTCTGCGTGGACTACCGGCAGCTGAACGCGGTGACGAAGAAAGACGTCTACCCACTCCCCCGAATCGACGACACGTTAGACCGGCTGCGCCACTCTCGATACTTCTCATCGATGGACCTGAAGAGCGGCTACTGGCAGATCGAAGTCGACGAACGGGACCGAGAGAAGACAGCTTTCGTCACGCCGGATGGGCTGTACGAGTTCAAGGTAATGCCCTTCGGACTATGTACGGCGCCAGCAACTTTCCAGGGTGTTATGGACACCGTACTGGCAGGACTGAAGTGGCAGAGCTGTCTGGTCTACCTCGATGACGTCGTGGTGTTTTCCAGCGACTTCGACGAGCACTTGCGACGACTCCGAGCTGTTCTTCAAGCCATACGGACCGCTGGACTCACCCTCAAGCCGTCAAAGTGTCGGTTCGCCTATGACGAACAGAAGTTTCTAGGTCACGTGGTTAGCAACGAAGGCGTGCGCCCAGACCCTGAGAAGACTCGCGCCGTCGAGTCATTTCCAGTGGCGACAGACAAAAAGGCCGTGCGAAGATTCCTTGAACTTTGCGCCTACTATCGTCGCTTCGTTCGGGATTTCGCACGGATTTCCGCACCGCTCACAAACCTCACGAAGGACACCGAGAGGTTCGAATGGGCCGAGGAACAGCAGCAGGCATTCGATGAGCTGAAGCGACGACTCCAGACGCCTCCGGTTCTTGGGCATTTCGATCGGGATGCGGACAGCGAGATTCACACTGACGCAAGTAACGCAGGACTTGGCGCGGTACTAGTTCAAGTACAAGAAGGCACCGAACGAGTCATCGCCTACGCAAGTGGGACACTGTCCAAGGCAGAGAGAAATTACTCCACGACTGAGAAAGAATGCCTTGCGGTCGTCTGGGCAATCACGAAGTTTCGTCCGTACTTGTACGGATGCCCGTTCCGCGTAGTCAAGGACCACCACTCGCTCTGCTGGCTTGCGAACCTCAAGGACCCGTCAGGACGCCTCGCTCGATGGAGCCTCCGGCTACAAGAGTTCAACATGACTGTGGTTTACAAGTCAGGACACAAGCACATCGACGCTGACTGCCTGTCCAGGGCCCCTGTTGAAACACCTTCCGGCAGCAGCGACGACGATGATGACGAGTGCTTTCTAGGGGCAGTGCACACCGATGACATGGCACGACGTCAACGAGACGATCCGGAGCTGCGAGCCTTAATCGAGCACCTGGAAGGGCGCGGCTGTACCGTACCCCGTATTTTCTCACGAGCCGTGCCGACCTTCGCCATTCGACAAGGTGTACTCTACAAAGAGAACTTCGGGGACAACAACTCGCCGTGGCTGCTGGTAATCCCGACCGACCTTCGAGGGGAGATCTTTCAAGCATGTCACGACGACCCGACATCCGGACACCTTGCATACAGCCGGACACTGGCCCGTATTCGTCAAAAGTATTACTGGCCCAAGCTCCCCAAGACCGTCCACCTGTACACACGATCATGCCACGAGTGCCAGCGACGCAAGAAACCTCCGACGAGGCCGGCCGGACTCCTGCAGCCTATTTCTCCTCCAACTGCACCCTTCCAGCAGATCGGAATGGATCTACTTGGTCCTTTTCCGCCTTCGACGTCGGGGAATCGCTGGATCATCGTCGCCACAGATTATCTCACGCGGTACGCCGAAACGAAAGCTCTTCCTTCGGGGACTGCTGTGGAAGTTGCCAAGTTTTTCATTGAGTTCATCGTCCTCCGGCACGGCGCTCCAGAAGTTCTGATTACAGATCGCGGATCATCGTTCATGGCACAACTGACCCAGGAAATCTTCCGACTCAGTCACACCAGCCATCGTCGTACAACTGCGTACCACCCGCAGACCAACGGGCTGACGGAGCGACTCAACAAGACAATCGCCGATATGATCTCTATGTACGTCGACGTAGAGCACAAGACGTGGGACGAAGTGCTGCCCTACGTCACGTTCGCCTACAATACGGCGGTTCAAGAGACCACTGGATTCACCCCTTTCCAGCTGGTACATGGTCGGAAGGTAACGACCATGCTGGACGCCATGCTGCCCCATGAGCCATCTGACAACGAGAGCGACGACGCCCAGGCGGTTGCTCAACGCGCCGAAGAAGTTCGCCAGCTCGCCCGACTCCTGATTCAAGACCAGCAACGCGTCGACGCCGGCCGCTACAACCTTCGTCGCAGGGACATCCACTTCCACCCCGGAGATAGGGTGTGGGTATGGACGCCCATCCGTCGCCGCGGCCTCAGTGAGAAATTGCTGAAACGATACTTTGGACCCTACAAAGTGCTTCGTCGACTCGGGGATCTGAACTACGAAGTGATGCCCGACGGAACACGGACTTCGTCACGCCGCCCTCCATGTCCGGAAGTCGTCCACGTCGTGCGCCTGAAGCCGTACTACGCTCGATAGGACTGTGGATCTTATGTGTTTCAAATGACTCTTTAGTTTGCCGTTCTTTTTATGTGCTTTGTTTTGTTTTGTGTTGCCTCGAGGCGATGCACTTTTTAAGGGGGGAGTAATGCCGCGCGCCATGTAGGCAGCGCGGCCGTAGCCTAACGGTTATCGCGCTTGCCTCCCACGCGAATGGCCAGGGTTCGATTCCTGGCCGTGGCTACGGATTTTTGTTTACACTGTAATGTGATGTTCTAGTGAATTCGAGAACCGTGTAGCTGATTCGAGGTTGGAATGTTCTACGCGTCGAACCTTCTACATCGAATGCTCCAGAAGCCAACGAGTGTACAAAAGCGGCTCCGCCTGGCAAGCAGGAGTCAGTCTCGCCCCAGCGCTCGATTCTGCTGACACGCCGACTTCGACGCCCGCGACGCTCTGCTTTCTTCTGTTTCCTTCTTTATTTTTGGCTCAAGTTCGCCACATTAAACGTTTATTTATTTCTGTTTATTTCTTGTTTATTGGTCACGACTCACCACCCGTGACAAATTGACAATATATATATATATATATATATATATGCAGGGAGGTTCAGCTAAGATTGACAACAAATCCTACAATTAGTGTATTTCATGTAAAAAGAAACAGTTTCTGGGAACCTCAATACAAGTGGTGACGAACGTCAGAAATTGCCCAATACTTACTAGTTTGTTGGATAATAGTATAAACTTTACTATATAATTTTTTTGAGTTAAATTCACATATGTGTAAAAGTAGAAACCTGCAGGGCGCTAACAAAAGGGGTCCATATCACAAGAGCGAATGACATTTTAGCGAACAGCGACATTTGAGCGAATCGACGTTTTAGCGAATAACGGGGGCGCGCGTTAACCCATCCGCCGCGCTGCGCTTACTCCGCTTCGCGGCGACAGTCTGAGGCGGCTCATTACAAAAATGTAAACCCATTTAGCCCACTCGAAAACGCCGCTTCGCGGCGTCCGACTATTCGCTAAAGTGTCATTCGATGAAACGTGGGCGTTCGCTAAAACGTCATTCGTTCAAGTGAGTGCCTTGTGCCACTAAATCAGTAATTTTAAGAAAGACTTTCAGCGCTCCAGAGGCGTAGTACTCCGCTGAAGTTACTACTCATGGAGCAGGTACAAGGCTAGCGGACGCGGTAAGGCGCCCGCGCGATTTTTCCGCCGCTGATGACACTCCCAGCCTCGTGCCTGCTCTAGTAGTGGTAACTCTCGCACTACTACGCTTCTTACGCGATCAAACCCTTTCTGAATATTACTACTACCTTTGCACGCTAAGTATGCCGCGCGCGTCTATTTACTCTTCGAGAAGGTGTACTTTACCGCCGCAATTATGACTTACAAGGACGACCATGGCTACTTGCAGTTTCGCGCCTTTGCAAAGATAACTTATTCGTTTGTTCCACGACGACCCTACCACTGCTCACTTCGGATTTTCCAAAACATAGAGCAGAATTCGCGCAAAATTCTTTTGGACTGGCATGTAGTACACCATTTGCACGATATGTTAAAACACGTAATCAATGCCAGGCAAAACAAAAACCTCGAACAAAACCTGCATTAACCTTAAGTCCTATTCAGCCTCCCAAATATTCATTTCTTCGTATTGGTATTGATTTCATCAGTTCTTACTCGTGCTTCTAAACTAATAACCACTGAATAATTGTAACTGTCAATATTTCACGTGCTACAATAAGACAAAGGCGGTGGAAGCCACCACAACGCTCGAAGCCGCTAACTTTTTTTTTCTCATTTCAACTTGCTTCGTCACGGTGCCCCCAATACATCATCACCGATCGCGGTAGTTTTTTTAGAGCACAAGTCTTTCAAGAACTTATACGTCTCACCGATATCGTTCAAAATTTTGCGTGCGTATCATCTACAAACCAATGGCCTCACCGAACGTTTACATCGCACATTAACCAACAGAATCACAATGTATTTGGCAGATGACCACAAAAACTGGAACACAATCCCTCGATATCTATCTGGCGCTTACAACTGCAGCCACTAAGCCGTGGCAGGACATTTCCCCTTCTACCTTCAATACGCACGGTAACCGCTTTGCACCTTAGGTACCCTTTTGCCTTACGCTGACGACGCTTCACTCGATCGTCACGCCGATGATCTACCGTGCAGAAGGAACAGGGTCAGATTCCAGAATCCGCAGAAACAGCAATGACATCACATTATTCACAGACTCATACACAGGTGGATCGCCCCTTTTTCTGCCCGGGAACATAATATTCGGAAAGAAGACGAAGTGGGTCTCCCCTGATCTTGCTCGTCTAACCCGTGCTCTTCGAATCTGGGGCAACCGACTGCCGAACTGGCTGTTGACTTATTACAAGAGCTGCATCATCATAATCATCCCATTAAGCCAACCTGACATCATCTTACAATACACATATATCATATCTACTGTGAGGACGGGCATTAAAACGGCACTGTTACAATTAAATATATTTACACATTCAGAGTACTTTCTACTTTGGGAATCGACATATCGTATTCGACACAATTTATAATGATGTTGACTAAGACACGCTTGTTTACCTATTCATATTTTGATTCTTAAGATGTCCTTGTTTTATATACCGAAACGTCTGATATAACTTGTGTTGTGAAAGAAGTCCGAAGTCGGGAAACTAATATCTGAAAAAATGCTTAGGGAATTCACCAAAACATTGACCAGATCCTCGAGCTCTGTTTGAAAGTATTCGCATCCATGACATTTTTTTGAGTTGCACTGTAAAATGAAACAATTTATTAATTGCCTTTGTTGACCAAACTTATCAAACCGATAATGATTACTTCAACCAATACTTTTACATTGCTACAAGCAGGTTACATAACTGTGTTTTTATTTTCAGCGCCATGTGGAGAGCAAGTCGTCTTCTTCTTTAGGATGATTTGCGGTAACGTCAGGACGATGTCGAGTACTGATCGGCTTCGATTGGAGGATACTGGGTAGGCCTCAATGCTAAATGCCTTGAGGTCTACCCACTACTTTTTTTAATCAGCCAATAAGACCTTGGCGTTGTACCATCATCGTAACCGCTGTGCAAGAAGCAGACAAACTTGCACTCTACATTAACACGAAACCTATAGTCTTGACGCATGCTTTCATTACCTCGCACTGCCACCTATGAGCACAATATACTGTTTCATGTTTTCTCGCATGATATTATGACTCATCTATTCCAGGATGTAAAACATATGATTGCATAGGTACTTGTATGGTTGCTGTGCAGTAGCTGCGTGAAACAACGATGAAAAAGTTTTCTATTGTCTAGGTGTTGGCCTGCAAGCTTGCGCAGGCAGAGGAGTTATGACGTCAAAAGAAAATTTTGTAAGAATAAAGTACACCTTGTTTGTCTCTCCGTTCCATATAAAAATACCTGTTTCCAGCACAATCCACTAAATCTTCGTTCAACATCTCGAGATGGAACTCAACGCCTTTACGATTCTACAAATTGCCGTATTCATTGCCGTTGGGTATCATGCCAAGTAAGTGTTATTTTATTCAGTGAAGCATATACGTATAACTTTTAAACTTGAATACAACATATAACTCGTAATGGCCACATATTCGGACAATGAATATTCCTATGTTTATGACCGATGTGGCGTCGCGGGCGGCCACCCCCAAGGCACAGGTCCTCAAACCGCCCGCTTAATTCTTTTGTTTTTTTAATTTCACGGCTCTGTTAGAAAGTTCCGGTAGCATCTTGTAACGTATCGCTTGTTCTTCTATGGAATGTTCCAGACTACGTAGTCTGTATAAAAATAGCTGATACCTTAACGTGGCGTAGGTCGCATTATCGTTGCTATCACGGATTTCACGGTTTTATTTTTTATAAGTTTGTACTCATGAGTTCGTGTAATTAAGCAATTATTTTCAGTTTTACATTTTTCCTGTCATTTCCCATCAGTCGCAAGATATAAAATTAACTTTGGGTAGTTGTCTTTGCTATTTGACTTGTGCAATTAAAGCAGCTAGATACCCGTTCCTCGTAGCCGCTCGAGACAAAATACGCTGGCATCTTTTGACCCGGGGGTCTCGAACTCATTTGAACCCAGATAGCCCACCCCCAAAATGTCGAGGGCACACATAGGGGGGAGGGGAAGGGGGGAGGGGGGAGTATATATATTAGGACAAAAAGCGATCAAAATAGCGATTGTGTTTCACGTTGCAAAGAAGTCGAGTATTTTAGCGACACCCAGAGATTTTCTAAAGAGGGAATCTCGTGTTATTTGCCGTTTGTAAAATATTTGTGTTCTCAGTTCCGTCCCTACTTTTAATTTGTGCTTTGTGCAATTACAAGATTCAGAATGCCACCATCCGGTTAAAGTGCTGGAATGTTTCAATACAACTATGAACCAAGTACACAATCCTTACTATGTCGCTAAATTCACTCGGGAAGTATCAGAGTTCAATATGTCTCGAAATTCTTTACGTACGGTATGTTTTGCTCTCTTGACAATTTTTATAGCAGAATTAAAACACTATACTTGTGTCTTAAAGGTATGTAAGACAAAATATCCCTTGGTCTATAATAAAATAGAATAGTGGCAAAATGTTACAACGTCATAAGGGGAGAGCTACATTCCTAGTGGAAATGAATAGACGACAAGAGCTCATTATTTATGGAGCATTCAGAACTCAAGGCATATAGGAACAGGAACTCGCAACCACGGGCAGCGTGTGGCCCGCGGGCCGCGTGTTTGAGACACCTGCTTTCGGCTGTAGAGCGTTTGGTATCCCAAAATTGTTGCAAGTTTCACGACACAAAATTATATATGCTTTTTCTAGTTACAGTATATTTCAGCTGCTGACCATATTAGACCCCGTGTTGCTGCTGGATGTTTCCGAAGTAGGTTAATACCGCACAAGATGACCCGCGGTAAACAAATGTAGAGACACTATCAAGCATTTGGACTGCCTAAATAATTATAAGCTAATACATGAAACTGCGATTCCTTGATACAATATTGTATTAAGGAATCGCAGTTTCCACTGTAGGTAAAAGGTATATACCTTTTACATACAGTGGAATTTTCATCTATCACACTCCTCAAGCGGACAGTATGTCTTATTGTCCGTCGAGCTCCCTTATCAATGTGTCATTTGTTGAAGTCTTTGGCATCAAATTATCAAATATGCAGCTTCCAGCGTATTTGCACAAATATTGATCAATCTAGAAACCTTAACCTGGAGAGAGTTGCGTCCATTTAAGAACTTACATTTGATTCGAAGATTGCTTAAAGCAAATACTCTGCTCAGCCTATTTATCAGCTGTGCACATAAAAATGCATGCATCGTGTCATTTATTTCCAAGAGTATCGCCTGATCTCATTTTTTGTATCTTGTTTTTTGTATATCAATGAAGACGGTGAAAAAGAATTGCATTATGGCTAATTTTCACGCTAGAGAAAATGGGCGTATTATTTACTACCACGCTTTCGGTTTGTTTCCTCTAAGGTTTTCTTTTTTAATTCTGAATTCTTGTTTGTTGATATATGCACGTCGTCTATACTCGTTTTCACCATAAGAACTGTAGTGAAACAAGGCCGGCTTGTCGCGGAAAATTACTAATTTTCCCCTTCATGTGGACAATTAAGATATATGCAGGTGAATTCTAGATTATATATAAGTAATCTTAATAAGACGAACAGGTTCCAAACGCCAAAAGCATCTAATTTTCCTCCGTTAAACAAACCTTGTATGAACTACTTCGCGCCGTGTTTGAACAGTGCGTAAAACCTCGTTTTGTCTTGAGGTAAAGTCGGGTATAGAACGCTTGTATTTTATTACGCCTTAATTCATCTGAAAACACGTTACACGTGGACTGAGATACTATTTCTTTAATGATAATTTCAAAGAACAGAACGACTTCGTTGTTGTGACTTGATGTTACCATTTAAATATATCATGATGTCGTTGTAAATTTTTATTGTTATTTGGTTTCTGATACAATGATATGAAGGGAAAAAGCAACTGAAAGATGGCAAGGCTAGCAAACTATGTTTGTTGTGCAACTTATTGAAAATACTTCGTTCTTTGTAGGTTGTACCTTAAGAAACTGGATGCTAATGACATAAACATCGTTTGAACTAAAAAAAAAAACATTAACAATGTACTATCGATAATCTAGTTATCGACGTCCTGCCCACTCTTTGTAGTGTCTTCTATAAATTTGAGTTTCGTTTTCACTTTGCAAGTGTTTATTAGCGGAATGGTATAAGTAGTGGTGCCTGAGTTTCTATTATAATTTAGACGTATATATTATCTCAATATTGTGAGCGACTGTGCTCGTGCCTGAATACTTTTTAGAAAATGAATTTTTATCGGTACCCAGTGTTTCATTTACCGTCAACCTGTGCCAGGGACGCAGGACTTTATCAAGCTGCCATAGCAGCCTTTTAACCGTGTTTCGTCCTTTTTGTATAAACGAACAGCAGAACAACAACTTTGTATATTTAATGTTCTTACTTGACTATGCAAAACATTTAAAATTTGGTCACTAAAAGTGCTCATCATCAAAGATAAAAACTTTCCTTGAGCAATTGAATCGAGGCTCTTTGTCTGATTCCTCTATTGTATCTTGGGTTTCAGTTTTTAGACAATCTATACGATTTGAAAATACTGTGAAACTACACAATTTGTTTCTTTTATTTCCAATCATGCTTGGTTAGAGTGAAAGAAAGCGATACGTTGTATAGAAAACCTTCAGAGTACTGAACACACAGCACAGATATTTTTTAAATACGGTTTTCTTACCATTAGTCAGCTATTCATTCTTAAACTTTCAATGTATATCTATAACAAAACAATCAGTGACCCTACCCGCTTTTTTGACGCACTTCTTCCTAGTAACACACGATACAATCTTCGTCGTGGCTCCTATAGAATACCTTGGTCTAGGACAAATTATGGACATCACCAATTAGCATACTTAATACCTGATTTCTTTAATAAACATCCCGCTGTTAGGGAAATAATTTCAGATTGTGTATTAAAACACAGCTTTAAAATTAGTAAAAAGCGGTACCTTCTGTCATGTCACGTTGGGTAAATACTTTTAGATCGTATTTTCATTACGTATGAGTTGTATTACCTGTTTCATTTACTTCCAAAGTGTTGAGTGCAGTAACGATTCTATGGGCTCTGTACAAAATCAGCTGTGTTGATTGATTTTGATCTGATATTGTATCTTCTTGTACTTCTTTAATGTTCATTGTTCTTGTTTTCGCCTGCTGAGCATTGTAAACGGGTGATAGGAGCACTCAGGCAGAGATAATCTGCCTTTTGTCCTGTTACCCTTGACCTAGTGTCTAAATAAAACCAATTCAATTCAATTCAAAGCGTGGTGAACACACGCCCTTTTCCTATACATAATTGGGGTCTTGCTGAACATACTTCGTATCAGTGCTTCAGCGAAGATCAGGCGCAGTGTAGTGGCAACTAATATGCCCATTTAGAAAAGTAAAGTAAGCTCTGGAATAAGTGGGAAAATACTCAATATTTAACCTGGTGAATAATAGTTATCATAGCGAATTCAATTTAAAATACAAACAGATTTTATCTGTCGTAGGATATCATATGCACAACGTGATGATTTTAGATGAAGTCAAATATTGATTCACGTAAAAAATGGATAGTAATATTCATTAATATAATAAAATATTAGGTACGTCACCACCGAGGTTTCCCTCCAATATAAAGTATCCTGAACCATATCGATAATCCTTTTCCGGGATCTGTTGACTTAGAGAGTGTTCTACGTAATATACATTTTCTTTCATTGCTTCATAAATGATTTGAAACACTCTTGAATAGTGTTATTGCACCGATATTGCTGATGATATATGAAAAGGAAACAGTAAACCCACTGGCACACAATGAATGCTAGAATGATAGAGTGGTACTAGAGATATCGAGATCCTTAGTTACTACAAAACTGTACCTTGTGAATTGAAAGACGGGATACTGCTTCGTTTTGTAATGGTATCTGATGAAAAGCTTCTTGAAATTTTAAATTATAGTACAGCATTGAACGTGTTTTCAGATTTCCAAGACCACCCAATGCGTGTTTAAGTAGAATTCGTTATCTATATAATGCCTGCAAATAGCCGTGGAGTGGCCATATGCCAAAGATTATATTTTTTATTAATCACTAGAATGAGTTTTAAGTTTTAACCTGACACTTTTTATGGACTACCATACTGTGGTTGTTTTCAATGTATCTCATTCCCTTACTCTATGGTAGCACAGGTCTTAGTGCCACGACTATATATAAATAAATAAATAAATATATATATATATATATATATATGTATATGTATATATATTGCCTTACTCAGATCGTGGATTGGTGCAAATAAAATATTCATGTGTTTCGAACTATATGGTTTTAGCATCACGTATTGTACATATATATGGACTATAAATGAAAGCTTTAGTGACATATGTGCTTTCTTTAAATTTATGTAACATTCGATGTGTAGGAAGGATTTGTTTTATACATTGGTAAGGTAGTTTAGCCTGACATTAGCTGTCAAACTAACATTGTATCAAAACAGTGTATATTTCTGGCAGTATTCGAAGGTATGCAGTGCAATAGGCTTATAACGATACCACATATAACAATCTAACCCCTCTAACGATTTTTTTAGAGAACGATGCGCTTTTTCTTTTCGGTATTCAGTCCAGGTACGGCCATAATCGGTTATAACGATAATATTTTCGGGTTCTCTCAATATCCCTATACGCGAATGGCACTGTACTTCAATACGTAGTGTCGTAGTATAGTTTCTGGGTTAAGTTGCATTATATAATTTCAGGAGCCTGTTTTTACATAAAATGAGAAGTAAATATTCAAAACATTTTTGTAAATACTGGGTCCTTCAAGTGCTAAACTTAAAAAAAAAGAATTGCCTAAAACCTTTTGTTCCTGAAAGTACTGTTTCTAAACTTGTGTTGCATGTTTCTAGTACCCATACAGCTGCTGCCGGATCTGAGGAAAAGAAACCTAGTAACCATAAGGAAGACATTTATGTCGCGTATTGCGGCATGAACGTAAGTATTTTAAGTGATCAAAATATATTTTAATTAGTCATTACTAATAATTGAGCAAGGAAATACCTCTCAAAGGTTACTGATTCTTGAAGACAACTCTAACAAACTGTGACAAAGAATTCGAGGAAACCTCGAATTCAGTGCGCGGCAACGTGTCTAATGCAAATCTGGTATGGTAAAGTAAATATCTGAATTGATCCCTAGGAAAGTGCCGAGTTCTGCCACGTTGAGTACAACAGCATGACAAGTAGCTGCGCCGCCGACGTAACTCAGTAAATTTACCAGGTCCATAATTATTTCCGCATTACTGCATGCTTTGTCCGTTTTTTCTCCTTTCGGATTCGCCCCGGCAGCATCTACGGGGGCTATGTTGGCCGCCGACGGGTGGACTTCTCTATCGCACGCTTGTCTAAAGCTACACACACAAGAGCAACGAAAATAGACATCGCGCCGGGGTTACCATCCGAACTGCCACGGACGTTCTGATGTACTGTTGCGATCAATATGAGTGCGAACACCGCTCCGCGTGGCCCGAGGTACTATCAGTGCCCCTGTCGACTGCTCTTTGAAGTACACGTGCACCTTGGTTTCGGGATATATCGTCTACAGCGATCGCCGCACCACTCTGCACTTCCGAGTCGTCTGCTCCGAAAAACGGTTGGCGAAACCGCGAAACTGTTCGCCAATGACGAGCATTTTTTGCTAGCAATGTGCGCCAGCAAGAAATAACTTCTATAAACATCTTTAGGTTGATCCTTTCGATTAGGAGGTTTTAGTAGAATATTCCCCTGACTACGATAACAATACCCGATACTCCGCCGACGACTTTAAGCATGCATTATACCAGGGGAGGCCAAAACGCGGCTCTTTGCTGGGCCAAGTGCGGCTCGCAGATCCCCCCCCCCCCCCCCTCCCCCACGCCTTTCCGTGTTTCCCCAGAAAAAAAAGAAAGGATTTCAGAATAAAGCACGGCTCGCGGTTTGGCAGCCTTGAACTCCCATACGTACAGTCGTACAGCCTTGTGCCCCCATACGTACAGTCAGACTCTAAACAAAATTCAAACTTTGCACGAAGGACCTTGCACGAAGGACCGGGATGTCTAATTTTATTAGGGACTTTTCGTGTATCGCATACGCTTCGGATTTCTGGTCTTGTGCATGGCCGCCAGCTTAATCTGTACTCAACGTGACGAAAAACGCTCCCACTAATAATGAAGAACTCTATAGTACGGTCTACGGAAAGTCTATTCTTTGCCTTTAGTAGGAAAAAACTCGTCGAGCAATACACATCGGGAATGGGTTCACGTTTTAAGGCCGTTACAAGGAACATGACTATTTATTCCAAGCACTTAAAAAAGACAGAATACCCGTACTTGCTTTCAGGTGATTACAAAGCAAATAAAGAAAGGCTAGAAGCATCTTAAGCGGTTCTGTGTTAGGCAGCCGTTTGTGACGAGAGCTTAGAACGCGCAATTTTGGCCAGAGGGACCGCAATGTTACAAATAACCCGTAACAAAAAATGTTCGGTATATTAACATATTTATTTTTTATAAATCGATAAATAAAACTCCTAAACACGCCGGTTATGTTAATAGGCAGTTTTTGCAGAGCGTACGACACCCCTAAACTTCGTTTGGACGTACAGCGCACTGACGTTCAACCAGTCCTCCCAACTTTCACGAGCGACTTGTTAGCCCAGTTGTGCAACTTTTTAAAATAACCCAATAAGTGTGAATGACTGTAAAAAAATATTAATAATAATCGGGGTTTTCTTGGCCCTACTGCAAAACCTCGTGTTTTTTTTTTTGTTTTTTTTCGGAACTCTTTGATGCCTACTTTAGCTGTTTAATATCTTATCATGCACCGTCATCAAGCCTCTCGTAAAAGTTGGGGCCGTCCGTTTGACGTTAGTGGGCTGCACGGCGAACTGAAGTTTTGGAGTGTCGTATATGTGCCAAGGGGTGTAAGGACTACAACATTTTGTTTTTAGAATGATGAGCACGGCAATGCTCCTGGCGCGCACTGAAAATTGTACTTCAAATGCACAGCGCGAGCTTGCGGTGATAATGCTACACCGCACGGTAGCCTGTGATAAAAAAACTTTCTATCAATAACTATAGAGCAGTTTGATTACGTGTTGCAATACAATAACACCGAGACGGCGAGCAGCGAGTTGTGAGCCTGTGACGCGAAGACACCAATACTGTGAACGCTGCTCTTCCGAAGCTTGACGGTCAGCGTTCTCGGCTCTTTTTTTTTAGAGAACTAATGGCCAGGCAAAGCCGCAAACATATCTTCATCGCCCTCAAAAATATTCTGCCACAAACAGTAACCTGGCCGGTGCCAAAAACGCGCTCGCTCACCCCAAAGCTTCGCAATTTGAGGTTTCTGCAGCTTTTAAATAAGAGCATGCTCATTTTCCTAACGTGCATCAGCATCTACGTCACCTGTAATATGATCCCTTCATAACCGCTTCGCATTTGTAGACCAATAAATAATTTTTAGCGCGCTGAACAGCGTCAGCGCGAGCAGGCGCGCGGGATATCCTGGAGAATCTATCCCCGTCTCTTCCGTCATCTTGGAACTACCGCCCCGCCACCTATAGGGCGTTGGAGTTGCGAACAGGACTGAAGCCGAAATCCATCAGCTTTACTTCGCCCCTTTAAGATCGGGGAAACTAGGTGCTGTAGGGCTAGGCTTTGCGCGTGGTTTCATAGCTGGGAGCAGCCTTCACTCTGAGAAAAAAATTTAAGGTGCGGCTTGACGCGGCTCGCTATATAAGACAGTTAATGTTCTCGCATAAAAAAAAAAAAAAATCACGTATTAGTTTAGAGTTATTATTTTTTTTACACCGACTACTCTGACTAGCTAGGCGATCGCGGCGCAGAACATAGCGAGCTTGAAAACACTTCTTCCCCAAATAGAGAAAAAGAAAGCAACCTCTCTGAAATGTAGAAAAAAAAAACATCTCTCTTGCTCTTTATATATATATATATATATCTATATATATATATATAGATATATATATATATATATATAACTAGAAAAAAAATGGTGAAAAACAGTAACAAAGGACGATTTATTCTTCGACGTTTCGGCCGGAGTCCGGCTTTCGACACGAAGATCTTCGTCTTCCTCACGAAGGCCGGACTCCGGCTGAAACGTCGAAAAATAAATCGTCCCTTGTTGCTGTTTTTCAGCAAGGGTTTTTTCTTTTCTTCCAGTTATATACCCATGAATCCGGCCTCCGGCCGAATGCTTTAACACTCCAACAACATTTGGAAGTGCGACTTCTTTACTTTATATATATATATATATATATATATATATATATATATATATATATATATATATATATGGGTGATTTCATCTCAAATCGGGCAGGCTAAAAGTGTCAAATTTTTAATTTTCACGAAAAAAATACATGTTTTTGGGGTATTTCTCAAATGAAGGAGGGCGCAAACCGCATGTTCTCCCGATTTTTTGTTCTCGAGTTACGAGCCGTAGAAGCCGCAGTGGCAGAAACTAGTGTTTTTGCCTGCCGTCGCAGGTCGCGTGTTTGACACCCTCTGCTGACGTTATTGTATTCTCTACAGCCTTCTAACTTTTCCCCATCATTTAATAGGTATTATAAAGATACCTTGATGTATTCAAATATTTTTAGAAATTTGATTGTTTTCTAAAACACATGTCAAACTCGTCACTCCGGTCGCTTTTCGGTCAAATTTGACAGGTCATTACTTTGTCTGTACTTAAGGTAACTTTTCTTTCTTTGGCTCTACAGAAAGCCCAAAGCAAGCCCATTATAGATATAATAATATCATTATGATCTGTCGACTAGCCGCTCCGCTACCTTCACGTAAACGTTGTAAGAAATAACAATGTTGAAAGTTTGAGCTCGATTTTCTCAAAAACCGCCTTTTTGTAAATTTTGATTTTTTTTATTTTTTAAATTCATTTAGACATATTAGTCGACTATAAGAAAAAACAGTCTAGAAATGTAATATTTTGGTTGTATGTCCTCTGTTTGAGCCGCAATCGCGTTAAATGTGTGAACATTTGTTATTATTCACAACGTTTACGTGAAGGTAGCGGAGCGGCTACTCGGCAGATCATAATGATATTATTATATCTATAATGGGCTTGCTTTGGGCTTTCTGTAGAGCCAAATAAAGAAAACGTACCTTAAGTACAGACAAAGTAATGACCTGTCAAATTTGACCGAAAAACAACTGGAGTGACGAGGTTGACATGTTTTTTAGAAAGTAATCAAATTCCTAAAACTATTTGAATACATCAAGGTATCTTTATAATACCTATTAAATGAGGGGGAAAAGTTAAAAGGGTGTAGAGAAAACAATAGCGCCAGCAGAGGGTGTCAAACACGCGACCTGCGACGGCAGGCAAAAACACTAGTTTCTGCCACTGCGGCTTCTACTCTTCGTAACTCGAGAACAAAATATTTGGGGAACTTGCGGTTTGCGCTCTCATTCATTTGAGAAATGCCCCTAAAACATATATTTTTTTCGTGAAAATTAAAAGCTGGACCCTTTCAGCCTGTCCGATATGGGAAATTTCATCTCAAATCGGGCAGAATAAAAAAGTATGAATTTTAATTTTCACGAAAAAATATACGTTCTGGGGGCATTTATCAAATAAATGAGGGCGCAAACCGCATGTTCTCCAGATTTCTTGTTCTTCAGTTACGAAGCGTAGAAGCCGCAGTGGCAAAAACTAGAGTTTTTGCCTGTCGTCGCAGGTCGAGTGTTTGACACCCTTTGCTGGCGCCATTGTTTTCTCTACACCTTTTTGACTTTCCCCCCTCCTTTAATAGGTATAATAAAGATACCTTGATGTATTCAAATAGTTTTAGGAATTTGATTGTTTTCTAAAAAACATGTCAAACTCGTCACTCCGGTCGCTTTTCGGTCAAATTTGACAGGTCATTACTTTGCCTGTACTTAAAGTAAATTTTCTTTATTTGGCTTTACAGAAAGCCCAAAGCAAGCCCATTATAGATATAATAATATCATTATTATCTGCCAAGTAGCCGCTCCGCTACTTTCACGTAAACGTTCTGAAAAATAACAAATGTTCACACATTTCACGCAATTGCGGCTCAAATAGAGGACATGCAACCAAAATATTGCATTTCTAGACTATTTTTTCTTGTAGTCGACTAATATGTCTAAAAGAATTTAAAAAATAAAAATTTACAAAAATAGGGTTTTTGAGAAAATCGACCTCAAACTTTCAACATTTTTTATTTCTTACAACGTTTACGTGAAGGTAGTGGAGCGGCTAGTCGACGGATAATAATGATATTATCGTATCTATAATGGGCTTGCTTTGGGCTTTCTGTAGAGCCAAAGAAAGAAAATTTACCTTAAGTACAGAAAAAGTAATGGCCTGTTAAATTTAACCGAAATGCGACCGGAGTGACGAGTTTGACCTGTGTTTTAGAAAACAATCAAATTCCTAAAAATATTTAAATACATCAAGGTATTTTTATAATACCTATTAAATGATGGGGAAAAGTTAGAAGGCTGTAGAGAATACAATAACGTCAGCAGAGGGTGTCAAACACGCGACCTGCGACGGCAGGCAAAAACACTAGTTTCTGCCACTGCGGCTTCTACGGCTCCCCAGGTAGCACGCCAGAGGAATGCCCAACTTGGGCAAAGGTCTGGCAAACATAAGGGCCCAACTTTGGCGCAGTTCGGTTTTTGCACCATGGCATTCATCAGTGCCAAAGTACGGTGCCTAACTATAGCCTAAGTTGGGCGATCCTATGGCATGCCAAAGTTTGGCTCTTCTCCGGTACGCCAGAGGAGTGCCAAAGTTGGTGCCATACTTGAGCCATAACTGCCATAGTAAATCCTAATCTGGGAATTCGGGGCATGCCAAGGTTTGGCATTTCTCTGGTCTGCCAGAGGAGCGCCAAAGTTGGTGCCATACTTCAGCCATAACTGCCAGAGCAACGCCTAATTTCGGTATTTGGGACGTGCAAGGTTTGGCGTTTCTCTGGTCCGCCAGAGGAGCGCCAAAGTTGGTGCCATACTTCAGCCATAGCTGCCAGAGCAACGCCTAATTTCGGTATTTGAGACGTGCCAAAGTTTGGCTTTTCTCGGCTCCGCCACAGGATTGCCGAAGTAGTGCAATACTAGAGCTATAACTGCCACAGCAATGCCCAATTTGGGTATTTTGGACATGCCAAAGTTTGGCATTGCTCTGGTCCGCCTGAGGAGCGCTAAAGTTGGTGCCAGATTTGAGCCATAACTGCCATAATAAAACCTAAACTGGGAATTCGGGGCATGCCAAGGTTTGGCGCTTCTCTGGTCCGCCAGAGGAGCGCCAAAGTTGGTGCCATACTTCAGCCATAGCTGCCAGAGCAACGCCTCATTTCGGTATTTGGGACGTGCTAAGGTTTGGCGTTTCTCTGGTCCGCCAGAGGAGCGCCAAAGTTGATGCAATTTTTCAGCCATAACTGCCAGAGCAACGCCTAATTTGGGTATTTCGGACACGCCAAAATTTGGCGTTTCTCTGATACGCCACAGGAGTGCCGAAGTGTGCCATACTTGAGCCATAACTACCAAAGCAACGCCTAATTTCGGTATTTCAGCCTCGCCGAGTTTGGCTTTTCTCTGGTCCGCCACAGTTGTGCCAAAGTAAGTGCCAGACTTGAGCCATAACTGCCGCAGTAAATGTTAATTTGTCGATTCGGGGCATGCCGAAGTTTGGCTCTTTTCTGGCTACCCACTGAAGTGCCAAATAAGTGCCAAAAGTGGCAAAGAAAGCCGAGAGGCCAGCCCAAGTTTCGAATATCTCTGGTGTGTCACAGAAGTGCTCTTTTACGCGTCCCAGGAGAGAAATAAAATAAATAAGCGTTGGAAGCACGATAGTAAGATGTCATCACCTCCGTTCCCAAGCAGCACGGCAATACTTTGCAGTATCTTGCCAGTGCCGGCCGAAAGTCGGTTACAATATCGCTCAACTGTCCAGTTTTGCACCACCGTTTGATACCCGGCAGGTATTGCCGTACAGCTGTTTCGCCCCGGCCTAGCGTTCGCGTAATATTGTGCGAAAACTCTACGATGCGTCTGCTTCGTATTGGCCGAACGTCGTGCAAGTATGTGTACGTTACATGTCATTTGTTGCATATCCAATCACTTATACGGACAAACAAATTTTTTCGATCGCTCCCCGAAGTTTATTAAACAACTATAATTACACACAGTGTATTCTCAACATATTTACAAAGGTCACACTTCTCTGTAAAACGAAAAGCAAATTATAAAATACAATTAACACTGTCCTCATGCCAAGCAAAACTCATCACACGTAAAACCGCGGAGAATGAAAGGAAAGCAGGGCGACTATCGGAATCATGCTTGCAGTGCACTTACTAATAAAAGAGCGATATCATGTAATCCTTGATAGATGCATAATCCAACTCAGGCACCCCACAAACACATTCGAGGAAGAAGGTTGCGCACATTCAACTGACGTCTCGTCGTCGGCGAAGAGCAGTTTTTGTCGAAGCGTGTCCAACAAACACATCACAAGTATTCCACGAACTCCGGTGCAAAAAATGACTGTTACCGAAAAATTGGCATGGACGTATTCCGACCGTTTACGACGAAAAAACACGGCCGCGTCTGCAACGCACGAAAGCAACAGAACACTGAAGAGCCCAGTTCGAAAACAGGACCTACGTGGCCTGCTTATTTCTATAACTAGGCAAACGGCGAAAACGACAGCCCCAGAGATCCCATCAGCGTGACAGAAAAAGTCACGTGACAAATTTTCGTCCAAACTTTTTTGTCCTACGCGTCCTATGTAGAGAGGTCACGCTGAGTAACGCGTTTCGCTTCATCCTTTTGATTTGCTTAAAGCGGCTGTCGCGCTCGCTGACAGCCACACGAAGACGCAAAAGCAGGTGGGGAGGATTTGCAAAAGGCGAGGTCGAAGGGGCATCAACAACGCATAAAAGGAAAGGCCGCTTCTGCCGGTGACCTTGTCGCCTTGCCTAGTCTGTCAGCGTGCGGCTTCCATTAAAGGGGTCATGAAACGCTTTTCCAACTTTTTCCTGTTTCGCTTTCCTCCTGAACTCATAAATCGCGCATTCCACCAAACAGTTGAAGAATACGAAAAGGGGGAGTCCCCTCTTGCTCGCACTCCCGTTTGTGTAATCCCGGACACATCCATTCTCCCCCTAGAAGATTAGCCCGTCGCTCAAAATTCAGACAAAAGTCGCTTTCCCCACCCCGTTCATTCCGAAGCTGACAGTGCTGTTGAAGCTACGTGCTCGTTGGGCCAGCCACACTTGCCACGTGAGCGTGGCAAATGTGGCTGCAGAGAATGAAGTCAGGTGATGAAAGGGAGGCGGCTGATTGGTCCGGCAAGCGTGTAGCTTCCACCACAATGTCAGGGGGTGAAGGGAATAAGTGAGGTCCGGTTGCGTGTGACGTCAGTTTGGACCCGATAACGCGCTTTTGGGACCGCGGTTGTATCACAGTGTAAAGGCAGAGAGGTTGCGAAGGGGAGGAGGTACGAAATAGTCCGCTCTGTTTTCAAATTTTCGCACTGAAAGTCAGGCTTTTGACTTTCTACCTTTTTCTTTTGGTCCACTGAACGATGTGCTATTAGTAAAATCCCAATCTAAAATGATTTATCCCAACCCAAAAATCGTTTCATGGGCCCTTTAAGGGCCTAAGAAAGATAATCTCCTTTCTTGAGAGCGAAATGGACGGGGTGGTTATGTTTTCCGGGCTTGTCGCCATCCGATAGACCTCAATTATTTCTCTCCCCATTTGCTCGCAGTGGCCTCCCATGGCTGTCGTGCCGGTGAAATTAGGAGCGCAAAAATACTCCACAAGCCGGGCGAAGACGTGATAAATGTAATAACAAAAACGGCTTGACATCACAAAAATAACAATTTAATTAAACGTTTCGCCTCCCATGCGGGGGGCATCTTCAGTAGAGCGCAGAGCGAGTGAGAGTCGCACAAAAAAGTTCGGTTATTTAGGCGTAAAGTTTGTGTACACGTCCGGCAGGGGCCACGGTTCTTGTTTACCAGCGATGAATCACTTCCGCGTTTGTCGTTCTGGATGAACTAAGATTCCAGCAGCTTCCTCGGTTCCCACCTTTTATCCCCCTCCAAGGTGGATGCCTTGTCAATGTCAAATTGGTGTCCTGACGTCCATGCGTGGTCGACGAGTTCAGACATGAAGCGGGTGGCGGTCCCGTGCGTGTTCTTTTAGTCTTGTTTTTCTTTTTCGTCTCGTCGCTCCAATGTAGGAAGCGTCACATTCCTTGCACTGTACCTGGTAAATCACGACCCTTTCTGCCTCTGGCAGGGTCGGATCTTTTGGCTTGGAGATAACATTGGCGATTGTTCTGTAGGGTTTGTATACAGTTCGTACCCCCAACGGCCCAAGGCCGCGTCCCAATGCCTCCGAAACCCTTAACGTAACGTGTTCGTTCGGCTCGATCCAGGCGCCGATGGGACATTTGTTTGTTGGTCAACAAGAACGCATTGGTCTTAATGAGTTGAAGTCAGACAGCTCCATCATGATTTTAAAGGCCGACAAAGGAAAAAGAACCGTTGTGCTTGATAGGGATGACTACATGAAGAAGATGTATGAAGTTATAAACGACAGTCACTATTTCGTGAGGCTATCAAGAGATCCCGCTGCTAAGTCCGAAAGAGAGTTAGTTGACCACCTTCGAGAGCTGAAAAAGAAAGGACGCATCAGTGACGACCTATACCGTCGTCTCTTCTCCTTTGACGCCGCGACACCCAAGATGTATGAACTCCCCAAAATTCACAAACGAGTTGCCCCCTACGCCCGATTGTATCTTTTATTAGTTCATCCACTTACAGCCTTTCCAAATATCTGGTTATGATTCTGAGCCCTCTTACAAGAAAGAATGAGTTTAGCCTCCGGAATTCCCATGACTTTGTTGAACTTATACGCGCTCAGACCCTGCTACCGCACGAGGCTATGGTATCCTTTGATGTGATTTCATTATTTACGAATGTCCCCAACGCCCTGGCGGTTGATGTCGCCCGTGACCGGTTGTTGGCAGACCAGTCGTTGTCCACTCGCACAACCCTCCTTGTTGAAGACGTTATACTCCTTTTGCGTTTTTGTCTCAACCAGTGTAATCTTAGTTTTAATGGGGACATATATCATCAGGTCAGCGGATGCCCTTTGGGGAGTTCAGTTTCCGTCACCGTCTCGAATCTCGTCATGGAATATGTTGAGGAAAGGTAATGTCTGGAATTGATTTCCCCGTGAAGTTCTACCGTCGTTATGTCGATGACACTTTTGTAATGGTTAACAGAGAGAACGTAACTGATTTTCACCGCAATTTGAATAGTGTCCACCCCTCAATTCAGTTCACCTGCGAACATGAAACCGATAGTACCTAGCCGTGTTTAGATGTACGTGTCCATAGAACTAGTGAACCTTTTTTTAAGATGGAGACATCCGTATATCGTAAACCATGTGACAGACAAAACTTTCTTGACTACCACTCTCATCACCCTACTCAACACAAAAGCTCAGTTGTAAGATCGTTACTTCATCGTTCAGAAACTGTCCCATCTAAGTCAACACTTAGCATTCAAGAACTTAGCCATGTGCGGGCGGCTTTGAAAAAACGTAACTACCCCGACTGGCTTGTCAATCGCGTTAAGAAACAAATGTCCCATCGGCGCCCGGATCGAGCCGAACGAACACGTGACGTCGTGTGCCTCCCGGAGGCATTGGGACGCGCCCTTAGGCCGTTGGGGGTACGAAAGAACAATTGTCAATGTTATCTCCATGCCAAAAGACCCGACACCGCCAGAGGCAGAAAGGGGCGTGATCTACCAGGTGCACTGCAAGGAATGTGACGCTTCCTATACTGGAGAGACGGGACGAAAAAGAATAACAAGACTAAAAGAACACGCACGGGATGTCGCCAATTCCACGAACGCCACCCGCTTCAAGTCCGAACTCGTCGACCACGCATGGACGTGAGGACACCAATTTGACTTTGTCAAGGCATCGACCTTGGCGAGAGATATAAGGTGGGGACCGAGGAAGCTGCTGGAATCTTGGTTCATCCAGAATGACAAATGCGGAAGTGATTCATCGCTGGTAAACAAGAACCGTGGCCCCCTGCCGGACGTGTACACAAACTTTATGCCTAAATAGCCGAACTTTTTTGTGCGACTCTCACTCGCTCTGTGCTCTACTGAAGATGCCTCCCGCATTGGAGGCGCAACGTTTAATTAAATTGTTATTTTTGTTATGTCAAGCCGTTTTTGTTATTACATAAATTAGGAGCGCAACCGGGACATTTTCTCCCGTGAATGACTATCGGGTGCTTTGACTCCGAAGCAGCTCTTTCGGCGTCCATTTGATGTTCTCGGAGTCGGTCGTTGAGGCATCGCCCCGTTTGCCCGATGTACCTGGTCCCGCAGGACAGGGGGATCGCGTACACTTCCTTCGGTTCCTCTCCTTCCGCCAAGATTTCTCTTTCCGGTACTCCCACGGAGCGGGCGGGTTTTGAGGTTGAAGCCGAAAATAAAGTTCGGTCTTTCCACTTTTTTTTGCGTTTCCTCCTCTCCTGCCCTCCTTTCCTCACTTCACCGCCCTCCTCCGAGGGGCCAACACGGAGAATGGATTAGGAGACGCCTCCGTTAATCCGGCATAACCCGCCGTAGAGGGGGCGTGCTGCTTGACTAGAAATTATCTCGCTGCACAAAAAAAAAAAGAATAAATAAATAAATAAATAAAAATAAAAAAGAAAAAACGTCGCGGGCAGCGATTTAATGCGCTTTGCCGGATGCGTAATGCTTCGTCCGCCTTGAACAAGCTGGTATGCATTAGACTAACATTTTTCGAAGCGCGGCAGGTTTAGTGTAGGTGCTATCATAATGGTCCTGCAAGACTTCCCTGTCCGCCACAAGCTAGCCAATAATTCAAGGACATAACGACGGCAGCGTATTCAAACAGTGTAAAATAAAATGTATATAATATTTATAAGAACACCATCGTCTTCACTGCTTGGCTTTCAAAATTTTAGCGCCGCAAATAATCGTAATCAAAATATTTTTATAACTGAAGACCCCTCGTCGTGCATCGAACCCAAAATTACGCTTATGTGAAACATGATTCGGCGCGGGAGCAGCTCGAGTAACCGTAATTTTTTTTTTTTTTTTAACGTGGATTTTGTTTTTTAATCTTACTGAAGTACCATTGGCAGAACACGAATCGCATACTTGGAAGGATCTGAAAACTCATATAGCTGGTTGAGTGAATGCAATACTATCGCATTCGTTGAAGCTCGATTTGTTGATTCGAACTTCAACAAATCACACGCACCCATTCTCCCTATTTCTGTTTACCCAGTCATAGTCGTTCCCTCACGATGCAATACGAGTACAAGTAACGGCAGTTTATGCAATGTTGACGATACACAGCCGTGATCGCACGGTTTTTAGAAGCGCTATAGAACGAGCACAAGCGTCGAATTTCGGTACTCTGATTGATTTCTGTCTACCCGCCGTGACACCACACGAGAAAAGCGATTTCGTTCTGTCTGTGAAACTAGGAACAAAGAAATCAAGATATAATCCCGTAATAAAACAACGCGAAATGGATCTCTGCAGCCAATACCCAACCGTTCGCGAGGTGACTGGGCAAAAGCATATATTACCTCCGTGCCTTTACCCTCTGCGCACCGCCAGAGAGAGTCATACAAACTCCTTTGCGCTATTATCAACACGATTGCGTTTGCAAGCCGGTAGTTTGACTCGGCTGGGATTCGTCCCTTCTGACTTTCATAGCTCTCTATGAAACCAGAAAGGTAGATACTTTTCTCCATTGGGTTGGTTTGCCCGGGGCCTCCAGTTATTTACGGCCAAAATCACACTAGAGGCGCTTCAGCAATGTTTACTCTGGTCGACACACGTGCTCCTTAAAGATGCCTGTCGTCAACTCTTTCCCAAAAGATACTTGAAGAGCCAATCTTAGAGGCCGACGGATAACGAGGCCTTAGACCTCAAAGAAATTATAACAGAAATTTGGCGTCGTCATTCCCAAACTGGTTGCCGGACGAAATCCAGGGTTGGTAATGGTAACATAAGATACGTACGGCAGAATTCCCTGCCATAAATAAAATGACTTGGCTAACGCCAATGTAACGCGAAATAGGTGCAAAGAGTTTTGCGATAGGAAGCGTAAACCGAAAAAAAGGAGAAAAAAAAAAAAGAAAGAAAGAAAGAAAGAAAGAAAGAAAGACTGAAGAAAAGGAGAAATTAGAAAAAATATCTCTGGTGACTTGGCCAAAAAAAATTCTGTTCATGTGATTTTTCTTGCCACGTGACCAAACAAAAAAAAAACGAAAAAAAAAAATAACACGAGAAAAAAAACCCTTCCCTGCCCGGTTTCGAAGCTAGGCCCTCTTGATCGCGAAACTAGCGCGCTATCCGTTGCGCCACTATAACTTTTTTTTTTTATTTCTTTATTGCAGCCAACATAACTTTTTTTTTTCTTTCTTTATTGCAAGTTGCGCCAACATAACTTTGCCAGTAATGCTCACGCATTCCCACATCATAGGCGAAAGCTTAGGTGCCTTCGCAGTTTTTCATGCATGTGTTATTTTTATTTGTGTCAAGGGTTCACGTCCAGAATGCTTTTAGAGTTTTCGACCAAAACGAGTTTTCTTCATCCGAGTCACCGTCTAGAACCAGTAGACCGCACTGGGTCGTCCGGCTAATCAAGCAGCTATTTTCAAATTCTCTGGCGTGCCCGTCCTCGGATCCGAGGTCGCCGTTTGACAAGCTTAACTTTCTTCCACCTGGTAGCCGGAACCACCACGGCCAGCTTTGTTCCGTCCCCACTCCCTCTCGAGAGGATGGCCTCGCCCCGAGGCTAATCCCATTCTCTAAACCTCCTTCCATCCAACGCTTGACCTTTCCCTCCCCGTCCCCCAGCTTCGGGAGAGAAGGTTCTTCTCTGCAGAACGTCCCGTTTGTACAGCGGCTTTAAAGTTCAGAGATTGTCCTGTCTTTATTGTCCCTTTTGTGTCTCCACTTTTTAATGTTTAAAAAGTATCAACACGCTAAAATAGGACAATTTCCGGGATTTCATTTTCATCCCCCAAGTGTGATGCGGGAACCGCGCCATAGAGCCACGGTCGTTTCCGCACTTTCTTATCGCTAGGATTTGACAGTGCTCAATCACAATGCAAGACACGCACAGATCCACGCTCGCTTTTGCAATGCGCCGCATAAAGGAATGTCCAAACAGGACACGACTCCGACAAATCGTGAAAATTGAAGCGGGCTTGAAGCGGGCGCGTCCGTTTCAATTTTCACGATTTGTAGGAGTCGTGCGTTTTGTAGTGTCCAGTTTGGACACCCCTTAATAATGATATATCTTGTTGAGACGTGCGCACATCCGTCTTGCGCAGTGTTAGCTCAATGGCAGCACTTTCTGTAAAGGCGGATTCACACCGGGGATAGCAGTCGCGCGATCCAGCTAAATCGCATCGCAAAAAAAAAGAAGAAAAAAAAAAGTAATTAGTTGGTCAATTTGGCGTGCGCGATGAGCGAGTCCAATGCCTTCGTTGGCGAGTCGCGTCTCAAAAACTCTCGCTCCGAACGCCGTTGGTTGGCTCGGCCTCTCCGCGACTAGAGTGCATCGCAAAACGTCGGGTCAGCAAGCGACTGCTCAAAACCCGTCACTTTTTGCCCGCGATGGTCGCTTTTGCGATGAAAGTTATGGCGCGACTAGATCGCATCGCCGGTGTGAACGCGCCATAATGTCGAACCAGTCTCACGGCGCGTCCCGATATTGGCTTGTGTACCTACGCGCGAGTAAAACATCTGGCACAATTTGCGTTTGCAAAGCCTGCTCCAGCCGCGTCAAAACATTCAGCCAACCTTTGGACTGCAGAAATCAAGAGACAACCAAAATAAGATAAAGTTGCCAGCCGAATAGAACTTGATTTCTATTTAATTAAGATGAAGACCACCCGCGTACATCAAATACCTCATCAGCCGAACTCCAAGGCAGTAAGCCTAGTTCTGGCACTTGTTTGGCACCTTTGGCCCGTCGCTGCCAGATCACAGCCAAACTATCGGGAAGCGAAGCCTAACTTGGGCACTCGCTTGGCGACTTGGGCCCAAAGATGCCAGATCTCAACCGAACTACAAGGTAGTAAGCCTAACTCTGGCACATTTGTGGCGATTTAGGCCCGAATGTGCTAGGTGACAGCCGAACTGTCAAAAAGTGAAGCCTAACTTTGGCATTAGTTTGGCGATTTTGGCCCGAAAATGCCAAAGCTCTGCCGAACTACAAGGTAGTAAGCCTAACTCTGGCACATCTGTGGCGATTTTGGCCCGAATGTGCCTGGTGACAGCCGAACTGTCAAAAAGTGAAGCCTAACTTTGGCATTAGTTTGGCGATTTTGGCCCAAAAATGCCAAAGCTCTGCCGAACTACAAGGTAGTAAGCCTAACTCTGGCACATCTGTGGCGATTTTGGCCCGAATGTGCCAGGTGATAGCCGAACTATCAAAAAGTGAAGCCTAACTTTGGCATTAGTTTGGCGATTTTGGCCCAAAAATGCCAAAGATCTGCCGAACTAACGGGCAGTAACCCTAAATTTGGCACTTGTTAGGCGATTTAGGCCCGAAGATGCCAGATAATAACCGAACTACCCGGGAGCGAAGCCTAAGTTTGGCACTTGTTTGGCGAATTAGGGCCAAGATACCCAGACTGTTGCCAAGGGAGGTCAGGTTAGGCACTACTTTGGCTTCTTCGGGCTTTTTAATGCCCTAAACTGCCAGACGCAAGCCAAGTTTTGGCCCAGAACTCGGTGCTGCCTGGGTCGTAACTCGAGAACAAAAAATCGGGAGAACATGCGGTTTGCGCCCTCCTTCATTTGAGAAATACCCCCAAAACATGTATTTTTTTCGTGAAAATTAAAAATTAGACCCTTTTAGCCTGCCCGATTTGAGATGAAATCACCCATATATATATATATATATATATATATATATATATATATGTGGGTGACTTCCTCTCAAATCGTGCAGGCAAAAATGATCAAAATTTTAATTTCGCTGACAAAAAAAAAATGTTATGGCGTCGGCTCTAGAAACGCAGACGCCACAAACCACAGGTTCGTCTGATTTTCGTTCTCGACTTACGAATTTTAAAAGAGGCCGCAGCGGAAAGCAGTGCTTTTCACATCCGTCGTGGGTTGGATGTTTCGCTTGATCTCCCGCAGTGGATTTTCAGTCCATATTATATTAACTTTGTCAAGCTGTCTGTGAGCACAGGTAAAAGGCTCTAATACCATGAAAGAGTTTTAGGCGCTTTGTTTTGTTTTGTTTTTCTATAAAAAATGTCAAACACGCCTCTCGGTAAATTGTTGATAAATTTTGACAATTAAATACTGGCTACATACTTAGGGTAAGTCAATATTTCTTATGTTTATGGAGATCCCAAAACACGCTCTTTATAGATATTGTAAAATCACTCAGCTGTATAAAATTCCATTTGCAGTAAGTTTACATTATTATTATGCTAAAAGAAAAAAGTACCGATTTTGAGATCAATTAAAAAAAACATTTTTTTTTATTTTTTTTTTGTTGCAACGGTAAATATGATGGTCGCCTACCCGAAAAGCAAGTCTAGAAAGTGTGTATTTTTATTGCATGTTCTACCTTTAGTCCTGAATATCGGAAAAAAAAAGCCGTCTTCGTTTTGCAAGACCCAACTTAGATATAGCATCCCGCGCGTTTCTATGAATTCTCAAGAAGTTTTCTTGAATTTTCCAATGCGTTTTACAATCAATTATAAACGCAATTTGTGGTATGTAATAATTATTTAAGTTTTTGTAAGAGCGAGAAAGCACGAGCAACATATCTAATTAAATAGGCACGTCTAGTAGACCTTCAATATCGAAGAGGCGCAGACCTTGTATTGTTTCGATTTATAAAAATTTCACTGTAAACTAGCATGACTCGCTATTAGCTGTCATATTACAAAGAATAGAAACTCAGCACATCATTGATATATTATATAAATTCTTTCCGAAACCAAGCTCTAGGGTTTGTTCACTGCACATCGCACAGGGCACAAGGGAAATGGCCTTTAATTTCCGTAATACACAAAAGTGAAGACTCTGCTGCGTCGCGCACTGACAGCGCAGCAGAGGTTGGTTGCACGATCTCTCCACGGGGCGCGGTGCCGCCGGGGCCGAGATGCGCTCCGACAGCAAACCGATACTTAAAAACCGGTCGAATTTGTGCGGTTTTTCAGAAAGCCGTAAAAATGCTTCGCGTGCCTTCTACGTTCTGCAATTGGTTGATTTAGTGTTTTTCGATAATGCTGAGCAAATTTCTATTTTAAACCATGTCCTTAAACACAATATTAAAAAGTTAATTACGCAAAAATAATTAACAACTTTATTATCTTGGACTTTAATAATTTTCCTAAATGGGCCCTGGCCCGGGACCAAAACGTCACGAGCCTTTTTTCTTTCGGATGAGCAGTTTTCGCAGGAGCGATTTGGCCTCCGTTCTTTGAAACACCCTATATATATATATGAGGGTGTGTTTTTTATTCTTAAGAATTCGTTAAAAAAAAAAAAAACCTGAAAGTTACACTGATGCGGTTTGTGCGAGTGAGGTATACGCCCAAGGGAACATTATGTGGGTGGCTGATCTTCACGACAAGTCGAATAATTAATAAAAGCCTTTCCAAGAGTCTTGAAAATGTCAAGACTCTTGGTGTTATTTTTTCAGAACACATGTGCTGGAATAACCAGGTAACACATATCCATAAAAAACTTTGTAAGGTTGTTGGCATATTGAATAGGTACAGACATACGCTCCCAGTTCATATTAAAAAGTTAATTTATGACTCCCTCTTTCAATCTGTAATTTGCTACGCTCATGTAGTATGGGGTACGACCACTATGCGAAATGTCAATAAGCTGCGACTGTTGCAGAAAAAGGCGCTTAGAGCTATCGAAAATGTTCCTCGAGATTATCATACCCTTCCCCTGTTTTTGAAACATCAGGTCGTCGACATTTCCTACTTGTATCCCTGGAGACTAATTTACATGTGTCAACGATCAGTAAAACAAAACATCAAAGTTATTTTAAATCTTGGAAACCTGGTGAGAAACGAAGTAACATATTCATTACGTGACCCTCCTCATTGGCGTGTTTCCCCTTCCAGGACCAATTTTGGATTGCAGAGATTTAACTACAGATTGGCGGTTATGTTAAATAAGCTGGCATCCCGAGATATTGACATACGCTCCATAAACTATCAGACAATTCAAAGAATATTATAATATCGAACTGTTTTTCTTGTGTTTCTTCTTCTGTGGTTATTGTATAAGAGTTGTATATTTAGAATTTCTGTAACCTAGCTGTGCCCCCATCACTGCTGCTTGGTTTTGGGGGGCGCTGGACTTTGTCAAGCTGCGAGTACGCAGCTTTTTTCCAGCCCCCTAGTCCCAAATGCAATTGTTTGTGACTTAATAAACTGATTGATTGATTGATTGATTGATTGATTGATTGATTGATTGATTAACTTTTTAATTAGCGAAAATAGACATATCTTTCCAATTAGAAGCTTGCTGAGCGTCATCGGAAACCATTAAACTAGTCATTTTTCAGAAGACTTCCAGCTCGTGAAAAGCTTTGTAGTGAACTAAAGTTACCACTCGTAGAGCAGGCACAAGGCTAGCGGTTGCGGACAGGCGCCTCCGAAATTTTTCCGTCTCTTATCTAGCCCCAGCGTTGTACCTACTCCGCAAGTGGTAACTTCAGTGCACAAGTACGCTTCTTACACGCTCAAAGTTTTTTCTGAAAATGACTGAGTGGTTTTCGATAACGCTCAGCAAGTTTCCGATTGGAACCATATCTCTCCTTTCAGCTATTGAAAAGTTAATTAACGAATTTGAAATAATCAGGCGACTTATCGCACACACTCTAAGAAAAAAAGAGTGTAGTCGGGTGCATCAGGCGCTCATGCACCCTTTGCCTGAAAGACGCACCCTCCGTTGCGCAGCCAGTGTGCTTGTACACCGACAAGGAGCATCCCCCTCTCCCTTAAAAACATCTAGGAGTACCAATGCACCGCCACGCTAGCCAGGCGCCCCGATCAGCTTGTGCTTGGATTCCCCCATGGAGGTCACTTTTTGGGTTGGCCAGTTTCTTAGGAAGTATGGAGCTATCCTGTTCCCCCGGTATTGACAGTAGAGTGGACGCTATGCTTGTTTTAGGCCAATCGCGTCTTCGGGTAGGATCACACGACTACAGTCTCCAAGCTAGAGATAAGGCAGAGCACGGCACCTGCCTGAAGGCCAAGGCCACGGATAGCATCCACTGCACTATTAACTTTGGGTCGAACTTTCAAGAGGATATAAGCGACAAATCCTTTCATTGTTGGGTTGCTCCTGAAGATAAGCCTTTGCGAGGCTTATCTTCATTATCCCTTTTGGCCTTGAAGGAGCTGCAATTTTCATACTCATTTCTTTTTCTTTCTCTCCCTAAGCTGAAAGCATGGAAGAAGGCGCGCAGTTGCCGGACCAATGAACCGGAGGCTTTTTTTATGCCTCGACTTCTCTGTCTGAGCGCGGATAACGGCAGGAGCGTGATCATGTGGTAGAGGTTTCACGGATGACGTAGTAGCTTTTTTCGACCTCGGAATGTCTGCTTCCCGGCCTAGTTGCTTGTGTGCTGTGCTGCTACCAGCGGGGCTGCTGTAGATTTCGCCCGCGACAACGTATTCGAGTGTACCAAGATTTCCATAGTTTGAAAAGTCCTACGCGTATATCGGCAACAAGGGATTTCTTCAAAAAAGCCCAAGGAATTCATGTGATGTGTTCAGTGTTCGGTTCGGCAAATTACTGCTTCTGCCACATCGTGTTGAATCTTCACGGACCCCTTTCTTTTCGTTTTTGTGTTCGTGTGGTTCTGCAGTGCCCGTGTCGACATATATATCGGATTACATAATTGAAGTCCGGTATTTTCATCGTAAGTGCACTACAACCTACTCCTTTGCAACAATTGACCGCTTTGTTCCGGATTACCTCTAGAATTAGGCAGTGTCTATTTTCTAGCAGCCGGGAGAATAATTTCCCCGAAATTCTATCGGCAATCGCCTGCCTTAGCTGTCTACAATCATGTGACAACTGCAGGTGGAATACTGACTTTCTTATTCTCCTGGCGTTTTGTGAAAACACGTTTTTGTCGATACACGTTTTGTAGACACGTTTCATCGACACTAACGTTCCATCGTCACTCGTTACGCAAAATGCACGCTGTAGGGAGATTTTTTCGCGCGTGTATCTCTGAGGCGCGTGCTCACCGACCCAGCCCACCCGTTTACTTCGCTTCGTGGTGACAGTCTGCGGCGGCTCATTAAAAAAACTCTACCCTACCTGTGATACCCGTATATATCACCTCGCGCATTTAGTATGGCGCGGCTCATTACAAAAAAAAAAAAGAAGAAGAAGAGATGCTTATAGAGGAAAGCTAATCTGAGCTGCCGATGAAACGTCGTTCGATAAAGTGATTCTATCGCCAATGAGTGGCGACTGCCGGCACAATTTCGGGTAAATAATTCTGCCGGCTGCAAGAGAATAGACACTAACTAAGAATCACCCCGGTCCTTGTTTGCTCATTAATCTCCTCAGTTGTGTAACAGCTTCTTTGTACGTCTTCAGATATCACGGATTGCTTGCAAGTTTGTACTTGTTTACGGAATAGGCTGGTCTAATAAACTTCTATGATATTTGAAAACAATACCGTGTGTCCGTTTACCTGCCTCTTTGCAATCACCGGGGCGCATACATTTTTTACTGTTTTCCTTGATGTCTTAAATAGGTTTATGAAGTTATGAAACGGGTGCATAAAGTGGTGTGACCATGCACCTTTGAATCGGGTGCATCTGTGTTCTCTCCGAATTCAGTGAGTGTAGAAAGAGGTGTAGCAGTACACTATTGAACGGGGTGCTCCTGTGTTCCCTTTGAGAGCAGTAGGTGTAGAAAGGGGAGTAATGGTACACTATTGAGCGGGGTGCCTCTGTGTTCCCTTTGAGTGAGGCGGGTGTATGAAGCGGTGCAATGGTACACCATCGAATGGGGTGCATCTGTGTTCCCTTTCATTTCATTGGGTGTAGAAAGAGGTGTAGCCGTACACCATTGAATGGGGTGCACCTGTGTTCCCTTCGAGTGAGATTTCTGTAGAAAAAGGTGTACATGTGCACCACACCAACGGGTGTACACGAACTCCCATATTTGGGGTGCACTTGTATTCCCCCAAAGGGTGTAGTATATGTGACAAGCACTTACACCCCATATGGGTGTACCCCATGACACCCTTTTTTTTAGAGTGCACATTAGCCACTCACATGATGTCCCGCTTGGCTTATGACTCACTTGCACAAACCGCATAATTGTAGCTTTCATAACATTTGTAAACAAACCTGTAAAAAAAAACTATATTGTTAATAGCTGAATTACGGAGAGGAGACCGGGCTTGGGCTATATGGCTGACGATGTTTCAGTGGCGAATGATTAGGTGATGGAAGCGTCCGATGGCCAGTCCCATTATGTCGCCGCCGCGCGAGTCCGTGGGTTCCCCTTATAAAGCCGAGGGGACGTGGGAATGTTGCCTCACCGGCGGAATCCTCGTGTGACTGGTGGTGGCTGTTGGTTTGTATGAAGATGAGGTCCAAGAGCTACCCTCATTGGCCCGGAGGCTTATGCCACCCCAGCAGCCGCTTCTCTCGATGATGGAGGAAGAGGAAGACGAAGACCCGTTGACATTAGTCCTTTCGGCCGATGATCTTAAACATTGGTTCCGGGCCTTCGAGAGAGTCTCTGCTGAGCAATGGCGCTGCAGACCGTCCCTCTAAGCCAACCGTCATTTGAGCACTGCTTCGTCGGAGTAGAAACATAACACAGCTTCCAAGTGACCCGTGAAAAGATATCGGGAACTCCGCGGATGACGGACATCCTGAACAAACGAGAGTATAGACACCGAGGGAGCAGGGAACACAGGCGCCAGACCCAAACCATAGAAAGCCACCAACCCTTCAATTTGTTTCTGCTGTTCCCCTCACGCAATAGTTCTCGAACATCCGATATGACGCTGGCACTGATGATAAAGAAAACGTTCCGAAAACACGGAGCTAAATCATAGACAGCCCGCTTTGATCTCAATGACAACCAGCTGTGCTGGACACCTCGGATTTTACAAAAGATACTGCCGAATTTGCATGAAATACCTTTAGAGCGGCATGCAGCGCGCCATCGCACGGTTTGTTTTTAAACACATCACCAATGCAAGACAAAAAAAAGCCAACAACAAAATCTGCAGCAACCCGACGTACTATTCCGCTTCCCACCTACCCATTTTATGTTATTGGAATTGAATTTATCATTCCTTTTCCGTGCTTCCCTTCTAATAACCACCAAATAAATGTAGCCGTCGAATATTTCACGCACTACACTGAGACAAAGGCTGTAGAAGCCGCCACAACGCGAGAAGTCACTAAATTTTTTCTTAATTTCCTCTTGCTTCGTCACCGTGCCCTTCAGTACATCATCGCCGATCGCGGTACTTTTCCTTGACCCAAGTGTTACCAAAGTCTTTCAAGAACTCATATGTCATGCCGATTCCGTTATGGCCTCAGCGAATGTCAAATTGCACATTAACCAACAAGATTCATTTGTATTATAATGCAATTAAATGCAAAGGTGCCAGCGAGCTGGACAAGAATAACGAAGCTGTGTTTGGAGATTTGTGTTTGTTTTTTGTCCCTCTTGTTTCGCTTCTCCTGGGATTATTTTTCGTCATTGATATGTATAACGCAGACGACCACAAAAACTGGGACGCAATCGTTCTATATATAACATACGCTTACATCTCCAGCCGCAAAGCCACGACAGGATGCTGCTCCTTCTACCTCCTATACACGCGAGGACCACCTTTTACCTTAGATACTGTTTTGCCTTACGCTGACGAAGCTTCACCCGATGATCACACTGATGATGTCCTGTACCGTGCAGATAGAACACGGCAACATTACAGAATCTATACGCTTCAGTCCCGGCAACACCAAAGGCTTTACATTGTGCGGACTCTCATACTGATGTTCTCTACAGAGTTGGTGGCAAAGTGATCCTTTGGAGAACAGGAGGCTTCACGGCAAACGCCAGAAACTACGGTAGCAATTTATATGCCACCTAAAGATCCTGCGAGACCTATCCTCTACGAACTAGGAGGCTGCCCCAGTCGACATAGTTCACGTAGCGCGACTCAAGCCGTCCCACAAAGGATCGCCGTAACCCCTCCCAACATCTGCCGATGAACCGGCCATTTTTTTGCCCGGGGAGGTAATGTTACAAAAAAAAAAAAAAGAAAGACGAAGTAGGGCTCTCCTAATCTCATCCGTCTAACCCGCACTCTTCGAATCTAGCGCAACCGCCCGCCGAACTGGTTGCTGGCTGGTTACAAGTGTTGCACTATCATGATCACCACATTGAAGCAACTAGAAGTCATCTTACAATATAGATACAATATATATTGCGATGACCTAATCAACTTCACCCCTGTCCCCAAATATCGAGCTCATCAAACTGTGACCACCACCATCGCACTGGTCGAGTGGACACAAGCGCTTTTTCGGAACTCGTCCCGCACTACGCCTGTTCATACCCGAAAAGGATCAAAAGTGACTTTCCAGCTTTAACTGTAAACAGGGCACAATTTTTTTTAAATTTATTTCTGAACATGACCAAATTATCTTAACCATTCGTATTTTTGTTTTTGGTTTGAGAATTTTCAGATGTGAAATTAAATGATAAGCGATTATGTATATAGGGGAAAACCACGGCTTATTCATTTTTTATGTCGTTGTTGTCAGGCTGTCTGCGGGTTGAGGACCAGCTCTTATTATATATGTTTGATTTTTGATTAAGGAAAATCAAAAATGTATAAGTAAAGTATTTTGTTATTCCCGTATAATAAATTTGTTCTTTGCATATTTTAAAAATTATGTAACATTAAATGCATATTATGGTAATTGAATTAGGGCGGTCAGATAGTCACTGAGACTTGTGTATCGTGCGATGTACAAATTCATTGTTTGTAGAACAGAGGTTTGCGAACAAGGAATAACGCTTTTGCAGCTTAAATTGTTATGTTTTAGTTTATCGTTGTGAGACAAGCTCATCAACCGATTTTATAAATGAAATGTAATTCCAACAAAATATTGAAGGCTATGTACTTTCAATGTCGATTTCAGTTCAGAACTTCGGGGTAAGAAGAGTTTACTTCTCTTAAACTGTCACTAGACATAGGTATTAAATCTATCGGCGGCTTTTTCTTATTCAAAATTTACAAAACTGTATAAGAAAATGTGTGTCTGCATTATTGCGTTAGACACACAAAAAATTGTATTGTGCACTTTTTAAATTATATTCGTGCTTGTAACAGTCGCACTTAAAAACATATAGGTAATAACAATACATTTTGTTCTGATATGGCCTTTGAATAAACATTCCGAAGTTTATACAACATACGTATATAGCAGGGCATAAAATACAAGTTCTTATGTCATCGTATATATGTTTGTTAGTTTAATAGATTATTATCATCTATTTCACTGGGCTGCTTCCGCTTTGAATAAATGGTAAAGTATAAGGTACACTCATTGACAGCAAAGTCGCACACATTATTAGATACTGTTCATAAATAGGAAAGTTCGCTAGTTGGTGCATTATGCAAAAATAAAACCGCCAGGGCAATGTGATTTTATTTTCGCAAATTCAAACACTGTAGGAACATAAGGCGGTGTAAACACGTTGTTCGGAACGTATGTTTACAACTACCTTTTTCCTCTTCTGGTTTGGAATAATACTAGTTTTCGCTCTGTTCTGGATTGATAAAATACGCTGTAGCGAGATCTATCTAGAATTTTAGGGGTTGGTTTTTGTAGTGTGTGAATCAATACAGCAGTTATCTTACTGATCTTGTTAACAAGTTTAATTATAATCTATTTAGAGTAGCGGACAATGAGCACTATTGATGTAACAAATGAAATAGCACGGGTACAAGGAAAATTTTATGCTCAGAAATTACATCGTTTAGTGCAGCGCGTGGCTAGTTTTTATTTTCGGACTATCAGCCTGAAGGGTAGAACAAGTATGTACAATCACGATAAATATGAGTGCGAACACCGCTCTGTGTGGTCCGCGGTACTATCAGTGCCCCCTTGGCGATTGCTCTTTCAAGCATACGTGCACCTTGGTTTCGAGACATATCGTATCTAGCGGTCGCCGCAACAAACTGCAATTCCGGGTCGCCTGCTAGCGAAAAACGGTCGGCGAAACCGCGAAACTGTTCACCAATGACGAAGAGCATTTTTCGCTAGCAATGTGCGCCAGCAAAAAATAACGTTTAAAGTATCTTTAGGGTCATCCATTCGATTAGGAAGTTTTCGCGGATTATTCCCCTGACTCCAATAACAAGACATGATACTTTGCCGAAACGTTTAGGAATCCATGATATTGTTATCGGAAGTTTCAAAACAATCAACTAAGCTTCGTAAAAGCTTGGACTGCTGGGGAAGTTGGTAAATGACATTCATATTAAAAATAGAGTAAAAAGACGGAACAAACAGACGAAGAAGCGCTTGTCCTGTGTGGTGCTTCGTCTTTTTGTGTCGTGTTTTTCGCGCTATTTCTAAAATCAACAAAGACTGTTTATTATTTACTTCGCGTGAGTTTTGCAATAACAAAGGTCCACCAATACGCACAGGCAAGAAGCTAGCGCGGTGCGAGCGTGGGTGATATCCTTCATTATGGAAAACAGTGCCAAAAAAACGACGATGGCGTAGAAGAAACGTGCCATCTGCATCGTTTTTTGCGCGCTGATTACTATGATGAAGGATATCACCCACGCTCGCAACGCGCTAACTACCTTGCCTGTGCGCATTGGTGGAATTCTGCTATCGCAAAAAAGCTCACGCGAAGTAAATAATAGGCAGTCTTAGTTGATTTTAAAAATAGCGCAAAAAAGACGGGACAAAAAGATGAAGCGGCACACAGGACAAGCGCCTCTTCGTATTTTTATAGCGTCTTTTTTGCTATATATTTAATATGAATGTCAATTACCAACTTGCCCGGCAGACCAAGCTTCAACAAAGCAGAGTTGATTGTTTTGAAACCTCCGATAACAATATCATGCACGTTTAAAGGCGTTGGCGAAGTACCGGGTGTTGCTATCGGAGTCAGGAGAATAGTCGACTAAAAGTGCCTAATCAACAAGATGACCCTAAAGATATTTATACAAGTTATTTTTCTGGCGCACATTGCTAGCAAAATGTGCTCTTCGTCACTGGTGAACGTTTTCGCGGTTTCGCCGACGGTTTTTTCCTAGCAGATGACCCAGAAGTGCAGAGTGGTGCGGCGATCGCTAGAGACGATTTGTCTCGAAACCAAGGTGCACTTATACTTGAAAGAGCAATCGGCAGGGGGCACTGGTAGTACCGCGGGCCACACGGAGCGGTGTTCGCACTCAAATTGATCGTGATAGTACCTTGTGAAAATAGTACGGCATTTGTCTTTCAATTAAACTTCTGCTTAATTAAACAGTTACGTTAAAGTGTTTTGTTAACTAAATATGCATTTATCATACTAATTGTCTAGCTGACGTTCTAGAATGAGGCGTCTTTATATTAAAGCAATAACTAACTTAATAGTAAAACGCAGACAGCTAAATCAACGGTACCTGAAACTGAGCATAACTAAAAATAGTTAACACTGGATGTAAGAGCGACCACAACATGTGTTGACCGGTTTCAGTACTGCTAGATTTGGTATATGGCGTTTTTTTTTATTATTTCAGAAAATACTTTGTGTTAAACCGACGACATAAAGTGTGTGAACTTTACTTTAATTTTAGGAAATCTTAACTTAATGTGATTAGTATAGTATCCAGCCTTATCCTAAATGTGTTTTTTTAATAATATCACTGACGTGCTGCGGTATTTATATGGAGTTGTCTTCAATTTATAAACTGTAACTGAAGAAAACAGTTTTATGGAGGGGTTAAAAATTGATATTTAGAAATTATTAAGAGCTCTAGACAATATTCCCTCATTCACCTATGTTGTATAATTTACTTCTAAATAAATTTCTTTTCCTTTTCAGTGTACGGTTAAAAATGGAGTCTCGAGCGCTTGCAGCACAGATTGTATATGTGTACATCGAGACGATGAACCCAATGGCATCTGCATAACGATCACATATTTCGGACATTTAGGAGATCCTAACGAAGATCCGAACATCGATGATGCAACTCCTCTGGCACCAGTTTTCCAAACGGAGGAATGATGGGGAAAGAAAGCAAGACCTCCAAGTGAATATTACATAGTATGTTCAGTAGCATTCGTTTACGTTTAATTTTGCCAATTTCTTTACGGTTTTGTTAAGTTTACTCTGAAGAAGCTAATAAAAACATGGCTTAACGAATAGCATCTGAATGTCCTGTATTGTTATATTTCATGAAAAGTCCAGCCGTGTTTTTCACATAAAAAGTGCGTTGACGTTTTGATATACACTGTTATACCATTGAATGATGAAACAATAACGATGAGATGACACGTGATCTTAGAAATTGTGATAACAATGATACAAAGTACCATTGCAAATAAACTATCTAATCCCTGTTGGAAAATCTCGAAGATGGAAAGATTGTGGAAAAGGCTCGCACAAGCGTAACCGTAATATGGGACATCATATACAAGCGAAAAGGCGGCTCCAGAATAGTGGATTAAGACGGAACGATACAGGTTGCGGAACCATACAAGCGTACCGAATTATGGGACACCCTATACCAGTATAGTGGATTATGGCGGAACCGAGTAGGCGGCCGGAGCCATACATGCATAACGTAATATGGGACATCCTATACCAGCAAAAAGGCGATAGCAGCATGGTGGAGCAATATGGCTCCAGCGTGCTGGTATCGCCTTTTTACTGTTGTACAGGGCGATTTAGTTCTAAGCTTTACATATATGTTTAGAAATGTCGTGAAAGCTAAATTAATGCGGTTTGTGCAGGCGAGTTGTAGGGCCAGGCGTACGTAGTATAAAGACCTAATCGTAACGATCAGTCGGATAATTAAATGCAATTTGCTAATCAACTTTTTAATTAGCGAAAATGAACATATGGTTTCAATTAGCAACTTGCTGACTCACGGAAAACCACAAAATCAACTATTATTAGAAATATATAATGCAGGGGAAGCATTTTCCGCGCTCTGTAAAAATGCTTTATTTGGACGAGTATCTAGGTTTCAGTTTCATATCGGAGCGCATCTCTGCGCCCACGGTCCTATTCCACAGGGGCTTAGACGCGCAACACACGTGCGCCTTGCTTCCCTCCATCCTACGAGGGAGGCGAGGGGGTGGCTTCGCAGTGCGGCCGCCGGGCAACAGGTTCGCAGGCACAAGGATGCGCTCTGGTAAGAAACCGAAGTCTGGAAACGCGTTCAAATTGTCTATTTATTTAGAACGCGGTAAAATGCTGCTCTTGTCTTATATCTTCACAAAGAAAGTTGATTTTGTGTGTTTTGAAGATACTTAGCAAGTTTCGAATTAAAATCATGGATCTATTTTCACGAAACTAAAATTTTAAAAAAACATATTACGCTTAAAAGGAGGGTGAAGTGGTCTTTCATTTGTGGAAACACATTAAAACATTCCTTTAGACCTCCAGGATATCAAATATCAAAATTATTTCTCAATGTAGTTAATTGAGGCTGCATAGAATCATTTTTTAAAGTACTGCTGGAGGCACTTCCCTGCAGAGCGACGTCACAAATGCAGCTTTCGAAATCTTTGCTCACGCACCTTCAGCGCCTAGCAAAGCTATGCACGCACATGCTATTTTTTTAAAAGGGCAGAAAAATATGTCACGACTAGTGCCAGTGCGGGAGAATATACCTAGAAAGCTTGTGATTGGACGCGCGGCCCTTAAGCGACACACGCTTGGCGGCAGAAAGGTCTTCTTACGATGTCACTACTGGTAGGATGTTTTTTTGTGTTTTCTCACGTTTAGTAACATCTTTGTGGAAAACGAATGGGATATTCAGATTCGCGGGATAAAACTACGCTAGAATGAACCTCCATCTAGTTTTCTGAAAGAAGTCTGGCACTTCTCTGTAATAAGCCGACTGATCATTACGAGTTAGCCTCTTATACTATTCCGCCCTGGCCATATAACTCACGCGCACAGACCGTGCAAATGTTGCTTTTATGGCTTTAAAATAATCTGTAAAACATGCTAAAAACACCCTGTAGAATGTCTTCCAATACAATACGATTGTATGGTTCCTTCCCCACTTGTATCGTTCAAGGACTCGCTGACATCCAGACTTTCATTGGAACGCTGGATGTCAGCGAGTCTCTACACAAGTGAGTGGTTTGAAAGAAGCATGATGTTTGCACACCAGTAAGCTCTTATCCGAGGCCCTCCAGGAGCCCTAAAGGCAAAGGAGAAATGTAGTGACCTGGTAAATTTGGTTGCAGGTATTTATTTTTAGAAGAATCGCATTCAGCAAAGTTTAACTTTGCTCAAAAGAAGATAATTATAAATTCAAAACTGAACAATGGTGTCCCTTGAGCTGTCAGACCGAACTCCCACTCTTGCCACTCAGGAGTTCCTAACTTGTGCGTAGAGGATCAGCACAGCCCAGATTTGTGCTGCGAGCGCACCTGCAATATAAAAGTTGAATGAACATGAGATGAAATATGAGACGTTTACAATTCTCTGTAATGTGAAATTAGAGCACAGATCTTGAAAAGGAGGATGGAAGGGTATGCCCCACACCCCTCCCCTCCTCCTCTTCTGCTCCCTCCCATCTAGCGGGAAATTTCTCTTTAATTTAGCGGAAAATTTCTCCACTAAATTTAGCGGGTTAAGTTTCCCACTAAATTTAGCGCGGAAATTGATGTCACGTGATCTCTACACCCCCCCCCCCCAATGCAGTTTTCCCGCTAAAACTAGCGGGGAGAATGACGTTGCATGACCGTGTCACGTCATCTATAAAAAAAATTAAATTTCTCAGCTAGACTTAGCGGAAATATTACCGTCACATTACCTCGACATTAATTCAATTTGCTGCCAAGATTAGTGGGGCGGTTGTGCCGACAGCGACGCCGCAAAATCCGGAAACAAGTGCTAAGAGCTGCGCTCAAAACTAAATGCCCCAGGTGAAATAAAGTGAAAATTAGAGATAATACAAAGAAAAGAGAATCTAAGATGCCATTCTCAGATCCTTCCTTTTGTCCAGTCTCAAATGATTTGATTTCAAGAAATGTTTATCCCTTTATTCATATTCAGGGGACCCCTCCCAGTTTCAGGAATATGAATGCAATAAATCAATGCAGACTACACCTTGCCCTGTTGGAAAATCTCGATCATGGAAAGACGATGGAAAAGGCCCATGCAAGCGTGACCGTAATATGGGACATCCTATACAAGCGAAAAGGCGGCTCCAGTATAGTGGATTAAGGCGGAACGATACAGGTTGGCGGAACCATACAAGCGTGTCGTATTATGGGACATCCTATACCAGCGTAGTGAATTATGTCGGAACCATATAGGCGGACGGACCCATACATTATAACGTAATATGGGACTTCCTATACCAGCGAAAAGGTGAAACCAGCATTGTGGAGCCATATGGCTCCATCATGCTGGTATCGCCTTTTCACAGTTGTGAGGGTGATTTAGTTTTAAGCTTTACATATATGTTTAGAAAGGTCATGAAAGCTAAATTAATGCGGTTTTTGCACGTGAGTTGTACAGCCAGGCGTACATAGTATAGGGACCTAATCGTAACGATCAGTCGAATAATTAAATACAATTTGTTAATTAACTTTTAATTAGTGAAAATGAACATATGGTTTCAGTTAGCAACTTGCTGAGTCATTGAAAACCAAAAAATCAACTATTTTTAGAGGGATATAATGCAGGGGTAGCATTTTACGCGCTCTGTAAAAACGCTTGATTTGGACGAGTATCTAGGTTTCAGTTTCTTATCGGAGCGCATGTCTGCACCCACGGTCCTATTCTCAAGAGGCTTAGACGCGCAACACATGTGCGCCTTGCTTCCCTCCATCCTACGAGTGAGGCGAGGGGGGGGGGGGGGGGGGGGGGGCTTTACACTGCGACCACCTGGCAGCAGGATCGCAGGCGCAAAGATGCGCTCTGCTAAGAAACCGAAGTCTGGAAACGCGTCCAAATTGACTATTTCTTTAGAACGCCGTAAAATGCTGTTCTTGTATTATATCTTCACAAAGAAAGTTGATTTTGTGTGTTTTGATGATACTTAGCAAGTTTTCTAATTGAAAACATGGATTTATTTTACAAACTAAAATTTTAAGAAACATATTTAAGGGAGGCTAAAGCGGGTTTTCATTTGAGGAAACACATTAAAATATTATTTTTGACCTCCAGGATATCAAATATCAAAATTATTTCTCAATTTGGTTAACCGAGACTGCATAGAATCATTTTTAAAGTACTGCTGGGGGCACTTCTCCGGAGAGCGACGTCACAAAAGCAGCTTTCGAAATTTTTGCGCACGCATCTTCAGCGCCTATCAAAGCTATGCACGCAAATGCTATTTTTTAAAAGGGCAGAAGAATATTTCACGACTAGTGCCAGTGCGGGAGAATATACCTAGAAAGCTTGTGATTGGAGGCGCGGCCTTTAAGCGACACACGCTTGGCAACAGAAAGGTCTTCTTACGATGTCACTACTGGTAGGATGTTTTTTTTTGTGTTTTCTTATGTTTAGTTATATCTGTGTCGAAAACGAATGAGATATTTAGATTCGCGAGATAAAACTACGTTAGAGGGAACCTCCATCTAGTTTTCTGAAAGAAGTCTGGCACTTCTCTGTAAGAAGCCGACTGATCATTACGAATTAGCCTTTTATACTATGCCGCCCTGTCCAAATAGCCCACGTGCACAGACCGCGTAAATGTCGCCTATACGTTTTTTTTTGTTTTGTCTTTTTTAACTGTAAAACATACAGAAAAACACCCTGTAGAATGTCCCTCAATACGATACGATTGTATGGTTCCTTCCCCACTTGTATCGTTCAAGGACTTGCGGACATCCAGCCTTTCATTGGAATGGTGGATGTCAGCGAGTCTCTACACCAGTGAGTGGTTTCAAACAAGCATGATGTTTGCACACCAGTAAGCTCTTATCCGAGGCCCTCCAGGAACACGAAAAGCAGAGGCGAAATGTAGTGACCTGGTAAATTTGGTTGCAGGTATTTATTTGTAGAAGAATCGCATGCAGGAAAGTTGAACTTTGCTCAAAAGAAGATAATTATAAATTCAATACTGAACAATGGTGTCCCTTGAGCTGGCAGACCGAACTCCCTCTCTTGCCACTCAGGAGTTCGTAACTTGTGCGTAGAGGATCAGCACAACCCAGATTTGTGCTGCGAGTGCACCTGCAGTATAAAGTTGAATAAACATGAGATGAAAAATGACACGTTTACAATTCTCTGTAATGTGAAATTAGAGCACAGATCTTGAAAAGGAGGATGGAAGGGTATGCCCCACACCCCCTCCCCTCCTCCTCTTCTGCTCCCTCCCATTTAGCGGGAATTTTCCCTTTATTTAGCGAGAAAATTACCCCTCTAAGTTTAGCGAGAAAATTTCCCCCTAAATTTAGCGGGTTAAGTTTCCCACTAAATTTAGCACGAAAATTGGTGTCACATGACCTCAACACCAATGCAGTTTTCCCGCTAAAAGTAGCGGGGAAAATGACGTCGCATGACCGTGTCACGGCATCCATAAAAAATTCTGTTTCTCAGCGAGACTTAGCGAAAATATTAACGTCACATGACCTCAACATTAATTCAATTTCCTGCTAAGTTTAGTGGGGCGGTTACGCCGACAGCGACGCCGCGAAATGCGGAAACAGGTGCCTAAGAGCTGCGCTCAAAAAAACTGAATGCCTCAGGTAAAATAAAGTGAAAATTAGAGATAAGTCAACGAAAAGAGAATCTAAGTTGCCATTCTCAGATCCTTCCTTTTGTCCGTTCTCAAATGTTTTGCTTTCAAGAAATGTTTATTTCTTTATTCATACCCATTGAACCCCTCTCAGATTCAGCAGCATGAATACAATAAATCAATGCAGACTAGACCTTGTGAACGATAATGCACATGAAAATAAATGTTTGCCATATATTCATGTATGAGTCCGTGGCTCAGATCTCTAAATACATTTGTAGTCAGGAACGTTCTTGAATAAAACTTCTAGCCTTTGAATTCAGAATTTTGAACTTCCATTAGGAACAGTGTATGGCAGATTTTTTTTTGTGACACATCAGAAACGGTACAGCATTCTCATCGTTGCGTACCTAACAAGAATTTGCATTTTTTTAGCATGGCATGTGCTATTCTAATGCCCATACAGCCCCCTTTAAAAAAATTCCTTTGTAGAGCTTTTTATTGGTTCTTACTTTACTCGCACAACAGATTCGGTACCTTGAATTCTCACTCGTCATTAACAGTTTTATATATTGATGTAATAGCGAAAGACAAGATGTATGAGCTTGAGTACGGCTGAACAAGCACAGATGTTTGAAAAAAGTACTGTCGAAAACTCAAATGTCAAAAGAAAAATTAGGTAGAATGTGGATACAATTATAAATATGGTCATGAATACAGTTAGCAGATTCAATATAAAGAATATGTGTTAGACGAACGCTCAAAGAAACCTGTTGCATCTATATTCATTCAAATTACTTCGCAGAACCCAGCGCTGCAGTCTGAGGTGGGAGTTCGCTCAATGAGTCTACCGAAAATGAGTGTAGACAAAAAAAGCAGTTTGATCTTCGACAATGAGCATTACATAAGTGACATGCCATTATTACTGTTACATTGCCGAATGTTTCAAACTGTCAGTCGCGTCATTCTGTGAGTTCCCTCTGCACATTGCAAGGTTTGGCTCTCTCAAATGCTTTACGAGAAAAATGACGAACTGGAACTCTCCAGAGTAGTTCTAGAAAAACTATTTTCAGAATCTGAAAATGCAGGAGTTGAATAAACTAAATACTTCGTTTTGCGAAACAACCTTTCCGTAGTAAACGTATAAAGTTCCCCTAGGTAGAGCTAGTCATTAGGGATAATTGTGCCCATTGCGTACCATAAAAATTTTATTTGTGACCTACAATATTTACAGACTCAACCAACTCTGAATAAGTGGACCACTTGGCATTAAAAATTGGTCTCACCATGACTGTCTGCAAAGATCTACATATTAATTTCCATTAACCTTTGTATTTCAAGGAAATATTTGGTGCGAGCTGCTTAAAACACAATAGCGCTTTTTAACACTGATAGAAAGCCTGTAGGGGGCCACAACTTAAGCAGTTTTCACTTCATAATGAAGAGCAATTACACATATGTGAATCATGAATATAGGCCTGCAGTGAATTGTTTTCTTAAGTTGAACGTGCTATTCTCTGTTTACTATATAAATCTTTGCATATCTGACGATGTGCAAGTTCCTGATTTTTTTCTATTTCACATCTCCCGACTGCTGGGTGTGGTAGGTACATAAGATTGATGACACCAACGTAACACAATGATTTTAAGACTTTGTTTGGGCATAGCACGAGCAAAGCAATCTGCGGAAAGTTATTTCTATGACACCGTCGAACCTATATCCGCGGGCTTTAAGTTCTCGTGTTAATCATGTCTACAGACTCCTTTTTGTATTTGGAACTCCATCCAACCCAAGATTTGAATATGTTTTTTGCATTTTAAACTTATGAGTGCTTGTGCTGTTCTATAAATAAATAAGAAGAATGCTTATTTCAAGTGGCATACCAAACACCTGGTGGCACAAAGACTCCCCTGTCGTGACGCTGATTGAAAGTCACAGGCAGGGAGATACTGTGATGCTCTTGTTGCTGGGATTACCTTTCGCATGGTCCTGGCCGGGCCACAGAAGAAGATTGAGTGCAAGCTTGTGGCCACTAGGATCTCCAGATCTTGAGGCATTCATGTAGCTGCAAATAAAAACAAATCACAATCAAGTACTTGGCAGAGCTACATTGGAATGGCTAGCATATTCTTTCGTGATCAGCACATAGATCCTTTTATTTTAGTCATAGTCACCCCCACCCCCCGGACAAGGCCACGTAGGCCTTAAAATGAAGGGTACCGAATTAAGGCGAATGATCAAATGTATTCATTTTACCTTCTTTCACCCCAACCTGAAAGATTTCTGTCAAATATTCACATTCAACTGTAAAGACTATAAAAAAAAAAAACTACTACTACAATGCAGAGCCGTAGAGTGAGAGAGTTTAGCCAGTGGGTGTGGCGACGAATGCGCCGGAGAGGAGGAAAGGGAGGAGAACGCCGAAGGAGAGAGAGAGAAGGCAGCAAAGGGGGTAGAGGCTCCGTCAGGCACTTGTGCCTTTATCTCTGCTTTGCGGAAAATATCCGCAAAACAAATACAGAAAAAAAGAAAAGAGGACACGACCGCCATTTTGACACAGAGCTGTCGGCACGGAGCACTGTTGAGGCTACGCGTCGTCTGCTACTGGCTTATTTTGTTTTTTTCTTTTTTTGCCTGAATAAAAGTTTGCGTTCAAACATAGAGGAACTTCTTTCTTTAGGTTTTTAAGCCACCGAGGAGTAACACTATATCATTTTATTGCCAGAGCCTGCCAAATAAAAGAAAAGAACCGAAATTTGGATATCGATCCCATGCCGGGCGAATGAATGAAAATGGCGGTCCTCCCCGCTCAGATGGGAGCAGCCCAGAGTTCACGCGCATGCGCTCACGCCTCTCGCTCTGTGCCGCGGGCTGAGTAGCTCACTCGGAAGGGAGACGTTGCGGCAGCGAAATCATAGACTGACAGACTCGCCTCATATATAGCTCTGCTGCAATGGAAAGATTTTCCTACCCTCGTGCTCAGCGAGTGTCGACTGGGGATACAACTCCAGTTTATACACTCGCTGAACATGAGGGTGGAGTGTACCAGCAGAGGGCAGGTGTCTGGATAGAAAGAGTTTAGTTGGTGCACCAAGAGGCTAACGAATAAAAATGGGTACTACTCTGAGCAAAATGCAAAAAAGTGTGGATCTCGGCTTGACACTAACAGCTGCACACAGTATATATTTTACTGACTAAGCGGTACTAAATCAACATTTTCAGCTACCTAATCAAACTAAATATTCTACCTGGTTTGCTTTTTAGGAAAATCTCTAAATTTACAGGTATTAAGACAACGGCTAAAAAACAAAGCAATAGCAAAACCAACAATCGAATTCGCCTGCAATCCAGTAGCACGACATCTATGGCAGGCAGAGCTGCAGAATGAGCAAGCAGTATAAAAAACAGAGTATGTCGTATGTATAATTGTTTTTCGTGCTGCAAGGCAAGCGCTGGAAGGAGGTTTTACAACGTTAATGAAATTTCTTGCAATCAGTCGAGAACATGTTAGAGCAGTGAACTTGTCCTTGCGCCTAGCATAACGCCCATGGAAACTCACATACATTTGTAAATAAAAACAAAAAAGACAAACCTTCATTCAAAAAAATCTGCAACTTTGGCAAAGAAAAGTTACCTTGAACAAAATATGTGTGATACAGTTGTACAGCATCCATTTGTGTGCTTAACCAAGTTTGAGACAAATCGGCGACAATGAAAAGAAGACGTTTGAGCAAAATTAAGGGAAAGACAGAAAGGATGCATAGCTACAACAAAAAAAAAAATTTAGAACGACCACGGGCAGGAAACTCTGGTGAGGCTGTCGGAGCGACTCCCTGCTATGGGCCTGCACAGACCACAGAACAAGATCGGTCAGAGCTTGCAGCCATAAGGTGCTTCATACCATGAAGTTACAGAAGCGTGTACAATTGGAAGCAAGGTGCATTTCATTTCTCTGCAGAATGAAGAGTTTAATACCTAGTATGCATTCATAAGGTGATACAGTCATGAATCCACAGACTTTTCAATGCAGCACTATATCACGAAATTGTTTACCATGCCGGGCAACACTAAAAACCGAGATCATTATTACAAACTATCTCAGCTTAAAGTTAACCACGACAGAAGCTTTAAGCCATCCTTGCAAATTCAGTGCACAAAGCAAGCCATGTGACCTTCTAGTTGGACGCCACGGCACGTCGAGCTCATAATCATGCGTCATGCTGTTTTTGCTGCAATGGCTTGTAGTGTCAAAAGTGGTCCAGGTTAAAGATACGCTAAGTATAGACATTTGTGGGTGGGGTTCTCACCTAGTCTGCAGCTACATTGCGAAAGAGGACGTTCCAACCGGGATGTTTGCCGCCTGTAACCACACGACCAGCTTCTGCCCAGCGATTGTTCGAGCTAAGTACATGTCCTCGACAGTGCCATTATTTGACAAGCTTTTTTATGAATGTTAAACATGACTGACTTACAGAGAGACTGCACCTTAACGACTAATGACTTAGGATGCCCAACTGAATACTGATATATTAACTAAATGCAAAGCAATTACCTGGCAGGCATTAAATTTTTCAAGAGGCTGGGTCGACCCCCCCCCTTAACTTGAAGGAGTCGATGCGTAATAGGACAATACAAACAAAAATACTGTAAAAAAATAAAGGGCCAACGCCAAATAATCTCTAAAAGATCGTAGGGTCCCAACGTTTCGGTGCCGGCTCGGCACCTTCTTCAGGGGGGCTATATAAAAGAGAAGCAGCTTTTTTCTTTTCTTTTGCGGTGAATGTAAAGCAGTATCTCTTTTTTTTACGGTGGTTAGTTTTTAAACCAGGTTCGGTACCTTCGTTTTCTTCCAAGTTGGTTATTTGCAAACGAGGATCGGCATCTTCGTTTTCTTCTATGGAAGGGGCCTGTTTCTTTGGTGTTTCCTCTAAGTGTCGTAGTCCACTGACGTATGCTGAGGGCAAGGTGCCGGAGGATCGATTACTATTTCCTGGTGTGGTCTGTATGCGCCATGACTCAATAAAGAGCCGTTGCCGCCAGTTGGTTTCTACATCCAGGATTCGGGTATTTTCAAAGTCGATGCGGTGGTCATTGTCCTCGCAGTGTTCCGGAACAGCGCTATGCTCTCGATCAAATTTGCGTACGTCATACTTATGTTGGCGTACTCTTTCCTTAAGGTTTTTTGTTTCGCCGATATATGGAGCCGAACACTCAGCACAGGGAATTCGGTACACAACGCCTTGTGCTTTCTCGCTCGCCGGACGGTCTTTCGGACGAGGCATTAGGCGTCCAAGTGTCGAAACGGGTTTGTGAGCCACCTGAATACCTTCTTTGGCCAGCGCACGGGCCAGAGTTTCGCTAGTTCCCTTTATATAAGGCACACAGACGCGGATGTTAGGGCGGGACTGCGTACTATTCTGTGGGTGCTCAAGACTGCGACCAAGACGACGGGCAATGCGGCTGATGAAGCTGTTGGTGTAGCCATTCTTTTTGAGGTCGGCGATGACAGCCTCTTCTTCACTTTCTTTATCTTTCTTTGAGGAGCAGATGTTCCGAGCTCTGGACAACAGGGTCGCAACCACCGACGCCTTGTGACTCGAAGGGTGGTATGAGTCAAACCGAAGTTAACGTCCAGTGTGGGTCGGCTTCCTGTATACAGTGAACTCCACGCCTTCACCTACTCGCTTAACAAGCACGTCCAGAAACGGCAAGGTCCCTTTTTTTTAAGCTCTAATGTAAACTGGATGGCCTTTTCAATGGAGTTTAGGTGTGCTAGAAAGTTGCCCACCTCTGATGTTTTGAGGATACAAAAGCAATCATCGACGTAGCGTAGGAACATTTTGGGGCTAGCCGGAAATGAGTGCAGCGCCCTTTGTTCGATTGCTTCAATCGTCAGGTTTGCCTTAGTAACAGAAATAGAAGCTCCCATTGCGGTTCCGCTGGTCTGTCTGAAGAACTCTCCTTGGAAGCTGAAGTAGGTGCTGTGAAGGCAGAATTCAAGGAGGCGGCATATTTCATCCACGCTAAGGCAGGTTCTTTCGTTCAGGTCTTTCTCCTTTTCGAGAGCGTTTCTGGCTGTGGCTACCGCCAGGGGCACTGGAACGCTTGTGAACAGTGAAATTATATCAAATGACACTAGACTGTCCTCGGTGGTGACCTTGACTTCTGAAACGAGCTCCACGAAATGACCAGCGTTTCGTACGTTGGTTGGCGTTCTTCCGACGAGAGGGGAAAGGGTGCGATGGAGGTAGTTAAATAGCGCCCGAAGCGGTGACGTTGTAAAATCCACGATAGGCCGGAGGGGAACATTTGGCTTATTGATCTTAGGGAGTCCATAGAATCCAGGAGCAGAGTCATTTCGGCATATGAGCCGTAGGTAAAGGTTCTTTGATTCTGGATGTTTTTTGAAAATTCCCGCTAGAAGTTTGTTCAGATTTGTCTGAACTTGTGTCGTGGGGTCCTTTTTGAGTTTTTGATAAGCCGAGCTGTCCAGAAGATCCTTCACCTTTCGTTCGTAGTCTTCCCGATCTAGTTGACCGTCGAGTTACCCTTGTCCGCCAGTAAAAGCAAAATCTTTGTGTCATCTCTTAGTTGCCGAAGTGCAGTCGACTCTTCTCTTGATATGTTGTATTGTTGACGCAAAGGCATTTTCGACAGAATGCTGACCGTTTTCTGTCGGACCGTTCCTGGGCGCTTGGGTTCAATTCCGTGATGCCGTCTTCTATTGTGGCGACAATCTTTGGTATGGGCGGCTCTGTCGTGGTCACCTTAAAGCCGTGGCCTTTTGCAAAAACAGCAGTCTCGACCGAAGAGAGCTCCCTTGAGGAGAGGTTTGTGACGAACCTGCTAGTGTCGGAGCCATATCTTGCCTCGCGTTTCTTCTTCAACTTCAAGAGCTTCTCCTTCTGAGAATCCCGTCGTTTTTGTGCAGAAGTAGAAGCGATGTTATCGGTGAAAGACTGAAGGGATGGAAAGACATCTGGGATGTGGTGTTCAAGCTGCTAACGAATGAAGAATAAGTCTAGCTCTTTCTTCTTGAGTGTTGCTTGACACTCGTGAATACGCGCTTTAACCAGACGGTGCTCTGCCTGCTCGAGTATCTTATGTCCTTCAGGTGTATGGACGAGGCGCTTGAGAAGAAGGCTCTGTGGAACAATGTGCGCATCTCGTCAGGCTTTCGTAAAATCGAGGTGAGTCCTGAACGTAGAGATACTGCAGGCAACGTTTACATACCGCTTCGCTAGCTGTGCTGCTTTCTCTCCGAAGTCAAGGCGTATAGACTTGAAGGTGAACATTTCGGCAGACGTCTGCCTGGTTGGGTTAAATGTTGTAAATAAATAAAGGGCCAACGCCAACCAATCCCTAAGAGATCGTAGGGTCCCAATGTTTCGGTGCCTGCTCGGCACCGAAACGAGACACACATTTTGAAAGCGATTGGTGCGAGCGACCAAGGCGATGAGCGACGTTTTCTAGAAGCCCAAGAACCGAGCGGCGCAAGCAGCGAGAGTGAGAAATCTTCGTCGCTCGGCGCCGGCACTCGTAGCTTCCGCCGTCGCTCGTCTCGTTGATCGCTATATTGCTTACATGCCGTTCAGAAAGGCGCTCTAAGTGCTTACCATTGCACTCGGACCAGCCTCGGATCCAACCGTAACCAGTCGGCTTTTTTTTTAAGCCGCCCAGGTAGAAGTTAACATTGTACATACATCGTTTTCAAGCATGGCTCCCAAATTCATTGCTCGATTTACATTTTTGGTAAATGAAAAACCTCAATGAAGCACAATTATTCTAGTTCAAAATTGCCACAAACACTTGGCACGCATGCTCACACTGTAGCGCACCTAACGTAATTTAAAAGTAGAACAAAAAACGGGACTAGATTCGCTTACCGCTTCATGGAGACAGACGCCTTTGGATCCTAGGCCTAACGGCCGAACTCGGAAGTCGCCGGCGGTCCGGCGATCGAACGAGGCGAGCCGGCCGGGCTGACCCAGGCTAACCACACCTCGTTGAACTATGAGAGGCGCCGTCGAGTTTAGAACCAGAGACGCAGTAGAAACGGACCGCAAAACATCTGTGCCGTAAACCGTAAACGAGCCAACGACCCAACACACCGCTCTATCTTCGCCATGGTTCGCCATCTCCGCGACGACCGCAAGTCGAAGCCGCGAAGTTAGAAAAGCCGCGGCAGCGGAAGCCACTGAACGGAAGCTTTGCGTTTCGGTTTCGCTTTTCTCCAACGTCGGCTACGGTCGCTACGGTTGCGGGCTGGTGGGTTTGCGGCTGGTTGCGACGACGCGAGGGGCCACGAAAAGGCGCCGAGTTGGCCGAGTACGAGTCACGGCCCACGATTCGAGCAACGGGCCGTTTGCCGCTGTCGACCGGCGATACGGTATCCGCGGCTTGGTGTCACGATCGGTTTGTTGCCGCGCACTCTAAGAAAATATGGAGGAAAAAAGTAGCAACGGCGCGTCTTCCTCCCTTCTACCGACGCGCCCCCAAGCGGACACGAGAAAAGGGGAGGAACGAAACGTTTTTCTCCTTCTCCAGGCAGATGGGAGAAAGCTTTCGCCCTCCCGACTCATCGTCTTTCGGTTTCGTTTTTCGAGCAGGTCGCGCACGTTGCTTAATAAATAGCTGTTGAGGTGATTGAGCTTCAGCGGCAGCGAAGGCCGCCTGTAATTCCGTCTTCTAGTCTAAACGTGCAGAACATTTTGGTTGCATTCACGTTTTTATCACTAATTTTATCAAACGAGCGAACGAAGCCGCTAGAAACAGCGAAGTTCCGGAGCAGTGCCAGCAGCGCCACGTACACTGGGCGATGCCCGTCTCCGGGATTGCGGGACTCGCGGCCATAGAGATCATACATACTAACTCTAGAGGAAAAGGTCCGCCATTTTCCCATACATTCTGGCTGCCGCAAGCGGCGGATCATGCAGGCAGACCCTCGGGGTCCCAAACACCGTTACATCATCAGAGCAGTTTCGTGAACCTCAACAAACCACGAACTTACCGGTGGAAAGATATTCGCGTTCCTTTCGAAGCTTTCTTTTTGCATAGCGCGCAGATGTACGGCCTCGCGTTAACGCCAAACTAAACCATACACCCGGCTTCGCCGGTGCGGCGCGGGTGGGCGCGGTTGAGGAATACGAAACTGCGGAACCACCAGATTTCCAAGATTTCGACAGAAGGGAAGTTAATGCAGCGTAATGACTTTATTGCTTTTTATAAGCGTTAGAATAGCTCAGAATTTAGTTTACAACGTTAAATTATCACTGTTTATATTGCTGAGAGTTTACATTCTTCGCGTTTACCATGGCAACGTTGCTTTCTTTCTCTCGTGTTCTGTCGCTCTCTTTTGCGATCGTTCACTCGGGACCCCGGGTGTCGGCGCACGGGATTTGCCACTCCTCCTCACCCTCCTTTACCCCCCTGCTCGCGGCGTACGGAACTGACGGAACTACAGCACTGCAGTCACTACAGTAGCGAAACCACGCGGAACTGTGTCGACGTTTTCGACGTTATGGAAACCGCAGGAACTTCGTCCAAGACAGGCAGGTTTTGCTGCCGGCTGCCTGGGTGCCTTCCCCCCTGAGTTCGGTTCTGTTTTCCGATGCCGAGTGCAACCGGCGTTCAACGTGGTTCTTTGTTTGTGCGTGTCAGCAACATAACTGCAACATCGGGATGGCAGTGTTGTGGGTTGTGAACAGAAGACTGGAATTATCGCCGATGTGACCGTGTGTTCGCGTATCAGTGGTGTAACAAGATGAGATCGTAAACTGTTGGGCATTGATGCCGCTGGTCGGGCCGTGATCGGAGGGGGCGGGGTGTCGCAGGTTGACATTCCGCTTTACATTAAAAAGTTTAATACCACTTAAGAGATTACGTGCAAACGATCAACGTGCGGATAGTCATGTTGGAACGCTGGTCTGAACAGTGGAAGCTCCTATCGTACAGTGGCCAATGTGACTGTCGGAATTTTGTCGTCCCCGAGAGCCATTGCGGTCTGGGGCAAGGACTGAACAGTACGAAATCGTGACGGAAAGTACGTATATTTGCAGTATGGAATTTCGGCACTAAAAAAACAATAGTAGGTAAAATCGAAAAAAACCTACCCTTTATTTTGCTGTTTAAATATACTACGGTTCCTGGAGAAACTGCCCTCCGTGGCGCGCTGGGATGAGCGCTAGAAGTTTTCGGGCTCGCCACGGCGTAGTCCGTACACTTAACACCTGCCACAAGTCGCGGCTTTGGCTGCATTCAAGTTGATCGAAAAGCGATTTCTTAGCCCGTGAAGCATCATTTCTAGGTGAGTGAATATCCGCTCTACAGAGATTAATTGAAGACGCAATTGCAGCTTTGCGCGAACAGTACAAATAGAAAAACCAATAGAAATACAGGCTACGACGTGCCGTGTGGGGAAACAAACTCATGGCTTCGAATCGCATTGGAGCGGCTTGATTTATTAGCTTTCAAATATTTACGGCATGATCAAGCGTTTACTTTTTAATAAGAGATTCATCCCCCGAGCCATTCAAAATACTGTCAGAGGTATGACATTGCTGGGAAAAGAACAACATGCTGCGTATATTTTTTATTGCTTAGGGAGTCACCGAAAAGTCCCGTACGTTTAAAACGACCAGTGTAAAAGACGGAAACGCAGAGCATGGCTGTAGTGTTAGGATTAGTGTGGTGTTCCGTTGGATTGATATTTGTGTGCGCCGTATATGTGCTCAATGTATGTTCACCTGATGCTTGTAATAAGCGTAATGTGCGTATAATAGAGGATCCCCAAGCGCAGTAATCGCCTGAGAGAAGCAAATTATTTTTTGTAAAAAATAAATTGGGCGGTACCTAGCGCCATCTAGCCTAGCTACTTGCAATTACTTTGCTTGACCCCGCCATCTAGTGGCTAGCGATTTAACCTCCCTTCACGCTACGCGATAAACAGCGGCTTCGAGTTTGTTCTTTCAAGAGCGGCTTTTCGTTTCGCGGATTGAGTTGGCCCTTCTCCTTGATGTGCGGTTGTCGAAGGAATTGTGACACGAGGAACACCAAAGGTAAGACGCAAGGTGCGCGAAGTAACTGGGTATCGGTTGTCTCCGTTTAACATCGCAGTGCTGTCGACGAGAAGACTGAGTAACTGCTTTCGAAACGCAAGTTTCTGTACCTGTGGGGGGAATCTGGCTTCGGAAATAAACACAGTTTGCGGAAAGCTCGTGTTACGCTTTCATTTGCTGCTGCTCTCGTCCCGTACAAGAGACGTAGCGTCCTCGTCAAGCCTTATTGGGCTCGATTTGCTCGATTCGGTGCCGCCATATTGAGATGCAGGCGACGGAGGAACTTTGCGCCCCTGCTTCAGGGACGAAAGTTTCTGCATTTCTAAAGGAACGTAGGTTACAAGACCGTTCCTCCCCTATGGGAGGACTATCTATACCCTCTTTTCTAAGAGTGTGCACGTTGACTCAAAGCTCGAAGTTATGCAGTTCCGTTCCAGCACCAGCCGCACCACGTTTTCCGGTGCATCGCACGTGGAGGCCTTTCGACGCATTCAGTAAACGTAAAGATCGTGCCCGCTGCCTTCGGTGCTGTGGAAGTTGCGACACGGAAGAAGCGTCAAAACCAAGGCGTTTAGAACTCCAGGCCGGGCCGCCGGTTCACTCTGAACGAGAGGCGACGTGTGTGTGCACGTTTTGAGGTAGCCTCCGCGTTTCGCCGCACCAGACCACGCCGATCGCTACCGGACCAACCGGACCCCGAGTCCGAGAGGCTCTTGCGCAGCCAGGAACCGCACCGAGGTAGGAGCTGCTCGTTCTGCGCTACTATGCAGTGCTCTACAGTGCTCGGAGCTCTCGGTGTCGTTCGTGCTTGCACCGAAGCCTCTGTGACCCCTTCGGACGCGGAAGTCATACTTCGCAAAGGTTTGGACGGGGCCGCCTTCACCAAGCAGCTCCGCTATATTCCGCTTACTTATGATCGCAATAAAAGCTTGCGTTTGTTCTCGGCGCGGAAAGCGGGAACGCCGCCCGCGCCGCCGACGAGGTTGGCCGCCACCATGTTCTCAGCTGTTCACTCGCTCCCGCAGCGAGCGCCTTCCAATAATCCTCCCCGTTCCAAAATGCGATGCGACCTCCGTTTACATGGGCTGAATCAATGCGCACTCGCCATCTCGATCCACCTCTGTCTAGCGACTTTAATGCGATGCGCGCTCTTTGCGCATTATGCCGTTTACAGGACCCCGTATTGTATGCGGCAACTGGATTCAATGCGATTAAGTTCCATTCATGTAAACGCGACTTATGTTCTTTTTCGACATGTATGGTGTATGAACGAGACCAGTGGTAAACGATGGACATTTGTTGGAAGATGTCGGTCGTCTTTCTGCATGTATGATTTGGTTATAACGGTGGTCCTTTGGTATAAGCGTTTTGGTTTGAAAGATGTCGGTCGCCTACGTCATCGGACGCAAAATCATACTAGACACACCGAATCATATCGGCAAGCCAACTGGCTGCCAGTATAGACAGACCCGGAGCCACAGCGGTGGCGGTATCTCCAGTTATGCAGTACGCCAAACAAAACTAGCTGCAACAATAATAACAAGAAATTATATTGGTGTCATACCAGAACTGTACAAGCAGCAGGGTTGTTTCTTTTACGTTTTTCAATAGGGAATAAAACATTTCAACTAATATTTTTAATAAAATCTTTGAAAGCAAGCAAAAGTTCCTCAATAGGTTTTTATAATGAGGCAACAATCACTTTTTACATATGTATATATATATTAATTTTTTAACGTAGCATTTTAATTGGAGTTGCTTTTGGAGTTCTCACGTTCGTTCGCAGGGCGCTCTCCATTTATTGTGAAGTGCCCATCGCTGGGCGACCATCATTGTTGAAAACGTTCATCAAAAACGAGGTTAGTCCATGCATGGTGTAGTTGGCGCAAATAAAAATAAAAACAGCACATACAACGATTTCATTGTCGAGGTATCCGCGAAAAGGCACGGTGACGCAGAAAAACAGCTCGGCTAAAAGCCCTTACGTTGCGCGAATAAATAGGAGAAATTCATAATCAATGAATACAGTATACACAGGTAAGGTACTTCAAGACAGTCAGTTCTTCATACAACCACTTTTACTTGTGAACAAGAATAACATGCTGAACACAACAGAGCAACATAAACAATAATTGGTTATTTTATAAAAGTAAACACCGCCTAGATGGCTAAGAACAAAGATGAGTCTATAGGTGTATTAATCTTATTCCGTCACTTTCCAGCGATGCATGTTGTAAGCATGCAGTTATATATTCTAAGAGATATATTGAATCTAGCCAGTCACTATCCGTAGTGCAATGTCTAAATTTTTGTTCTTTCTTCATAATACCTCAAGGGACAATTCGGATCTGTTCGGTCCATTTGCGGAGAGGAAGGCTCCGCCCGAACAATATTGACACGAATAAAAACACAAAATAGATTAATAAAACTCAAAATTAGCGTTTAATGCGGCGAACTTCTGCCGAGCAACATGAGGGACAAAAACAAAACGCAGATACGTCGACGCCGTCACAAAGACGTCTGTCTCACGCAACCATGCGAAGCTCCTTTTTTAAGGGAGAAGATGGCTGGAAGTTTCCGAGCTCAAACAAACAACACGATTCGCGAGTCATCCCAGTTATGCAAACAAAATAAATATAAACATGACGAGCTCTGGCGGGAACCAAACCCCAGCCAGCAGCATGGGAGTCGAGCACGCTGCAGACTCAGCTATTCGCACACGGCAATATGAGCTGCCCCACTCCATATGTCCATCACTACTTTTGTGTTTATTCAAAGCTTAATTATGTTTCGATATTTCTTGGAGTTTAGAGTTATGACTTACATTTCATGCTATAGTATTTGTGTGATCAAGAGATGCGTCAAAATGAGGCTCGTTTGTCAAAGAAGTGCAGCGGACTCTTCATGGATATGCTTAGTGTTACCAGATAGTGTGTCAAAAATACCGACTCATTTCTTAAAAAAAAGTAGCAACATTCAGTGCGGTTCTGAATCCGAGTAAAGCATTTAAAGCAACCACACAGATCGGCTTTGTACGAGCTACAATTTACCACAAAGTTTCGATGGTGGTGGAAGAAAGCCATAAATTGTAGGAAAAAAGAGCATTTCTCGGGACAATAGTAAGAAACAAAAGGTGAATTTCTCCACCTAAGGCGCCCGTCTACTAATCGCGAACTCTCTCACTGAGGCAGCTACCCATAGATGGTAGCAACGGCACAGGCAGCCTTGTGCAACTCAGCAGCTGCCCGGTCACGTCAAAAAACACGCGAGGTTTCTTTTAATGCTAAAGGGCGCTTGTTTTCTTGGTGGTAAACTGGTCACTGTACATTTTTTTTTGTTCCCAATAAAACACATTCAATGGAACGGGGTTAAATGGAACACGTTAAGTAAAATATATAAAACCGAAGTTTTTGCTGAGTAACTTTAAGTACATGTTTCTACCGTGCTCTGCTTGGTTATAACCGCATCTTCTTTCGATTCCGCTAGTTTTGTCTGCGCTAATTTTGGACGAGTGCTGTCTTCATGGCGCACTTAACTCTCATAAAACGGACCCCGCTAGTGCTCTTTTACAAAGGTTGGTCGCCCACCGCGCATTCGTATTGTTTGTTTTTGTCGCTTTCTTGTAAGTTATAGTTTTCTCGGTGTATTTGTGACTTTAATCATGCGGTAACTCCTGCACATTTTAGATAAGCGCAGAGAGGGAGGAAAATCAGGAGGCGTCTGCAATCAGCGGACTTGTGCAGCCCTGAATGCGTATGTGTGATTGGCTCTGAAGAGTATCGCTTCGTTGCAAGGGCTTCTCAGTTTTACGACACTTCTAATATTGATCTCAAGTACTGATTTGGCACCAAAATGCTCAGCGAAATAGGGGTACTTCTTTGAGCAAAATGCCAGGAAAAAACTCCGACCTCAACTTGGCACTACCCTTATAAAGATTGTTAATGCCATTTGAAAGTCATATTATCACCAAATGGCAACAGGTATCTACAAGTAGTCAATCAGCAGACAACAGATATTAATCTTCATTGAGACGTCGCCCTGCTGACCCGGATAGCCATTTCGCCACCGTCATCTTTTGGCGTTCTACTGGTTATTGTCGGTGTATTGCCAGTGCATCTACAGGTTAATGCTATTTGGCTACAGGAGGCAATCAAAAGATTATAAATTTTATATTCTTTTGATTGCCTCCAATAGTTAATTAGCATTAGCATGTAAATACACTTGTGATACACCGACAATAACCAATAGAACGGCAAAAGTTTGACGGTGGCGAAATGGCTATCCGGGTCAACAGGAAGACGTCTCAATGCCGATTAACATCTGTAGCCTGCTGGTTGACTGCTTATAGGCAGCTATCGTCATTTGGCAATAATACAAAATGGCGCTAACCGTTTTTATAAGGGCATAATTATCATCTAGACGTCATTTGATCAACCTTCGTGACCATTTAGCCACTGTCAAACCCTTGTCAACTTTCAACTGGCCAGCCGGAAAACAGCAATAATGGTTTACATGGCTATCCATTGGTTTCTTGGCATGATACAGATAGTGCCGGCTTGCAATATGGGAAGAAAAAAAAAGATGGAAAACAAAGATTGAAGAACAATTTAAAGAACCAATAATGTATTTATCAAAATGTCATTAAAATGACGTGTTTTTTTTAAAGACTGAGTTAATCGCACAACTGTAAACGGTGAGTGAATAATGACCTTTCCTAGCTTCCTGACATGTCTGTAAGGTGTGAGCTGAAAGAAGAAGAACATTATAAATTAAGTGGGCATACAACCAGCAATATTCTTCCAGCACATTCGATAATATGCACAGAAGAACCTTGCTCCCGTGTTTTCTCGGCTGTTATGTTCACGGACACCGGTCCTATCGCACGTTCAAAAGTATATATGTGTTTAATTACAGGCTTCATGAATCTCCTTCCTGGTTCTTATGCCCAAAAACCGCCACTCAAGGTGGCCGGTATGACTACTAGGAACACATACCCTGTTCCTTTTGCTTTATTCGCTTTGCTTCAAATCCTTACCTCTCTGCATTGTGTTTCTTTTTGTTCCTGTATGACACTAAGAGATTCAGGCTCTCACTCACCCCATTTTTCTTTACCACCTCCATGCCGCCATGTTCAAGCAGTGGTGATCGCATCAAGCTCCACTGCTTTGATCTGGCATGTAGGGTGCAGTGATTTGTTTGAGGCAGCTGTGGTTTAGCTCGATGGGCTCAGAATGTTTGCATCCTTACATTTCAATATTTTTTTAACTGCAACTATACACTCCGTGCGGGAACTATAGGGGGCGCTTCGAAAAACGCGCGCAGCGCAGCTAGCGGAGGAGCTGGCGTTCGACAGTGAGGCGCGTTCAGCAGCCTGCGGCGCCTTTTCGCGTGCGAAGCTGTGGCGGCGGAAGCGCGCACGGATGGAACTTTTGCTTTTTGAGCCGATACGTTGAGGGTGACGTTGCATGAGTGCTGAGACAGAAGGGCATTTAGCTGTTCTCCACTTCTTATATATTGAGTTTGAGTTGCTATTAGGGGTAATTTTTCCAGTTGCGGCCGAAAAAGGAGTTGGAGCAATTTTCCGAAAAGCAAGACGGCGCCACCATAATTGCTCTGCGTGGGAAATTTATTTCGCTCGTTGCTGTAAACGTAGGACTGTTGGTACGATGATATTGGAGGCGAGTGAGATGTTCACTAAGTTTATGAACGAAGTGTGCCAAGTTTCATTAAGACAGCAGGTGTGAAAGTTATGCTTCTAACGAATAAAGAAATAAAGCTGTACGGGATATCCAATATTGGACCCAAAGTGTTGTGTTATAACCGGGCTCTGAGAAGTGAAGATTTGGGCACACAGGTGCTTGACTTGACAGTAACATGATACAGCACTTAATATACCAAAAAGAGGTGGCAGATTGAAACCACGTGGAAATTTGGTTTGGGCGGCGTAACCCAATGGTAACCGGTTTTGACCATGAAAGGGTTGTCAAGAGAATACCACTCGTCGTGGGAGGTGGAGACTTTACCGGTAGGAAGGGACTAGTGAGACTGTACTCCCAATTGAAACAACTTTACAAAAGGTGGTTCCGAAGCCGAGAAAACAAAGTTGTCGGCCAACAGACGGTTTGGCCGCCAAGGGCTTCTTCGGTCAGCTGTTGTGTAATAACCTGTTGTGCGAGGTGCTGATTTTCGGCGCACAGATACTTCGACATGACCGTAACTTGGCACAAAACTTATTATAAAAAGAGTTGGCATAGCGAAACCTGGTAGAAATTTAGTTTGGGCGGCGTAACTAAATGGGAACTGGCCTTGACCGTCAAAGGCTGTCAGACAATATGACTCATCGTGGGAGGTGCACACTTTACAGGTAGGAAGGGAGCAGTGGGACGGTACTCCCAGTTCGAACCACTTTGTAATAGTTCACTCTAAGGCCGAGAAAAAAAAATTGTTGTCTACAGAACTCGGGATGTCAGCGTTTCCACATCCAAAAGGAGGCTGATCAAGAAAGAAAGCACACCACATAAACTCCCATACTGAAACGTCGATTCTCCAGTGATTTCGATTTTCATTGTTGTCTTTAGATTTATATTTGTCACGTTTACCGTTCGAGTCTTTCTTCATGAAGTACAGATTGCGTGCCATACTTGTCCGGAAATATCATCGACACGTACGATGGGGACGAAACTTCTTTGGAGGGCATTCCTCCAACGAAATTGGCACCGCATACCCGCGAGTGTGGGATGGCATTTCAGTTCGTCCCATCGGCGCTGACACATGAAGGCGTTACTGGTACGAAAACAAGCGCAGAGCGAAAAGCGGCAGTGTAGAATATGTCAGCCGTGCCGGCACTGTGGCAGACATGATCGAGATACCAAATTTTTGGCGTCGTACGGCACGGCTCCATCGTTGTCGCTGTCCCACAAAACATCGGCAAGCTGAAAAACTGTGAAACTTTGTCCCCACGAGATACGACGCATAACTATTGAAGTACTTAATGACGCAGCACAGGCAGCACTTCATGCTGTGAATCCAGCGCAACCGCACCGCTCCGACTTCAACGCGTACCAACGTACGCGGCGTGGTTTCGGTTTCGTTTTCTCTGGGGTTCTCGCTGCCTACCTTCGGTACCGGCTGCGCGGCGGCGCGCCAGTCGCGTCGCACAGAGTGTATAGATAACGCACCACTGCGATCGCGCGGCTGTCGGCACAGCACATGTGCAGACATGTCTGCTCACACGAATCTGGTTCCTGCGTATGTAGAGCCCATAGCTGCTGTGGGCAAGCACAAGCTTGTTTGTAAAGAGTGCTTTACTTATAGTTCAATCACAATTTTAAGAAGTGTTGAAAAAATTGTCAACCTATAAAATAAGGCAATCTTTGTTACAGCCGTAAAAGCTAAGGTGAAATAAACAGAGCATATAGCTTCCTGAAACAGCTATAGCTATCCCAAGGACATTATCAGTTGTTACATCGTCGCTCATATCATGATCCTTTGTTGGGACTGCAGAAAGACGCAGCAGCGGGGTTCTACTGTATTTCACACAATGTTTGAATGTGCAATAGCTTTAACTTCCACAACACATTAGTCAACCATAAGTTGTCGAAATGTGATTTCCACAATAATGCAATAGGTTTGAATGCAATAATAATCTCTGGAAAAGGGGTACAAGGGGGGCAAAGGACAAACAGGAATCTTCTTTGTCCCTATTTTTCCCCATCTCCAGGGATTATTATCGTCATTATTGTCTTGAATAAAAGGGTCTACTTGTGTCTCTTAAGAGAAAGAAGGAGCTTACCTGAAGGAGCATAGTGCCCCCGGGACAGAAATTGAGAGAGGCTGTCCTTGACTTGCTCCCCCCATATTGCCGTACTCCGTGAAGGTGTGAGCTGAAAGAGCAAATGAGAATTGCCATTTAAAATGATAATAGCCCCTAGAAAGCAACACTAAAGTATTGGTACCCTTTTCCTTATTATCGAGTGCTGCCAAAATGGTCATTCATCTATTTGGATGGTGAAATTCGTTCACGGGCAAGCAGCTTGTGGGCACTGCCATGTTGTCATTACGTCATTCCTTGAATTTAACGTATAGATTAACTTCATATTAGACAAAAGATTTATGTATTACTTTTGATAAAATCTTTAGATACTTGACGATTTTAACAGGAGCTTTGGGGGTGCACCTATAGATGCACCACTCTTAAGTCGGTTTGGGAAGTGCGTCTTTAAACGCTCACTCTTTTTATCGTACGGGAGGAAGCACCATCTATCCCCTAACATCGGAAATAATTTTCCTTTAGAAATTAAAGCTGTGACGGCAGCACAAGAAAAGTTTCGTTTAAAAAAATATAGACATAATAGGGACAAAAAAAGTCCCAATATGTTTGGTCATGGATCCCCATTCTAGAGGTTAAGAAATAGATTGATCTTGTGTGTTAAAACGTTTTTCAAAGCAAAAACATGCCAGGACTATGTTATGAAGTGTATACCTCTTTTTACTGCGGTCGTAACGAGGTGGCCGAGTCTCTGTCACTTGCCCAATAATGCTCAACAAAAACAAAACTAAAACAAAACTACTCGCAAACTAAGAGCCATTACTACAAGCGGTGCACGTTTTGAGCGTAAACATTTCAGCAGAGGCTGCCTGGTCGGGAAAAAGCTTAAAAAATCAAAAAATATCTGTCCACACACCCGCATCTGTGTTCCCTACATAAAGGGGACTACCGAAACGCTGTCATGTACGCTGACATAAGAAAGTATTCAGGGTTCCACAAACCGGAATCAACACTTGGACGTATAATGATGCGAATGAAAGGTCGTCGGTCTAAACAAAGAGCGCAGGGCATTGTATATTCAATTCCATGCCACCTACATTGGCGAAACAAAGAACTTCCCAGAAAAAATTCAACAACACAAAAACAATGCCTGCAAATTCGACCACGAGCACAGTGCTGTTGCAGAGCACTGTGAGGGCGATGACCATCGCATCGACTTCGCAAACACCCTCATAAATGTTGAAACATACTCTGCCAACAGCTTTTTATAGTCATAGCATATCCAAGCAACACCAGGAACACTCTCAAGAAAATAAGGGTGTTAAAGGGTGTATCATTGCACCCTTTGTCCTTTATAATACACCCCAAAACTTCATTTCAACGTACAAGGCCTCATAGTCGAGCAGACGGCCCAAAATTTTACGCGGGGCTTGATAACGGTGCGATATAACTTTTTAAATAGCTAATGTACGTATCAAAGACTACATAAAGAAAACACCGAGTTTTCACAGTAGGGCCAAGAGAACCCCGATTATTGTTTTTTTGTTGTCAGTATATTTGCATTAGCCATTTTAATAAGTTGTACCACACGGCTATCAAGCCCCTCGTAAATTTTCGGGCCGTCTGGTCGACTGTAGGGCGCTGTACCTTGAATTAAAATGTTGTGGCGTATTACATGGGACAAAGGGTGTAACGATACACCCTTTTTCCTTGAGAGTAAAACATAAAAACGTCCTCTGGCACATTGCCATCATGCTGCGTGAACAGACTAAGCTGCCTAACAAAGTGAAATAAAAGTGACCATCATCGTAGAAGAAAAGAAAGCTGCTGTCTTTTATCTGGAAACAGTCACCCCTGAATAAAAAAACCAAGCTGTTTTTGAAACGTTCCGACCTTGTTGTAGGGCTTGGTTGGTGATTTTTTTCAAATTCCTATTTATGAGTTTTGCATTTCTTGGAGCGATCATTCACTTTTTTTCGTATTTACCCGCATAATGAAAACACTTCTTTATCCAGAAATTGACATAAATTTGGTGGTGTGTTCATTATGCAGGGTAAATTTCTGCATCTACACACTTAACGAAAATGTCCGTTTAGGTGCCAGTATGACACGACAAAGTACTGTGCCATGTCTCCATTGACGAAGGCAGACCCACGGCTGGTCGTGGCGCGCTAAAGTAACCATGTTCCATGATTGGAAAACCTTTTTAGGGTGCTTTCGGTGCGCCTTCTATCAAAAGAAAAGCGCCCTCCTAGTAAAAAAATCATTCATATGTGAGAAATATATGTGTCCAATAAACGGATATGTCCAAATAAGATCATACAAAAAACTTATAAGAACATAAAAGAATAATATAGGAAATATATAAGATTACATAAAAAGTTATAAGAAACTGCAACAATATGTTTCTTATAACTTCTAGTATAATTTTATATCGTTCTTATATGTTTTATAAGGTTCTTGTATGGTCTTATATTATCTTATTTTATCGTATGCGTGTGTAGGACATAAACATTTCTTATACATATAAAATTTTTTTACTAGGAAAGCTCTATCAGCATAAAGTGTGACGCGACCCTCCTTAGGCCTAAGCACTTTCTCGATTTCACTGTCCGAAAGGGCGGGACAGACGACCCCGGGTTTGTTGACATCAATGCATTCGGCGGGCGAAACATGTCCGGGGCTGGGCAATTCCTCGACCCAGCTATGTTAGGTTACGCGCCGCTCGGTTTCACTGCTGCTCACTTCCGCAACTAGACACTTGCAGCCATGACACCATGTACTGCTATGCTTGGCCTGGCTTGACGTGGCCTGGCCACTTGGCGGCGAAAGAAAATTGGCTTGGTAGCTAGCCGAATTGGACGCAGTTTCAGACTCACGGAGCGAGTAGATACGTTAAATAAAAACATTCTAAAAACTTCTCAGGTGTTCCTCAAGCTTGGAGTAATTTGACCTATTTAACGCTTGAGTAATTCACATTCACCTCTAAGCTGACTGCGGTGGTAACTATGCACCCACCAGATCAATCAAACACCTCCCTTCCATTACCTGACCCCGCCTTCTGCACATGGTTATGGGTGGGAGTGTAAAACATGGGCGAAAGATAGACATATGATTGGTCCAACGAGCATGTAGCTTCTACCATGCTATCAGTTGATCATTAAACAAAGTATAGTGATGCAGCACAAGAAGATTTGTGCCATTTCAGAATGTCTGAAGGAGAACACACCCTCAAACATCCTGAAACTGTAAAGAGTTTCCTGGAGAGCCACGCGATTTATTTGGCCAGGCAGTAAACAAAAGATGCTCACCAAAGCACTGTGTCACCCATGATAAGCATGCAACTCCCTTCAGCAATTGGGAAACAACCAAAAAGTCACAGGAATGTAACACTCGATCCCGAAACAGAAAACAGAAAAGAAAAATGCAGGTATTAACACAATATACAAACTGCCTCAGCGAGTGACACTTAAAACTAGCCACAGTGCTTTAGGCACCGCCTTTCTATTAAAGATGGTTGTGCTTGAGGACGTGCTGCTATTATTTTTCTATCCCTGTAAACATCTCCCAAGTCGAACATCAATGACGCCGCTTCCGCAAACTTGATCAAATCTGCCATTGCTCCATTATCAAGTTCAAGAGTAAGTAACAAGTTAAAATTTCAGTGAGGGAGGCTCACAGGCATTAAGAACCTGCTTCAAACCCCTCGGCTGTCGAGAAAACACTGTCGACCGCTCCGAAGCATAGGCTTCGTGCAGAAAAGAGATTGAAGTATCCTGGTGATTCAGTAGAACTACATCAAATTCATCAGCCATTGCTTAGCCTATTCACTATGCGACTCATCGTAACGACGAGACTTGGACTTGGCCAGGGCAATATGTTTCACAGAGAAATGTTTACTGATTGGCCGAGACGGTGTCATTTTATTAAGCAGCCTTATTTATTTGCTCTGTAGGAAGAAGATGAAGAGCAGTGAAGAGAAGCAAATCACAAATCGTGCTATGGACAACGGCAAGTCGAAGTGATAGAACAGCGCTACTTGTGGTTCTTCAACTTTTCCTTGTACCGCCATTTGTGTATCACTATTGTTTAAGCAACTTGTAAAGCAGTTCGATTTAGAACCATTGAAGCGGCTTCTCAGTGGCCTTGTCACTCAAGCAGGGAGGGAACATGCAGACAACAAACCACTTTGATGGTGATGACCACAACATTTTCATGTCAACTCACAAAAATCGCCCCCCCCCCCCCAAAAAAAAAAAGCTGATCCTGCACTTAAGTTGCAGAATGTATGCATCATCTGACGGCACAGTCTGGAGGGTCACACTGCAGTTCCCCTCGTGCGTTACACTCCCAGTTTCAATGTGGTGACCAATAAATATTTCGGTTATGAAAAAAAAAGAGATTGCTTTGAATATTTTGTTGTTTCTCTTATTTAAGTTATAAAAAAATTCCACGTTAATTGGACCTCAAGATAGACGTGTCACGTTGACCTATTAGGATAACAGCAATCCAGTCCTAGTCAAATTAACTAAGGGCAATAAAGAACGATGGTCATGCGATAATTGTATCGGAGAGTGGCAACAGTCCCAGGAAGACCTGCGTCAGTTTTTGCAGTATTATGGATTTCCTCATTAGGCAAGTGTTATCAGCTTTGGCCACTGCTCATGCATTACATTTTAGAGTGAAGCATATTGTACAATGGCGTGTTTACTCGATGACATGCCAACCTATTGCTGGTTTCCCAATTAACCCGAATAATACACAAAACTGCAAATAAAAGAAGCAGTTAGAGCAATAGGTAACGGAAATCTCCGTGAAACGAGCAGTCTAGATCAGTGCATGCAGGGTGACTTAATGTGGAACTGTATAGGAGCTTTACAACCATCCCAATAGCTTGTTAAATCAACCCCCATTATCCTCTGCTAAATGCGTGAGCTAAATGGTCTTGGCAGACACTTCAAATTCCTCACTTACCCTACTTATAGGTCCTAGGGTTGTACTCACGCTACTTGCATTTGCTTTGCCATCCAACCCCCCCCCCCTCCCCCCCTCCCCCCGTTTTCTCCCTCATTAAGCGGCAGAAACACTGCTCTTATTCTCCATGTGGCTGATTATTAAAAGCCTTTGGGCTTTTCAATCTAAGTAAATGCACATACTGAAAAGGAGTGTATAGCCTAATTGTGTATACAAAAAAATTTTGAAGTGCGGGATATATGAAGTTTGCTAGACCTATGGCGGACAATATTTACTCTCCAAATCAAAGCAGCACCAAATGTCTCGGCCATGAACCCATGACAACTTCAGATGAGACTAATGACAAATGCATGAAGTATATAATAGCTTCAGAACGACCCGCTACTATGACCCAGAAAGTTGAACAAGCTTACGCGAGCAACACGCTTACAAAAAGAGATCTAGAATGCCAAAGAATCAATGGAAATAAAAATAAGAAGACTTGACGGATCCCTTCCCTGGCAGCATATCAACGTAAAGAAAATGTCGAAAGAACGTCGAAGACGTCTGTAATGCGACGTCGTACAACGTCGAAGGTCCGGACGTTACCTTCCATCGGCGTCGATGAAACCTTTAAATGTCCGCGAGAAAAGGTGCACAGAAGGTTGAGAAAACGTTCCCAATAGCGTTTGTCACACGTAAAATGCACGTCTCAGTGGGCCGCTGCGTCCTCCCTCGACGTTTATGATACGTGTGTTCACGAGATCCGGACCACACACGACGTTCATAGATCGCCGAGAAACCATTCCAAATTACGTTCCCTAGGCGTCGTGGGGCAGACTTTGTGTGTGTCCACCCCCCCCCCCCCCCATCCCCACTCAAAACAAAGGTACTGTTTGAGTATTATAGCGAAGGTGTTACTCTCATGCAAGTACGAAGGAAGCAACTAAACACAGGTTTGGTACAAACTGTGTATTTTTGCATTGAGCGATGCTATATGGACTACGTAGTGCACTTTGGACGGAAATTGCTACACGCACTACGCGGAGAACTCATGATGCTCGGGCCACCTTTTTTCGAACTGCGCGTGTATCACTGGCGAGCTCGTTAACACAGCCCCCCGCCTGTGTTCACGCCGCTTCGCGACGACAGTGTGCGGCTGCTAATTAGAAAAGTTAACCAGTCCACGCCGCTTCGCGGCGTCCGGCTGTCCCCGATCTGCGAAGTCTGCAAAGTTTCGTCGACAAAATTTGGCGTTTTTTTAGTGTTCATCGCAAGAAAAAAAGAAATACAAATAACGCAAAAAGCCTCGTCAAAAAAAAACAAAAAAAAACAGAATTACCGCGATTTGAACCGGCGTCCACTTGTGCACGAAGCGGACGCCCTAACCACTACGCTATGCCACCGCTTAGGATTCTCGTTGTGACCATTCGTTTTATACGAGACAAACGTAGTGCGTATAGCAATTTTCGGCCGAGCTTCATTTCGGAGTGCATATAGCATTTTTGTTTAGCATTTTTAGACACGAGATGCACTATGGAGCTCCGCCAAAAGACGTCCCAGTATGTGGCAGCCAGAAGTATATAAAACAAACAAAATCACGTAAAGAAATGAATAAGGAACGATGTCACGCTGCGCGGAATGTTCCACCGCTTACCTTCTTCTGCTTCTGATTAATCCTCCGCTGACGCGCATGCTCTAGCCGCCCCATCGCGCATAGCTCGCTGCGTGCACGGGGTGGTCTATCGCACACCAGCTTGGAGCACGTGGAGCGAAAGCTGGCGCTGCAGAACCCAGGATGCTGGGTTCAATCCCCACCCCTGCCCGTTTCAATCTGGATGAGCATCGTACCGGCGTGCGGTCGTGTATCACTACTGCGTGATGCACGTTAAAAACACCAGGCTAGCGGTTCTACTGCACTGGCTAAATTGCTCATCTACAGCTGGGAGACTCGTCGCCTGTTGAGGCAGGCCAAGTTCTAGGCTGTATAAACGCACACACAACACATTTTTTTTTTCTCTTTTGGAGTAGTGTTCAAAAATGCGCCAGTCTGCAGTGAAATTGTGCTCCGATATAGTGTGTGCTGGCGTGCGATTTTTGTTGGGGTACGTTATCTTGCCAAAGAAAGCAAGATCTGTTTTGAGAGTCACGTAACAAGACTGCACACCTATCTACCGAAAGCTCTAATGTGCTGATGTACTGAAAGTTGGTGGTGTGGATAAACTGGGATGTTGATGCGAATTTCGGGGTTGTGCGCAAGTGAGCATGGGTAACAACACACGAAGAGAAATTGCCGAACTTTAATACAATGCCAGGTGGTCGCGGAGCAGTATGGATGCACCTAGAAACTTATGCCTCCCTGAAATCGCCTGGAGAGGGGATAGTGTCGTGACGCGCCTGTGGCGCGTTCCAGGACCCAAGCAAAACGACAACGCGCGTGCAAAAAACAAGGATGGAACAATTCGATCCGTTCTACACGCCATGGGCTTCACTTCGCAAATTAAAACCGTAACAATATTTTAAACAAACAAAAAGTGTACCAAACACATGTAAAAGGAATGATATTCCCAACATGCCTTCATATTATTTTTTCCTTCTGTGCACATTGAGTTATGTATATGCCCTCTCTAGAGTAATTTATGTGCAATTAATAGTATCTTAATGTAAATAAATTAATGTATAAATAAATAAATTCCTCAAGCTCTCAAAAATTAAGTTTTGTTTGCGGCTCCTGAGCAGTGTCACCTTGAGCACAGCTGCTCTAATTATAAGCTTTTAACAGTGAGCGCATCTTATACGCGATTCTGAGGCTGGACATGAAGCTGGGAAAGCTAAAGAAAAACACAAAACAAAGGTTGTGGCATGACATCGCCAGGGCGTCAATGACAGGCCAAAAATAGAACGTAATTTAAATATGCCCTCAACGTTGAACAAAACGTGAGTGGTTGACGTTGCCAGTACGTCCTGTATGACGTTTACGACAGTCAAGTGTGAACGCGACGTCGCTGCAACGTCACTGACGGGACAATATTGTAACGTCACTATATGGACTTTATTTTAACGTCAAAGAAACGTGAGTGTTCGACGCTGCAAAAACATCTTGTCTCGACGTCGTGGCGACGATGACGACGTAAAAGTTGAAACAAGACGTCGCCAGCACGTCACGTACAAAACGATAATAGAACGACATTTATGAACTTCACTTCATCGTCATAGAAAGAAACGTGAGCTCTGAACGTTGCCGGAACGTCGTGCATGAACGTTGTGGGAACGTTGACGACGTTTGGGTTAAAATACAACGTTGTCACAACGTCACTGATTGGACTCTAATGAAAAGTTATATAAGGACGTCACCTCAACATAAAAAAAACGTGATCGAAGTCACGCGGGGCGTCACGGACGTCAGGGACATCTTCTCGACGTTTCCACGACGTTTTGTGCTGCGTGGGTTCTGAAGTCCCGATCTTGGTATCGATAGCATGCATCGATGCTTTCAATCATACTTTGAGGTGTGGCAACAAAACACTTGAGTGAAGCTCCCGACCATTATGCTTTCAATCATACTTTGAGGTGTGGCTACAAAACACTTGAGTGCAGCTCCCGACCATTATGCTTAGGTGGACAAAAGGCTAACTTCAAACAGCTTTCAGCAATAAAAAACATGCCAGATATTTACATCACATGGTTCCCAAAAATAAAAAAATATAAACTTCCAATACTTCTCAGGGCTAAGGAAACAATCAAGGACGCACAAGAATGAAGCACCTGATCCCAAAGTGAATGGAATGCCAAGGTGCAAGACTGAATGCAAAACACACCGCTCTTCTTAGCAACTAAAACTAGCTACAATTTCTTGGACACCTTCCTGGTGAACTAAGGACTAAGGACTTCACCTACGTATGACAAGAATGATTCAGACATTATCTATTGTTAACGCCGTTCTGAAAAAGACAGACTTGCACAGTCCGTCCCACCATTCATTTGGCACACCCATGAGTTCTTTTGCGGTGCAGATGTGCCCAGGCGCACATTAAATCTGTCTCTGACCGGCCTCCATGCCCACAACAAGGCTGTAACATTTCAGAAATGTGATCCCGGGGCCTTGGCACTCTGCGGATCGACTGCTGTGGTTACATGTAGCCCAACAGCGGTGGATTTCTGCTACTAGAACCTCCACAAGGAGGGAACGAATTCATAAGAAGGGCTACGACAGAATGTGCAGAACCTAAACCATATGGCCGTGACAGCGAACGCTCTCCAAATTCCAGTCGCCGTTTCGACAGGGACGACGGGGAGCACAAACTTCGTCAGTAAGACGGCACCCCTCCCGAGCCAATGTCCGTGGTAACACCCACGACAAAGAGCCCTCCCAGAATCCCTGTCACTACTTCGGCTGCATTCATAGGGAGCACAGGTGGTGGCGGTGACGCCACCACGACCCAGAGCTACATGGCAGCACCTGCAGCAGCGAGGCCCCCATGAGTATACCACTAACCATCTTGAATGGAAACGCGGGGAGCGCAAGCGTTGGCGGCGGCGACAGCGCTACCACCAAAACTGATGTGGCAGCACAAGAACCAGCCCAGGCAGCACACAACATCGGGCCAGTATTGGAATTCAATTGGCAAACGATTGACCAAGGTTGGGCCATTACAGCCATTGTAGTACCAATGTTGGGGATTCACTGGCTTTCAAACTCAAACTCAAACTCTTTATTTCTTTCCATTTGGAGAGGGGAGACAGAGAAAAAAGCAACTCAGTTGTTGCTTGACGAGCCTCTGCCTCCCCACAGCAGCAGAAGAGGACAGCATGTACATTTACATGTTTTTCACCATCGCACTTATAGCACAAAAAAATAAACAACATTAGATGGGAGAGGGGGGAAGGGGGAAAAGTAATCGATTTAGCCAAATTTACAAATTCTAGGGGCACTCTCTCACAAACATGGAACGTACATTTTTTATGGTGTCATTGAAAAATTTTACATTCAACTCACTCAGGCAATTTAAAAAAACGAGGTACTACATATTTAAATGTCTGATTTCCGTAGTTCGTTCTGGAGTGCGGCACTAACCATGCGTCTGCAGACCTAGTTTCATAGGTAACCTCCCTCATCCTAAGGTCGGAAATAGATATGAATATATTTTCTTTTTGGCAAAAAGATATTTTCAATGAAAGAAAAAGTTTATAATAATACTGACTAAGAATCTGTACAATATTCAATTTAATAAATAATGGACTAGTATGACTATTATACTCAGTATTACATATAATACGAACCGCTTTTTTTGTACAGTATGTAGCAGTTTTATGCTCGTAGTGGCCGTATTCCCCCATACCGAGAAGCAATAATTATATTTTGAGTAGAAAAGGGAATTATATATAAGGAGCATAACCGAGATCGGGAGGATGTGGCGATATTTGTACATAATACCTACAACTCTTGATAATTTTTGACATGTCTGTTGTACAGGTTCGTCCTATGACATGTATTGAATAAATATAATTATGAGAACTTTTACGCTTTCAACTATATCTATACAGTGTGTTCCAAGAGAAAAAATGGACGTATAGAAACAGTTTGTATTTCGTGATCTAAATAATACGGCTTTTGTCTTACTGCCATTTATTTCTAATGAATTTGAATTTGTCCAGGCATTTAACTTTTGCAAAAAATATTTGCGGCACTTATAATCTGATCAGTATCATCACCTGAAAAGAATATACTGGTATCATCAGCGTAAATAATGAGACTCACATTTTGATCAATATTTACGATGTCGTTTGTGTATAGATTAAAAAGAAGTGGTCCCAAAATGCTCCCTTGCGGTACGCCGGCAGTCTGTTTCCTAAGATCCGATTGTTTTTTATTTATTTCAACACACTGGTACCGATAACTAAGATAACTTCTAATCATATCTAGAGCAACGCCACGAATGCCATAGATATGCAGCTTTTGAAGTAACGTGTCATGATTAATGCAGTCAAACGCCTTTGAAAAATCTATGAATACTCCGAGTGTTAATAACTTTTTTTCAATATTGTTTAAAATTAATTCCTTTTGTTTTAGCAAGACAAGTTCGGTAGACAAACCCCTCCTAAATCCGTATTGACAGGGCGTTAAAATAGAAAACTTTTCGCAGAAACTATACAACCTGTGATGTATGATTTTTTCTGAGTTTTTAGAAATTTGTCTATAATTTTCGAGGTTGTATTTATCTCCAGCTTTATATAGCACAGATACCTTTGCTACCTGCATCTTTTGCGGAAAAGTTCAGTTCTCGATTGCTAGATTAAAAATATATGTTAAACAAAGAACAATCCACCGCAAAACATGCTTGATAGTTTTAATTTGAAAATCCTATATATCGGAGCTCTTACTATTTTTTAAGCTTTGGAAAACAGAAAATACTTCATGTTCGTCAGTTGAAAACAGAAACATACTATGTGAAACCTTCTGGACATACCTAACGGCATCCGCACAGTGTACACTCTGGAAAAGTGTAGCAAAATGATCACTAAACGTTTTGGTTAAAGCAGCCCCTTTTACCACGGTGCCTTCGATCTTAATTTCCGTTACTTTATCCGCATGCCACCCTTGTTTAATTAACTCATTTACTTTTCTCGATACTACCTCGGATTTCTTGTCATATTTAAATAAATTATTGAAATACACGCGTTTAGCCTGCCTTAAAGTTTTTGTTAATTGATTTCTAAGTTTCTTAAATGCAACCAAGATGTTAACATCTTTAGTGTGCACGAATCTGTGGTACAGATTATTTTTCGTATTTATAATTTTTTTTTATTTCGGGTGTAACCCAGGGTTTACGAGACTTTCGAGGAACCCTATGCAATTCATAAGGAAAGCAGCGGTCATATATCATTTTAAACCTTTCAAGAAAACAATTAAATGCTTCGTCAGCAAGACACGCTAGACAGCACCGCACTCCAGACTTCGGAACCTATCTGTTGTTCAAAAAGATCAAGGTTTTTAGCGCTTATATTCCTAAAATAAATATGATCAGATATTTTTTTTTTAGCTGTAGTCTACATTTGCAAGCATATATATTGGAAGGTGGTCGCTAATAGTTTCCCCAACCACTCCAGCAATTACGTCCGATTCTCAAATATTTGTTAAAAATAAATCCAACAAACGCCGTATTTCGGGGTGTAATGCGAGTAGGCTGGGATATAACGTTGAAGAGTCCGCATGACTGGTATAAAGTCGGCATTTCAGTTTTATGTGAGGACGACGCAAGCATGTCTATGTTAAAATCAGCTCCAAAGCAGACAGTCAATTTGTTTTCACCAAGAAACTTAAAATACACGTCGAGAAACTAAAGAAAGGAGGAGATATTACCACTTGGCGGGCAATAGACAACAGAAAAAACAGTTTTTGCATGTTGTAAAGTTAGTATTTCATAATCGCTTGTAATAGCTGTAAAGTCACGTATAAGTGTGCACTCAAGACCTCTTTTTACATGTATACATACTCCGCCTCCTACTTCATTGGTTCTGTTTACACTAAATATTTCGTAATTCTCAAGCCTCTCTACTTCTTCGGTATTTTTATATCATGTTTCACTGAGCATAATAACATCAAAAAGAAAATTAAAACCATCCAAAAATATGTTTAAGTCATCAAATTTATTCCGTATCGATTGCACATTTAGGTGAAAGAAAGAAAGTGGCGCCTTTGGTTGGTTCTTGAAAAGAAATTCGATTTCACTTCTTAACGAAAGAGTCTTGTCATTCATAGCAAAAGAAGGAAAAATAAAAGTAAACTACCAGCAGCCAAAAACTACACAAGTGTTTGGAAGTCATCTAGAGTTTTCACTACATGTGCTTGTGCCCCATCTTTTTCCCTTACGAGTACTTTTCCATGTTTGTACCAAACGTATTGGTACCGTCCTGCCTATGCCCATTTTCTGGTTTCCCAAAGAAGTGTTTTATCCTGGTTTGTTAAGTTTTTCAAGATGTACGCTTTGCTACGAAGTCGCTTTAAGTTCAGTCGTTTCTCGAGCCACAGATCCCGAGTTGCTTGATTTGAAAAGCGAACCGAAATTCTGGGTATCTTATCAGTGCGCGAGGGTAGCCGATGCATGGCCATGATTTGATCTGCTGTCAAGTCGGGCACTTCCAGTTGCTTTGCAAGGTCATTTATCTTAGCCAAAAGGTTTTCCTGTTCGCTCATGGGGATCCCGTGTATTTCAAGGTTTTGCCTGCGTCTCCTCCATTCAAGGTCGTGAACTTTTTGTTTTAACCTGTCAATCTCCGCTGTTGGTTCAGCTTTTTCCAGTTGCGTCACCCTTTTCTTTAAGTTTTTTATTTGCCCGTCGTGTTCATCCATTTGCTTCAGCACTGCATCATATTTCGCCGACATGTGCTGAAGTGATTGCTCCATGGCAGTCACTGTTTCTTTTAAGTTTAATAGGCTGTCTAGTTTGGCATTCATGCTGACCAGCATATCAGCTACATCTAGATCTTTGTTTTGTTTGCTGCCCTGACTGCCTCGAGACTTGGCTGTTTTACATGTCTGGCAGCGCCAGGTTTTACGTGAAGGAACACGTGACTCTTCCGGAACGCCAGAACAAGTGCCTATATGGTAAGAGTACTGGCACTCCACGCATGTGATTTGCGAGCATTTTTCCTGAAAGGCTAGACTGCGATGTAGACAGATATCTTTCGAGTCATCCGCCATGTTGAAGCATCTGTCAAGTATCGCAACACAGCAAGAAATAACAGCAAGAATTACAGCGGAAACAGCAGGAAGAGCAGCAGCAGCAGCAGCAGCAGATGGTAAAGATAAATATCTGTTTGTGCAAAACAAAATAGTACCAACCTGCAATGGCGAAAAACGTTGCTTAGGTTCCAGCGTAACCTGCTGCCACTGCCGCTGTGTCCATCAGGGCCGAGAAACGCTGTCTTTATACTGTCGATGCAGCCGAGGTCAATGGCATCGCTGGCCAACATCGGCCTGTCTTAGCCAATAGGTTACCAACGTTGGTAATCGATTGGCTTAGGCTGGCCAACATTCGCATGTCTTAGCCAATGGCTTACCAACGTTGGCAGTACACTGGCCTAAGCTGGCCAACATTGGCCTGTCCTAGCCAATGGGCTACCAACGTTGGTAATCGATTGGCTTAGGCTGGCCAACATTGGCCTGTCTCAGCCAAAGAGCTACCAACATTAGCAATCGATTGGCTTAGGCTAGCCAACATTGGCTTGTCTTAGCCAATGGGTGAGCAACATTGGTAGTCGATTGGCTTAGGCTGGCCAACATTGGCCTGTCTTAGCCAAGGGGTTACCACCATTGGTAATCGATTGGATTATGCTGGTGAACATTGGCCTGTCTTAGCTAGTGGCTTACCAAACTTGGCAATCAATTGGCTTTGGCTGGCCTGTCTTAGCCAGTGGCTTTACAGCATATTGGTCGCGTTAAGTCCGTGCTCCGGAGCGCGATAGTTTGGCGCTGCTTTCACCAAACGCACAGGAGTGCCGCCGGAAACTGGCACTCGAGAGCGCTCTTCGCGCACCGAGTATTTCTCGGAGCGCGAGTGCCTTCTTCGCGCTCCGTAACGTCACGTAAACAAACAAGATGGCTGCGCTTTTGTTGAGACCGTCGAGACGAAAGGCATGGCCGGACCGCTGCTCCTTTTCAGTTGATTAGTGCCTAATCCAGCAGGTAAAAACAATCTGATTTGAAAGCCAATTAGACAGCAATTATAGCATTATATTATAATGCAATTAAATGTAAAGGTGCAAGCGAGCTGGACAAGAATGACGAAAGTAATCCATGAAGAAGGGGAACAAGGGGGACAAAGGACAAACATAAATCTCCAAACAACAGCTAGGTGACTGGTGAGCGACCGAAAAAATCCACCTGGTCCGGGTATCGAACCCGGGACCTCCCCATTACATGTGAAGCGCTCTACCAACTGAGCTAACCAGGGGTTAGACGTCAGTAGAGCAAACGGGTTCTATCAGCTGGCACCAGTCTAACATCAACAGGGGTGAAACTTGCAAATTTAAGGTTATATTATAATGCAATTAAATGCAATCACCCCTGTTGGTGTTAGACTGGTGGCAGCTGATAAAACCCGTTTGCTCTACTGACGTCTAACCCCTTGTTAGCTCAGTTGGTAGAGCGCTCCACATGTAACGGAGAGGTCCCGGGTTCGATACCCGGACCAGGCGGATTTTTTTGGTCGCTCACCAGTCACCTAGCTGCTGTTTGGAGATTTATGTTTGTCCTTTGTCCTCCCTGTTCCCCTTCTCCAGTGATTACTTTCGTCAATTATAGCGTTCCGGAAAAGGTTTGTTCGTGCATCTCACCTAAAGCAAATTGTTGTGTGTGTGTTTATACTGCCGGAAGTTAGTCTGCCTCAGTGGGCGTTTGGTGTCTCAGATGTCGATGAGCAATTTAACCAGTGCGGTATAACCGTTAACCTGTGGTGTTTAACGTGCACCACGCAGTAGTGATACACGACCGCATGCCGGGTCGATGCTCATCCAGATCGAAACGGGCAGGGGCGGGGATTGAGCCCAGGATCCAGGGGTGCTATGTTGCGCTTTTTGGACTCCCAGGAGACTAGGCAGAAGGAAGTGACGTCAACAACGCAGCAAATGCAGATTGAATGTTGATTTTGTTTTCTTCTGTCAACATCCAATCTGCGTTTGCTCTATTGTTGACGTCTCTTGCTTCTCCCTAGTCTCCTGGGAGTCCCAAAAGCGCAACATAGCACCCCTGGGTTTTGCAGCGCGAGCTTTCGCTCCACGCGCTTCAGCTGGTGTGCGCTAGACCACTCGGCCACCGATCCCCTTGCATCTCACCTGAAAACGAAATAATCTATCAAACAGTGGCGTGCCGATAGCACAGCGACAGAAAGGTTGTCAAGATGATGAGACATTCGGACCGCTTCCCCTTTTATAATGCTTAGTCCAGCGAATAAAGATATTATAAAGGACAAGAGCGCAAACGACACGGACAAGTAGAAGGACAGGACAAAGCGCTCTCGAGTTCTACTTGTCACGTGTATTTTGCGCTCTTGTCCTCTATAATGCATTACCAACTAGCCCAGCAGTTAATTTTGGTACAAAATAAAGATACTCCGATTTAAAAGCCGAAGCATGTTAGCGCTGCGGAAAAGGTTTGTTCATGCATGTCGCCTGAAAACGAATTCATCTATCGAACGGTAGCGTGCCGACAGCACAGCGACAGAAACGTTATTGAGATGAGAAGACAGTCGGACCGCTGCCTTTTTTAGGATGCTTCGCCCAGCCAACGAATTTACCCAGCGAATAAAGTTACTCCGATTGGAAAGCCGAAACATATCATGCTCATGCATCTCACCCGAAAACGGCTATCTATTCAACGACGGCGTGCCGGTATCGACGTAGCACACTAACGGCTTCCGTCTCGGGCTGCAATACACTTAAGCCACAAAATATCTGACAAGTTATACGATTTCCTGCGTCGACAAGCGGGTTTAAGAATGTTAATTGTCTTCAATTGAAATATGAACAGCATGCATTGTTAATAAATAGATCGGCCAAGGTAACTTTCCACATATGTGCTCGAAGCGAGTCTTCAAACCTTTGAGGAGTATTAAAACGTTTGTAGAAACTTCACAACGTCGCCGGTTTATTTACTTTACATCCTGCCACTCCACACGGGCCTTAGTTAATTTATCTCCAAAGTAATTTTGGCCACTGCCACCCGTATCTACGAGATGCCGAGTTCGTTATAACCGTGCGGTCAGAAGGTGCTCGTGCGGCTCGTCGATAGTTTTTTGTGTGTCGCGCTCCTGTACGCCTTGCGCCGTTTAGTTGCTGCGCTCAGAGTATGAAACTCGGAGCGTCGGAGTGAGTAAAGGAACGCTCACCTAACGCGCCCATTGGCGATCCATCCACTTAGGCTGGTGAACATTGGCCTGTTTTAGCCAATGGCTTACCAACGTTGGCAATCGATTAACTTAAACTGGCCAACATTGGCCTGCCTTAACCAGTCGGTTACCAACGTTGGTAATTGATTGGCTTAGGCTGGCCAACATTTGCCTGTCTTAGCCGATGGTCTACCAACGTTGGTAATTTATTTTCTGAGGCTGGCCAGTAGTAAGTCTTAGCCAATGGCTTATTATCATTGGTCTAGAAATCTAAAAAGCGCTGAGTGTGATTCTTTCTACAAATCATATCTTCAATATGTTTGCAGTCTTGCACACATGGGCTCGCAAAAGAGGCCAAGTAAATATTACTTGGCCTTTTTTGCGATTAATTGAATCCCAACTGCACATTGGACAACAAGTCAACACACAGATGTGATATCGTCGCACAAGTAGCGATACCTGCTCGTGCAGGTCTTCCCTTTAATGTCCAGCCATCCTAGCTCAGCAAATATGATGCCCAGCCCTGTACAGTACACTTCGCTCAGGATGATGCCATTATCTGTAGTAGAGGATGCCTAGAGCCCAACATATCCACAGATTACCTGTGGATACCTGCACCCAATTGGCAGGGGCAGATCAAATACGGATGTCATGTGCTGTAGACGCAGATTGGATATGATCTCACCGCCCTTGCAATAAGCTTCACAGTGCTCCCGATGATGCTGCCCTTTATCACGCTGATCACAAAGGCGAAATGATATGTTAGTCCATAAAACGATAGAAAAATGGTAATCATAACACTTATTCGTTTTGCATTGTAATCAATTTATATATGTCGCTCTAAAGTGGACGTTAGTAATCAAAAAGAATTGAGATGCCCCATTACTTTGCTTACATCCTCTACTCGTGAGTGTCCCAGTAATATCACATAAGGCATTATATTTACATCATTGTGAAGTTTGATAACTTTTTTCTAGATGGCATACTGGCCAAAACATTTGTTGTTTATTGTATTCCAACTGCCAGACTTCTGTGTAATAATCTAAGCAAAGGCTTCCCTGCTGGAAAAAAGAACTGAAATCTCATTCATTTTGGCACGAAAAATAACGTGCATTAATGAGCAATTCAATGCAACTTGAATGTGAAATTATGCCAGAAATCCGCAAGCTGAATGTACAAAATGAGACCAATTGAATGTGTATTTTGGTGCCAAACCGAATGTGCATGAATGAGAAAATTTGACCGAATGCCATGATCAGGAATGTGCTATGCAATCTAAGTACAATGAGCAAATCACATAAATGTGCATGAACAAGAAAAGCATCAGAAAGCCATCCAAAAGCAGGCACCTGGAATGTGAACTGCATGCGTAATGAGCAGAACAAAATAGCAACTGTAAGTGGCATGCACGAGCTATCCGCCTCCCCAGAGCACCAGTGCGAGCTCTGATTCTGCATAACTCTTCACAACGGCGGTATTCACTCTTTTTCGCGCAAGTTGAAACGTGGAGGCTCTAGCGTCGGAATAGGCAAAAAAAAATACTTCCGGTACGACGTAAAGATACTGTTTTGCATCATTAGTGGGACTAAATCTGAGAGTTTTCTTTACAAAAGGGCTGTATTTTACACTGAGTGAACATTTTTTTGCTATTTTGTGGAGGAAAGATCCGTTAAAAAATGTCAACCGGAAGTTTAAAAGGGCTATCTGACAGATGGAACCAGCGAGTTTGTTGCCAAACAAAAAAGAAGAATAACTGGCAATTTTAGTTTGCGCGAAATTAAGATTCACTGAGCACACATAACCAGCATAAGCCGATTACACACTCCAAGCTTCAAAGCAGATGCACATGCCCAGAACCAACTGGGAAATACCTTTTTAAAGTTACGAACTTCAGGTACAAGAAACTCTGGCCCATTAAAACGGTCCCTCAACATACTCGGTGAGTATTAAGTTATTTCAGTTGTTTCAAACCAGTGCATTTCTTCTATGCTTTACATCATATTCCTCACTAGGTTTAAACAAGATTAAACTGCTCTCTTATGATAAATTTCTAGGAACTTCACATAATTAACAAATTTTTGGCAAAAAGTGCAATAATTTGGGCAGCATTCCGAACTAGAGATCACCCTAAAGCTGGCATCACCTGCTTTATAAAGTACCCCTTTGCCAAGGTTTTGACTTTCCTGCAGTGTTTTCCATGGCACAAATGGGAAAAACTCTCGCTAAGCACATTTATCGGCACTATCATGCACATAGGTGATGATATTTTCCTTAAGGTCTACCCCCAAAGTAGGCTTCACCTCAGCGGAATACAGCCGTTTCTTTAGATTGCAGCTTCCCTGCAGTGCTCTTATGAGCACCAATGAGAAAACATTGTTGCGTACATTCATGCTACACTGCAGATTGGCGCATGTTTATTCTGACAATTTCCTCAATGTGAACAGGCACAAAATGCCCAGAAGGGTTATAAAATAGGGTTCAGCATTTTCGGAGTATACAAAAACAGTCGAAAGGTGTTTTCAGGAGTCCATGTTTGATTATAAATTCAGTTTCTCAATGAGACAAATAAGCTACAGCATATTGCAACTCAAGATAAGCAGTACAGGGAGAAGAGGAAAGCACCCCTGCTCGCCACAGTTGGTGGTTTTCTCCTGTCTGCTCTCCTCCTCTCCAGTCTTAACTTCACTATTCTGGTAACACTTCTCCTACTACTGTTGAGGTAAAAGAATAAATAGGTAAAAACAGCAGTTCACACATTTAGAAAAGCGTAATTTTCAAATAAAATAAAATAAAAGGCCTTTCACAAAATATATTAATGTGTTCGAAATAAGCATATGGCTATCAAAGAAGTTTCTACAAGTGGATGTGTGACTAGAGTATTGGTGTTTAACAATACTGAGGGCCCCCTTTTTCTTACCAGTACTAGCTTGCACACAAAAAAATTGAGGACAATAAAGTCATTACTTGTGATTTCTCCAGATTGGTATACCCTAGTGCAATCATCAGGGAGCTTTCGATTCCTACCTGACTGCTGGAAATATTGAGAAAGTCTGAGTAAAACTTATACCTGCAAATGGAAAGTGAACACGTGCCGTACGGGGCATTTGTTTTTAAACTTCACACAATTTTTGAAAAACGGTGGTGGCAGATAAGCTGATGCCACCTTCGCTGTATATTTGTGGTGCTCGGTGGGCATCAGATGAGTGGATCAATACCACAATAAGTTGATTAATTCACGGCTAATTGGGCCGCGTAGCAATTGAAATAATAAGGGTGGCTAGTATTCACATCTATCTCAACTAAAACCGATCTAAGAAAAGGCAACAAGCTAAAAGATATTCATTGCTGAATATCTGCCATGTCTTCGCTATCAATAGTACTATCAATAGTTTTTCAACACTATCGATCGATACTATTTTCACGAATGACAAGTGATGAGGCGATAATGACTGAAGAAAATAAACGTTTAACGGGGGCGAACTTGTGCCCAAAAATAAAAGAGGAAAAAGAAAGTTAACAAAGCGTCGCGGGCGTCGAAGGCGGCGAAGCAGCAGGATCGAACGCACAGGCGCAACTGACTCCGCCTTGCCACGCGGAGAGCCGCTTTTGTACACGCGTGGGCTTCTGGAGCATTCGGCGTAGAAGGCTCGGCGCGTAGAACATTCTAATCTCGAATCAGCAAGACGGTCCTCAAATTTACCAGATTACTGGTCTGCAGGAATAAACAAAAATATGCGCCGCTCCCAGGAATCGAACCCTGGCCCTTTGCGTGGGAGGCAAACGCGATAACCGTTAGGCTTTTTGTTTTTTTCGATAACCGTTAGGCCACGGCCGCGCTGCCAACTTGGTGCGCGGCATTACTCCCCCCTTTAAAAAGTGCATCGCCCCGATACAATGCAAGAAAAAACAAAATAAAAAAGAACGATAAAATAAAGAGTTCTTTGGAGCGCATAAGGTCCACAGTCCTATCGAGCGTAGTACGGCTTCAGGCGCATGACATGGACGACCTCAGGTCGTGGTGGGCGGCGTGACGATGTTCGCGTTCCGTCGGTAATCACCTTGTAGTTCAGCTGGCCGATGCGACAAAGTTCCTCGTATGATCCAAAGTACCGTTTCAGCAGTTTCTCACTGAGGCCGCGGCGACGGATGGGCGTCCACACACCGACACCCTGTCTCCGAATGGAAAGTGGACGTCCCTGCGACGAAGGTTGTAGCGGCCCGCGTCGACGCGTTGCTGGTCTTAAATCAGGAGTCGGGCGAGGTGGCGGACTTCTTGGGCCCGTTGAGCAACCACCTGGGCGTCGTCGCTCTCATTGTCAGCTGGCTCATGGGGCAGCATCGCGTCCTGCATGGTCGTTACTTTCCGACCATGTACCAGCTGGAAAGGTGTGAATCCGGTGGTCTCTTGAATCGCCCTATCGTAGGCGAACGTGACGTAGGGCAGCACCTTCTCCCACGTCTTGTGCTCTACGTCGACGTACATAGATATTGTCACGGTTGGTGACCAAAAGAAAACAGGAAATAAACAGGGAGAAATAAACGTTTAATGTGGCGAACTTGTGCCGAAAATAAAGAAGGAAACAGAAGAAAGCAGAGCGTCGCGGGCGTCGAAGTCGGCGTGTCAGCAGAATCGAGCGCTAGGGCGAGACTGACTCGACAAGGTCGCGGGCGGCCTCTTATCTAGAGTGCGCCGCTATCTCGAAGATTCGGCGAAAGCGGTTCGAGCGTCGCGTGATCGGGGCGAGAATGAACACGCACTTTCTAGAAAACAAAAGCAGGGATAAATGATAGAAGTTACGCGCGGTACTTGAATAAACGGGAACTTTCTGGAGGAGCGTGACCGAGCGTTGCTTTCTCAGCCTTGCGCGCGGCATTACTCCCCCCTTTAAAAGTGCATCGCCCCGATGCAGTGTAAAACAAATCAAAATAAAAAAGAACGATAAACTAAAGAGTCTTTTGGAGCAAAAAAGGTCCACAGTCCTATCGAGCGTAGTACGGCTTCAGGCGCACGACGTGGACGACCTCAGGTCGTGGTGGGCGGCGTGACGATGTTCGTGTTCCGTCGGGCATCACCTCGTAGTTCAGCTCGCCGAGGCGACGAAGTACCTTGTATGGTCCAAAGTACCGTTTCAGCAGTTTCTCACTGAGGCCGCGGCGACGGATGGGCGTCCATACCCACACCCTATCTCCGGGCTGGAAGTGGACGTCCCTGCGACGAAGGTTGTAGCGGCCGGCGTCGACGCGTTGCTGGTCTTGAATCAGGAGTCGGGCGAGCTGGCGAACTTCTTCGGCGCGTTGAGCAACCGCCTGGGCGTCGTCGCTCTCGTTGTCAGATGGCTCATGGGGCAGCATGGCGTCCAGCATGGTCGTTACCTTCCGACCATGTACCAGCTGGAAAGGGGTGAATCCAGTGGTCTCTTGAACCGCCGTATTGTAGGCGAACGTGACGTAGGGCAGCACCTCGTCCCACGTCTTGTGCTCTACGTCGACGTACATAGAGATCATATCGGCGATTGTCTTGTTGAGTCGCTCCGTCAGCCCGTTGGTCTGCGGGTGGTACGCAGTTGTACGACGATGGCTGGTGTGACTGAGTCGGAAGATTTCTTGGGTCAGTTGTGCCATGAACGATGATCCGCGATCTGTAATCAGAACTTCTGGAGCGCCGTGCCGGAGGACGATGGACTCAATGAAAAACTTGGCAACTTCCACAGCAGTCCCCGAAGGAAGAGCTTTCGTTTCGGCGTACCGCGTGAGATAATCTGTGGCGACGATGATCCAGCGGTTCCCCGACGTCGAAGGCGGAAAAGGACCAAGTAGATCCATTCCGATCTGCTGGAAGGGTGCAGTTGGAGGAGAAATAGGCTGCAGGAGTCCGGCCGGCCTCGTCGGAGGTTTTTTGCGTCGCTGGCACTCGTGGCATGATCGTGTGTACAGGTGGACGGTCTTGGGGAGCTTGGGCCAGTAATACTTTTCACGAATACGGGCCAGTGTCCGGCTGTATCCAAGGTGTCCGGACGTCGGGTCGTCGTGACATGCTTGAAAGATCTCCCCTCGAAGGTCGGTCGGGATTACCAGCAGCCACGGCGAGTTGTTGTTCCCGAAGTTCTCTTTGTAGAGTACACCTTGTCGGATGGCGAAGGTCGGCAGTACTCGTGAGAAGACACGTGGCACGGTACTCCTGCCCCCTTCCAGGTGCTCGATTAATGCGCGCAGCTCAGGATCGTCCCGTTGACGTCGTGCCATATCGTCGGTGTTCACTGCTCCTAGGAAGCACTCGTCGTCATTGTCGTCGCTGCAGCCGGAAGGGGTTTCGACGGGGGCTCTGGACAGGCAGTCGGCGTCGCTGTGCTTGCGGCCTGACTTATAGACCACTGTCATGTTGAACTCTTGTAGTCGAAGACTCCATCGAGCGAGGCGTCCTGACGGGTCCTTCAGGTTCGCAAGCCAGCAGAGCGAGTGGTGGTCCGTGACTACACGAAACGGGCTCCCGTACAAGTACGGACGAAACTTCGTTATTGCCCAGACGACCGCAAGGCATTCTTTCTCAGTCGTGGAGTAATTTTTCTCCGCCTTGGACAATGTCCGACTTGCGTAGGCGATGACTCGCTCGATGCCTTCTTGCACTTGGACTAGTACTGCGCCCAGTCCCGCGTTACTTGCGTCCGTGTGAATTTCTGTTTCCGCATCCTGGTCGAAATGTCCAAGCACAGGAGGAGTCTGGAGTCGTTGTTTCAGTTCGTCGAATGCCTGCTGTTGCTCCTCGGCCCATTCGAACTTCTCGGCGTCCTTCGTGAGATTCGTAAGTGGTGCGGAAATCCTTGCGAAATCCCGAACGAAGCGTCGATAATAGGCACAAAGTCCAAGGAATCTTCGCACGGCCTTCTTGTCTGTCGGCGCTGGAAATGCCGCGACGGCGCGAGTCTTCTCGGGGTCTGGGCGGACGCCTTCGTTACTAACCACGTGGCCAAGGAACTTCAGTTCGTCATAGGCGAACCGGCACTTTGACGGCTTGAGTGTGAGTCCGGCGGTCTGAATGGCTTGAAGAACAGCTCGGAGTCGTCTCAAGTGCTCGTCGAAGTCAGCTGAAAATACTACGACGTCGTCAAGGTAGACGAGACAACTCTGCCACTTCAGCCCTGCCAGCACGGTGTCCATGACACGCTGGAAAGTTGCTGGCGCCGTGCATAGTCCGAAGGGCATCACCTTGAACTCGTACAGTCCATCCGGCGTGACGAAGGCTGTCTTCTCTCGATCCCGTTCGTCGACCTCGATTTGCCAGTAGCCGCTCTTCAGATCCATCGATGAAAAGTATCGAGAGTGGCGCAGCCGGTCTAGAGTGTCGTCGATGCGGGGGAGTGGGTAGACGTCTTTCTTCGTAACCGTGTTGAGCTGCCGGTAGTCCACGCAGAACCGAAGAGTTCCGTCCTTCTTCTTAACCAGCACGACTGGAGAGGCCCATGGACTGCTTGAAGGTTGGATTATGTCGTCATTTAGCATCTCTTGAACTTGCTGATGGATCACCTCCCTTTCCTTAGCGGAGACTCTGTACGGCGATCGATGCACAGGGCGCGCGTCGTCCTCGGTAACGATGCGGTGCTTGGCAACCGCGGTCTGGCGCATCTTCGACGACGTCGCAAAGCAGTCGCGGTATTCGGCGAGGAGGTTAGCCAGCTGACGCCGTTTAGGGTCCGGAAGCTTAGGGTCAATGTCGAGCTGCGCTGGCGACGTACTGTCTTGCTGGGGCGGCGAGGATTCGTCAGTAATCGCGGTGATTTCGGCGGGGTTTCGGAGTTTCTCGATGTGGCCCACGGCTGCACCTTTTGTGAGGTGTTGCGTTTCGTTTCGGAAGTTCGTCACGAGGGCCACAGTCCGCCCGTCCTGAAGTTCAGCTACTCCCCTTGCGACGCCTATGCCTCTTCCCAGGAGCAATTGGAGGCTTCCCTCGAGAAGAACTTCGCCACAGGAAGCTTCATCGATCCCGACAAGTACGAAAACACTCGACCGCGGTGGTAGGTTTACGTGGTTTGCGAGGACTCGGACCGTGGGTGACGTCGCTTGGGGTCCCTCCGCTGGTGGAGCAGGTTTTCGTAGCGTCAGCCGGTTTGTTCCGAGATCGATGACGGCGCCATACTCGCAGAGAAAGTCCATTCCGAGGATAACGTCCCTCGAACAGTCTTGCAGAACGACGAACTTGACAGGGCACGTTTCACCGTGGATGTCGACGCGAGCAGTGCATCTCCCGACTGGTGTGATGAGATGTCCTCCGGCGGTTCGTATTTGGGGTCCTTCCCACGGCGTCATGACTTTTCGAAGGCGGCGGGAGAGCCTCCCACTCAAGACTGAGTAGTCTGCTCCGGTGTCCACGAGTGCCGATGCGTCGAGGCCGTCGATCACAACGTTCAGGTTGTTAGACACCGATGCAGGAGCGTCGTTGTGATGCTTGGGGTCGGGAGAGTGGGAGCGCTCCGTCGTTCTTGGAGGCTCTTTACGTCGGTTGTCTTCGGCAACTCCACCTCCAGGGGTTGCCGCGCCTAGTTTCCCCGGTGAGGAGCGAGGGGTGACAGGCTGTCACGTCGGGGTCGGTGCATCGGCGAAGCTGGACGTCGGGGCGATGGCGACCGGAACTCTCGGCGGGACGCAGGCTCGGGGGACTGGGGTCGTCGCAGGTACTCGTCGATCTCCCGAGGGCGTTCACCATACCGGGGGCGCGGGTCGTTTGGGTGGAATCCGCGCAGCCCGAGTCGTCGGTATGGGCATCGGCGGTACACATGGTCGGCTTCCCCGCAGTGGTAGCAGAGCGGGCGTCGGTCGGCCGTTCGCCACACATCGGTCTTCCGGGGTACACGGGGCTCCTGGCTGGCGTACTGGGGCTGGTCGTCGCGGCGTCGGTCGTGCTGCGGCGCAGGAGACTGGCGTCGGGGCGGCGCGACATAGGCGCGAGGAGGAGGCGGTGGCCGTCGGGCCACTGCGGCGTAGGTCACGGTGGGCTCCTCGGGTGCAGCTACGTTGGCAGGAGCCTCCAGTTGAATTGCCCGCTGAACCTCGTCGCGGACAACTTCGGCTATTGACACCGAAGCCGGCTGGTGGGTAGCAGGCAGGAGCTTCTTAATTTCCTCCCGGACGACGTCCCGGATGATCTGGCGAATGCTGGAGATGCTGGAGCCAAGATCGCAAGCGGACGGCGGAACCGCGCTGACGCCGGGTAGCCTCTGGTAGTGGCTGGCTCGGGATTGCAGTGCACGCTCAATGTTCGTCGCCTCGGTTACAAATTCTTGAATCGTCGTCGGTGGGTTGCGTACGAGGCCACCGAAAATGTCGTCCTTCACGCCGCGCATCAGGATACGCAGCTTCTTTTCCTCGGTGGACTGAGGGTCGGCGCGGCTGCTCAGGCGGAGGACGTCTTCAACGAAGCTGGTAACCGTTTCGTTGGGCCCTTGAGTTCGTACTTGAAGGAGGTCTTCCGCTCGCTGTCGTCGTGTCTGGTTCGTGAATGTCTCCTTCAGGCCAGCGATACAGGTGTCCCACGACGTAAGCGACGCCTCGTGGTTCTCGAACCACTGCCTCGCGGTACCCTCCAAGGAGAAGTAGAGGTTTTGGAGGCGCTGCTCAGTGGTCCATCCATTATGGCGTGCTACACGTTCGTAGTGCAGGAGCCAGTCCTCTACGTCTTCGTGGGTCTCGCCATGGAAGGTCGTCGGGGTTCGCTGGGCAACAGGCAGGTAGACGACGGCGGCGGCGGTCGGGGACTGCGATTGCTGGTCGTCCATCGTCGGCCTCGTAGGCTGCCTGGTCCTGGGTGGCAGAAGTCCGTATTCCGGGTGTAGACCTTGGGTTCGGCGACTGGTCCGAGTTTCAGGTTCCGCGTTGAGTGGTCTTGTCACAGGGCTTGGAATCGGGCTTGCACTGCGGGCCCCGGGAGGGGAACGCTGTACGGGCATGCGGTACCCCGCACCTCCACCAAAATGTCACGGTTGGTGACCAAAAGAAAACAGGAAATAAACAGGGAGAAATAAACGTTTAATGTGGCGAACTTGTGCCGAAAATAAAGAAGGAAACAGAAGAAAGCAGAGCGTCGCGGGCGTCGAAGTCGGCGTGTCAGCAGAATCGAGCGCTAGGGCGAGACTGACTCGACAAGGTCGCGGGCGGCCTCTTATCTAGAGTGCGCCGCTATCTCGAAGATTCGGCGAAAGCGGTTCGAGCGTCGCGTGATCGGGGCGAGAATGAACACGCACTTTCTAGAAAACAAAAGCAGGGATAAATGATAGAAGTTACGCGCGGTACTTGAATAAACGGGAACTTTCTGGAGGAGCGTGACCGAGCGTTGCTTTCTCAGCCTTGCGCGCGGCAATATCATATCGGCGATTGTCTTGTTGAGTCGCTCCGTCAGCCCGTTGGTCTGCGGGTGGTACACAGTTGTACGACGATGGCTGGTGTGACTGAGTCGGAGGATGTCTTGGGTCAGCTGTGCCCTGATTGATGGTCCGCGATCTGAAATCAGAACTTCTGGAGCGCCGTGCCGGAGGACGATGCACTCAATGAAAAACTTGGCAACTTCCACAGCAGTCCCCGAAGGAAGAGCTTTCGTTTCGGCGTACCGCGTGAGATAATCTGTGGCGACGATGATCCAGCGGTTCCCCGACGTCGAAGGCGGAAAAGGACCAAGTAGATCCATTCCTATTTGCTGAAAGGGTGCACTTGGAGGAGAAATGGGCTGCAGGAGACCGGCCGGCCTCGTCGGAGGTTTTTTCCGTCGCTGGCACTCGTGGCATGATCGTGTGTATAGGTGGACGCTCTTGGGGAGCTTAGGCCAGTAATACGTTTCACGAATACGGGCCAGTGTCCGGCTGTAACCAAGGTGTCCAGACGTCGGGCCGTCGTGGCAGGCTTGGAAGATCTCCTGTTGAAGGTCACTCGGGATTACCAGCAACCACGGTGTGTTGTTGTCGCCGAAGTTCTCTTTCTAGAGTACACCTTGCTTGAGTGTGAGTCCGGCGGTCTGAATAGCTTGAAGAACAGCTCGGAGTCGTCTCAAGTGCTCGTCGAAGTCACTTGAAAACATTACGGCGTCGTCAAGGTAGACGAGACAGCTCTTAGACCAGTACAGCCCTGCCAGTACTGTGTCCATGACACGCCGGAATGTTGCCCGCGCCGAGCACAGGCCGAAGCGCATCACCTTGAACTCGTACAAGCCATCCGACGTGACGAAAGCTGTCTTCTCTCGGTCCTGTTCGTCAACTTCAATCTGCCAGTAGCCGCTCTTTAGGTCCATCGATGAGAAATATCGAGAGTGGCGCAGCCGGTCTAGAGTGCCGTCGATGCGGGGAAGCGGGTAGCCGTCTTTCTTCGTCACCGCGTTCAGCTGCCGGTAGTCAACGCAGAATCTAAGCGTTCCGTCCTTCTTCCTAACCAGCACGATTGGAGAGGCCCACGGACTGCTTGAAGGCTGGATGATGTCGTCATTCAGCATTTCTTCCACATGCTGTTGGATGACCTTCCGTTCTTTTACGGAGACTCGGTACGGCGATCGGTGCACAGGGAGCACGTCGTCCTCGGTGACGATGCGATGCTTCGCAACGGTGGTTTGGCGGACCTTCGACGACGTCGCGAAGCAGTCGCTCTATTCGGCGAGGAGGTCACTTAGCTGCCGTCTTTTTGGGCCTGAAAGCTTGGGGTTAACGTCAAGCAGCGCTGGCGGTGTAGTGTCTTGATGAGCTGGCAATGATTCTTCAGCAATCGCGACGATTTCGAAGGAGTTCCGAAGTTCCTCGACGTGGCCCACAGCAGTACCTTTTGTGAGGTGTTGCGTTTCTTTTCGGAAGTTTGTCACGAAGACCACGGTGCGCCTATCGTGAAGTTTAGTCACTCCTCTTCCGACGCCTATTCCTCTTCCTAGGAGCAATTGAAGGCTGCCTTCCAGAACAACTTCGCTGCAGGTAGCTGCATTGCTTACGACGGGTACGACAACACTTGATCGCAGTGGCAGGTTCACGTGGTCGGCAGCGACTCGGCCGGTGGCTTACGATGTTTGGGGTTTCTCTGAAGGTGGGATAGACGTCCGCAGGGTCCATCTGTTTTCACCAAGGTCGATGACGGCACCGTATATACACAGAAAGTTCATGCAAAAAATGACGTCTCTGGCACAGTCTTGTAGAATGACGAATTTCACAGGGCACGTATCACCGTGGATCTCGACGCGAGCGGTGCATCTTCCGACTGGTGTGACAAGATGCCCTCCAGCGGTTTGTATTTGAGGTCCATCCCACGGCGTTGTCACTTTTCGTAGGCGGCGAGAGAGCCTCCCACTCAAGACTGAGTAGTCTGCCCCGGTGTCCTAGAGTGCCGATACGTCAAGGCCGTCGATAACAACGTTTAGGTTGTTGGACACCGTTGCAGGGGCGTCGAAGCGCTGGGGGGCGTCGGGAGAGTGGGAGTGCTCCGGTGTTCTTGGAGGCTCTTTGCTTCCGCCGTTTTTGGCAACGTCCCCTCCAGGCGTTGCCGCACGTAGTTTTCCTCACGACGCAGAGGAGGCAGGCTCCCTCGGCGGGGTCGTGACGCTGGAGACGCTGAACGTCGTGGCGAAGGGGAGCGGGCTTCCCGGCGGAGAGACGACACTGGAGAGGGCGAGCGTCGAAGGTACTCCTCGATGCCGCGAGGGTGTTCGTCGTACCTCGGGCGTGGGTCGTTTGGGTGGAACCCACGCAGGCCCATTTGCCGGTAGGGACAACGGCGGTAGACATGGTCGGCCTCCCCGCATTGGTAGCAGATGGGTCGTCGATCCGCTGTCCTCCACACGTCGGGTTTCCTCAACGCCGGCTGTTCTCTGGCGTACCAACGCAGGCGTACCCCCGACGCAACGTCGTCGTTGCGTCGGGGGTACGCCTGCGTTGGTGGGTCTCGTCGTGGGGCTACCGGGTAATGTTGAACAGTTGGCGGCGGTCGTCGGGCCACTGCGGCGTAGGTCAGCGTAGGCTCATCGGCTGAGGCCACGGTGAAAGGGGTATCCGGCAGGAACGCTGGCTGAACCTCGTCCCAAACAACCACGGTAATGGAGATTGAGGCCGGGCGCTGAGCAGTCGGCAGCAGCTTCTTAAGCTCCTCGCGGACGATGTCGCGAATAAGTTCACGAATGCCCGTGGTGTTGTGGGCAAGGTCGCAAGGGGACTGCGAAATCACGCTGACGCCTGGTAGTCTCTGGCAGTGGCTGGCCCGTGCTTGCAGAGCATGTTCGATATTTGTGGCTTCCGTGACGAATCCTTGAACGGACGTCGGTGGGTTGCGCATGAGTCCGCCGAAGATATCGTCCTTCACGCCGCGCATCAGAATACGCAGCTTCTTTTCGTCGGTGGCCTGAGGGTCGGCGCGGGAGCTCAGGCGCAGGACGTCTTCCACAAAACTCGTGACGCTCTCAATGGGGCGCTGAGTCCTAGATTGCAGCAGATCTTCGGCCCTCTCTCTCCGATGTTGATTGGTGAACGTACGCGTCAGCTCGTTCTTGCAAAGCTCCCATGAAGTCAAGGAAGCTTCGTGGTTTTCGAACCAGCGCCTTGGAGTCCCTTCAAGTGAGAAATAGAGATTCTGCTGGCGCTGTTCGTCACTCCACCCGTTGCGGCGAGCCACGAGTTCGTACTGGTTGATCCAGTCTGCGACGTCCTCGTAGGTCTCGCCGAGGAAGGGAGAAGGCGTTCTTGGAGCGACGGGCAGGACGACAACGGGCGGGGTGGTCATTGTCGTGATCTTCTCCTTCGCCTTGTGCTGCAGGGGTCCGGATTCCGGGAGTTGGACTTCGGTACGGTGGCTTCTTCGGGCTTCGGCGTCCTCGACGAAGGGTAGCCTTCCGGGTCTGAGCACGTCGCTTGGCCGGGATGTCTTCGGAGGGGTACGCTTAACGGGCATAGAATGCACTACCCCGCACATCCACCAAAATGTCACGAATGACAAGTGATGAGGCGATAATGACTGAAGAAATTAAACGTTTAATGGGGACGAACTTGTGCCCAAAAATAAAAGAGGAAAAAGAAAGATAACAGAGCGTCGCGGGCGTCGAAGCAGCAGGATCGAACGCTCAGGCGAAACTGGCTCCGGCTTGCCACGCGGAGCCGCTTTTGTACACCCGTGGGCTTCTGGAGCATTCGGCGTAGAAGGTTCGGCGCGTAGGTTCGGCACGCAGCTTCTTCTTGATTTTCCCCAAGTAGCTCTCAAAGGGGAAAGCGCTGAAGGTGTCTAGGCACTGCTCGGGAAGGTGGCTCAAGGTGTGAAGTTTATAAACAAGCTGCTTCTCTCCATACAGCTTGCCAAACTCTTGAACAAAGTACTTGAGCAGCTTCTGGGCAAACTGGTTGTAAACCATGTGGTGTTCAGGTGATACCAGTATGCGCATTGCCACATAAAAGATAAAAAAAAATGTTTGTACTGCTCTAATACTGATATCGGAAACACTTGCCCGACTCTAGTAGGCCATCACTGAGGCGGCTTCGCTGTTCTCGGCTCAGCCCGTTGCCGTAGCCCTGGCTTACCCAATTTCGTAGCAGTCGCCGCATAACTCCGACTCATACAAGATGCATGTATTTGGTAGGGAATAAGGTCGCCATGTCGACGTCGAGTGAGGTGAATGGGGATACACCATTATTATGGTGCTGATCCTCCTGGGACCGAAATGAGGCATCCGTACGTTGTGGTGCATGCAGATTTGGGAATGTCTGTCTGTCGTCGGTGCGTCGGCCTTTTTGGCTGCAACGCTCACAGGCATGGTAGCCGGTGTGTCCTATTATTTTCTTTCACGTAGCTCCTTGAAGGTGCATCACAGACCACCACTGTGTGGCTCACATCTATGTGAACACCCCTGAATACCATACCATTGCAGGTGAGCTTGGCAATTTCCTCCAGGAATGTCTCCAGATACTTTTGCAGGCTAGGTGGCTTCCCAGCACCACAGTACACGCTAACCATGAACGGCGGCGATGACTTGACGTTCGTCACTCGGCACAGTATCGGCTATAAACCAACCTGGCTGCTCCTGTACAACAGAAGGCCATCAATGTTGACTTGCAGCTTCAGCTCACTAGGAACAGGTCCGGGCTTCAAGACTTGCCGGATGCCCTCCGCAAGGCTGAAATGCACAAACAAACGACTGCGGTCGGGATCAGCTTTCCACTCGGTCCGCATCATTGTCCTCGCGTCCTTCCGAAGGTCAGCGATGCCTCGTCGCCGACAGAATCCCAGAACATCGTTAATGCTTCCGTGCGTCAGGTTGTGCTTGAGGGCGATGACAACGAGCTCTTCGCTTGCTGAGATTTTGTGTACCGGAGGCGCATCAGACGATGCTTCAACGAAACTGGGTCCTTCCTCCTACTGCTCCGATTCTCCACTAGATTCACTAGAGGTGTCGGAAGTCAGAAGGTAATCGTTCGAGATGTGCAGGTCGCCGTCATCAACTGAACTGCAAGTGTCCTCGTCGTCACCCGGACCGCACCCCGTAGGCTGCGCGTCTTCGTCGCGATCGACACTGAGAGGAAAACTCCCCTGTCCGCTGCCACCAGCGCAAACGTCGTCTGTGAAGGCTTCGCTTCTTGGTTTCTTGTTGCTCGGGGACTTCGGTGCTACAACTGGAGGCGGAGGCACCGTGGTCTGTCGCGAGATGCCCAGTTCCGCAAGGACCTCGTCATACTCCTGCATCATGACTCGGCACTTTGTCCATTTGGAGCTCATCATAAAGAAATGAAGCGAACAATTCACCTGAACCAAGGAAGCTGCTCGCAGTTCCGAGCTGTGGGCAACGGCGAGCAACAAAGCCACAAAGCCCACCCTGGCTGAGCCAGCCGAGCCAGGCCGAGCTACAGCCGAGCCAACGGTGAGCCGAGCCGGGCCGAGCCGCCGGTTATACACGCCATGTTCGAAAACCTATTCGATCCTATTTCTCAGTAAAGGTTTCTTACCCCAGGCGTTCTAAAACCTACAAAGATCTACCCGCATCCAGGGGTGCTCCATCGGCTACAAAAATGTACTATTGGCCCTTCACCTGGCAGATGCCGAGCGCTCCGCGCTAGCGGCTTGGCCTCCGTGAGCGATCGGTCACGTGATCCACCCCATGACACGCATTGTTGACACGGACCGTGTTGCAAAATTTACTCGATCTTACTCCAGGGTAAAACTTCTGTACCTTGGCGTTCCAAAACCTCCCCGCGTCCAGCGTTCTTCAATCTGTGTTGTCACGTGACACAACCCGCCGGAGTAACTCGGATCCATTTTTGGTAAGATTTGGAACACAGCCACGCGATGCGGAGCCAATCGAGCGTAACGCTCCCAGCGCCACCTCTTTCAGACAGTCTGCTGTCTTGCTGAAAGTATAGCTCCTGATCGAAATGCATGCTTTCATACAAAATTTCGATTGTTTACTACTTGATTAACGCTGACACGATGAAGACAACTAGAAGTACCTGTACGAGCCGTAGGATGCAATACACTTAATGCTAAATTACCCAAGCATCAACGTGAATGGAGGGATTGATGTTCCACGCGCCACACAGCCTTCCCTGTAATAAAGGTTCGAAGTAAATAACCAAAAAAGCGTCGACGAACGCGCGTGCAAGATACAATTTGTTTTAGGCATTTGCTTTAGAAAAGCTAGTACTGCTGAGGCCAGGACATGCGGCGCGTAGAACACCAATCCCTGCATTCTCCTTGATGCATTGGTAATTTAGCAATAGGTCTATTGAGCAATGCCAGACACGTATGTCATAGCCGCTTCGGTGGCTCCGACGCGAAATTGCCGGCCTACGGATCCCCATGTGGCGCGTTCGAATCCCGGCCGAGGTGCCCGCAATCTGACGGAGGCTTATTGCAGAGAAGGCGCCATGTAACCGAGCTTTCGGTTGCACGTGAAAAGATCCCCAGGTGGTCGAAATTATTCCTCAGTCCTCCGCTGGGGCGTGCCAGATGTCCGTCGTTGGTTTGGAACGTAAAAAAACTTTAAATTTGACGTTTGCCGTAAAGCGTTCGTCACCTCCGAAGGCGACTTCCATCTGCGGAGTATTTGGGTATTGTCATCTAATTATTCCAGTTATATTACAGAGACCACACAGCGAACAAAAGACATACCTAGCTCTTCATCTGAATAGGCGCGCAACAACGTCTTCTATGTTGCGCGATATCTTGGGCTTCTTCGCTGGCAAGGCAAACGACTCGGCAAACACTCCGCCGAGAACTGCCTCGTCGTCACTCAAGCAGGAGCTAAGCTCCTGCTCGAGTGATGTTGCTGCGTTTCATTAGACCTGAAATTAACTGGAACGATGTCATCGCCACAGTATTCTCGGGCGAGTCGGTCATGACGAGAGGAACGAAACAGCACAGCGAGAGCCGACCCAGCAATCGAAACGAAGAAGCCGCGAAACCCCTTCACTCTCCCATGGGAACGCTGATAACGAAACTGAAATGTTGCGAGGGACTACAGATCGTACTCCCCCGGAAAAGGCTGCGTAGAGTACTACTCCAGACCGCTGGACGCGCTCGGCGAGCGCACTCCGAGCGCTCGCTATTGGCCATGTAAAGGAGCTAAGGTATTTTGCACTTTTATTGAGCTTCAAGAATGCATAATTATAATGGTATACATCCTCGCATTCTCTTAGATATTTTTGTTGCAAAATTGATTTTCGCTTATTAGAAGTTATATTTTACCATGCAAGCCTTGTAATATGTCCAAAGGCGGCGCGCTGGTCGACCTAGTACCTTCCCATGATGCGCCGTGGTGCGAGATTTGGAATTCCGGATGGGTCTTTGTTAGTACAGTGCCTCGTTAGTATTCTTCGGACGCCGCTTTATTCGATTCTGCTAAACTTCTAGGTTGCGTGAGTACGTCTGGGGTTCTTGTTTTTCTTGCTCACCTCTTTATTGCTATAAGCCGTTTCCACATGCGTCTTTATAAGCGGAATAACTCGGGGCATAGTGTGTCTTTGAGCACGTGTGTTCGGTGTGTCTCCCCAAAAAAGTTTACACGCTAAAATAGCCCGCAAAAATCAGAAACTTGCCAGATCAAGTTGTAACTTCTCTCAAAAATGGCTTTCACTGATTGAATTTTCGTGCTAAAATTTGAAGTCTCAACTCCAAAAACAAAACAAAAAGTGACACCCCGAGCCAAAAACGTAGTGTCTAGAGTACCGTCCGACGGTACTCTTGCAGAGCGTTCAAGTGCCGTCCGACGGTACTTTACTCGCGCGTTCAAGTGGCGTCCGAAAGGGTCGTATATAAACCAGTTCTCAAAATGAGTTTTTCGAAGCGGAGTGTAGCGTAATGGTAAGATGTCTGTCTCATAAGCTAGCGATCCCCGGTTCTTTCCCAGGTTTGATCCTCAGTGCGGGCTTACTTTTTTTTTTTTTTTTCTCGAACATTTTATTTTGCCGACGCAGCTGGCGATGTTTACATTTATTTTTTTTTTACGATTAGCACAGGGAAAATGGAATGTTGTCGCCGAAATTTCGCTGAGCTAATTGGAACAGGTAGCCGGCAGTAGCCAGGTGGCGCCACGAGAGTACTGTATTCAGCGCCTCAAGCGGAGGCGTCTCTGTAAAGGGGGCGGCCAGTTTGCCCGTCGGTCCTTTGCGAGCGGCGGCGACCCCGATTTCAGCAGTCCCCGTGTGCACCTGCGTCCCTGCGTGCCATGTCCCTGGTTCTTTTATGCGGTTTTTTAAGGCCATCGGGAGCCTTGATAGGTCCAAGTGTTGAGAGAATATTCTAGAGTCGTCATTTGGACACCAGTTTGAGTTGTCTTCACTACTTGTGGCCGCCCGATCGGTCTGTGCTTCGCTCGTCCCCCAGGAAGTGACAAAACACAAGGAGAAGGCAGCGAATGGGTTTATTGTACATCCCGGTTGCCCGTCTTCGAGAGCCGGCAGTCCGGACCCGCCGACCCTAGTTGTCGCCCGTCGTTCCGTTAATTCACACTGGAATCGGATCCGCGTTCGAAAAGCGTTCGCGAAGCGGTTGCCCGAACGCGGTTGTATAAATATCCAGTACAATTGCACGCGCACTCGATAACATCAAGTGCGCGTGCAATTGCACTAGATCTTTATACAACCGCATTCGCAACCGCTTCGCGAACGCGGATCCGCTTCCAGTTTAAATGAGCGGGTTCAGAGCTCACAGTCGGAGCGCGTGTCCAGGCATAGAGTTATTAAAATGCACGCTAGAGGTTCAAGCGGCGCTAGTGTTCTGCTGCAAATAGACCCTTTCCGGAATTCAGTGCCATCTGGTGACTCAAATGGCAGTTTTTGTTTTACTATACTAATGGCGGCAATGAACCTGTGGTCTGCAGTATTTAATGGGGCACCGTCACTCAAAGGTCAACGGTAAACGAGAATGTGCACTTCACTACAATTATTTTTCAATCTCTTTTAGTGTCAATGGTGAAACAAATGCATGCAGTCGGAACGAAGCGCCAACCCACACAGACGTCTTGATAGAGTTCTATACATCATGGGGCTTTGAAGCCGAGTGTGTGCTACTAACACATTGACTGCGACCAGGTTAGAAATGAACGCTTACGCAGCTCTTGCGTCCAATTCCTGCTTCACGCCGCGCTAACATCTAGAATGTATAGGCCTCGAATCATCTCCTTAGGAGCATCTTCAACTTCTTCCTTCATCAGTAAAGAGAAGGCCGCCATTAGTATAGCACATATGCCGTTTTCAGATGATGATGATAGTGATCAAAGTGGCCAGACTGAATTCCGGAAAGGGTCTAGTGAAGCAGACAGCAACCAGTCGGTAATTGACTTCCGGTAATGCATTTCTATGGGAAAAAGCGAGTGCATTTTCTCGCTGCGCTCGATTATAAGAGCAAATATCACGAATATTTGTACGTACTGGCACATTGGAACATTTCTCAGTCACGCACACAAAATAATTGGTCAGTTACGGCGTTTTTATTTGAAATTCATGGCATAAAAAACGGTGCTAAAACCGCTTCCTACATGTATTTATGTGCACTGTCGGGCACTGTTAGCGCGAACACGGCATCGGCGCTTTCCACCATGGTGATATACATGTCAAACGAACGAAGGACATGTGGAAAACCAAGAGAGACGGCAAAAACTACGCACTAACACTGGATAAGTAACTCCTTGTGCATGCAGGCGATCAAAATAAATTGAAAGACACGTAATATAGTCCGATTTGCAATGAATAAGTACTGCTTTATTATTTCTGCGGATGAATATGTGCGAAGATGCTTGTTCTGGGTTCAAATCATCACCCACACGCTCCAAATCTTTGCAAATAGGGAGAAGCCAAAGAGCAGGTGCCCGATAAAAACTGCCTAAGTAATAATAAAAAGGCACACCTTTCGTAGTCCACGCACTTTATTTCTTACATTCAAATGTTTTAGAGCGCAGCTCTTGGGCGCCCGTCTCCGGCTTGAGCGGCGTCGACGTCGCCGTCGCCGTCGCCGTCGCCTTCGGCGTAACCGCGCGGTGCATTATGGGTAAATTTTCCCGAAGGAACCCGAGGTCCTCCCGAGGTCCTCCCGAAGGAACCCGAGGTCCTTCGGGAGGACCTCGGGTTCCTTCGGGAGGACCTCGGAAGGACCTCGGGTTCCTTCGGGAGGACCTCGGAAGGGCCTCGGGTTCCTTCGGGAGGGCCTCGTGAGGACCTCGGGTTCCTTCGGGAGGACCTCGGGAGGACCTCGGGTTCCTTCGGGAGGAATTAGGGGGGGGTCACGTGACGATGACGTCATCAGTGATGATGACGATGACGATGCGGATGCCGATGACGTCATCACTGACGATGACGATGGCGATGCGGATGCCAATGACTTCATCGGCATCCGCATCGTCATCGTCATCATCACTGATGACGTCATCGTCACGTGACCCCGCCAGGACCTTGGGTTCCTTCGGGAGGACCTCGGAAGCACCTCGGGTTTCTTCGGGAGGACCTCGGAAGGACCTCGGGTTCCTTCGGGAGGACCTCGGGCTTCTTCGGGAGGACCTCGGGAGGACCTCGCGGAATCTAGCGGAATTTTCCCCGCTAGATTTAGCGGAAAAAAATTCCCCGCTAAATCTAGCGGAAAAAATTTCCCGCTAAATCTAGCGGAAAAAGTTCTCCGCTAAATCTAGCGGAAAAATTTTTCCGCTAAATCTAGCGGGTAAAATGCCTTGCTAAATCTAGCGGAAAAATGAACCCGCTAAATCTAGCGGAAAAATTTCCCCGCTAAATCTAGCGGAAAGAATTCCGCGCTAAATCTAGCGTAAAAATTTCCCCGCTAGATTTAGCGGAAAAAATTCCCCGCTGTCTAGCGGAAAAATTTTCACGTTAAACCTAGCGGAAAAATTTCCCCGCTAACTCCCCTATTGAAAATAATTCTAAAGGGCCCATCAGCCTTGAAGGATTATGGGACCGCACAGGCCTTCAAAACCCTTCAAAAATACCCTTCAGATATACCCCTCAGAAAAAACCCTCCAGCCCCACAGCCCTTCAACCCCAACCCCTTAGCCCATCAACCCTTTAGACGCCCAAATTACTGTGAACCGTAGACAAAAATTCAGTTCAAAACGTTATTGAAAATTTATTGCGGACATTGAGTTTTACATGCGTATTAACACCCAAAAAGACAATAAAAACCAACGCTTGTTCAAACCCGGGCGCAAGCAGCTGTCGACGAAAGAGATCATATAAAATAGGAACAACTAACTTCTTTATCACAACGAAAAATATATTTCAAAGTACTCACAATGCCGTTGGGTAAATTCCTGATGTACGGTAGTTCAGCTAATAAAACGGAGCAGGTGCACCTCACGTACACATACACAGTCTCAGTAAGCACGTTTAGCGAAAACCACGAACTCGCAAGCAGATCCCGTCACCGTTGAGAAATTCCGAGCACAGTCACGGTTTCGTCCACGATGTCGTCGGGGCGGCGTCTTCGGCGTATTTTCGCTCGCTGGATTCTTCTGAGGCCGGTCGGACGAAGAGGCGCAAGGAACAAGGCGGGACAGCGGCCTTCATCCGCCGTCTCAGGACCCACAGTGCCATGATCCCGGTGCGTAGGCACTACATGCGGTTGAACGCTGATCCCGGCTGCCAGGCTTGCTGCGAGTAGGCCGACACCGGCCACCATCTCCTTGAATGCGCTGAACACGATGGTGCTCGAGCGGTGCTGAAGGCGGCCAACGCCGAACTGGGGTTCACCTGCGGAACCAAGGAAGAAACGGCACGGATTAAAACAGACCAAGGGGCGAGCCCTCAAAGCAGCGCTTACCTTTCTGGATGTAGGAAACGGTGCGTTCCAGATCTCCATGGCGGTGAGAAACAAACCGCCCACGAGCGGAAAGAAAATGGCTATAGACGCTTTACACACGCGCCAAACTACAGCCGCCATTGATGACCTTCAGTTGTCTTTACCAGATGCCAAGCAACTAAAGCGGGCGTTGACGAGCCTTTACAGAGGTCAGTGCTGTGGAGAAAGACACGGCAGACCCTAAAATGGCAATAACCTGCCCTGCTGTGGTAATGATCAAGTGAAGTAATTGTAATAAAAGGTAACAAAAACTGAAGGTCGCTTATGGCGGCACCCATGCACAGTTGCTGCAAAGCGTCTATAGCGGCCTCCTGACTTCTTCGGCTTCCTCACACCACTCTCTCCCGCCGACCATTGGAGAAGCACGCCGTCCGGAACTGGCGGTATTGCACCCTCTCCCCATTGCCGGGGGGAGAGAAGCGCAGTGTGTGTGTGTAGGCATTGTAAAAGGGGGGGGGGGATTTGAGTTGCCTGTTCGTGTTTTTGGCGACAGCGAAAAAGAGAGGACTTCCGACTCTGGTGAAAAGCAAAATAATTTTGTTTATTTACTTTTTTTCCTTTTTGGGGACAGTCCTCCGCGGGGAAACCGGTTCCCGGCACGAGTCGCTGCCGCTTCGCCCTCGAAACCTCCCCAGCGCAGCGTCCCTGAATTTGGGCAACGCGCTGCTCTCGGCTTGCCCTTTTTATTATTATTAGTGCAACAAGTAAAGCTTGTTCTCCTCAAAACGCCGCTCGGCCAACAACACTCGGCCCGCGCCTTGTCAATTCTCCACATGGGGCGATCGAACCCGTAGCCCCCTTGGCGACCGAACACCCGGCCACTGACAGACGGGTCGAGGAGCCCAGTTGTGTTTGATAGAAGAGCAGTAATAAAAAACTGACCGTACAGACATACGATCGAAATTCTCCATATAATTATTTGTTTTCCCTTTGTGAACAATACGTAGCTATGTTCTAATTCTGCGACATGTATTTTCTCCACCTAGGCCGTGTCCCCACAGAGATCTCAAGAAGCCTGAAGGTTTTCCCGACCCCATTAGAAAAGTTCTTGACAGGGTTTCAGACATTTCAAGGCATTGTAAAGCGGACTTCAGACATTTCAGGAGAGCCTCTGACGGGGCCAACGAACCGACCAGGAAATATCGGTTCACCTTTCAAACATCACAAGAATTCCTGAAGTCCCCTTCACACCCTTTAAAGAATTCCTGAAGTCCCCTCAGAGCGATTTTCAATAGGGTCTAGCGCAAAATATTCCCGCTTAATCTAGGGGAAACTTTTTTCTGGGGGGTCACGTGACCCCCCAAGGTCACATGACCCCCCTTCCCCCGCCCCGAGAACAGGTAACCCTAGTACCCTTCCCTCCTCCTCCTCAAGAGCTGCGCTTCAATTCGGTGTTACAGGGAGTTGTAAACGGCTCTCATTTTTAACCGTCGTAAAGAAGCACGAAGGAGTCATTTTTATAGAGTGACAGGACGGGCCTATTAGCAATATATTAGCGCCACCACAATGCTAGCGAACTTTGAACGCACTCTACATTCATTTCAATCGTTAGTTTGCTTAGAATCGTCGCTCGTTTTTACATACCTGCCATGGAACATAGGTTTGGGCCTGAAATATAGCGACGTTTAACATCATTCAGTTGTAAAGAAAAATGCTGTAATTAAAGCAATTACACTTTTACAATATTAATAAATGTACATACTATCCGGTACAACCGAAATAATAAGAGTTATTCCTGTTATTCTCCGGCGAAGAGACAAATTTCACACGCGTTTTTCCATAGGAATGCACAGGAGCACCGCAAAAGTAGACTGGTTGCTGTCTGCTTCAATTTGCCTCCCGGAAGTCGCATAGACATTAGCGCCAGTTGAACGTCTAGCGTACATTATAATAACTCTATGTGTCCAGGCCTGCGGATCGCCTTTCCCGCGCAAGTGCCCTAGGCTAGCTGTTCCGGACTATCACAGCCAGAGTCTCGCTCCGGAACCACCCCGAGATCATCATGAACTAGGCCAGTATGATCAGGGTTCGCCGCTTCCGCGGGTCCTGAACCGAACTTCGCTGGTTTAATGCTCCCGGAAATCGCCATGGGCCAGACCAGCCAGAACGGCTCTATCGTTCCTGCCCGGCCCCAGCCCTGTGCAGCACGCTCTACCTCCCTCCTTGCCGGCTGGCCCCCGCTCGTGTCTCGCTAGACCATCCTCTTCTCCCGACGCCCGTACGGCACTGGAATAAAAAATGGGTAATTAGAACCAAACTCGGCGTTCTAGAGAACAGTACAGAAGCGTGGTGTAAAAAGGCGACTTGCAACAAAGTCTACGTGTATTCACGCTTCGCACGAGATTTTTCTAAAGAATAACTTCAGCATCCTGATTTCTGTACGCCGTCACACTTGTTACCAGACTCAGCATTAGATTTGGCTGCTGAAACAAACAAAACTTTGTGCTACGAAAATCCACTATTTGAAAACTCGCAGGTTTGGAAGGTTTTGGCTGCTACCATGTGTGCCGAACGGCTTTAGGAGTGCCGGAACGGGCCGACAGGCCTTTCGCTTGAAGATCGGATCGCCCGTATCTCGATGTTACAGCGAGGCAACAATTGGCCCGATTGTTTCTATCGTATTTCCCTAATGTGGCTGTCAAAGCGGCTCTTAATACAACTTGTATAAATATGTTACTTTGCCGAGTAGTCTGCAAAATCAGTTCGTCCGACCACGTTCCAAGCCTCCTGCACATATATTTTCGTTCACTTCCCTCTCCAACAGTTTCTGTAAAATTCACTTACTTGTTACGTCGCACTGCAGTAATCCACTTCTGTCGCCGTGTCGCTTCCCAAGATCTCGAAGGGAAGCGGTGAAGTTTAACGCTTGAGTCACTTTCGCGACTGTGGCCGTCTTTCATGCAGCAGTAGCAACGTTTATTTTTGGGGGGAACTGTAGGAGTTGGCTAGATGTCACAGGAACCCGGTGAGGTTATAGAGACGTGAAGTTGGGACTTACTTTTACGAAAAACGATTCCAAAAAAGCTCACGCCGATCCGAATGCAACTTTCACTCGTGGTTTCTGGATGCGCCCGCCCGCAGCCCCCACGACCCGCGCAGGCCTGGGCTACCCAGTTTCTTTATTTTGCAGCCGCTAGATGGCGCAACGTGTAGCGCCAAACTGCATTGCAGGTTGCCTGTGGGAATTCTTTTCCGGTGGTGCATGGGCCACAACGAGGCGTGGTTTGCCGGCTGGACGCCGCGAAGCGGCGTGTACGACGGGGCCAAATGGGTCAATTGTTTTGTAGTTAGTAGACGCATACTGTCGCCGCGAAGCGGCGTGAACGCAGGCGGGGGGCTGTGTTAACGAGCTCCCCAGTGATACACGCGTCGTCCGACTCTCTTTTGGACGGCACTTGTAGGCGCGATTGGAGTGCCGTCGGACGGCACTGCAGACACAGCCATTTAAAAAAACAAAACAGAACTGGGTTTTGGTTAGCGTCTCCCTCCGTAGTTGAAACACATGTAAAAAGTCTCACAACCCTAGTATTTAGAGTTGAGACATCTAATTTTACCACGAAAATGCAACCAGTGAAAGACTTCTGAGAGAAGTTACAACTTCATTCGACAAGTTTCTGAGTGTTGCGTGCCATTTTAGCGAGTACACTTCTTTCAGGGACACACTAGTTGCAGTGGCGATTTCATTTGCTGGGTTTGACAGAATGTGCCAGGATCCAGGAGCCCGTCAGATTGGTGTGGTCCTGATAGTAGGAGCTATTCAGTACTAAGTCACATAGGCATGTGTTAGGAAATCGATGTAGTTCAAGGGGAGCAGAACAATTGATGTGATGGGTTGATGCACTGATCTCTATGACAATTGCTGGATCATGCTTCCCCCCTTGGTTACTGCAGTGTGAGTGAAGCCACCAGACGACCATCTTGCTCATGGGCAAATTGCAGTTTTGCTAGCGTTGCAGAGACTGGTAACAGCCTGCTGAAGACAGGTTTTCTGCTTGTTCGTCGTCAATCGCCAAAGAAGTTTTTTAAGACCCTGTGTAAGCGTTAAGACTTTCCGTTGACAACACGTGAAAATTTTTACGAAAGCGCAGTGCCGCAGGAAAAACGTTCAACTCGTCGAAAGCAAGTTTTGCCGGTCGCGCGTCGTCGTCAAAGCTTCCTTGGCACGCAGGAGTGCTGCATCTCTGTGCCTTCGAACGCTCGGATACCGATCAAGTTTCAAAGCTATGTGCGTGTGTTTTGGGAGTGCAATGCGCGTAAAGCCACATGTGCCTCTGCAGCAGCGTTTTACATTACTCTGACGACTGGATTTGTAACTTCCGGCTCTCGCAGTCCATAAATGAGCTTGATCCAGCGTCCAGTGACAACAAAAGAGGGTGGGAAGGTACATCTTTTATTACGTCTTTAGACGGTTTACAGGATATGACGCACTCAGCTCCTCATCACTGATCGGTGGTCTGACTCATTATCAACGACTGTACGTGGCATCAAGTTTCAGCGCGGCTTGCCTAATGGTGATTGGTCAGCCGATTGCACACAATCATATGGGCCGCGCCTCAACGATTTTCAGTCTCGCCATCTTGTACTTTTACCTTTGAAAATCATTCTTGCTCCACAGCGTTGTTCTATTTCTGCTGTTATGTGATCCATTCGAGTAGATTTCGAACATAGCTAGAATAAATTGTGCATAAGAGCACCCATACAGATTGTTTCCCCCCTTTATTGATAACAAATCGCCGGAACAGCTGGACGATCCAGAACTCCGCGGCCGATATATGATGCAAAGACATCTACGCTCAACATACGTTCAAAACTTTGCCGCTGCGCCGTTTTTTGATTTTTATCCAAGCGTGTGAAGGCACGAGAGACGCAGCATTTCGGCGTGCCAAGTAATCTTTGATCATGCCGCGAGACCGGCAAAACGTACTTTCTGCAAGTCTCTTTTTTTCCTGCGGCACTGTGCTTTTGTAAATGTTTTCACGTGTTCTCAACGGCAAGTCTCAACGCTTACACATGGTCTTAAAAAATCTTCTTCGGCGAATGACGACGAACGAGTAGAAATTGTGTGGTCAGCACGCTGCCGCCAGCCTCTGCAACGCAAGCAAAACTGCAATTCGTCTACTAGCAACATCGCCGTCCAGTGGCTTCACTCGCGATCGTGGGATGCGCGATTGAGCAATAGTCATAGAGATCAGTGGGGTGATGTTGCTGGCCTGTATAACATGATGGCGCCATGTGTATCGGTCCACGGACATTTCATTGCTAAAGTGGGCAATTTTATCGAAATGCTGACAGTGGGCTATCAGAGTACCGATGTAGCCCTGATCGTAAGTTGTATCGCATGAGCATTGTGCCTGCCGAGAGGGTGTGCTCTCATCGTACGCGTTGCTTTGGAGCGCTTGCTCGTCGTCTGCTACCAGGGGGGAGAAGGTGCCGCCGCTTCCAATGCACCCTCCTCAGAATTTACGGCGCTCCGTGGGGGCCGCCATGTAATAACTCGATACCAGTGTTGCTGCATCTGTAGGTCATCTTTAAGTTAGAGCTGACGGAGAAAATCTGGCCACGGCGCGACGCCGATGTACGCTGGAAGCTAGAGCCTGTTTGCTTTCGTTGTTTTTGTTTGGTCGGAGAAAATCTAGCAACAACGCACGTTCAACATGGCGCCGGTATTGCTTCGGCAGCTTCGGTTTGACCACGTTTGACGCGGTTTTCGAGCACATGTAGCGAAGACGTGACCGGAGAAGTGCCCCTTGATGGTCCCGGAAGACGGAAGGTATCATTCGTAATCGTCGTGTGTGCTTTGAAAGCGAAGGGAGTCACAGGGTCCACGAGTGCGCAACCACAAGCCAAGGTTCACGACAGCGCTCCGTTGACTTCGGCGATCTCGTTCTGTTTGGTGCATAGAGATAGGTGTGGTGCAACACGGCGATGCGGCAAAGAGTTGAAACTTTCGTGGTGTGTGGTGTGGTGCTTGGAGGTAGAAGCCCATACTAACACGAAGCGCAAATTGGTTATTGTGGGGTTGAAATTCAGCGGTTTCAGTCCCGTCGTCGTCAGCTGATCCGGTCCAGCTGGTCCGGGAGGACGCAGTGAGCGCTTTTAAAAGTAAATCTTCCTTCGTTCTGTTTCAAAATGTGGAAGATTCTCGACGCATACCGTGAGTAAAAAGCTGCGGGCGTTTTCAACAAAATTGCGTCGTTTTAATTGAACAATGGACTCCGGATTGTTGTCCTAGACCTGCCGTTCTTATGCTTCGTGTTGTTGGCGTTTGCACAGCGAGGCACACCGCCCAAGTAGATGATTCGGTCCTGCAAACGACCGGTCATACAGAATTTCAGAAACTTAAGTCACCACCTATATTTTCTTGTAAATCTCGTCTGAGTTTGTTGCGCTCGTCATGTGGTGTGAATAAATTAGGGCAACGTTTCCTACCTGCCTGCGGATGCATGAACTGAGACCATTTTTTACGTAGTGAACATAGCGTTTTTTCTTTATTTTGGAAAGAGGTGTTGGGGAATTTATTATGGTACAATCACTTGAGGGTTCAGAAATTGGAGAGAGCGAGCATGCTTTCCCAACTTTGTCTCTTTTCTCTCTGGCATTGCCCCTAGTTTCAAGTTGCAGTTTCAGTAGACATGCCTACTAGTAGGTACAAGCTGCTCTAAAGCAGGTAAAAGACTGCTAAGTCGGGGCGGTGCGGACTCCGTGTTTCGCGCTTTTCGCAAGGTTACTGGGTAAGTGCTTTTGCGAGGTATGCGGAATACACAAACGATTTTGTTACGCCCGTCGGTTGCGTCTCTCCAGCAAAACGAATAAGATGATCTACAAAAGCGCAATCACAAGCCAATATTTACGATAACAGTGCATTTGATTCGGTGGTTCGTGTAGTTGTATTTTACCCTGCTTTCTGCAACACCGTGTCATGGCGAAGAGCTGGAACGTTCACGGATTGTGCTGGGCTACCGGTTGACTTAAAGGCGAATCCAGAACTCCGTTTTTTTTGTTTTTCTTTCTTTGGGGGGGGGGGGGGCAGAACCGCAGTGCACCGACGGCCCCTAGATGTGCGCCGCTGCGCCGACTTTTGGTTCTAAGCCGTGCTTTGAAACCGCCGCCGCGGACTTCAGTCTCGGTTGAAGCGACGGAGTGGTTCTCCAAGTTCAGAGTACAAGTGTGCCTGCTAGGGTGCGGCCTACCCTATTTCAAACCCTCGTCCTTGAGTACCGAGCCTCCTACCATCTGGCAGGCCGGTAGTTGGTGTTATTTCGCGGGATCCACCCATGCCAAATCGCCCTCCGAGAAGGGGGCAGGGGAAGGGGGGGGGGGGGGGCGGTCGTCCCCGCCGCCCTCCTCTTGGATCCGCCGCTGGGTTGACAGAAGCCCGCATCGGCACTGAGTGCACTTGGGCTGTTGTAGTGGTTCTAGGCTGTTGATGCTCAAGCCTTCCATCCGCGGCTTGCCGCCAGCTGATCCGGCTGCTCGACGGTGAGGAAGCGGCGAAAGTTACCTCTGAAGTAAATGTAAATCCTTGTTCACACAGTTATCCGGTGTCAAAGTAGGGGAAGGTCTCCATCATGTATTGAGGGCGGGAACTACGAGCGTTTTGCATTGCTTTCGTAACCGAAACCAGAACAGCGAGATAACTGCCTTGCGCACTCTAAAATGATGAAAGTCGTCAAAAACCCGTTTCTAGGTTTCAAACAAAGTAAACAAGACAAATATAATTCAACTTCGTTGTCTGTATGCAGGAGGACTTATGTAACACAACAATACATTCTCGTTCCAAAACAAAAAAGAAAGTAAAACTCAGTCCGCCGTATATGGCAGCAACTTCTCCGCTGCAAAACCTATGCTGGCAACGTAAGCGGTTTTAATATGGCAGCCTCCGCTTTGCGCCGCGTTCCCTTTCCCTCCTCCCCCCCCCCCCCCCCCCCTGTCTGCTACACGGCGCATGTCGTGTGGAAGCGGAGGGATGAAACTGCGTACAACTGAAGCTTAAAAGGGCACTAAAGTCATTTTTGAAAAAGGTCGTTTTTGATTTTATATTGTAAATCTTGTAATGTTTCAAATGTGTCAGTTCCCACATATATCAAGTCCTATGATACAAAACCGGCTATTCATCTCGGTGCAATAGTAAAACATGTGGACTCATTTTTTTTTTCAGATTTCATTGTGTGGACCAATGAAAGCCCTACTACATGCACAGATTCCGAATGATTTTATTATAAGTTTTCTGGAAGAGAGTCCGATAGGTACACATTCCGATAAGACTCCTCTTTTAACCGCAGGCGAAGCCATCGCTTGCAACTCACCGACAAGCGCCCTTCGTCGACCACTCCACTCGGAAGAGACTTCTTCCCAAAAAGGGCGTGTCGCGATTTTTGAACACGTTTTTAACAAGTAAATGCTCTACGCTCGATTGTGGTTTCGGGCTTGTTGACATGCTTAGAGCGTTTATGTTGAGTCGTCACCACAAAAGAACGATCTCAGAATCAACTTCAGTGCCCCTTTAAAAAGTCCCTGCAAGGAATTTTTTACTGTCTTTTTTTTTAATTTGCCCTGAACCTGAACGCCCTGAACGTAGTAGCTAAATGAAACTTTTCTCAAATTTTGCTTTATTTTAAAAGTTATAGGCAAATTAGATTTACAAAAACAAGCAAAAAATGACATCCTTCATGACGCCCTTGGTCGCGTGAGTCGCCGTGAACTAGAGGAAGGGTAGTGAGCTCAGCGAGCGGCCATGACTGCCGCCGCACTCCGTGTCGATGGCTCGAGAGGGCGCCACTAATGCATGTTCTGGATAGGCTGTGTGAAGCGGGTAGCCAGGGCGACTCACATTGCATTTGCTGCGCGATTCAACAATAATTCGGCATGGCACTTCATTGGCCACCAAACGACAGCAAACACGGAGTAAAGATCAGTTCAGAATGGGAGCCACTTCGCGCTGCCATACCGCCAAAGGGCCGAACCGAAAGCCAAAGCTGCTGGCCAAAGGTTTTGGGAACCCTCGGAACCGGTCGGATCCGTGAACCTGTGTACGACCCCAGCATCGCCGCGTACATCCAGGACCTTTTTACGCTTGCCGCTCTTCGGTGCCTGATCCCGAATTGAAGGTAAACGTTCGGCAGCCCTCTGCCTGGTTAGGAGTAGACATGAAGCGAAAAATAAGGACTCTAACCAAAAATTTATTAAACATTTACCCGACGTTTCGGGACCAGTTTGGTCCCTTGTTCACGGGTGAGTGACGAAAAGAAAAGAACACGTGTCATCTAAGTGCACATACGGATGTAGGGGGCTTTGCTCACGTAACGCAGTCCCGAGACGCAGCTGCTGGGCAGGGGGCCCGAAGAACGATTATCATTAACCTTTGTGTGCTGGATAAACCAAGACTCAACGAAGAGCCGCTTTCGCCAATTCTTCTCCAAGGCCAGCACGGTGAGGGGTGAGAGAAGCCTCCACAGGCTTCTCTCACCCCTCACCGGAAAGACTCCAACGTACGTGCAAAACTCTGGTAACTTCATAGAGCTTGTTTCCGATTTAGAGCTACGTGACGACGAGAGCCTCGTCTCTTTTGGCGTGGTATCTTTATTCACCAGCATCCCGGTGCCATTGGCGGTGTCTGTTGCAAGAAGCGCTCTGTCGGCAGACGAAAAACTCCCGGAGAGAACGTGCCTATCGGTTGACGAGATTTGCCGACTACTAGAGCTCTGCCTGAACTGCAGATACTTCTCATTCTACGGGAAGTACTAGAAACAAACCAGCGGCACAGCCATGGGGACAGCCATATCTGTGACAATGGCAAACCTCACAATGCAGGCCATCGAACGCCAGGCTCTCGAAGCTTTCGAGCCTAAACCCAGAACGTTCCTGCGTTACGTGGACGACTGTTTCTGCGTCGTTAAAACCAGCGACGTGGATCCTCTTCTAAAGCACTTGAACTCGGTGGATGGGTCGCTACAATTCACGGTCGAACGCGAAGACAAAGGTTCCCTTCCCTTTCTGGATGTACTGGTAACCAGGAGTGGCAGTGGGCTAAGCTTCTCTGTTTACAGGAAGCCAACTCATACTGGCAGATACTTGGGGTTTGATTCCCACCACCCCCGATGTCATAAAGCGTCGGTGGCCTCTGCACTCTTCAGGCGCGCCTTCGCCACCTGCTCTACAAAGAAAAGCCTCCAGGAGGAAATCAAGGTCGTTACATTGGATCTCCGCAAGAACGGCTACCCTTAACGGTTTATTCTTCGGATACTCGAGAAATCAAGGCATCCACTCCTAGGGCGCAGCAGTCCCCCCTTCCAATCGCGTCTGTGTCCCCTACATTAGCCACACCAGCGAGACCCTTTCCCGCGTCCTCGGTCGCTACGGGATTGCGGTGACTCATAAGCCCGTGTCGACAATCGGTCATCGTCTCCCCCTTCCGAAGGATCGGCCCCCCAAAGAAAGGGCCCAAGTCTTGGTCTACCGCACACCATGCAAGGATTGCCCGGCCTCATACGCTTGGCAAAAGTAAGAACTTTGCAGAGAGGCTTACGCGACACAAATATGATGTCCGGAAGAAGGATGTGGAGGCGAGCGCCCTCGCGGAGCACGCAGAAGCTGCCGGCCACACTGTCGACTTCGAGGAAAGCACCGCGCTGGCCTTGGAGAAGAATTGGCGAAAGCGGCTCTTCGTTGAGTTCTGGTTTATCCAGGACACAAAGGGTAATGTGAATCGTTCTTCGGGCCCCCTGCCCAGCAGCTACGTCTCGGGACTGCGTGACGTGAGCAAAGCCCCCACATCCGTGTGTGCACTTATGGCGAATTCGCGTGGTTCTTTCTGCGCGCTCTCGAGCGCTCTTTCCAGAGCGCGCGAAATCGCGTGGTTGAAAGAGTGTGCTCGGGCCTGATCGGGTGGTTCATTCCCAGGGCGCCTCTCCCTCTCAGCGCGCTCTCCGGCACTCCGTCTGTAGCCGTCAGAGTGCGGAGCGGCGCAGGTGTCACGTGGTACTTGGATGGGGGTCACGTGGTTTTGTTGACGACGGCCCGCAGTGGACTGTGGTGGTGTGCGAGCTCCGGCATGACGGTGATTGATATGTGGTTCTACGAAGTGCTTGTGCATTCGACGGTGCGAGGATTACAACGGACGGGACGACATTTGTTTGCGACCGTAACAGGAAAAGCCGACATGAGAAGTGTTCCCAGCGCTATCACAAGATTGTTCATCTCACGGCGGTGAACGCTAAGTCTAACCGACGACGAAACAGCTCGCGGAGCTCGCCGCTGTTTTACCGGATTTTGTAGTCGCTTCAAGGAATTTTTTAGGTTTAATAAAAGTGCGTTCAAAGGTTTGTGTTGTAAAATAAAGGGAGAGCCGAATATAATGCACTGTGATTTGTGTCACACTGCGATGCTTGCACGATATTTCGCATTGAGAAAAATGCGGTTTATTAACCATTTTATATTCGCCTGCCCAGTCGTACGCATGACCGCTATCGCAGCGCGTTCAATGCCGAAAACGCGATGAGTTGACATCTGTTTCCAAGCGTTGGTTTTCATTCCGTTCTGCAAAAATGAATTTGCATACTGTTGTTTTCTTTTTTTACATTCCGATGAGTAAAACAATTCACGACAAAACCGTTATTTCATCACGTTGCGAGCATAAATTTTGCTCAATCGTCCACCGTACGCTGTAAGATCGTGTTGTTTTTAATGCATTATCAGTGTCCAGAATTCTTAATTGCGTGACTGGTCTGAGAGTCTCGGAGCGCTCTGAAGCCAGCAGTTATGACCGGCTGAAAAGGATCCCGAGTAGCTCTGGCGGCGAGGAGGGGGCGCTCTGCTGAATCGAGGTCAGAGGAGAGAGGCGACCAGCCGAATTCACCATTAGACGACACGTGTTCTTTTCTTTTCGTCATTCACCCGTGAACAAGGTGCCTGATCCCACTACACCTTCCTAGTATGCGCCGCTTTTTTCCACCGTCTGTTGGCGGGTATGTCGACGGGTCATTTTTTGTTCCCGTTTTTTATAAACTGCATTTGTTTCTTTTCTGATCTAAAATACTGAACAAAAACTTCTTTTATAAATAACAGAAACGGTTCACGACACTTATATTTTGTATTTCGACTAAAAAGAAGCTTTTAGCGGCTCTGACCAGTAGCAAGCCCAGGACCAAAGACCTCACATTTTGCGCGCTTTCGTCACCGTGGGTCGCCCCCGTAGGCGGAGGGGGTTTCCGCGTCGTCCTGTTAAAATATGACGCGCTGATATTTAGTTACTCTCTCCGTGCCCGCTGGCTTGCCGGAACCCCAAGAGACGTGGAAACCGCAAAAAAGGTAGACGCTTAAATATGACTGCAGGGCCCCTTTAAGGCCGATTTCTCCAGGCCGTGTCATTATCCTACGGGGAAAACTGAATTTACATGGTCCCTATAGGTTACGAAGACCTAGAGGGGATGATTTGGAAGTGACGAATGTACCATTATTTTTAACAGCAAGTTGTACTGCCTTGCCGAGATTCCGGTTTGTTCTGGATTATGGCATACATATGGGTAGCTTTGCACTTTTATGAATATTTATGGTGGTACCCAACAGTGGACTTTAGCAGAACTTGCCAGAGTGTCACGAATTGGGACATAAAGGAACAAGCAACCAAGAAATCGTTTCTTTGCATTTAGTGTGCAAATATTCTGTTTTGAATATTTTGAGTATTGTTGCATGTCACTTGAAAAACTGGCAACATGAAATGGGTTAATAAATCTCAATCTTGTCAAATACGACCAATATCAATGCCCAACATATTTTCATCTAGGAGAGTCATACGCAAGTAATTTTATTGTGAGGTTCGTCATCCGTAAGCTTACAAAAACTGTGGCCATCCTGGATTCCAATCGGTTGCGCAGGATATGTGAGCTAATGAACATCCTCTCCTGCTGCTGCTTCCTCGGGGTAGGATGGACAAGCCATTTGCTGTCATCAGATTTCCGGACGAAGAAGACTGCCTGGCAGTCGTGCCGTTGAGCTGGCTTTTAAAACAGAAAGGTATGTCCGCCTGGCCGCTTCCTCCGAAGGGGTCGAGGGTGACCTCCATGGTAGAACGGGAGGTGCCACCAGGCATCATCGGAAGTGGGTGGGAGATGTTCCGATGCACTGTTACGTCATTTTCAAGTCAGTACTTATTTTGTACCTTTTTTCCTCTGCATGAATTTGGGATGACAATTAAGTTCTACCTATCCGAAAGTTAGTAACTGTGAGGGCTTTTTAGATATTGTTCAGGACATTTGCAGTAAAGCCCATCTAATTTATAGTTTCCAAAGTCCCTATACTCACTGATGACACAACTAAAAACATAGCGCACCCATCACAACAGAGGGGAGGTGAACAATAAGCAGCACAAAATAACTACAAACAACCGATTCGCTCGTGCTTGTGTGCCTACGTAACAACAATGTTGCCAGCTTTTTGCACTCTGCATTTTTCACGAATTGTAAACAGTGAGATTCTCGAAGTTGTGCTATGTTATAATTACGGTTCCGCGTTCTCGAATTTATTTTTCTCAAATTCGGCAAACTTTTTTTTTTATTTTCTATCAAAATTTTTGGCTTTTTTCGGGGAATATATCTACAAGAGAAACTTTACAGTCTTTTCCTTTCGGTGAATATGTATTGACCTCACACTTTTCCAGCATGTTTGTCCAAACTTAATTATTTCAAGCCGCACGGAAGCACTGGCAGATATGAGAAGCATATTCTAGGCTCTTCCGTAGGGAGGACACATAGCTTAGAGTTCTTTTTTCTCTTCAGGTACCCCCCTTCCAGAAAAATATCCATGATATGCAGGAAAAACAATCCACGTAGAATATTCAGAACACGACAGGAGACATATGGTATACAAAAACTGGATCACGAAGCCGAAAAATTCTATCCAGACGACAAACAAAAAAAAAAACAGCCTAAATGCCATCGGAGCACTTCGCTGTCAAGTAGACAAGCTGACTATAGTAATGTGCCGACAAATACCCCTCCCCCCCTTCCTTCCCCTCCGTCGTCACTCCCAACTTGGCATGCAATGCCGCTCTAATACCCGTGCCACACGAGCAACTCTATTGCCATTTACAACGAATGACATTTGTGTGATCGGCGAATCAGCTCGCAATCTATCGCGCGTGGAATGCGCTACGCCCGGAGGGTCACGCGCTGATTGGCTGTTTGCTCAAATGTCATTCGTTCTCAATGGCATTTGAGTTGCCCGTGTGGCATGGGTATAAAATACTTGCCTTTTCGGTTAAAACCGAATGTCGGAAAAGGGATTCGGCATACTTTATCGGTTTTTATCGGTTGGAACTGAAAACGCTGAACCCTGATATACGTGTATTCTAATATTTGTTTTCAGGGACCTACCATAAGGCACTAAAAAGACTAGGAGGCTGGTGAGCAGCTCTAAAGTTGAAACGTCGGAGGTTTCAGGTAATAAAAATATTCATAAAAAAGAGCTGAGAGTGAAGTAACGGGATATTCGACATGGATGTATATTTCTTTAATTTGTCTAGCCCATGAAGACGAGGATGAGGAAAAGACACATTCATCATTTAGAGTGTCGTCACTACGTAAGCAATAAAATAATACTATTGTGAATTTAACTGAATGGTTTTATCAAGTAGTGTTCATTTTTTCGTCTGAAACCTAAATTGCTTTGTCATCATTGTGCTTCAGGCCCATGGCACACATTAAGTAACAGTGTCTGCCTGGGGCCTGAGCTTTCTATGTGAATGGTTTCGCCTTTGACGCATTTGCACGCTGCCTTGCCTTCTGTCGCCCTCTTTTAAACGTACTATACACCGCAGGTCAAATGATGTCTTTCATTGATCGTCTCTCGCAAACATGCATATATCATGCGAGCAGCTAAGCACTATTCAAACACAGCACATTCTATGGCTCTCCGGTTTTGTCAGTTATAAGGAAGTTTAAATTTATTTGCGCTGTGAGAAGGCCTGCGTACAGTAGGCATTAGTCTGCCTCGTGAGAGCCACGGCGATGCACTGACAGGGTGTCTAACCAACCTGGAAAACTTGAAATTGTCAGAATTGTAAAGGAAACTAAAAAAGTTGCCTAAATCAGGAAAAACAACCAGTGAAAGTGGCACAGTGGAATGCAACAAAGCTCCACGAACCAGCATTGGCACGGCCATGCTGAATAATGTTGCCCAAACTGTAATCCTTCAGCCGAGAAAATGGTTTGGAATTTTTATTGAGATAGTAAGGTTGAGGCCAGATTTGTCGGGGAACTTGAAACAAGTAATTTGGTAGACACTCTGACTGAGTAACCTGCTGTGCCTAATATCTCGGGCGATGGTGTCGTACTGTATGGTTCGGTTCAACTTGTGGGATGATTTGTCGGGCGATTTGTTTACAGGAACGGCTTGTCATCATATGAGGTGGTGACCACATCTGCCCCTTCACTCTTAAAAAAAAGGAGTCCAAAGGGAGTCACTGCTTCCATGACTCTCTTTGGCACTTTCTACTCTCTTAGAGAGTCAATATTTCGTGCGACTCTGTTTTGACTCTTCCCCTTCTCAACGGGAGTCACAGGTCAGCAGCATTTGCCCTACCGAAAAACAAAGTATTAATGCTGCTTCGCGGCGTCCAGCCGGCAACCCAAGCCCCACCAATTCCGTAGGCACCTCCAGAAGGGGAGTCCGACACCATTTAGTTCAAAGCTTTCTCGACATTTTCTTTTCAATATTAATTGTACAAAAAAAATTAAAAAGGAAAGGAATAAAAAAAATAATGCACGAAGTTTCGTCAACATTCACTTTTCTCAAAAATAATTGTTAATAATTGCATATTATTCGAAACCGAATCCTGCGTCTGCATTTTACATATTTCTAGAACTTTCGTGGGGGGGTGCGTCTCTGGGAGTGAGTGAAGGTGCAGCAGCATATTCAAGACTATACTCCGTTTCATACGTAGCATGCAACGCAGTCAAAGCTAGCGCACCGGTTTGCATCGCCGACCGTGTCTACGTTCACCCCATAAAATAGTGCGTCCCCGGCAAAAACACTTATAAAAAAGTCGAAAAATGTACCTCCTTGGAGCTAGCAACTGATAGTGGTGTTATGATTTCGATGGAGCACCAGTGTTTTTCAATAAAAAGGAAAAGATAATGTAAACTACTTTAAATTGTTTTCGTTTTCGTCCGTGCGGCAGCAGCTGTGGGTTTTCGGGTTGTGTGGCACTAGCTGGTTTTGAGAAGATGGCGTCTTACGCAACAAGCTCAAGTACCTCTCCTGCTCGGATATTTTCGAAGATTCGTTGTGCGCAGACCTTAAAAGAGTGCAAGCAGGGGATCGCCAACGTGTACGCGAGTACAATAACGCGTTTCCCGGAGAAGTCGGTCGTGAAGTCCTGGAGACGGTCAGTAACAACACCGGAGTGTGCGCCCGTACTGTCGCGAAGTACAAGGCGCAGTGTCTATCTGGAAAGCTGGCATGCCCGAAGCGAAGACCTCGCCATGTAGAAGTTTCGAGCACGGGGACTGTCAAGCATGCCCAATTCACACACAACGCCATTCGCCTGAAGGTGCATCGCAAGTACCGCGAGAGGGGGATTCCTACCCTTGACAGCTATTTCAAGATAAACTGTTCAGGCCACAACTATTGTCGATTAACGTCCTATAATAAATTTTGGGGCAAAGCTGCTATCAGTGAGATTACTCATTCCACGCTGCACGAAAAAAAAGATAACTCGGTGCTGGAGGCAAATAACACTTGCAAAGCTGCAGAGCAGATGGTAGAAATGTGGCCTCTCGGCGAATTATAAATAAAAAGCAAGAAGAAAAGAGGAATTGAAATAGGCAGTTCGGCAATGCGCACAATCTTGCACAAAAAATGTCTAAAAAAGAAAAACAAAAACTCGGCAGCAGTGGGTTCGAACCACTGCCGCCGAGACGTCGGTATCGCCAGAGCAGCCCTACCACTCTTCCACGAAACGCGCCCAGGAACACTTTTTTTTTCTGTATTTCCATGCGCACCACTTCAGTACCTTTAACAGCTTTGCACGCTATGTATGAAAATGAGTATAAGTGCCCATTTTGAGAACCACACCACCACACTGCAAGTTGAAGCAACGCCGAAGGCTCGAGTCTCGCAGCGCCGCCTGAAGAATAACCATTCGAAGAGTTAGCACACTGTGAAGGTAAGAGCGCTCGCACCGAAAAGCTCTCTTTACAACGCCTACACACACACACAGAATTCACAGGGGGGGCCACTGAGGTTTTAAGAGCCACTGATCGTAGCAATCGCATTCCAAAGACGCCGCGTTGTCGTAGATTGTTTTTCACCAGCTAGGTCCTGTAGGAATGAGGCCAAGGCCAAGGCTGGGGGATTCATCGCCGGAAACATAAAGGAACCAAGCAAACGACGTGAGGCTCGCGGACGCGGTTCGTGGGAGCCGACGACGTACAAGCCACTATCCGAGCAGCCCTAGTAGCAGCCTTGCTTCCGAGAAGACTGTATATTCTTTCCGGCGGGCACAGAATACTCCGACAGCATGCTTAGGGCTGATGTGGATTGCACGAGGTGGCTAACAGGACTGCCAATGCACGGAAAATAGGTTGAGCACGACACAGCACGCAACGATTGTCGCCGCCGTGTTGAAATAAAACCAAGCTAAGAGAGGCCAAGCTACAGTTTAGTACACAACGAAGTTGAGACAGGCCAAGGTTCAGTTTAGTATACAACCAACATACCTGATTACAAAGAATTAGATAAATGTTTAAACGAATTTTTTTACGTTTAAAAGTTCTAATGTATTTCGACTAAAACAGAAACATTCACGTTGCGTCAAATGAGTTTCGCCGTAACCAGCGAACGTCGCCGCGTCGCCATCGCCACCGTAACCAAAATCAAAAACAAAGCAAGCTGCAAACTTTCGGGGAGTTTCAGGCCTTTAGGCTTTCAAAAAAACATCGAAGAACGTTCTCCGAAAAACAAAAAAGTGTCCCAGGTGCCGCCGTGCCCGTGGAACCAGCTGTGGGTTTGAGTCTACTTGGTGAGTACTCGCCTATTCGCCTGACTTGCTTGACTTTTTCAGTGCTTTCTTTTCGGAGCGTTTGTGAAGTGTCCTTGTGTGTGTGTGCAGGAAGCGTGGAGGCGAACGCGGCGAGCGTGTGGGGCTCCTTGTCGCACACGTGCTTTGCGCATGGGATGACCTTCGAGCTTTTCCCAAGGAGTCCCGCAACCGACCTGTCACAACGGCCTGTCACTGAGCGAGCAGTCAGATTGCGGGAACGCACACAGAGGCGACCGAAGCCGGAGGGGGGGACGGGACTTCGTAAGTGTATCGGGAGCTTTATCTCGTGGATCGGTGGACAAGACAAGTTCTACAAATCGGGTGGCGCCTTGGTACCACCTAACTAGGCGGTGTGTTTCGCGGAACCCTTGACTGCTAAAGGTACCCATTACGTGCTGGCGCTCGTATTTGCACCCCGTTTGCTTTCACTGCGGGTGTTAGAATTCGGGTTCGATTCTCTGCATTGATGATGTTGCTTGCGAAGAGTTCTTTTTTGACTAGGGCACGAACTTTTTATGCAAAATGCTGTATATGTTGCACTTATTTGCTAGCCCTCCGGCTGCAGTGTATTGTGAAGGTTGTGGAAAAAAACGCACATTGTGTAATTACAATATATATATATATATATATATATATATATATATATATATATATATATATATATATATATATATATATATTATGTAGTGTCGAGTACCCTCCGACGGCACTCTTGCAGAACGTGCAATGGCACTCCACTCATGTCTTCAAGTGTCGTCCGAATGTCTTATGTAAAGCGAATTGTCAAAACGAGTTTTTCGAAGTTGTAGCGTAGCTTATTGGAAATTGTAGCATAGCTCGCCTCATAGGCAGCGGACCCATATTCGGTCCACAGTGTGAGCTTTCTTTTTAAAATCTTTTTCTCGAACATTTTGTTTCGTCGAGGCACCCCAGGTAGCAACGAGTTCTGGGCGAAAACTTGGCTTTTGTCTGGGAGTTTAGGGCATCGAAATGCCCGAAGAAGCCAAAGTAGAGCCAAACCTGACCTCCCTTGGCAACAGTCTGGGTATTTTGGCCCTAATTCGCCAAACAATTGCCAAACTTAGGCTTTACTTTTTGATAGTTCGGCTGTCATTCGGCACCTTCGGGCCAAAATCGCTACAGATGTGCCAGGTTAGCCTTACTACCTTGTAGTTCGGTTGACGTCTGGCAGCTTTGGGCCCAAGTCGCCAAACGAGTGCCAGAGCTAGGCTTAGCTTCCCCATAGTTCGGCTGTTATCTGGCAGCTACGGGCCAAAGTTGCCAAACAAGTGCCAGAACTAGGCTTACTGCCTTGAAGTTCGGCTGATGAGGTATTTGATGTACTCGGGGGGTCTTCATCTTAATTAAATAGAAATCAAGTTTTATTCGGCTGGCCAGTTTATCTTATTTTGGGTGTCTCTTGATTTCTCCAGTAAAAAGGTTGGCTGAATGTTTGGACGCGGCTGGACTAGGCTTTGCAAACGCTAATTGTGCCGGATGTTGTACTCGCGCGTAGGTACACACGTCAATATCGGGACGCGCCGTGAGACTGGTTCAACATTAAGGCGCGTTCCCACCGGTGATGCGATCTAGTCGCGCGATAACTTTAATCGCAAAAGCGACCATCGCGGGCAAGGAGCGACGCGATTTGAGCAGTCGCTTGCTGAGCCGACTTTTTGCGATGCGCTCTAGTGGCGGAGAGGCTGTGCCAATCAATGGCGTTCGGAGCAAGAGTTTTTGAGAAGCGACTCGCCATCGAAGGCGTTGGACTCGCTCATCGCGCACGCCAGAGTGACCATCTAATTACTTTTTTTTTTTTTTTTGCGATGCGATTTAGTCCCATCGCGCGACTGCAAACAACCCCGGTGTGACTGCGCCTTTACAGAGAGGGTGCCATCGTGCTAGCGGTGCATTGCAAAAGCGAGCGTTGCTCTGTGTGTGTCTTTAATTGTGATAGAGCACTGTCATATCCTAGCGATAACAAAGAGCGGAAACTACCGGGGCTCCGTGTCGCGGCTTCCGCATCATACTTGGGGAATTAAAATGAAATCCCGGAACTTGTACTATTTCAGCGTGTTGGTACTTTTTAAACATTTAGAAAGTGGAGACACAAAAGGGACGATACAGACAGGACAATCTTTCAACTTCAACAACATTTACTTTCGGCTTCAAGCTCAAAGCCCGCCCGCTCCGTTCAAGTACGGGAAAGAAAAATCTTGGGGGAAGGAGAGGAAGCGTAGGAAGTGTACGCGATCCCCCTGTCCTGCGGGGCCAGGTCCATCGGGCAAACGGGGCGATGCCTCAACGACCGACTCCAAGAACATCAAATGGACGCCGAAAGAGCTGCTTCGGATTCTAAGCACCCGATCGTCATTCACTGGAGAAAATGTCCCGGCTGCGCTCCTAATTTCGCCGGCACGACAGCCATGGGAGGCCACTGCGAGCGAGTCGGGAGCGGATGGCGACAAGCCCGCAAGACATAAGCACCCCTTCCATTTCGCTCTCAAGAAAGGAGATTATCTTTCTGAGGCCCACAATGGAAGCCGAACGCTGACAGACTAGGAAAGGCGACAAGGTCACTGGCAGAAGCGGCCTTTCCTCTCATGCGTTGTTGATGCCCCTTCGACCTCGCTTTTTGCAAATCCTCCCCACCTGCCTTTCTGTATTCGTGTGGCTGTCAGCGAGCACAACAGCCGCTTCAAGCAAATCAAAAGGGTGGAGCGAAACGCGTGATTCGGCGTGACCTCTCTACGTAGGCGCGTAGGACAAAAATGTTTGGACGAAAATTTGTCACGTGACTCTCCCTGTCACGTTGATAGGATCTGTGGGGCTGCTGTTTTCGCCGTTTGCCTAGTTATAGAAATAAGCGGGCCACGTAGGTCCGGTTTTCGAAATGCGCTCTTCTGTATTCTGTTGCTTTCGTGCGTTGCAGACGCTGCCTTGTTTTTTTCGTCGTAAACGGCCGGAATACGTCAATGCCGATTTTTCGGTAACAGCCATTTTTTTCACCGGAGTTCGTCGAATTCTTGTGATGTGTTTGTTAGACACACTTCGACAAAAACTGCTCTTCGCCGACGACGAGACGTCAATTGAATGTGCGCAACCTTCTTTCTCGAGTGCCCTGATTTGGATCATACATCTATTAAGGATTACATGATACCGCTCTTTTATCAGTAAGTACACTGCAAGCATGGTTCTGAAAGTAGCCCTGCTTTCCTCTCAATCTCCGCGGTTTTTAGTATGATGAGTTTTGCTTGGAACTAGGACGTGTTAATTCTATTTTATAATTTGCTTTTCGTTTTACAGAGAAGTGTGACCATTGTAAATATGTCGATAATACACTGTGTGTAATGATAGTGGTTTAATAAACTCCTGGGAGCGATCGAAAAAAAATTGTTTGTCCGTATATGTGATTGGATATGCAACAAATGATATGCAACTTACACATACTTGCACGACATTCGGCCAATACGAAGCAGACGCATCGTAGAGTATTCACACAATATTGCGCGAACGCTAGGCCGGGGCAAAACGGCCGTACGGCAATACCTGCCGGATATCAAACGGTGGTGCAAAACTGGACATTTGAGCGATATTGGAACCGACTTTCGGCCGGTACTGGCACGATACCGCAAAGTAATGCCGTGCTGCTTGGGAACGGAAGTGATGCCATCTGACCATCGCGTTCCCAGCGCTTATTTAGTTTAATTCTCTTCTGGGGCGCGTGAAAGAGCACTTTTGGACACACCAGAGATATTCCAAACTTGGGCTGGCCTCTGGGCTTTCTTTGCCACTTTTGGCACTTATTTGGCACTTCAGTGGGTAGCCACAAAAGAGCCAAACTTCGGCATAGCGCGAATCGTCAAATTAAGATTTATTGCGGCAGTTACGGCTCAGGTATGGCACTTACTTTGGCAGAACTGTGGCGCATCAGAGAAAGGCCAAAATTGGTGTGGCCAAAATACCCAAACTAGGCGTTGCTCTGGCGGTTAGGGTTCAAGTCCGGCACTTCCTTTGGCAGAACTGTGGCAGACTAGAGAAAGGCCAAACTTGGCATGTCCGAAATGCCCAAATTAGGCGTTGCTTTGGCAGTTATGGCTCAAGTCTGGCACTTACTTTGGCACAGCTGTGGCGGGCCAGAGAAAAGCCAAACTTGGTGTGACGGAAATACCCAAATTACGCGTTGCTCTGGCAGTTATCAAGTCTGGCACTTACTTTGGCAGAACTGTGGCGGACCAGAGAAAGGCCAAACTTGGCATGTCCGAAATACCCAAATTCGGCGTTGTTTTGGCAGTTATGGCCCAGGTATGGCACCAGCTTTGGCGCTCCTCTGGCGTTCCAGAGAAGAGCCAAACTTTGGCATGCCCTAGGATAGCCCAACTACGGCTATAGTTAGGCACCGTACTTTGGCACTGATGACTGCCATGGTGCAAAATCCTAACTGCGCCAAAGTTGGGCCCTTATGTTTGCCAGACCTTTGCCCAAGTTGGGCATTCCTCTGGCGTGCTACCTGGGATTTGGCGATATTTACGTCATTTCTTTTTTACCATTAACACGGGGAAAAAAAAGGATGTTATCGACGAAACTTTGCTTAAAAGGGGCCCTGCAACAACTTTTTGACTGGTTTTCAATTTGCACCGAACTTGAGCGTACTGAACGTAGTAACTTATTCTTTTCTCAAATTTCGTTTTGTTTTAAAAGGTATAGGCAATTTAGAATTGCAAAAAGACACAAAAAATAACCTCCTTCATGACGTCGTAGGTCCTGGCTTGAGTGGCCGGGAACTAGAGGAGCAGTGAGCTCATCGAGCGCTCATGGCTGCCGCACTCCGTGTCGATGGCTCGAGAGGGCGCCACAAAAGCATGTTCTGGATAGGCTGAAGGAGGCGGGTGGCCAGGGCGGCTTGCATTGCATTTGCTGCGCGATTAAGGACTAATTTCGCATAACACTTCATTGGCCACAAACTACAGCAAACACGGTGTAAAGATCAGTTCAGAACGGGAGCCACTTCGCGCTGCCATACCGCCAAATGGCCAAGTCGCCAGCCAAACCCGCGCCGAAAGCCTTCTTAACGCACGGAACCGGTCGAATCCTCGATCCGGTATACGATCGCAGCGCCGCCGTGTACATCCGGGACCTTTCTACGCTCGCTGTTCGTCGGAGCCTCATCCCACAAGCCTTTTCTAGTATGCGCCGTTTTTTCTGCCGCTTGGTGGCGGCTTTGTCGACGAGTGTTTTCTTGTTTCCGTACTTTATAAACTGCATTTGTTTCTCTTCTGATCTAAATTACCGAACAAAAACTACATTTATACATAATTGAAACGGTCCGCGACACTTATATTTTGTATTTCGACTAAAAAAAAACCTTTTAGCGGCTCTGACCAGTGGTAAGCCCAGGACCAAAGACGTCACATATTGCGCTCTTTCGGCAATGCGGGTCGCCCTCGTAGGTGGAGGAGGTTTCGGCGTCTTCCGGTTAAAATATGACTCACTGATATTTAGTTACTCTCTCCGTGCCCGCTGGCTTGCCCGAACCCCAAGAGACGTGGAAACCGCAAAGAAGGTAGGCGCTTAAATGTGATTCAAGGGCCCCTTTAACAAAATGGTATGGGCGTCCCTTTCCGGAGGTACTAGGAAGGCAGCGGGGCTTGGGTATGGGAGAGAGGGGCTGGACGCTGCGAGGCGTCATGTGTAACGGGGCCAAGTAGGTTAATAGTTTTGTAATTAGCAGCCGCATACTGTTGCCGCGATTCAGTATGAATGTATGCGGGGGGTTGGTTAACGAGCTCCCCAGGGATACAAGTGCTGTTAGACTTTCTTTCGGACGGCACTTGTAGGCGCGGGTGGAGTGCCGTCGGACGGCACTGTAGACCGCCAAAAAAATAACAGAAAACGAGGTGTTTCGAACAACCTTCTTGAAGACCTTCATGAACTGATTTTTCAACTATTTCCTCGTCAGCTTTCCTCCTCAGTACATAAGCAGAGTGAGAAACAATGTGGTCGTATTTCACTGAAACCCAAAGTTCTGCTAGCAGTCTGAGAACCGGCATGGACAAAGCCCTACATAAATTTCACACTTCACATTTTTGCAAGCGCTGACAACCATGAAGGGAGCGACGGGACACGCGATGGGCGACCCTTTTTGCTATCGCTCAGCCGCACGACGAGGCACACTACATGAAAGCGACAGGAGCAAGCGACCAATGTGATGCGCGACGTTTTCTAGTAATTCAAGAACCGAGCAGCGTTACAAGCGACAGTGAGAAATCTCCGTCGCTGTTGTCGATGCTCATCTCGTTGCTCACTAAATCGCTGACGTGCGGTCCAGCCTTAATTGTCTGAAAGCGAGAGACACGTGCCACCAGTGAGTACCGTGCTGCCAGTCACTTCCAAGTGCCTCTAATTTCAGGGCTACACTGCAATTTGCTTCCAAGTCCTGCACGGGCCTCCTGCTCAGGCGCTTTGATGCCACTTACGAAAATAGCACAAACTCGTCAAGGGGTTTAGGTGGGGTTAGCCATCCGATGTGTTTGCCGCACCATTCTTTACGGTGCCTCGACAGTTCACAGCCACTTCACAGTAACAAGTTGGGACGCCATGATGACAGCGGCACTTGTGCCTGCTTGTCTTATTCAATAGAGGTTTGAAGACCAACTGCAGACTTTCGACAGCATGACACTTTCGGTTTTTAACATCATTGTTGCTTCCTTGGGACAACTCTTAATACATGGGAGGAACAAGATGGCAATTGCACCAGTGGGGAATACATCCAGTAACTATACCTGTACTAAAACTTGCTTGAGCACCTGTTTATTTATGATTATCTTTACACTTGCAGCGTTACCTCCGAGGCGGGGTTTCCCTACCAGAAGAAAAATTCGACTGGGCCATAGGCAAGGCCAAGTTCGAATCGCGCTGCTGATCCTGTTGTCCCGGTGTCTCTACAAAGGCGAGAACCTGGTCAATAGGAGTGTGACACGCCAACCTTCCAGGCGTGTCAAAGTACGGCGCCGTGGGAAGGAAGCCCAATACACCTGTCAAAGTGGATGCAATTGTAGGTGCGTGCCTTGCTGCGTGTCCGCCTTCCCGGCTCTAAACTATGTAGAAAAATGCAGGTTCAGCATCGTGTATTATATAGGTTTTATAGACCATACGCGAAATAGCTCTTGGGTATCATTATCATGCCGCTCGGAGCGACATGTGGTGGGTTTTGCTATATTGAATGTGCAAATGCCACTATACCTCGTCTCGCCTCAGCATGAACTAACTGCGAAAGCTATGCAAGCGCAAGCGGGTAGCCTTGGCTGGAGGATGGAACCGCAGTATGTGTGCGTCCACAGGTTTCTAAAGTCAACGGCAGAAGCTTGCGAGTGTGTCCCAAGCATGCACCAGCAACTTCGGCAGGATACATGGGCACTGCTATCTTGGAAGCATTTTCCAAGATTAAAGAAAATGAACACAGTTGGCAAAAACTTGAGTCTTAAGGCCCTTTCACACTCTTGCAACCGAGTACAATCGAGAGAGACGAGCTCTGTTAAAACTTCGTAAAAGTTCTTAGGACGAGGGTACACACTGGGGGCATTCTGGCGCCATCTATGTGGTGACAATGGAACTGCATTTTACAAGAGCGAAGGTTTCGCGGAATTTCCGAGGTCAAACGTGTGTAATACCTGTAAGAAAGGCTTGTTTATAACGTTGACAAAAGTTTTTCGAGCCAAGAAAGAAAGGATAATGCGCAAGAGAAATAGTAAATATGCCGGACCGCCAAGTTTACACTGCTACCCAATAGATGGCGCCAGTGTGTCCTCTCGTTGTAAGAGGTTTTAAGGAACCCAGTTTTAAGAGGTCGCAAGAGTGGGAACGGGCCTTTAGAGAACCATGCAGTGAACGGAAAACTTAACAGTTCATGCGTTCTTGACATTTCATCAGGTTGTCGGCAGGCCTCTTCACGATGTATAATATGTGCATTACTTTGGAATTTTTTAATTTTTCTGAAAACAGGTGCCAACAAGTAGGGCATAGACAATGGTAATTATATTTGTGCATCTGTACAACTTTTTTTGTTATTTTATTTTGAAGCTTGCTATTTAGTTTTGAAACAACTTCGTGGTTCCCATGGCAAAGTTGCAAACACTATATTGGTGCGCTCAAAACCAGGCCAAGTTCAGAACTAATGCCAAGGCATCTAATACCCCTGTTAGACGGCAGCTAAAATGGCATTTACGCCAAATGACATTTAGTGTAAATGTCATTTAGGCACTGCCACACGGCAACTCAAATGGCATTTAACCTAAATGCCATTTCGGGTAAACAGAGTTCCCAAAACTCATTTACGGCTCGCAAAGCGTACTCTCGATGGCAGGGCTTGACACATATTACGGGATTGTTTTAAAAAAAAGAAGGCATATATTGCGGAAACAATTTTTACATCGTTTTAATTGCGAAAATAACTTCGTTAACGCGTATTTCGCACACACTTTACGTTCCTAATTGTTTAACCTACTCACGACTCCAGTTATCCAGTAGGCCTAATGGCTCTGAACCGCTGAACCTGTTGCGTGCTCGCCTCGGTCGGCTCTCGGTTCGTTGGTTCCACTTGCGATGCGCTCCTCATTTACGCGTTTTTACGATGTCGGAAGGAGCGCCTGTCGGCAAAAAAAGGCGACCTGTTCCGCGAGACGTCGGTACTCAAACTATTTGAGACGAGCACCTCGAATGTCTTCGGTAGCAGAAGCGGAACGGCGGTTTCTGCACCTGCCTACGGGCGATTTTAGAAGCCCTCCGTTTCCTCAAGATATACGTCGCACTCCATCACAATACCGAAACCTCAAGGAATATTTTTGGGTAAGATATAACTTTCACGGTGGGCATAACCAACAGGAGCACGCGAAACAATTAGCGGAGCGGACGGCCGTCTAGTATTCGTTTTGTGTGTGTGGGTCGTCGCAGCACTGCGTACCTCGAACGAGTACTGCGTACCTGGAACGAGTTCATTGCACGACCGGCTTGGTCGTGGTTTATACTAGCTGACTTCGCCTAGCAGCGCTTTAAATTTCGCGTTTGTTGCTCTGGCAACAGCTCGCGAAGTTAGCTGAATCTTTACTTGGCTGCCGCGAAGTAGAGATTCTGGGAAGAATGCAAGACGACAAAACTTTTCTTTAAGTGGTACAAATCTTGTAAATGCCCTGTTGTTGTAATAAACGTGGTGTAGGTATTCGCCTCCATGACTTCTTACCGGCTTTTTTATTGCCATTGACATCCTCCAAAAAGAAATAAAAAGAAATGCTGCGTGAAGTCAGTCTCTCAATGTTTCTATTTCCAGCTTTCTTTGACGTTGGATAATCCCATACTGTTTCAAAGCGAAATATGCTACGTGTGTTTACATGATACGTGCACAATTTTATTCCAAAACATCCTAAAAATTGTTTAAAAAGGTATTGCATCTATACATTGAATACAGTTGCTGCACAGTTGCTACTTAAGATATTTACGTGTTCCAGAAAACATCTGCCAATGGGGGCCACCATAGAAGTAGGCAAAGTGAGCTGGCTACATTACAGAGGAATCTACAAGTTCCCGGGATCACTGCCTCTAAATAAGTGGCAGCTTCTTGCAGCCATGGCCACTTTTGTGACATTCTCCTCACTTGTTTTCAGACGTGCTGTGTGAAAGCATCGCAGAAAGCAACCTGTGTGAGGTACCTTCTAGAAGAGCAGCAATAAAATTATTGTGTGAGGCTGACGATGACAGTGCAATAGCCAGCATCAAGGCTGCCACTGGTATTGACCCCAAGATACCTGAGACTAGTGGCAATGTCAGTGATGATGCCACGAGTTCCAGAACAGGCCGACGAAGCAGTGGTATAAGGGCCGGCACAAGCAGTACTGTGCAGCTGAGCTGACAAGAGTGAAAAGGAAAAGCCCACATAGCCATAGAAGCTGCTTCGGCTTGTTGTTGAAGCAGCCCGACATGCCCCACTTGAGCACTCGGAAGATGCGAGTCGCAGTAGCAGTGCCACGAAATGATGGAGAAGCAACTGCTCGCGTTGCGCAGAAGGTCGAGTGGCTAACTGCGTTCAGTAAAGAAGGCGGTCATCGTCTCGAAGACGAAAATCGATTTAGTCGGTGCAAATCTTATGGAGGCGAAGGAATTGTGAGAAGGGAATAGAGTTGATTTGGGATCTAGGATGCATCAAGGAGTAAAGAAGGTAGCTATGGCTGTCAGTGGGTTTATAGTGCACAGAGGTGTGGAACCTGTGACCGTCACCAGTGACTTAAGTCTAGAAAGTTGACAGCGCATTTCGATATCAGTGAGGTAAACTTGAGGGAGGGGTAGGCGTTACAGAGTGCAGGCCACCACGTTTCCACCCTTATCGGCTGGCTTGGTTACGAGGTTAGTGCGGTTTTGAAGGGATTTTAGAGCGGTAACTTCTTGTAGGGTTGCGTTCAGGTATTTAGAGATTAGTTTGCTAGAGGAGTTGGCAAGGATGCTACGACATGCTTTGATTGAACTGTCAGTTTCAGGGTGTTTGGCGGGAAGCGGGGTCCGGATACTAGTCTTTGGGTTAATGGTGTCGAACATGGTGCGATTAAAGTTAGACAAATGCTGGGTGAAGTGGGCATCTAAAAGTAGGCATCGGAAGAATTGTTCGCTGTTCACATGTAAAAACAAAAGAACGGTAAGGTCGGCTTTGAAGTGCAGGGACGAAGGACAGGCCCTTCGATAAGATAACGTCTTCAGGGGCAGTGTGGGGTAAATCGTCTCGTATGGTGACATCATCATTGCGTTGGACGGCAGCCTCATCATTTCGGGGCAAGTGAGTGTCTAGTTTCCTTGATTTACAGGTGAGACCATAGGCATAGAGATACCAGTTGACTTCCGGAATTTTGTGAACAAGTTTGCATGAGTGTGAATGGAAAGATGAGTCAAGGGACTTGAGGAGTCTTAGCGACGCTGAGCGTTTGGCGTAACTGGGCACAGTGGTCATTATCATATCTCAGATGTGCCTTCACTAGGTGGGGAGCAGAATTATCTAATATTTGTGACACTTTTGAAGGGCCGGAAGAATGCTCATTGGCAGGTTGGAAGGAGGACCGGTGTGTTTGCACGCAAGACATGTCGGAGTGCCGCACGGCGCGGTACCAGGGAGCAAAGTCTGAGGCTTTGTGGACTGGTTGCTGCATACTGGGAGGGATCGTAAGTTGGGCTGTCGATAGGAATTTAGGGTGGGTGCTTTAGAAATAACTGTAGAGTCAACGAGGTGGAAAGTAGTTTTCATGATCAGTTTGCCGAGCCTGGGTACGGAGGGATGGAACGTAAAGATGAGGGGGTTTCGGAGTGGTTGCTGCATACTGGGAGGGATCGTAAGTTGGGCTGTCGATAGGAATTTAGGGTGGGTGCTTTAGAAATAACTGTAGAGTCAACGAGGTAGAAAGTAGTTTTCATGATCAGTTTGCCGAGCCTGGGTACGGAGGGATGGAACGTAAAGATGAGGGGGTTTCGGAGTGGTTGCTGCATACTGGGAGGGATCGTAAGTTGGGCTGTCGATAGGAATTTAGGGTGGGTGCTTTAGAAATAGCTGTAGAGTCAACGAGGTGGAAAGTAGTTTTCATGGTCAGTTTGCCGAGCCTGGGTACGGAGGGATGGAACGTAAAGATGAGGGGGTTTCGGAGTGTTTGCTGCATACTGGAAGGGATCGTAAGGTGGGCTTCGATAGGAAGTTAGGGCGGGTGCTTTAGAAATAACTGAAGAGTCTATGAGGTGGGAAGTGGCCTCCATGATTAGTTTGCCGAGCCTGTGTATGGAGGGATGGAACGTAAAGATGAGGGGGTTTCGGAGCGGTTGCTGCATACTGGAAGGGATTGTAAGTTGGGCTTCGATAGGAAGTTAGGGTGGGTGCTTTAGAAATAACTGTAGAGTGTATGAGGTGGGAAGCGGTCTCCACGATTAGTTTGCCAAGCCTGGGTATGGAGGGATGGAACGTAAAGATGAGGGGGTTTCGGAGTGGTTGCTGCATACTGGAAGGGATCGTAAGTTGGGCTGTCGATAGGAAGTTAGGGTGGGTGCCATAGAAATAACTGTAGAGTCTTCGAGGTGGGAAGTGGTTTCCACGATTAGTTTGCCGAGCCTAGGTATGGAGGGATGGAACGTAAAGATGAGGGGGTTTCGTAGTGGTTGCTGCATACTGGAAGGGATCGTAAGTTGGGCTGTCGATAGGAAGTTAGGGTGGGTGCTTTAGAAATAACTGTAGAGTCAATGAGGTGGGAAGTGGTTTCCACGATTAGTTTGCCGAGCCTGGGTATGGAGAGATGGAACGTAAATATAAGGGGGTTTCGGAGTGGTTGCTGCATACTGGAAGGGATCGTAAGTTGGGCTGTCGATAGGAAGTTAAGGCGGGTGCTTTAGAAATAACTGAAGAGTCTATGAGGTGGGAAGTGGCCTCCATGATTAGTTTGCCGAGCCTGTGTATGGAGGGATGGAACGTAAAGATGAGGGGGTTTCGGAGCGGTTGCTGCATACTGGAAGGGATTGTAAGTTGGGCTTCGATAGGAAGTTAGGGTGGGTGCTTTAGAAATAACTGTAGAGTGTATGAGGTGGGAAGCGGTCTCCACGATTAGTTTGCCGAGCCTGGGTATGGAGGGATGGAACGTAAAGATGAGGGGGTTTCGGAGTGGTTGCTGCATACTGGAAGGGATCGTAAGTTGGGCTGTCGATAGGAAGTTAGGGTGGGTGCCATAGAAATAACTGTAGAGTCTTCGAGGTGGGAAGTGGTTTCCACGATTAGTTTGCCGAGCCTAGGTATGGAGGGATGGAACGTAAAGATGAGGGGGTTTCGTAGTGGTTGCTGCATACTGGAAGGGATCGTAAGTTGGGCTGTCGATAGGAAGTTAGGACGGGTGCTTTAGAAATAACTGTAGAGTCAATGAGGTGGCAAGTGGTTTCCACGATTAGTTTGCCGAGCCTGGGTATGGAGAGATGGAACGTAAATATAAGGGGGTTTCGGAGTGGTTGCTGCATACTGGAAGGGATCGTAAGTTGGGCTGTCGATAGGAAGTTAAGGCGGGTGCTTTAGAAATAACTGTAGAGTAAAATAGATAAATGGGCTAGTTGGTACATCATTGAATGGAAAGCGCCGAATGAACAAGGACGAAGAAGGGGACAGAGACCAAGCGCACTCACAACTGAAGGTTTATTGAAAACAACATTGACTATTAATACCGTCTATCAGGGTGTTGGCTCAAAAAGAAAAACTCTTTATCAGTTAAGTGCAGTGACGGCGCACTAATACACAGACTCACCCCTTGCTCTCTTATGCGGAATGCCTCGTGTATTTCTCGCGCTGCTTTGTTTTTGTATCTGCCCAGAACTGTTGTTTTTTCCAATTCCGGGCCACATGGGCACCTATCACAATGCACCGCAAGGTTGCCCGACGGGGACTGTTTGACTGACCAGGCATGTTCTCTGGCCCTTTCATTTATGCAACGCCCCGTTTGGCCGACATACGATTTCCCGCAACTCAGTGGTATGTTATACACCACTGACGTTGCACACTCCACGTATTGATTAGCGTGTTTCTTTTGACACACCTTACCCCCTCCCTTTTTTTATTTATTTTTGAACACAAGTGAGACAGCTTGTGCGGCGCTGAAAACACCACTGGCACTTCAAAATGAGCCGCCACTTTTTTTTAGATTGTGCGAAAGGTTATGAATATAAGGAATCACCGCCGGTCTTGTTAGTTGTCTGGAAGGAATATGATCGTCATCTTTTCTCTTTATCTTGGAAACAAGGTTATCCGCTACTTCCACCAAGAAGCGATCGGGGTACCCTCCTCGTTTTAGACGATTCACCTGCGTGAGGAAGCTTTCATCCGCGACATGGTGGCATGATTTTGCAAGGGAGGCTCTCATTAGGCACGATGTTGTTCCCCTTTTAACGAGTTTGGATTCCGCAGAATTGAAGGGCAGAACCCCTTTCTTAGTTCGCGGCTCATATTTCCAACAAACATGGTCACCTTCGAAGTTGAGGCTCAAATCCAAAAACTGAAGCCTTCCCCTCGTCATAGCTTCATGGGTGAACGTCAATCCGTGTGAATTCAAGTTAAAACAATCCAGCACATCGCTGATTAAGTCCATGGTAACAGTAACGGACTTAGGGGCAAGCACCAAGAAATCATCGACATACCGACAGATTGTGAACTTCCCCATTTTTTCAATATCATTGCGTATTCTCTTATCATATTCAGCCAAAAATATATCGCAAAGCACTGGCGCAACACGGGAACCGATACATATGCCTCGCCTTTGAACATAAACGCCATCCCCAAAGGACACAAAGGTTGAGGTAAGATAGCATTCTAGTAACTCTAAAAAAGATTCCACACTTACTCCGCTCGAATTTCTAAAGCATATTTCATCGTTTTTTTCAATGCAGTTTTTTACCGCTGGGAACAGCTTATCATGCGGGATGGAATAGAAAAGGTCCTCCACGTCAATAGAAAAGCCTCCGCCGTAGGACTGGTCGCCCTTCGCCAAAAATTCTATGACAGCCTCCGAGTTCCGCACCAGGAATGGGTCACTCAATTCAAGGCCGGCCATCTGCCTACTAAGGAAGCCCCCGACTTCTTTTTGCCACGTATCAATTTCCGTTACGATCGCTCTAAACGGAAAGTTTTTTTTGTGGGTCTTGACATTAAAGAACACATCCAGACTGAGTTTTTTGGCGGCTTGTATCTTCTTCGCGAGCTGGCTCAGCTGCAGCCTGTCACACAGATCCCTGGCAGACGTCTTGACTTTGCTGAGGGAAATCTTGTTCACTTGCCTGAAGTTCTTGAGGATGGCGGCGTGGGACTTTTCACCGAAGAGCCCTTCAGGCAGAACCACGAAACCTCCCTCCTTGTCCGCGGTCAGAAGCTTGAGTTGGTTCTCCCTGAAGTATGTCACCACATTGCGTGTCCTTATCGTCTCTCTCCTGTTGTTCGGCTTACTTCTGATGACGTCGACGGCCTCTGAAATGCATCGCTTCCTTTCTTCCGGAATGACTCGGTCAGCGAGGGTTCTCGCCAGGCAGAGTTTCTCAATGGGTTTAGGAGTGGGCTGGATGCTGAACTTCGGTCCAAGTTCCAAGATCTCGGTGACTTTCTTGGGCGCTTGCGCTCCTCCCAGGAAAAGGACTTGGTTGGGTAACGGAGCACTTGCTTTCTTCTTCCTTGGCAAAGAGACCAACAGCTTCTCCCACATGAACTCCAAGGTTTGGGACGCCAGTTTCAGATTTTCCCCGTACACCTTCTCAGCTGTCCTTGCAGTGGGACTTGATTGATAACACCAAATCCTTAAGCTGTCTCGGTACCTGCCCACTTGCTTCCAGGCTTCAGATCTCAGGATTTTGCAGATCCTTTTTGCCCTTATTGCCGCAACCACTTGCCGGGCTCGACATTATTCCTACGCCATCCGCACGGGAAGCTATCCTCCGGACGTCCTGGCCCTCTTCGGTGGCGTTTTGCCCTCGGCCGGACATGCAAAAAGGATCTGCAAAATCCTGAGATCTGAAGCCTGGAAGCAAGTGGGCAGGTACCGAGACAGCTTAAGGATTTGATGTTATCAATCAAGTCCCACTGCAAGGACAGCTAAGAAGGTGTACGGGGAAAATCTGAAACTGGCGTCCCAAACCTTGGAGTTCAATTGGGAGAAGCTGTTGTTCTCTTTGCCAAGGAAGAAGAAAGCAAGTGCTCCGTTACCCAACCAAGTCCTTTTCCTGGGAGGAGCGCAAGCGCCCAAAAAAGTCACCGAGATCTTGGAACTTGGACCGAAGTTCAGCATCCAGCCCACTCCTAAACCCATTGAGAAACTCTGCCTGGCGAGAACCCTCGCTGACCGAGTCATTCCGGAAGAAAGGGAGCGATGCATTTCAGAGGCCGTCGACGTCATCAGAAGTAAGCCGAACAATAGGAGAGAGACGATAAGGACACGCAATGTGGTGACATACTTCAGGGAGAACCAACTCAAGCTTCTGACCGCGGACAAGGAGGGAGGTTTCGTGGTTCTGCCTGAAGGGCTCTTCGGTGAAAAGTCCCACGCCGCCATCCTCAAGAACTTCAGGCAAGTGAACAAGATTTCCCTCAGCAAAGTCAAGACGTCTGCCAGGGATCTGTGTGACAGGCTGCAGCTGAGCCAGCTCGCGAAAAGATACAAGCCGCCAAAAAACTCAGTCTGGATGTGTTCTTTAATGTCAAGACCCACAAAGTAAACTTTCCGTTTAGAGCGATCATAACGGAAAGGGATACGTGGCAAAAAGTTGCCGGGGCCTTCCTTAGTAGGCAGTTGGCCGGCCTTGAATTGAGTGACCCAATCCTGGTACGGAACTCGGAGGCTGTCATAGAATTTTTGGCGAAGGGCGAGCAGTCCTACGGTGGAGGCTTTTCTATTGACGTGGAGGACCTTTTCTATTCCATCCCGCATGATAAGCTGTTCCCAGCGGTAAAAAACTGCAGTGAAGAAAACGATGAAATATGCTTTAGAAATTCGAGCGGAGTAAGTGTGGAATCTTTTTTAGAGTTACTAGAATGCTATCTTACCTCAACCTTTGTCTCCTTTGGGGATGGCGTTTATGTTCAAAGGCGAGGCATATGTATCGGTTCCCGTGTTGCGCCAGTGCTTTGCGATATATTTTTGGCTGAATGTGATAAGAGAATACGCAATGATATTGAAAAAATGGGGAAGTTCTCAATCTGTCGGTATGTCGATGATTTCTTGGTGCTTGCCCCTAAGTCCGTTACTGTTACCATGGACTTAATCAGCGATGTGTTGGATTGTTTTAACTTGAATTCACACGGATTGACGTTCACCCATGAAACTATGACGAGGGGAAGGCTTCAGTTTTTGGATTTGAGCCTCAACTTCGAAGGTGACCATGTTTGTTGGAAATATGAGCCGCGAACTAAGAAAAGGGTTCTGCCCTTCAATTCTGCGGAATCCAAACTCGTTAAAAGGGGAACAGCATCGTGCCTAATGAGAGCCTCCCTTGCAAAATCATGCCACCATGTCGCGGATGAAAGCTTCCTCACGCAGGTGAATCGTCTAAAACGAGGAGGGTACCCCGATCGCTTCTTGGTGGAAGTAGCGGGTAACCTTGTTTCCAAGATGAAGAGAAAAGATGACGGTCATATTCCTTCCAGACAACTAACAAGAGCGGCGGTGATTCCTTATATTCATAACCTTTCGCACAATCTAAAAAAAGTGGCGGCTCATTTTGAAGTGCCAGTGGTGTTTTCAGCGCCGCACAAGCTGTCTCACTTGTGTTCAAAAATAAACAACAAAAAGGAAGAGGGTAAGGTGTGTCAAAAGAAACACGCTAATCAATACGTGGAATGTGCAACGTCAGTGGTATATGACATACCACTTAGTTGCGGGAAATCGTATGTCGGCCAAACGGGGCGTTGCATAAATGAAAGGGCCAGAGAACATGCCTGGTCAGTCAAACAGTCCCCATCGGGCAACCTTGCGGTGCATTGTTATAGGTGCCCATGTGGCCCGGAATTGGAAAAAACAACAGTTCTGGGCAGATACGAAAACAAAACAGCGCGAGAAATACACGAGGCATTCCGCATAAGAGAGCAAGGGGGAGTCTGTGTATTAGTGCGCCGTCACTGCACTTAACTGATAAAGAGTTTTTCTTTTTGAGCCAACACCCTGATAGGCGGTATTAATAGTCAATGTTGTTTTCAATAAACCTTCAGTTGTGAGTGCGCTTGGTCTCTGTCCCCTTCTTCGTCCTTGTTCATTCGGCGCTTTCCATTCAAAACTGTAGAGTCAATGAGGTGGGAAGTGGTTTTCATGATCAGTTTGCCGAGCCTGGGTACGGATGGATGGAACGTAATGATGAGGCGGTTTCGGAGTGGTTGCTGCATACTGGAAGGGATCGTAAGTTGGGCTGTCGATAGGAAGTTAGGGTGGGTGCTTTAGAAATAACTGTAGAGTCTTCGAGGTGGGAAGTGGTTTCCACGATTAGTTTGCCGAGCCTGGGTATGGAGGGATGGAACGTAAAGATGAGGGGGTTTCGGAGTGGTTGCTGCATACTGGAAGGGATCGTAAGTTGGGCTGTCGATATGAAGTTAGGGCGGGTGCTTTAGAAATAACTGTAGAGTCAACGAGGTGGAAAGTGGTTTTCATGATTAGTTTGCCGAGCCTGGGTACGGAGGGATGGAACGTAAAGATGAGGGGGTTTCGGAGTGGTTGCTCCATACAGGAAGGGATCGTAAGTTGGGCTGTCGATAGGAAGTTAGTGTGCGTGCTTTAGAAATAAGTGTAGAGTCTACGAGGTGGAAAGTGGTCTCGATGATTAGTTTGCCGAGCCTGGGTATGGAGGGATGGAACGTAATGATGAGGGGGTTTCGGAGTGGTTGCTGCATACTGGAAGGGATCGTAAGTTGGGCTGTCGATAGGAAGTTAGGGAGGGTGCTTTAGAAATAACTGTAGAGTCAACGAGGTGGAAAGTGGTTTTCATGATTAGTTTGCCGAGCCTGGGTACGGAGGGATGGAACGTAAAGATGAGGGGGCTTCAGAGTGGTTGCTCCATACAGGAAGGGATCGTAAGTTGCGCTGTCGATAGGAAGTTAGTGTGCGTGCTTTAGAAATAAGTGTAGAGTCTACGAGGTGGAAAGTGGTCTGGATGATTAGTTTGCCGAGCCTGGGTATGGTGGGATGGAACGTAAAGATGAGGGGGTTTCGGAGTGGTTGCTGCATCCTGGAAGGGATCGTAAGTTGGGCTGTCGATAGGAAGTTAGGGCGGGTGCTTTAGAAATAACTGTAGAGTCAACGAGGTGGAAAGTGGTTTTCATTATTAGTTTGCCGAGCCTGGGTACGGAGGGATGGAACGTAAAGATGAGGGGGTTTCGGAGTGGTTGCTCCATACAGGAAGGGATCGTAAGTTGGGCTGTCGATAGGAAGTTAGTGTGCGTGCTTTAGAAATAAGTGTAGAGTCTACGAGGTGGAAAGTGGTCTCGAGGATTAGTTTGCCGAGCCTGGGTATGGAGGGATGGAACGTAAATATGAGGGGGTTTCGGAGTGGTTGCTGCATACTGGAAGGGATCGTAAGTTGGGCTGTCGATAGGAAGTTTGGGCGGGTGCTTTAGAAATAACTGTAGAGTCAACGAGGTGGAAAGTGGTTTTCATGATTAGTTTGCCGAGCCTGGGTACGGAGGGATGGAACGTAAAGATGAGGGGGTTTCAGAGTGGTTGCTCCATACAGGAAGGGATCGTAAGTTGGGCTGTCGATAGGAAGTTAGTGTGCGTGCTTTAGAAATAAGTGTAGATTCTACGAGGTGGAAAGTGGTCTCGATGATTAGTTTGCCGAGCCTGGGTATTGAGGGATGGAACGTAATGATGAGGGGGTTTCGGAGTGGTTGCTCCATACTGGAAGGGATCGTAAGTTAGGCTGTCGATAGGAAGTTAGGGCGGGTGCTTTAGAAATAAGATAAGAATCTACGAGGTGGAAAGTGGTCTCCATGATTAGTTTGCCGAGCCTGGGTATGGAGGGATGGAACGTAACGATGAGGGGGTTTCGGAGCGGTTGCTGCATACTGGAAGGGATCGAAAGTTGTGCTTCGATAGGACGTTAGGGCGGGTGCTTTAGAGGTAACTGTAGAGTCTACCAGGTGGAAAGTGGTCTCCATGATTAGTTTGCTGAGCCTGAATATGGAGGGATGGAACGTGATGATGAGGGTGTTGCATGGTGGTTTAGATCTTGGTTGGGGAAATAGAGCGTCGTGTCGCGAAATATTAGAGACGCGACTGCTCGCATTGCGGAGAACGCTGAGTGGGTAGCTACTTTCAATAAAGAAGGCGGTCATCGTCTTAAAGGGGCACTCAGGTGGATTCTGAGATCGTCTATTTTTTGTCATAACTCAATCTATGGACTCTAAGCATCCTAAGAAACCAAAAATTACATACAAGGGCGGTCAATCTCCCTATTTAAAATTCTATTAAAAATTGTGGCATGCCCTCCTTTCTGCGCCGTGGCGCAGAACGCCAGAGGGTGCCATCTGACGGGAAGGCAACAGGGGATGGCACATGACAGCCAATTACGAATAATGGCTTCCATGCGCACTAAATTTTCAAACATGTGCGCCTTTGAAAAATCAGTCCGGTGAGAAGCCGTCACTCGTGACTGGCTGTCGCGTGCCCTCTCATGCTGCCTTCCCGTCCGGTGGCACCCCCTGGTGTTCTGTGCTACAGCACAGAAGGGGTGGCGTGCCACAATCTTTAATTGGACTTTTACTATGAAAACCGGCTGGCCCTTGAATGCTATCTTGGGTTTTTTAGGATGCTTAAAGCCCATAGATTGAGTTATACCAATAAATAGACGATCTCAGAATCCACTTGACTGCCCCTTTAAGCTGTTGACGGAAATCAATGTCGTTGCTGCAAATCCTACAAAGGCGAAGGATCTGCAGCCTCAAACGCCTTTTTGAACTCCAACACCGGTTTGCCCAGGGGACGACGCTGCACCCTTTTGTCCAGGACACCACACACCAGAGGGTCCCATAGCATGGCTGACAAGGTCTCACCAAAGTTGCAGTGTTCGGAGAAGCGGCGCGGGGCGGGGACGAAATTCGAGAAGCTTTCTCCAGGCTGTTGGCTGCACTTATGAAACGCAAAGCACTGAACAATCACTGAGAGGCACGGTGGGAAGTGGGCGGTGAGCTCCAACACAATGTCCGCATAGGGAGTCCACCGGCACACACAACGAGCATACGACGGAGTAGATTGTCGGTCCACAAACGCTTCACAAGACTGCGCATATTGGGGACTCCTCGACGATGTTGAGCACAATGAAGAAAAAGTTTAGTCGCTCCTGGTACAGGGGCCACGTTTCAATCTTTTTGGGTCAAACTCTTCGAGATGTCTCAGCCGCCTCATGATGACAACGTTAGGCTCGTCCTTTTTCGCCATATGCTCTAGTCGTCGCCAAATTGCCACGAAGCTGTCGTTGCTCAAAAAAGCGTTGTTGCGTGCCTCGGAGTTTGAATTTCTTCATTCTCGTCGTTGCCCAAAGCTTTATTCAGGCGGCCAACTTGGCCGTGCAGAAAAGAGGAGTTAGACAAGAGACACATGGTTTACGACGAGTCCCCAGAATGACAAACGGTTTGGTAAAACCAGCTTGACTCGCCTTGGCTTGACTTCTGCTGACTCGCCGATGTTGCCAGATGCACACACACAACACTCACGACGCAAGATTCCGTTTCATTTTAAATGCAAGATCCAGGCTTTCAATGTCGCTACCAAGCATGCACGATCATGTAATGGTAGCATCGTTCAGGGCAACATGCTCATGCTCATAGCTTCAGCTTCACTCGTGCATGAAGTAAATGAAACTATAGCCCCTGTATCCACTCTAATCCTCCAAGTCAGTAGTAGGCTGAAATTTAACCATCACTACAAGAAGTTGGGAGTGATGCTGAGAAGTCTGGGAGGGTCGTCGCATGTACGGAATTGACTGATCGACGTGCAGTTCCCTGCAAGATGATGTCCTGGGTTGGGCAAGGTTCGAGCATGTTGGATGTTATCAGGAACACGTGGTTACACAGGATTCGTGGGGACACGGCGGTCCCATTGACTGTGGCCATATGAGCCTGGGGCGTCACTGCTTCCCGAGTGCTAGCCAGTGCCAACCTCTGGAACATGGTCACGAAACTGCCTCAGCATCCCAACACTGAGATACTGGAACTGGTAGCAGTTGTCTAGGAGAGCCAGAGGAATGACTCTAGTGGGATAGAAACATTGCAACAGATGCATCAGTCCTCTAGGCATAAAATATCTTACACCTTAGACATATTATTCTCAAAATTCGAGATTAAATGGGGAAGCAGAGCAGTCAAAATTTCACGAAACAGCTAGCTTGGAACATTTCTTGGAAACTTCACAGAATGGCAAACATTCTATAGTTTCTAAACATAGTATTTACAGTGCTACAAGCTGGCACTCTTGTCTCGTATTTAGAAACAGTTATTCAGTCATTTTCACCTCACCAAGGATGCACAATTGGGAAGATGATCAATCCAGTTGTTTTATTCACATTAAAGCGAATTAATGAATAACTTTAGAATGCTGACAGGAGCTATATCGGTTAGTTTTGAGTGACATTCAGTAAAAAGAAGATAAGTGAATATTTTTTTCTTTTTAATTTTGTGAGTTTGAAACAAGATTGCCTGCATTTTCTAAGAGCTAAAAAAACATGTAGGGATATTTCTACTAGTTCAAACATTTTTTTCTTTTTTTTTCTTGTTTTTTGCAAAAAAAAGGGTACTTACTATTTTTATTGTGCTTTGGTAGCCGCTGGTGCTGAAACTTGATGTCCCAGGTGGCATTCCTACAGCGATTCTTTATGACCTAAGGGAGTCTTGGGGCAGTTCGGTTATCCCGTGGCCGTTTAACCGTTCAGCGGTCGCGGCGGCGCTCGCGATCTTCGGCCAGTCGCCTCGGAGGGATGCGATCACTTGGCAGTGGTTTGCCTCACGACGAGCAAGTTGGGGATGGTTCTGTCCTCCGCAGGAGAGTATGGCTTTGCAGCGCCGACTCACTTTGTCACTGGGGTGGTTAGGAGCACGCAAGTGACCTGGCGAACCAAGCACTCTATGTAACACCGACACACATTCACAAGGTGCCTGATCACGTCGAGGGCATCAGCCAAACGCCTGCTTGAAGACGCAGTACGCTAGTAGGTACGGTAGCCTGTCTTCAAACCGAAGCTCGCGGAATGCGTCTACGACGAAGATGATGGACGGCCTTCTCAACAGCCGGAGACGCTCGAATCAAGATCAATCCATACCGCCGTGATAGTGACGGCGGAAGCGCAATACGGCATCCAGGATCCCTCGCAGACGTAGAAGTGAACACGGCAGCCGAAGATCGAGCGTGAGAGACAACCAGAGCAAGCAAGCACTACCGAAATTAACGAAAGAACTGTGCGAGCAAGCTATCAGCTGTAGTGGCGGAGCGCGGGAGGCCCGGCTTACGGATCGGCTTATGACGACGTTAGGTTGGCCAATGGATTTCGCCCCACGCTTCGCTTTATTTTTTTCGTCAGAAACTGGTGAGCGCAACTTTCTATCCCAGTTTTTTGTTATATTTTCTTGTCCCAGCAGACAACACACATGAAAACAAGTGTTTTGCCGTGTTAAAATTGTTTATTGACGAAAACGTGTTCTATGTGCACGAGACGAATTTGCGATCGCAATCGTAATAGACATCACTTAAATGCCATTTTAGTTGTCTGGCAGGTCCCATCATGAATGTCATTTGAAAACCTGAATGTCATTTGGCGTAAATGCCATTTTAGCTGCCGTCTGACAGGGGTAAAAAAGTAATGTGACCAGAAACAATGTCATTTATTATGTTGTCAAGCTAGGCCTCGCAAATGTTAGCCAAATCGGGTCCACTAATACCCACCCATGTAGGAGAAACTGTCTTTAGTGCCCATGCTTGTTGTTTAATTAGACCTTAAACATGATTCCTTACTACGTAGGACTTGCATTACGAATGAGTTTTCTAATTAACGGTTGTGTTCCTGTTAACAAACCATTGTATTAGGTAGGTAGAAAATAAGAGTGAAGAAGTGAACATTGGTCTTTAATGGCAAGTAGGTTCATATGGAACCATTTTTGCTTCAGTGGAGGCTCAAGTATGCACGACACTGAAGGCACTTTCCTTCCAGTTGACGGAGACAAGGGTACCACAAGAGCCAGCGAAGGAAAAAGAACGGGACCTCTTGGTGTCAACGCCTTGCCGCCTGTGCACTCTTAAGAAAAAAGGGAGCACGACTTAGTCCCTCGGGGGACCAAATGCGCTGCCACCACCATTAGTCCCCTAGGGGAGCAACCGTAACTGGAGCAACTGTTGCGCCCCGTCAGTTAGTCCCTCGCACTAGCACCGTTGGGACTAACTGTTTCACCCTTTCAGTTACACCTCGAGGACTAGCTGTCAGGCCCTTATACTTGGTCCTTTGGGACCAACTGTTACACCGTTTCAATTGAACCTCGAAGACGAACTGTTAGACCCTTGAGCTTGGACCCCTGGGACTAACTGTTACACCGTTTCAAATGAACCCCGAGGACTAACTGTTAGGCCCTTGCACTTGGACCCCTGGGTCTAAACCTTGCGCCCTTGGATTTAGGCTTGTGGGACTAAAGGTTTATCCTTTACATTAGGTCCCGAGCCACAAATCTCCGCAACGAAATTGTGGTGTTCAGGTTAAACGTAGCTTTATTGCCTCGTAGATACACATCGCATTCAAGGACGAATGATGTCAAAGTTCCTGGGCGGTAGAATCCACGATAAGGCCAAATTCCGAAGAGTGCACTTGCGTCGACGATGGCTTGGACACTGGGACGTCTGTCCAAGTCGGTCGTGGTTCCAGCACCGTTTATTGGGGCACCGGCAGCTTCTTGCCTGTTTGCGAGGAATTTGGATTATTAGTAACAGGGCAGCGTAAATACCCAATCGCTTGACAAATATATGAGATATAAGTATAACACACGCATAATAAATTAAGAAATAGGCTGCATAAGTGATACAATGGTTCACATCCAACATGCGGTCTGTTGACAGCAGACCAGCGCAATATTAGATACTAGTAGATCGTTCGCTGCGAATTACAGACCCAGCGCGTGCGTGCTCAAACTATGCTGCAAAGTGACGGCACGATCCCCCGCCATCAACGCGAAAGTCTAGTGTACAATCGAATAAATGTCTCCATTAATTCCGGTCATCACACCCAGCGAAGCGCTGATGTGGCGCTGCTCACGTGTCATGAGTTACTTTCGTCTGCCATGAGCATGAGTTTTGTCGGTGCGATACAAAGCTGGTGACCGATCCCGTCAGCACGCGCTTAGCGCAAGGTCAGCGCTATGCCTGTAGCGCTCCGCTGCATGTGTGGACAGGCGTTTATGGTCAAGCGATCCTGCCAGGGTCTGCGAAACTCACACACAAAAAAATAAGCCATAGGTAGAACTGGCGTTTCGCTCGATACGATTGAATATGAGGTCTCTGTGCTGCATAACAAAATCAGCAACCATGGTGCCAAAAAGAATAGAGCATGACGCGCGCTTTGCAAGCTAGAGAATGCGATCAAAATAAAGCACTTTCTGAAGCCGCAGTTAATCAATACACCATAAACAGAAGCACTTCGACATACCTTAATCGAGTTCCCTTGACTCGTGACGTCAGAACAGATCAAGTGCACTCCTTCAGTACCGCGAATCCAAACCCGATCCCGGCATGATCGGAGACGACACAAGGCGACCAGCCTCCAACGAAGGCTGTATTTCGACTTTCAACTTACTAAAAACAGGTTGTTTTCAAACACAGATTATTCCCGTTTTCCCGACGGACCCCATCTGACCAACGCCCAACCCCCCGCGTGAAGAAGGAGCAAAGAATGCGGGGTAGGGGATTGGGAGGAGGGGGCAGTGCGCGCAGAAGATAATCTCTTTTCCCGCTCCCACTATACTTCGTTTCAGCTTCCGTCCGAGCGCAGCCAAAGGCTGAGGGACGGTTCGCAACTTCGAGAAGAGCATTCCTACGCACCACAAAGTAGTCCGCAAAAGTTTCTTTTTTTCTAAATAACTGTTTTGTGCGTAAACAGTGCACAATATTCCAGATATCTACTGCTGATAATTATTTGCAACTAAAGGAATTAAATATATGAAGTTTATGGTTGTATTAATATATGTAAATGCATGTGGTTTGGTGAAAGCACATACATCCGCTGGCAACACGGCTGCAGCGCTCAGTTTTTCTGTGATTTCGTTCCCGTAATGGCCGAATAATGTGTTTCGCTGCTTTCCTCACCGAGTCGCTTCAAAACGTCCTTTCGCAAAGGTACGTTTGGGCGTCAGGCGCGAGAGGTCGTGATGAATGTCTGCTTTCAAGTTCGGCAGGAGACTCCGGCCGGATCGTACCGCGAATGCGTTGTAAACAAGAAAAGCGTCCGGGTAACTACAATTCACTGATACGCGGCGAACTCAGGGCACCCCTTTACCTGCCGATCACATTGAACGCCGAGAAGCTGGTAAAGTGAAAAGCACTGCGCCTCGAGCCCTGGTATATCCAGTCAATACAAGGAAACACCAACGGCCGGGTCATCTGGCACCTTGCAACCTGTACTTACATCTCGAAACTATCCCGAACAGGTGGAAAGCTCGGACACAGACGGCAGCGGCCAGCCTACGTACTGACATCCCCTGTGACTAAATTTCAGAACGTGAAAGGGCATTTTTTAAACCTGTAGCAGACGATACCACCCGTAGCAGACGAAATACTCGGCGAGCGCGGGCGGCGCGGACTACCAGCGGCGCAGCGGAGTGATACAAAGGTGCAGGCGAGATCGCGTGACCTGTTGCCGCCGTCTGATGGGCTCCGGCCACACGTAGCTTTGGCTGCGCTCGGACGGAAGCTGAAACGAAGTATACACACGACACAAGGACACCGAAGAGATCCAAGGACGGGAGAAGGTCGCCACTTTCAACACGCCGGTCGAGTGGCCTCAAGCAAACAGTTTTTTTTTTCTTTCTTTTCTCTCTCTCTCTTAAGCATTTTCAGCTTTCTCAGGTGGCTTTTTTTTTTTTAGTTTGCATTTGTTTTGTATTAGTAGGGTGCTGCCAGGTGTGACGTTCCGGGCGTGGTTCGTTCTTCGTTGTTCATCTGGATTGTTTCGGAAACAGCGACGACGATGGCATGAAGGCGTCTGGATACTGCCCCTGAATGTGCTCTTTAAGTGGAACGTGCCGTGCATCAAGTGTGTCGTTGCGGATTTTGAGTTCGACATTGGACCACCCAGAAAGGTTTGTCACACAGAGACGGAGGCGGGTTCCCACCGGCGAGGCGATCTAGTCGCGCGATAACTTTCATCGCAAAAGCGACCATCGCGGGCAAAAAGCGACGCGATTTGAGCAGTCGCTTCTCGACTCGACTTTTTTGCGATGCGATCTTGTCGCGGATCGGCTGAGCCAATCAACGGCGTTCGGAGCGAGAGTTTTCGAGAAACGACTCGCCAACGAAGGCGTTGGACTCGCTTATCGCACACGCCGGTGTGACCATCTAATTTTTTTTCGCGCGACTGGGAATGCTTAGTTTTAGCGATTGAAGTAACCATTTATTCTGACTGCAAGACTCCGGTGTCAAAAGCGTGGCTTCTACAAACTGTTAAGTTTCATTTTAAAAAGAAAAAAAGTGTTAGTATTTGGAGGTGTTGCGTTTGGATAAATGCACATTTTTTGCGCGAAGGCTAATTACGTAAATGAGCCTCGTGGAATGACAACAGATTATTTTTGACGAGATAGTTGGGTGAAGTCGAGTCAACACATTCGTTCACTCGCATTCACACAACGCGTGAAGCTCTACCATGTAATGTCTCAACTTTCGTGGCACATTAAACAAACTCGCCAGTTTTGTCCGAGTCTTGTCAACACTTTGAGCCGTGCTAGGCTGAGTCTCGCCGATCCCCAGGACAAGCGAAATAGCATCCGTCCTCCTGGCGAACATTCCGTTTGCATTCGGGGACTAAATCATACAGATGCACCCTGTCTGAGGGGGACTAATGGATGCTTTTGCTCGCGCACGCCTATCGGTTGGTCCCAGTCGAGCGCAGCTAGTCCCCAGCTTTTGCGCACGGTACTTAGCTTGAGCCAGATGGTCCTTTCGGGGAGCAACTGAGAGTTCAGAGGACCAAATGCTTCCGTTAGTCCCTTGAGGCCAACTTTTTTCTTAGAGTGTGGGCTGTGCCCCGAACCGTGCAGTTTTTGCCGAGGTAAACAATTGGGCCATTTTAAAGTTTTCCGTTTTTCCGGATAAAAAAAACTTGACTCGCTTGCATGCCTTGCTGTAAACAATCCAATGCAGCACTAAAATTATGAGTTGCAGATAATGTCACAGGTCGGATAGATAACCTCTACATTCTCAGAGTTCTGTGGACAAAGGGGCTGCCAAAAGATTACACAGCAGGATGGCGCCCCGCTACAGAGCACCAGTATATGTCGTACCATAGCCTCCTTTATACTAACAAAACCTGGCAGATTGCCACGAGAAGCGGTTGCCGACATGGAAAAGGCGGAGTGGCATACAACGGAGAAGAGTCTCGCCGCAGCGGACGCGAAACACGAAAAAAGCATGTTTTGGGTCTTCGCCACTGCAAAAGCTGTGTGCTGACGTCCAGGTTCCCCGAGGAATGGCTCTTTGATGCTCTGTGCTACCAAATCCTCACGCTCCAAATCTTTGACCAGGCACTCTATGACTCCGTCGTCGAACTGGCAGGCTTTGTGAGTTTAGAGGTGCTATGGTCATACTCTAATCCACATTATCCTTTTTTTTTCAGGGGGCGGGCATCTTTTTGTTTGCATTCTTAAAAAAGAGGGTTAGACTGTTATGATTAAATTGGTGCGGACAACCACTAACAAGATCTGTTTGCTGTCGTCAGGCCCTACGCTATTCTTATCAATGCCGATCTTCGCAAAACAAAACAAGAGGGGGGAAGGGACAAGAGCGGGGGAAAGCCGTGCCGTTTGCGTGGTCGATGTAACTACTCATGCTAAATATAAATCACATGCAACTATGGTGTATCAGATAAGATAAATCTGTTTGAAAGGGTGTCTTCGCTATGGTCAATCTGTAAACATAATTTTTTTAAAGCTGGAGACCAAGTGAGATACGTATCCTCCGCTGTCTTCTCAACTGGTTATTTCAATGTTTTATTAGGAGTACTTGGCCATGACTTCAAAACAAACCAAAGACCAGATTCGGGCTCATGTTGGAAGGCGGTTCTTTTCAGCCAAACCTCAGAAACATTTATCTAAGCAAAGATGATAAACAAATTACTATTAGTTTTAGTGTTCACCATTTCTGCATGCAAAAGATGCCTATATCGGTACAACACATGAAATGCTATAGGATACTTTGTAGTGCCGAGATGCATTATTATGTTACTGAGATGGAAACTTGTGATGATTACTACCTTGTAGTAGGCCTTGTAGATGAAGCATTTCCTCACATGCACACAGATGTTACAGCAAGCTTGAAGCCCTCTCTAAATTCCATCGTGGCTTGCTTTCGTTACAACTAAAAAGGGAGCACAATAAGACGGGGACGAGAAAGGAAGAAACAAGTGCTCACTACCAACTAGTTTATTCAGAAAAAAGTCTTCCCTTCCTTCCTTGTCCCTGTCTTAGTGAACTCTTTTTTTTCATTGCAGCCACGAAGCAGCTTGGCCAGCGAAGAATTTTATGCTTTCTTTGACTGTACTAGACAGTCTCAGTAGATAAGCCCCAGTCTTGCTTAGCACCTAGCTTATGCAGGGTGCAGCAGAACAGGTTCATCTAGACTTGGTACCCTCCCCTCTTTCCTCAGTAGGGACCATGCGCCTTGCGCTTCAAGCGCTCGCACTGCACTTACTGATTTATTACTTACGTTCCCTTTGAGCCTTAAATTGATATTCTTTTAAAAGGAAAAGCAGACAATAGCAGCAGCAGCCTCCCCCGCTTCTCCACTCTCTATCTCTCTCCATGGGAATATTTTAGGTTCCTCCTGACGGCTAAAATAATTTTGAATGCAACAGTCTGCATTTTTATGGTGTCCATCTGTAACCTGATACATCATCAGGGTGTCTACCAACCTAAAATTCTCATGGAAATTGTCAAAATGTTTGCTTCATCAGGGAAAATGACCACTGAAAGTGGAACGGTGATACGGAACAAAGCTTGACGGTTGCGCATGGGCACGACTATGCTGAATAATGTTTCCGAATTGTGATCCTTTGACCCAGAAGTGGTCAGGAAGTTTTTATCAAAATAATCAAGGGAAATTCTAGAAAAGTCAAGGAATTTGATATCAGTAATTTGGTAGACACCCTGATGCACCGGTTCCACCGTACGAAACACTTCACAATCAAGTGAGAATTGGGGAAAGCGAAATATAGAAAGGCAGCAATGGGCGTCTGCCTCACTTGCCTTCACTCTGCTGCATGGACTTTCCATCTATGACACTGTGAGCACTTAACATGTCCTCGACAATTTTACTTTGGTCACCTACAACTTCATCTGACTTCCAGAACTTATTTCTTATCATTGGCTTTTTTTTCCCCAGGACCCAGTAAAAACTTTCGGGAACCCGGCATTACTTTTCACTGGAAAGCACCCATGGACATCTGGCAGCATGTGCGTTTTCTGTGAGGACCTATGAATCGACATCCTGCACTTTTCAGCAAGAATATCTCGGGTATTAGCCATGTACTGAGCATAGAAAGGTCAATATGTGGGGGGGAATCGACGAAGCACACTTTTTGTGCTTGAGCACCCTCACGTTTAAAAAATACAAAGATTTCGGTAAGCGCTGTGAAAGTTGTGACAGCACTCGGAGCACATTCCTAGAACAGGGAAAAGGAATTACCAATAGCGGTTACTGTTTTAATGTTTTCCATATGTATTTGGTGAATATTCCAGCTATAATACAAAGGTTTGTGTTCCATTGTGTATCTAAACTTCTGTTAGATTTTTTTTTGCATCTGTTGATATGAGGATTCAAACCAAAGAAGAAAAAACAGCAAAAAGAAAAACAAAGCTTTGAAAAAACAGCAAGTAAGCAAACAAAGCTTTTAGGAACCTGTTGTCATTTTTTTATTCTAATTTAATCCTCAACACCAAGCAGGCAAAGCAAGCCTTCACAAAACTTGTCATTGTAATTTATTTTCGTTCTCGTCTAATAGTTATACCTGTTTTGTGTATTAGTATTATTTCTTATGGTGTTATTTGTTTAGTTATTGTGATAAAACCACTGTGATAAGCCGAAGCAGGCTTTTGAACCAATATGTATCACATTAGTTTCTAATAAAGTAATTGTTTTAGATACTTGTGGCTTGTTTTGCAGTACCTGCATGGTAGGACTCATGAAGTTGCATTTGCACAAATGGCAGTGATATGAGCTGAGAGAAAACAGCTATCTTTATTGTTAAATTTGAAGATTCCTGCAATTTATTGCCACCCACCTGTCCACTCAAAGCAGGTATGAAGCAACAGAACACGCTCGTTCACACTAGCTCTTCCCAATAGTCTAGACATGTTATAAAAAAGATATACAACCTATTGTAAATGATAAGTATAATCAAACTAATAGAAAGTTAAGCTGCCGATTAAAATAAAACTTTTACTTTTTCTGTTGTGTGCAAATTCCAATGTAACAAAACAATGCTGTCCTGATAGCTTCTGTTGTGCTTCATGATAAACCTTAGAGCAGCATTGAGTTCAGCATTGTTAAGACCATCATCGTTCATTTTTCTATGTTTCATTACAGGAAATTGTAAGATATCAGTTCGGCATTTCGACGTTTACACTTGCAGACAGTTGATGTTACCGCTTCTTTTAGGTGGAATTGAAGTTTCCATTTGAACTTTTATACTTTCACACAGTTGATGTTACTACCCTTGTTTTAGAGAAATTCAAGTTTAACCTCGCAGGCGCCAAGAAGTCTCCTAACGATCACGATGCCTCCCTTTGTTCAACAAACTGATACTTGACTAGGGCTGCTATACTCCGGACAATGCGGGAGTCAGCACTGACTATCTTTCGGGGTGTTGGCGCGCCGCAGAATCGACTCCAGTTTGAAGAGTCCATCGACTCTTTTTTTTATAGAGAGTTGCCACGACTCCCTGTAAGGGGTCTTTGCGCGCTGCAGATTTGACTCCTCCACGACTCCAGTTTGTAGTCACTTGACTCTTACTTAAAAAAGGGTCCTGCGACTCTCATCACACTGGAGTCATGGTAGTGTATGGGCGACTCCAGGTGACACAGTCAACTGCGACACTTTCACGGCTCTTATCCTACGGAGAAAAAGAGTCACACGACTCCTTCCTGGTAATCCCCGTGACTCTGTAACAAGAGTTGTGAGGACCCTCCTTTTATGAAGAGTCCCCCGACTCCTATCGCAAAAGAGTGGGAGTGTATGGGCGACTCTCCTAAAGATAGTCATTGCTGACTCTCACTTTGTCTGGAGTATAGCAGCTCTAGTCAAGTATCAGTTTGTTGAACAAAGGGAGGCATTGTGATCGTTAGGAGACTTCTTGCCACCTGCCAGGTTCAACTTGAATTTCTCTAAAACAAGGGTAGTAACATCACCTGTGTGAAAGTATAAAAGTTGAAATGGAAACTTCGATTCCACCTAAAAGAAGCGGTAACATCAATCGTCTGCAAGTATAAACGTCAAAATGCAGAACTGATATCTTAAAATTTCCTGTAATGAAACATGGAAAAATGAACGATGATAGTCTTAACGATGCTGAACTGAATGCTGCTCTAAAATTTATCATGAAACACAAGAGAAGCTTTCAGGACAGCATTGTTTTGTTACATAGGAATTTGCACACAACAAAAAAGTAAGAGTTTTATTTTAATCGGTAGCTTAACTTTCTATTAGTTTGATTATACTTATCATTTACAATAGGTTGTATATCTTTTTTATCAAATGTCTAGACTATTCGCAAGAGCTTCTGTGAACGAGCAAGTTCTGTTGCTTCATGCCTGCTTTGAGTGGACAGGTGGGTGGCAATAAATTGCAGGAATCTTCAAATTCAACAATAAAGATAGCTGTTTTCTCTCAGCTCATATCAATGCCATTTATGCAAATGCCACTTCATGAGTCCTACAATGCCGGTGCTGCAAAACAAGCCACAAGTATTTAAAACAATTACTTTATTAGAAACTAATGTGATACATATTGGCTCAAAAGCCTGCTTCGGCTGATCACAGTGGTTTTATCACAATAACAAAACAAAGAACATCATAAGAAATAATACTAATACACAAAACTGGTATAACTATTAGACAAGAACGAAAATAAATTACAATGAGAAGTTTTGTGAAGGCTTGCTTTGCCTGCTTGGTGTTGAGAATTAAATCAGAATAAAAAAATGACAGCAAGTTTCCTAAACAGCTTTGTTTGCCTACTTGCTGTTTTTTCAAAGCTTTGTTTTTCTTTTTGCAGTTTCTTCTTCTATGGTTTGAATCCTCATATCAACAGATGCACAAAAAAAAAGTTTAACAGAAGTTTAGATACACAATGGAACACACAAACCTTTGTATTATAGCTGGAATATTCACCAAATACATATGGAAAACATTAAAACAGTAACCGTTATTGGTAATTATTTTTCCCTGTTCTAGGAATGTGCTCCGAGTGCTGTCACAACTTTAACAGCTCTTACCGAAATCTTTGTATTTTTTTACCTATGAGGGTGCTCAAGCACAAAAAGTGTGCTTCTTCGATCCCCCCCCCCCCCCCCCGCCACACATACTGACCTTTCTATGCTCAGTACATGGCTAATACCCGAAATATTCTTGCTGAAAAGTCCAGGATGTCGATTCATAGGTCCTCGCAGACAACGCACATGCTGCCAAATGTCCATGGGTGCTTTCCTGTGAAATGCCGGGTTCCCGAAAGTTTTTACTGGGTCCTGGGAAAAAAAAGCCAATGATAAGAAATAAGTTCTGGAAGTCAGACGAAGTTGTAGGTGAGCAAAGTAAAATTGTCGAGGACATGTTAAGTGCCCACAGTGTCATAGATGGAAAGTCCATGCAGCAGAGCGAAGGCAAGTGAGGCAGACGCCCATTGCTGCCTTTCTATATTTCGCTTCCCCAATTCTCACTTGATTGTGAAGTGTCTCGTGCGGTGGAACCGGTGCATCAAGGTGTCTACAAAACTACTGTATTCAAATTCCTTAACTTTTCTAGAATTTCCCTTTACTATTTTGATTAAAACTTCCTGACCACTTCTGGGTCAAAGGATCATAATTGGGAAACATTATTCAGCATAGTCGTGCCCATGCGCAACCGTAAAGCTTTGTTCCGTATCGCCGTTCCACTTTCAGTGGTCATTTTCCCTGATGAAGCTAAGTTTTTGACGATTTCCCTGAGAATTTCAGGTTGGTAGACATCCTGATGATGTATCAGGTTACAGATGGACACCATAAAATTCAGACTATTGCATTCAAAATTATTTTAGTCATCAGGAGGAACCTAAGATATTGCCATGGAGAGACATGGAGAGTGGAGAAGCGGGGGAGGCTGCTGCTGCTATTGTCTGCTTTTACTTTTAAAAGAATATCAATTGAACGCTCAAGGGGAATGTAAATAATATATCAATAAGTGGACTGAGAGCACTTGGAGTACAAGGTGCATCGTTCCTACTGAGGAAAGAGGGGAGGGTACCTAGTCTAGCTGAACCTGTTCTGCAGCACTCTGCATAAGTTAGGTGCTAGGCAAGACTGGGGCTTATCTACTGAGACTGTCTAGTACAGTCAAAGAAAGCATTATAAAATTATTTGCTGTACAAGCTGCTTGGTGGCTGCAATGAAACAAAAGAGTACACTAAGACAGGGACAAGGAAGGAAGGGAAGAATTTTTTTCTGAATAAACTAGTTCGTAGTGAGCACTTGTTTCTTCCTTTCTCCTCCCCGTCTTATTGTGCTCCCTTTTTAGTTGTAACGAAAGCAAACCACGGTGGAATTTAGAGTGGGCTTAAAGCTTGCTTTAACATCTGTGTGCATGTGAGGGAATGCTTCATGTACAAGGCCTACTTCAAGGTAGTAATCATCACAATTTTCCATTTGAGTAACAAAATAATGCATCTCTGCACTACAAAGTATCCTATAACATTACGTGTGCTGTACCGATATAGACATATTTTGCATGCAGAAATGGCGGGACACTAAAACTAATAGTAATTTGTTTATCATCTTTGCTTAGATAAATGTTTCTGAAGTTTGGCAGGAAAGAACCACCTTCACATGAGCCCGCATCTGGTCTTTGGTTTGTTTTGAAGTCATGGCGAAGTACTAATAAAAAAATATTGAAATAACCAGTTGAGAACACAGCAGATGATACTTATCTCACTTGGTCTCCAGCTTTCAAAAAAAAAATGTTTACAGATTGACATAGCGAAGGCACCCTTTGAAACAGATTTATCTTAAACAACCATAGTTACATGTGATTTATTTTTAGCATGACTACACTCTAAGAAAAAAGGGAGCGCGACTTAGTCCATCGGGGGACTAAATGCGCTGCCACCACCATTAGTCCCCTAGGGGAGCAACTGTAACGGGAGCAACTGTTGCGCCCCGTCAGTTAGTCCCTCGCACTAGCACCGTTGGGACTAACTGTTGCACCCTTTCAGTTACACCTCGAGGACCAACTGTTAGGCCCTTGCACTTGGTCCTTTGGGACCAACTGTTACACCGTTTCAATTGAACCTCGAAGACGAACTGTTAGACCCTTGCGCTTGGACCCCTGGGACTAACTGCTACACCGGTTCAAATGAACCCCGAGGACTAACTGTTAGGCCCTTGCACTTGAACCCCTGGGTCTAAACGTTGCGCCCTTGGATTTAGGCTTCTGGGACTAAAGGTTTATTTTTTTCATTTGGTCCCGTGCCACAAATCTCCCGAAACGAAATTGTGGAGTTCAGGTTAAAAGTAGCTTTATTGCCTCGTAGATACACATCGCATTCAAGGATGACTGAAGTCAAAGTTCCAGGGCGGTAGAATCCACGATAAGGCCAGATTCCGAAGAGCGCACTTGCGTCGACGATGGCTTGGACACTGGGACGTCTGCCCAAGTCGGTCGTGGTCCCAGCACCGCTTATTGGGGCTCCGGCAGCTTCTTTCCTGTTTGCGAGGAATTTGGATTATTAGTAACAGGGCAGCATTAATACCGAATCGCTTGACAAATATATGAGATATAAGTTATAACACACGCATAATAAATTAACAAATAGGCTGCATAAGTGATACAATGGTTCACATCCAACACGCAGTCTGTTGACAGCAGACCAGCGCAATATTAGATTTTAGTAGACCGTTCGCTGCGAATTACAGACCCAGCGCGTTCGTGCTCAAACTATGCTTCAAAGTGACGGCATGATCTCCCGCCATCAACGCGAAAGTCTAGTGTACAATCGAATAAATGTCTCCATTAATGCCGGTTCTCACACGCAGCGAAGCGCTGATGTAGCGCTGCTCACGTGTCATGAGCTACTTTTCGTCTGCCGTGAGTATGAGTTTTGTCGGTGCGATACAAAGCTTTTGACCGATCCCGTCAGCGCGCGCTTAGCGCAAGGTCAGCGTTATGCCTGTAGCGCTCCGCTGCATGTGGACAGGCGTTTATGGTCAAGCGATCCTGCCAGGGTCTGCGAAACACACACACACACAAAAATAAGCCATCGGTAGAACTGGCGTTTCGCTCGATACGATAGAATATGAGGTCTCTGTGCCGCATAACAAAATCAGCAACCGGGGTGCCAAAAAGAAGAGAGCATGGCGCGCGCTTTGCAAGCTAGAGAACGCGCTCAAAAGAAAACACTTTCTGAAGCCACAGTTAATAAATACACCATAAACAGAAGCACTTCGGCATACCTTAATCGAGTTCCCTTGGCTTGCGACGTCAGAACAGATCAAGTGCAGTGCTTCAGTACCGCGAATCCAAACCCGATCCCGGCATGATCGGAGACGACACAAGGCGACCAGCCTCCGACGAAGGCTGTATTTCGACTTTCAACTTACTAAAAACAGGTTCTTTTCAAACAAAGACACTTCCCGTTTTCCCGACGGACCCCATCTGACCAACGCCCAACCCTCCGCGTGTACAAGGAGCAAAGAATGCGGGGTAGGGGATTGGGGGGAGGGGGCAGTGCGCGCAGAAGATAATCTCTTTTCCCACTCCCACTGCACACGACACAAGGACACCGAAGAGCTCCAAGGACGGGAGACGGTCGCCACTTTCAACACGCCGGTCGAGTGACCTCAAGCAGACACTTTTTTTTTCTTTCTTTTCTCTTTCTCTCTTAAGCATTTTCAACTTTCTCAAGTGGCTTTTTTTTCTTTTTTTTTTTAGTTTGCATTTGTTTTGTATTAGTAGGGTGCTGCCAGGTGTGACGTTCCGGGCGTGGTTCGTTCTTCGTAGTTCATCTGGATTGTTTTGGAAACAGCGACGACGATGGCATGAAGGCGTCTGGATACTGCCCCTGAATGTGCTCTTTAAGTGGAACGTGCCGTGCATCAAGTGTGTCGTTGCGGATTTTAGTTCGACATTGGACTACCCAGAAAGGTTTGTCACACAGAGACGGAGGCGCGTTCCCACCGGCGATGCGATCTAGCCGCGCGATAACTTCCATCGCAAAAGCGACCATCGCGGGCAAAAAGCGACGCGATTGGAGCAGTCGCTTCTCGACTCAACTTTTTTGCGATGCGATCTAGTCGCGGAGCGGCTGAGCAAATCAACGGCGTTCGGAGCGAGAGTTTTCGACAAACGACTCGCCAACGAAGGCGTTGGACTCGCTTATCGCACACGCCGGTGTGACCATCTAATTTTTTTTGCGATGCGATCTAGTGGCATCGCGCGACTGCTTATATCGCCGGTGGGAATGCTCAGTTTTAGGGATTGAAATGACCATTTATTCTGACTGCGAGACTCCGGTGTTAAAAGCGTGGCTTCTACAAACTGTTAAGTTTCATTTTTAAAAGAAAAAAAGTGTTAGTATTTGGAGGTGTTGCGTTTGGATGAATGCACATTTTTTGCGCGAAGGCAAATTACGTAAATGGGACTTCTGGAATGTCAACAGATCGTTTTTGAGGAGATAGTTGGAAGAAGTCGAGTCAACATATTCGTTCACTCGCTTTCACACAACGCGTGAAGCTCTACCATGCAATGTCTTAACGTTCCTGGCACATTAAACAAATTCGCCAGTTTCGTCCGAGTTTCGTCAACACTTTCAGCCGTGCTGGGCTGAGTCTCGCCGATCCCCAAGACAAGCGAAATAGCATCCGTCCTCCTGGCGAACATTCCGTTTGCATTCGGGGACTAAATCATACAGATGCACCCTGTCTGAGGGGGACTAATGGATGCTTTTGCTCGCGCACGCCTATCGGTTGGTCCCAGTCGAGCGCAGTTAGTCCCCAGCTTTTGCGCACGGTACCTAGCTTGAGCCAGATGGTCCTTTCGAGGAGCAACTGGGAGTTCAGAGGACCAAATGCTGCCGTTAGTCCCTTGAGGTCAACTTTTTTCTTAGAGTGTAGTTACATCGACCACGCAGACGGCACGGCTTTCCTCCGCTCTTGTCCCTTCCGCTATCTTGTTTTCTTTTGCGAAGATCGGCATTGATAAGAATAGCGTAGGCCCTGACGACAGCAAACAGAGCTTGTTAGTGGTTGTCCGCACCAACTTAATCATAACAGTCTAACCCTCTGTTTTAGGAATGCAAACAGAAAGATGCCCTCCCCCTGAAAAAAAAGGAGTAAAGTGGATTAGAGTATGACCATAGCATCTCTAAACTCACAAAGCCTGGCAGTTCGACGACGGAGTCATAGAGTGCCTGGTCAAAGATTTGGAGCGTGAGGATTTGGTAGCACAGAGCATCAAAGAGCCATTCCTCGGGGAACCTGGACGTCAGCACAGAGCTTTTGCAGTGGCGAGGACCCAAAACATACTTTTTTCGTGTTTCGCATCCGCCGCGGCGAGACTCTTCTCCGTTGTATGCCACTCCACCTTCCCCATTTCGGCGACCGCTTCTCGTGGCAATCTGCCAGGTTTTGTCAGTATAAAGGAGGCTATGGTACGACATATACTGGTGCTCTGTAGCGGGGTGCCATCCTGCTGTGTAATCTTTGGGCAGCCCCTTTGTCCACAGAACTCTGAGAATGTAGAGGTTCTCTATCCTACCTGTGACCATTATCTGCAACTCACAAATCTAGTGATGCATTGGAGTATTTACAGCAAGGCATGCAAGTGAGTCATGTTTTTTTTATCCGCAAAAACGCAAAACTTTCAAATGGCCCAATTGTTTACCTCGGCAAGAACTGCACGGTTCGGGGCACAGTCACTTAGGCGGCAAGGCGTTGACACCAAGAGATCCCGTTTTCTTTCCGTCGCTGGCTCTTGTGGTATCCTGGTCTCCGTCGACGGGAAGGAAACTCCCTTCAGTGTCGTGCGTACTTCAGCCTCCACTGAAGCAAAAATGATTCCATATAAACCTACTTGCCATTAAAGACCAAAGTTCACTTCTTCACTCTTATTTTCTACCTATCTAATACAATGGTTTGTTAACAGGAACAACACCGTTAACTAGAAAACGTATTCGTAATGCAAGTCCTACGTAGAAAGAAATCATATTCAAGGTCTAATTAAACAAGCATGGGCACGAAAGACACCCTCCTACATGGGTGGGTATTAGTGGACCCGATTTGGCTAACATTTGCGAGGCCTAGCTTGACAACATAATAAATGACATTGTTTCTGGTCACTTTATTTTTTATAAATGCCTTGGCATTAGTTCTGACTTTGGACTGGTTTTGAGCGCACCAATATAATGTTTGCAACTTTGCCATGGGAACCACGAAGTTCTTTCAAAACTAAATAGCCAAGCTTTAAACTAAAATAACAAAAAAAGTTGTACAGATGCACAAATATAATTACCATTGTCTATGCCCTACTTGTTTGGCACCTGTTTTCAGAAAAATTAACAAATACCAAAGTAATGCACATATTATACATAGTGAAGAGGCCTGCCGACAACCTGATGAAATGTCAAGAACGCATGAACTGTTAAGTTTTCCGTTCACTGCATGGTTCTCTAAAGGCTCGTTCACACTCTTGCAACCTCTTAAAACTGGGTTCCTTTTACAACGAGAAGACACACTGGCGCCATCTATTGGATAGCAGAGTAAACTTCGCGGTTCGGCATATTTACTATTTCTCTTGCGCATTATCCTTTTTTTCTTGGCTCGAAAAACTTTTGTCAACGTAACAAACAAGTCTTTCTTACAGGTATTACACACGTTTGACCTCGGAAATTCCGCGAAACCTTCGCTCTTGTAAAATGCAGTTCCAGGGTCACCGCATAGATGGCGCCAGAATGCCTCCAGTGTGTTCCCTCGTCCTAAGAACTTTTAAGAAGTTTTAACAGATCTCGTCTCTCTTGGTCGTACTCGGTTGCAAGAGTGTGAACGGGCCTTGATGGTACGTTTACACTTGCGGATCCGCCAGCGGATCCGCCCAGCTTTTGCTGCTGGGGTGAAACGCTGGGCGGAAAACGCGGCGGCGAGCCGTATAGGTCCGGGATCTATTTCTGCCGCCGAACGAGGCGTTTCGCTGACCGGATGTGACATTCTTGCGCAGCGCGACGCTGCCTACGTCACGAGTACGCGTTCTTCCGGGAGCAGCAACGCCCGGGAGAGAGAGAGCCGAGGCGGGAACTCTCGCGCCTTCTCGTCATATTTGACGAGACGTTACGGGAACCGCTGCCGCAGCCGGCGCTGCCGCCGCCGCTCGAAGGAAATAGATGTAAACACAACCAACTCGTCGCCGCCACCGCCAGGAGCGGATCCGCTCCCGCGGCAGCGGATTTCTTTTCAGGTGTAAACGCACCATTAGACTCAAGTTTTTGCCATCTGTGTTCATTTTCTTTAATCTTAGAAAGTGCTTCCAAGATAGCAGTGCCCATGTATCCTCCCGAAGTTGCTGGTGCATGCTTGGGACACCCTCGGAAGCTTCTGCCGTTGACTTTGGAAACCTGTGGACGCACACATACTGCGGTTCCATCCTCCAGCCAAGGCTACCCGCTTGCGCTTGCACAACTTTCGCAGTTAGTTCATGCTGAGGCGATTCGAGGTATAGTGGCATTTGCACGTTCAAGATGTCAAAACCCACCACATGTCGCTCCGAGCGGCATGATAATGATACCCAAGAGCTATTTCGCGTATGGTCTATAAAACCTATATAATGCACGATGCTGAACCTGCCAATTTCTACATAGTTTAGAGCCGGGAAGGCGGACATGCAGCAAGGCACGCACCTTCAATTGCATCCAGGTGTAATGGGCTTCCTTCCCAGGGCGCCATACTTTGTCACGCCTGGAAGGTTGGCCTGTCACACTCCTATTGACCAGGTCCTCGCCTTTGTAGAGGCTCCGGGACAACAGGATCAGTAGCGCGAGTCGAACTTGGCCTTGCCTATGGCCCAGTCAAATTTTTCTTCTGGTAGTGAAACCCCGCCCCGGAGGTAACGCTGCAAGTGTAAAGATAATCATAAATAAACAGGTGCTCAAGCAAGTTTTATTACAGGTATAGTGCGTGGACGTATTCCACACTTGTGCAATTGCCGTCTTGTTCCGCCCATGTACTAAGAGTTGTCCCAAGGAAGCAACAATGATGTTACAAAACCGAAAGTGCCATGCTGTCGAAAGTCTGCAGTTGGTCTTCAAACCTCTAGTGAATAAGACAAGCGGGCACAAGTGCCGCTGTCATCATGGCGTCCCAACTTGTTACTGTGAAGTGACTGTGGACTGTCGAGGCACCGCAAAGAATGGTGCGGCAAACACACCGCATGGCTAACCCCACCTAAAACCCCTTGACGAGTTTGTGCGAGTTTCGTAAGTGGCATCAAAGCGCCTGAGCAGGAGGCCCGTGCAGGACTTGGAAGCAAATGGCAGTGTAGCCCTGAAATGAGAGGCACTTGGAAGTGAGTGGCAGCACGGTACTCACTCGTGGCACGTGTCTCTCGCTTTCAGGCAATTAACGCTGGACCGCATGTCAGCGATTTAGTGAGCAACGAGACGAGCATCAGCAACAGCGACGGAGATTTCTCACTGTCGCTTGTAACGCCTGCTCGGTCCATGAATTACTAGAAAACGTCGCCCATCACATTGGTCGCTTGCTCCTGTCGCTTTCATGCAGTGTGCCTGGTCGTGCAGCTGAGCGATACCAAAAAGTGTCGCCCATCGCTTGTTCCGTCGCTCACTTCATGGTTGTCAGCGCTTGCAAAAATGTGAAGCGTGAAATTTATGTAGGACTTTGTCCATTCCGGCTCTCAGACTGCTGGCAGAACTTCGGGTGTCAGTGAAATACGACCACATGGTTTCTCACTCTGCTTATGTACTGAGGAGGAAAGCTGATGAGGAAGTAGTTGAAAAATCAGTTCATGATCTCGTCTAGAAAGTTGTTCGAAACTCATCGTTTTCTGTTGTTGTTGTTTTTTTTTGTGCCTGTGTACAGTGCCGTCCAACGGCACTCCACCCGCGCCTACAAGTGCCGTCGAAAAGAAAGTCGAACAGCACATGTATCCTTGGGGAGCTCGTTAACCAACCCCCCGCATACATTCATGGCGCCTCGCGGCTACAGTATGCGGCTGCTAATTACAAAACTATTAACCTACTTGGCCCCGTTGCATATGACGCCTCGCAGCGTCCAGCCCCTCTGTCCCATACCAAGCCCCGCTGTCCCCCATGTACCTCCGGAAAGGTGACGCCCATAGTATTTTGTTAAAGGGGCCCTGCAATCGTATTTAGGCGCCTACCTTCTTTGCGGTTTCCACGTCTCTTGGGGGTTCGGGCAAGCCAGCGGGCACGGAGAGAGTAACTAAATATCAGTGGGTCATATTTTAACCGGAAGGTGGGGAAACCTCCTCCACCTACGAGGGCGACCTGCATTGCCGAAAGCGCGCAATATGTGACGTCTTTGGTCCTGGGCTTACCACAGGTCAAAACCGCTAAAAGCTTTTTTTTTGACGAAATACAAAACATAAGTGTCGCGAACCGTTTCAATTATGTATGGAAGTAGTTTTTGTTCGGTAATTTAGATCACAAAAGAAACAAATGCAGTTTATAAAGTACGGAAACAGGAAAAGACTCGTCGACAAACCCGCCACCAAGCGGCGGAAAAAACGGCGCATACTAGAAAAGGCTTGTGGGATGAGGCTCCGACGAACAGCGAGCGTAGAAAGGTCCCGGATGTACGCGGCGGCGCTGCGGTCGTATACCGGATCGAGGATTCGACCGCTTCCGAGCGTTAAGAAGGCTTTCGGCGCGGGCTTGGCTGGCGACTTGGCCATTTGGCGGTATGGCAGCGCGAAGTGGCTCCCGTTCTGAACTGATCTTTACACAGTGTTTGCTGTAGTTTGTGGCAAATAAAGTGTTATGCCAAATTAGTCCTTAATCGCGCAGAAAATGCAATGCAAGCCGCCCTGGCGACCCGCCTCATACAGCCTATCCGGAACATCCTTTATGGCGCATTCACACTGGAAGCGGATCCGCGTTCGCGAAGCGGTCGCGGATGCGGTTCGCGAGCGACCCCGTTCAGACACACCAGGAGGCGGTTGGGGTTTTTTCGGCGATCACGCGTGATCTTTTGAGACTTGCCTTTGACAACCCTGTTTTACAATCCAAAATCCACTTTAATTCAAGATCCAAAGCCAAAGTTTTGCTATTTTGGCACTCGGAATATTTTTCTCCGGGATGTTCGCGCGCATCACGAGTTCAGGCAGCGATAAAAAAAGCACGGACCCGCCAAACTCGCCTGTGATTCCCTCAACTTCGCCCACAAGCAAAGCCCAGCTAGGCGCGCCTTGCTGACTCAGAACAGGATGCCCCCGACCTTTTCTTCGAAGTAGACCCTTCCCGCATAAATAGCTGACCTTGTTTTCGGGATAGAGGGCTAGTTTCTCCCCCTCGTTGTGTTTCGCTCTTATCATTTTCGAAGTTGTGAGCGGTGGGGTGGACCGTGGTGCGGGGAATGTGTTCGGTGCTAGCCGGTCGTGGCTTCGTTGGTGGCGGATTCTCCTCTCGTAACTCGCTCGTTGATCGAGTCTACTGTTTGTTTGACATTAAGCTCAAATAAACGCCGTATGGATTACCTCTGCATTGTCTGGTACGTACACTTTATTCCTTGGGTAGGTTCCCTTTATTTGTTTTATTAGTAGTAAACGTTACAGGTCGAGCTATAGCACAGGTACCCTGCCCCCTCTGTGGTAGTGCGTTGGCTACGCAATCAAGCTCACGACGTCTCTATCGGCCTTCGTGGTGGTTATGCACGGTGTCGAAAGCTTTCAGTAGTTCACGCGACTATCCTAGTGGGTAGAAAAGCTGACATATCGGTCGATCAGAGGCGGGTTCCGACGTTCTACGGGCAGAGATTAACAAGGCAGCGAGCTTGGGGCTGTGGCACCCGGAATAATAAACAAACTCTTACCCGAACCAAATCACCGGTGCGAAGCCCGTTAAAATTACGAGTCAATTCTTTTCGCGGCGGATTCAAGTGACGGACGTGAACATCAATTTTCTCTGTTGATTTGTCGAAAGCTAAGACTACAGCGCTAGGACTACAGCGCCTTGGACGCCTCACCAGCGACAGGTGCCATCTTGTTTTGAAAGTCACTGACGTCACGTTAGCGTCGCGTTGTGATTGGTTGCCGCTTTGCGGTTCGTGAAAGCGGTTGGGAGAAATCGCTGCCCAAGCGGTTGGCAAAAACGCGCTCCAACCGCTCGATCTTAGCCGCTTTGCGGTTGAGAACGCGCGGATCCGCTTCGCGAACGCGGATCCGCTTCCAGTGTGAACGCGCCATTAGTGGCGCCCTCTCGAGCCGCCGACACGGAGTGCGGCAGCCGTGAGCGCTCGATGAGCTCACTACTCCTCTAGTTCACGGCCACTCAAGCCAGGACCTACCACGACATGAAGGAGGATATTTTTTGTTTCTTTTTGTAATGCTAAATTGCCTTTAACTTTTAAAATAAAGCGAAATTTGAGAAAAGATTAAGTCACTACATTCAGTGCGCTCAATTTCGGGGCAAATTAAAAACCAGTCAAAAAGTTGTTGCAGGGTCCCCTTTAAGCAAAATTTCGTCGACAACATCCTTTTTTTTTTCCCCAGTGTTAATGGTAAAAAAGAAATGACGTAAATATCGCCAAATGCCTCGACGAAACAAAATGTTCAAGAAAAAGATTTTAAAAAGGAAGCCCACACAGTGGATCGAATCCGGGTCCGCTGCCTATGAGGCGAGCTATGCTACAATTTCCAATAAGCTACGCTACAACTTCGAAAAACTCGTTCTGACAATTCGCTTTACATATGACATTCGGACGCCACTTGAAGGCGTGAGTGGAGTGCCATTGCACGGCACGTGAACGTTCTGCAAGAGTGCCGTCGGACGGTACTCGACACTACATTATATATATATATATATATATATATATATATATAGAGAGAGAGAGAGAGAGAGAAATATATATAGATATATTTATTTATTTATTTATTTTCTTTGTAATTGCTCAATGCGTGTTTTTCCCCACAACCTTCACAATACACTACAGCCAGAGGGCTAGCAAATAAGTGCAACATATACAGCATTTTGTATAAAAGGTTCGTGCCCTTGTCAAAAAAGAACTCTTCGCAAGCAACATCATCAATGCAGAGAATCGAACCTGAATTTGAACACCCGCAGTGAAAGCAAACTCGACGCAAATACGAGCGCCGGCACGTAATGGGTACCTATAGCAGTCCTGGGTTCCGCGAAATATACACCACTTAGTTAGGTGGTACCAAGGCGTCACCCGATTTGTAGAACTCGTCTTGTCCACCGATCCACGAAATAAAGCTCCCGATACACTAACAAAGTCCCCCCCCCCCCCCCGCCCCTCCGGCTTGGAGGGGACCTTCACCTCTGTGTGCGTTCCCGCAATCTGACTGCTCGCTCAGTGACAGGCCGTGGTGACAGGTTGGTTGCGGGACTTCCTTGGGAAAAGCTCGAAGGTCATCCCATGTGCAAAGCACGTGTGCGACAAGGAGCCCCACACGTTCGCCGGGTTCGTTTTCACGCTTCCTTCACACACACACAAGGACACTTCACAAACGCTCCGAAAAGCACTGAAAAAGTCAAGCAAATACGCGAGTACTCACCAAGTACACTCTAAAAAAAGGGGGTGTAGACGTTACACCCTTTGTCACATATACGACACCCCAAAACTTCAGTTGGATGTACAGCACACTGAAGTAATACCGACGCTACCAAATTTCACAAGCGGCTTGATAGCCGTGTTGTAGAAGTCATTAAAATAGTTAATGTAAGCGTGACTGACTGCAAAAAAAGTTATCGGGGTTTTCTAGGCTCAACTGCAAAACCTGTGTGTTTCTTTCCTTTAGACTTTGATACGTACTTTAGCTGTTTAATGTGTTATATCGCACCGTCATCAACCCTCCTGCAAAAGTTGGGGCCGTCTGCTCGACGTCAGTGCGCTGTACATCCAACTGAAGTTTTGGGGTGTCGTATATGTGACAAAGGGTGTAACGCCTACACCCCCTTTTTTTTAGAGTGTAGACTCAAACCCACAGCTGGTTTCATGGGCACGGCGGCACCTGGGACAGTTTTTGTATTTCGGAGAACGTTCTTCGATGTTTTTTTGAAAGCCTAAAGGCCTGAAACTGCCCGAAAGCTTGCAGCTTGCTTTGTTTTTGATTTTGGTTATGGTGGCGATGGCGACGCGGCGACGTTCGCTGGATACGACGAAACTCATTTGACGCAACGTGAATGTTTTTGTTTTAGTCGACATACATTAGAACTTTTAAACGTAAAAAAAATTGTTCAAACATTTATCTAATTTTTTGTAACGAAGTATGTTGGTTGTGTACTAAACTGAACTTTGGCCTGGTTCAGCTTCGTTGTGTACTAAACTGTAGCTTGGCCTGTCTCAGCTTGGTTTTATTTCAACATGGCGGCGACAATCGTTGCGTAGTGTGTCATGCTCAACCTATTTTCTGTGCATTGGTCGTACTGTTAGCCACCCCCTGCAATCCACATCAGCCGCAAGCATGCTGTCGGAGTATTGTGTGCCCACCGGAAAGAATATACAGTCTTCTCGGAAGCAAGGCTGCTAATAGGGCTGCTCGGATCGTGGCTTGGACGTCGTCGGCTCCCACGAACCGCGTCCGCGGGCCTCACGTCCTTTGCTTGGTTCCTTTACGTTTCCGGCGATGAATCCTCCAGCCTTGGCCTTGTCCTCATCCCTACAGGACCTAGCTGGTGAAGAACAACCTACGGCAACGCGGCGTCTTTGGAATGCGATTGCTACGATCAATGGCTCTTAAACCCTCAGTGGCCCCCTTCAATTGTGAGCTCTCTGTGTGTGTGTAGGCGTTGTAAAGAATGTTTATTCAACAGGCGGCGCTGCGAGACGCGAGCCTTCGGCTTTGCTTCAACTCGCAGTGTGGTGGTGTGGTTCTCAAAATGGGCACTTATACTCATTTTCATGCATAGCATGCAAAGCTGTCAAAGGTACTGAAGTGGTGCGCATGAAAATACAGAAAAAAAAAACTGTGTTCCTGGGCGCATTTCGTGGACGAGTGGTTGGGCTGCTCTGGCGATACCGACGTCTCGGCAGTAGTGGTTCGAACCCACTAGACGCGCAGCTGTTTTCTTTTTTTTTTTTTTTAAATATTTTGTGCAAGATTGTGCGCATTGCCGAACTGCATACTTCAATTCCTCCTTTCTTCTTGGTTTTTATGTATAAGTCGCCGAAAGGCCACATTTCTACAATCTGCTCTGCCGCTTTCCAAGTGTTATTTGCCTCCAGCACCGAGTTATATTTTGCTTTCGTGCAGCATGGAATGAGGAATCTCACTGATAGCAGCCTTGCCCTAAAATTTATAATAGGACGTTAATCGACAATAGCTGTGGCCTGAACAGTTTATTTTGAAATAGCTGTCAAATGTAGGAATCCCCCTCTCGGGGTACTTGCGATGCACCTTCAGGCGAATGGCGTTGTGTGTGAATTCGGCATGCTTGACAGTCCCCGTGCTCGAAACTTCTACATGGCGAGGTCTTCGCTTTGGGGACGCCAGCTTACCAGATAGACACTGCGCCTTGTGCTTCGCGACAGTACGGGCGCACACTCCGGTGTTGTTACTGACCGTCTCCAGGACTTCACGACCGACTTGTCCCGGAAACGCGTTCTTGTACTCGCGTACACGTTGGCGATCACCTGTTTACACTCTTTCAAGGTCTGCGCACAACGAATCTACGAAAATATCCGAGCAGGAGAGGTACTAGAGCTTGTTGCGTAAGACGCCATCTTCTGAAAACCATGTGCCACACAACCCGAAAACCCGCAGCTGCTGCCGCACGGACGAAAACGAAAACAATTTAAAGTAGTTTACATTATCTTTTGCTTTTTATTGAAAAAAATTTGTGCTCCGTCGAAATCATACCACTATCAGTTGCTAGCTTCAAGGAGGCACATTTTGCGACTTTTTTTATAAGTGTTTTCGCAGGGGACGCACTATTTTATGGGGTGAACGTAGACACGGTCGGCGATGCAAACCGGTGCGCTAGCTTTGACTGCGTTGCATGCTACGTATGAAACAGAGTATAGTCTTGAATAAGCTGCTGCAGCTTCACTCACTCCCAGAGACGCACCCCCCCACGAAAGTTCTAGAAATATGTAAAATGCAGACACAGGATTCGGTTTCAAATAATATGCATGACGCGAAACTTGTTGAATCTCGTGTAAAACGAATTCTCAAAACGAGTACACGCAGGTGTAGCTATGTGGAAAGATGCCCGCTTCTTACCGAGCGAACCCAGGTTCAATGAAAAAAATAAACATCCGTTTTTTTTTGTTTTTTTTTTACAATTATTCTTCAGAAAAGTGAATGTCGACGAAACTTTGTGCATTATATTTTTTTTCCTTTCCTTTTTTAAATTTTTTTTTGCATAATTATTTTTGCAAAAGAAATGTCAACAAAGCTTTGAACTAAATGGTGTCGGACTCCCTTTCTAGAGGTGCATAGGGAAACGGCAGGGCTTGGGTTGCCGGCTGGACGCCGCGAAGCAGCATTCATACTTTTTTTTTTCGATCGGGCAAATGCTGCTGTCCTGTGACTCCCGTTGAGAAGGGGAAGAGTCAAAACAGAGTCACATGAAAAATTGATTCTCTAAAAGAGTCGTGGAGTGTCAAACAGTCATGGAAGCAGTGACTCCCTTTGAACTCCTTTTTTTTTTTTAAGAATGCAGGCTCGAAATACAAACGTGCGATTGTTATTTACGGATATTGTGTATCTTATTCAACCTATGTTTTTTAACATGACGGATATATTTCAAATTTCGTTGAAGTATCCCTTTAATTTTGCATTTGCTGCATGTAGCTGTTTTTTGTGTTGCTTGATTGTGTCAATCCTGCTTCTGCTTCTTGGCTTCGACACTAAAAAGGGATATTTCAATAGAACTTGAAATATACACGTCGTGTTCACACATAGGCTGAATATTATCCACAATATCTCTAAATGGCAATCACACGTTTGTATTTTGAGCCTGATGGCTGTATTCGTTACAAACGCCCACACCGGCAAGCGCTTGAAGAGCAACCAGCGGAGAGTATGTCACAAACGCCGCAATCGTGACATAGTTTGTCTCGGGAACTTACGTTCGAATGCCGAATGCAGTGGACGCTGCGAGCTATCTCGGCCAGTCCCGCTCTGTGGGCGCAGCCCGTGATAAGCTTTCCCTTCGTTGTTGTGCCCTCTCTCCAAGGTCACGTGACATTCACACTGCCTTGGATAAGCCCCGATGGGTTGTAGCATTCGCTGAAAGCAGCCGAAGCACACCAGCGATCGGGCCACCGCAAGTAACCCCAAACCTGTCTTTGTACGAATTTTGCGTGAGGAGATAATCTTCTATAATCTTGTAGAGGGACTAAAGCAACTTCTGGCACACACAAAAGAGAGTCCTTCAGCTTTTCTATCGTCGTGGCCGGAGGGGAGACAGTTACCATTACTAACTGTCAAGTTTCCTTGACTGGCATTACATACGAGGCGTTGGCGACATCCACCAGGTGCATTTTGCTAATCGTTTAGTTCATTTTAAAATTCATTTTCGTGTCTTTTGTAACAAGACGTTGGTGTGCCTGATGTGATAATGCTCCCTTGAACACAAATAGGAAAAAAAATAAGCGCCGAAATTTCGTTGTAGTGTCCCTTTAAAGAGCCCATGAAAAGAAAAAAAGAAATGTTTTTTGTTTGAACAGTGGTTGGGACACGCTTGTCTAGAAATAAATTTTACGTGAAAAGAATTCTTTTTTAAACCAATATTGACTGCGAGAGATTTATGGGACACTGCACGCAAAGTCCATGACGTCACAGAATGGTCATTTGCCCAACAAGATGGTAATTCACTTTTTCCACCTCAACATGAAGGCAAAGCCAATGCACCCCCCATCCATGCACCCGAAATGCTGCGAGAGAAAGCTCGTGGAAAGGAGGTCACTACCGACTGAATCGCATCTCGCATCATCAATATTGCTCTAAAAAAACTTTTCTTTTGCGTAAAATTATTTCTTTGCTACATTTCCCAACCAGACTGTTTAAAAAGATTTTTTTTTCTTTTCAGGGGCCCTTTAAATGATAACTGGAGAGTGATGAAAGAGGCCAAACAGTTACATAATTTCTAGTCTGGATGACCCCTAAATAATAATAATAGTAATGACTTTATTTCCATAACTGGTTAATGGGGCAGTCAAGCAAAAAGGTTGCAGCATGCAGCTTGACATTTCCTTGACCACTTACAAGCAAGAAATGCAGTAGCACAGAAAGAAAAAAGCTGAAACAGTGCAATTACAGGAATTGTTTAAGATATTCCTATAATGCATACAACAAGAGTTGCAAGCATAATAGCATAGCTCGATTCAAATGCTAGGCAAGTAAAAGGAATTCTAATACTCGTGATCGACTGTAAAAAGAAGTTTGAATATCTTTTAAGGATAATTTATCCAAATAGATGAAGTAATTTTCGGATAATGTTTTAGCATTCGCATACCATATCTGTTCTTAGTGTGACCTGGGCCTGGCACGCACTAGGGACCACGGTTAGAGCTTAACAGCAGTGAAAGTTTACTGTGCTTCAAGTAAATGAGCCCTGTTCTTTAAGTTACTATATGATTTTAAGCAGTCCTCCACCACTTCAAATTTTACTAAAAGGATTGCAACTAGTGCAGTGCAGTGAATGACTGCACTCGTTGGCCTTCTAACAAGAAATGGTGTTGTCCAAGCTGTTTCCTTGTTAGTAACATTGCATCTTAATGCCATGTAGCTCTTTATATAAAATATTCAGGGCTGGATATTTTGAATCTTGCAGTGTCTGTATTTGGCACCGCAAACGACTCTGAAAGACACCATAGGTTAAGGTATACCAAGTAGAAAATTGCCTAGTTTCATTCTAAAATTATTAAAGCATGAGGGCTTGATTGATACTAAAAGAAGTAATAATTATGGTACCATGTTTTTACCATGTTTGGGATGTTATTTCAGTGTTTTTATTTTCTCCGAGATGAAGTGTTTTTCAGTGTCTATTCTTGGTGTCGATCAGAATTCAGAGTTGATCAGGACTTGGAAGTAGTTTGCAATGCAGAAATATCTGGCTTGGTGACAGAACGCACTTTGCGTAGGCGCTCAACTTTGCGGCCCTCTGAGTGATGCCACGCCACAATAATAAAACAAAGGCCAATTTGCCGTAAAAAAAAAGAAAAGTGTCGAAGGAAAGGTGGGGAGCAAGCGAAGAGGCGAAGATAAAGGAAGCCACGGTGCAAGCAAGCATTCAAAGAGAATTCTTCTCGGCTTTCTGATCTCTGCCACTCACCGTTTGCGAAGAGAACTGCTGCGCGTTCGTCGCGTCTGTTTATTTTGTGTTTCTCCTTGGCCAAGCACCCCCCCCCCCCCCCTTGCCCTCGACGCACTGCCAGCGACGCTTGGGCTCCACTCTCCTTGTTTGAAAGAGTGGCGGCAGCAGGCGATGCGATAGCATGCGATAAAGTGGCGGTGTTCAGACCTGCTGAGTATGACGGTCTGCAGTCATGTGGGCAGGCATACTCTCATCGTCATCCTGTGGTATAATCGAGCGGTGGGCAGTCAGTCAGAGCAATGGGCTGTCAGTCGGAGTGGTGGGCAGCAAAGCCACTGCCGCCCACTGTGGGGAGAACCCTGGCCAGCTCCACACGAAAGCCGAAGCGGGTCAAGCTCGCATTCTCCGACGACTGCTTTCAGGAGAGATCCGGCTCTAACACTTTTTTTATCATTAGTATTGTTACAATAAGACGTGAACATGCCCACAAGGCCTGTGAACATGTCGACAGGCGTTAAACACCGAGGCGTGGGCAGAACAAATGGGTCGGAGCTTAAACAGCCTAGATGGAAAAAGAATGTTATAAAACGAATTTACAACGAAGAAAAATAAATTTAGACGCATATTTACGGCGCAAAACGAATTTGTAGTTGGTGCCTACGGGAGCCGCCGTGGGTCACGTGGTTGAACTGTGCGCCGTGGCGCAGCACCCCACGCCGAGTGTGGTGTGCCACCAGTTCAACGTGTTTCTCGACGCCGCCGCCGCCGCGCAAGTTCATCTGCTCCGGAGCGCCGCCGCCGTCATCTGACCGATGCACAGGTCTATCGCGTCTGCTTGCGTTTTTTCAGGAGTTTCCTTGGGCTCTAAAAGTTACTTATGTAATCTTCATTTTTTGTTATATTTCAAACAAAGGTGAATAAGTAACTTTTAGAGACCATATAAATCTTTCGAAAGAGCGCAAGCATCAGGAGACAAATAGCGGCTAGTCACTTAACCAATACAGGCCACTTTTCCGCGGCGCCCGCGGGCGCCAACTACAAATTGGTATCGCGCCGTAAATATAACTAAAGTTATGGTGAGCGCGGTGGTGATGATTAAATTATCAAAAAGAATAAACAAAAAGAGGGACAAGAGGAGACATAGACATATTTTGACTCGCAACAACAAATATTTAATGAGAGGCTGGAGGTGAAAGGACCCGAGGAGGAACAGGGAAGAAGGAGGAGGAGGAGGTGGACGTGGTGTGTTATCACAACCGCCCACCTCCTCCTCCTCCTTTTTCCCTGTTCCTCCTCGGGTCCCTTCGCCACCAGCCTCTCATTAAGTATTTGTTGTTGCGAGTCAAAAGGATGTCTCCTCTTGCGCCTCTTTTTGTTTACCGTAAATATAGCTCTAAACATTTTTCTTTTTCGTTGTAACTTCGTTCTATAATTTTCTTTCCCCAACCAGGCTCTTTAAAAAAATTTTTTCTTTGCATGTGTTATTTAAGTAACAGGCGTAAAAGACTAGTGCAGTGCTTCCACTCCTTCGTCAAATGCGCCATGTTGCACCGAGTGATATATCCTGTGCCTGCGCCACGCTATCGCATTCACACCCTTTCAATCTCTCAGACATTTCGAGCATAATGTCGTAACCGCCACAAAGAATCACACTGCCTAAAGGAAGAGCAAAGAGTACAGACAAAGGTCCACTGCTGTCATCACTTCGCTGCTTCAAAGCCTAGAAGTTTTGTGACGGATGGCCACTGCCATTGTTGCCACACAAGAGAAAATGGAGAAATTGGGTGATTTTCGCATAAAACAAATACTTCTCATAACTAAGCAAAACGATGGGCCCTGTAAGGTGCCATTTTAATAATTCTGCAGAATATTCAAGCGCCTCCAAATCATTTTCAAACCTGAAACATGAAAAAGCGACCACTGTTCCGGCCCATAAATGCCCGCCAAAACTATATCGTGACATGGCGCCCACATACATCGTGACCTCACAACGGCATAATTTAGCAGTTCTGTCGACTCTTGATACAGTGACTCGAGCTGAACTATGACAAAACTATAAGGCGCATGAGCGTCATCTCAGCGGCTGTTAGATTTTTGTCATTATACTCACCTCTTGACCACGTCGGTGGCTCCGACATTCCACTTCCGGTGCTCGCACGAGAAGGACGCGGAATCATGAGCTCCCCAGGGGCGTTATCAACGGCCCTGGCTGGCCGCGGTTCCTCGGTTTCAACGACTGATAGCGACACTCGCATTGTGCTGTCTACGTTGCCGTCAGGAATTATCGTACGGAATTCTGTGTTGCTGCATTGCGACATCACTGGGAGGCCATACAAGATAGGCGATTTCAAGGCTGAAATACAACGTCTGGGTGTGATGGGGGACATTGAAGCCTTCAGAGCATACCAGATGAATCATCTGTGGATCATCACGCTGAAGACGGCGGACGCCAAGCAGCGCCTGGTCGACGCTAAGGAGCTCTGCATCAAGGACAACCGCTGCCTCGTCGTAGACCCAGACAACGCGGACGTCCGTATGAAGCTTCACTGGATCCAATTCCACGTGTTCGACGAATCTGTGTAGATCGCCCTCGAGCCTTTCGGCAGGGTTCAAGAAATTGCACGGAAAAAGTGGAGGGCAAAAAGCGTCACCGGTGTCCAGTCGACAACGAGGCTTGTGCGGATAAGCCTGAAGGAGGGCGTCACCCAAGAGCGCCTCCCACACCAGCTGAAGATTGCTGGCGGCAATGTCCTCGTCGTTGCGCCGGGGCGCGCGCCACTGTGCCTCCGGTGGAAGGGAAGAGGACATATTCGACGGGAGTGTCGTGTCCCAAGGTGCGACGGATGTCATCGCATCGGGCACGAACGTGAGAACTGCGCTAGGAGCTACGCAGCCGTGACGCAAAAGGCAGCAGGGACCGGAGACGGTACAACCCTTGAGATGGAGGAGGAGGAAGCAGAGGATGCCGCACGGGAAACGGAGCCGGAGGTACCCGCTCCTGTGCGTAAGGACAAGGCCGCTGTTGCCGCAGCAGACGGTGTCAACACCCCGGGGGAACAGTACGGAAAAGACACGGAGGAACCAGCCAGTTCACAAGGGTCTAGCGAAGGGTATGACGTCGCGGTTGTCCCCCAAGACCAAGACCCAGAGCAGCCAAGCGGTGCAGGTAGCCAAGTCACAGAAACAGTCGACAAGGAGGGCGCTAACGTAAGACACGTCAATCACTACGATTCCGACATGCACGAAGCCGGCACGGAGTTGAAGCAGCGGCAGGGCGGGCACGCTGGGGAGGGCAACCTCACAGCGTGCTCCGAGTTCAAGTGGCGAACGCAGATGGTGAAGAAGGAGCGATTCAATCCGAACCTACGCATGCCGCAGGAAGACCATCGACGAACAGCTCCTCAATAGGTGGGTACGCCTTGTTACTCATTTCAGTGCAATCTCAACGTCCGTTTCTCTTGAGCCAGACCCCCCCCCCCCCCCATTCCCATAGTACGCAATGAAACCGCTCAAGTTTGTTACCTTTAACTGTGTCAGCCTGGTGGCCCCAATCACAAAGCAGTAGATGCTAAACACACTTTTGCAGAGGAAGGTAGACGTCGGGTTCTTGGAAGAAAGCAAGATTTCTACAGACAGCCAGGTGCATGGAATGAGTCGCTTTGTAGAACGGCACTTTACTTTGTTTCTGTCGAAGGCAAGCGGACAGAGTGGGGGCACGGCGATCATGATTCGCAAGAAAAAGAGAATCACAGTCTGCCCTGAGCGGGAGACCGACAAGAATGGACGAGTTTGCAGCGTGGAAGTGTTGCATCACGGGGAAAGACATAAATTAGTGTCGGTCTATGCTCCCAATGAGGCGGGTGATCGAACAGACTTTTTCAAGAACCTGCGGCAACACGCAGACACACCGTGCAAGACGGTGCTAGCGGGTGACTTCAACTGTGTGCTGCCTGAGCGTGAGTGTTCTAAGCGCTTACGTTCCGACGCCAGTAGGGTTGAACTAAGGAAGATACTGCGAGATCTCGATCTTGTAGACGCTAAGGAATATGCATCAACAGAAGATCCGGCATACACCCATTGGCAGGGAGACTGCCATGCCAACTTACATCGCGTGTATCTTTCTGGGGACCTCAGAACAGCGTCGCCGGTGCTCGAAGTTTGGCCTGTAGCCTTCTCGGACCACGCCATAGTCACGGTAACATTGGGAAGACCCGCCCCCCGAGTCCAGAAGTCCACATGGTGGAGCGGCTGGAAGCTGAACGAAAGTCTGCTCGAGGACAAACCACTGCGCGTTCAGATTAAGGAGCTGATCGAGAGCAGAAGCAAAGGTAAGGTCATGGATGCAGTGATCTGGGAGGAGCTTAAAGAAGAGATAAAGCTTGCAGCCTTCAGGTACAGTCAAGCGAGGGCAACGCGGGCGAAGGCGGAGAAGCGCTTCCTGACACAGACGCTGCGAACCCTGATAGTGGAAGAAAATTGAACACCTGGAGTTTTTACGCAAGATATCCGGGAGTGCGAAGGCCGTATTCTTGAGCTCTTAGAGGAGGAGTACCGTGGAATCATGATCCACAACAGAACGTTGTTCTCGGAAAAGGGCGAAGAGCCGCAAAAAGATATTCAAGACGAAGGAGCGGTTGGATGCTACTCGCAACAGGGTCGAAATGCTACAGGTTGGCGAGAATGAGCTAACACGACAAAACGAAATAGAAGACGCATTTTTGCACGCATAAACCAATCTTTTACAGGGGTGGAGGAAAATCAGGTACACCCAAGGTCCGAAGGAGCGCTCCCAATGATCTCTGCAGCCGTCAGAAAACAAATGAACCGGAAGATAACGATCTCGGAAGTAAAGAAGGCCATTAAGGATCTAACCCAGTGCAAGTCTCCGGGAATCGATGGACTTGGTAGCTCCTTCTACGAGGCATACGTAGAACTGCTGAGCCCGATCCTTCGAGAAGTTTTTTCAGATATACTCAGGCGAGGACTTCTGCTACCCTCCATGCGTAATGCTGTCACTGTCCTGACTCCCAAGAAGAAGGCACAAGGAACTCCAGAAGTTGGTAACTTCCGTCCAATAAGTCTACTGACCAGTGACTATAAGATCCTAGCTAAAATCATAGCAAAACGTCTGGAATGAGGACTCCGAGACGTCATCGGAGAACATCAGACCTACGGAGTCAAGGGCAGAACCATCAGCACCAATCTGCACACGATGCGAGTGGTGTACGAGGCGGCGCAGGTGCTACAGTGCCCGTTACACTCTAAAAAAAAAGGTGTCAAGGGAGAGTAAGTGCCCTAACTTACTCTCCTTTAACTCTATCTGCATGGAAGTTACTCTTTCCCGACCGCTTCTTTCGATGATACTCTACCTTAACCCTCCCTCGACCTCGAGAGTAACTGTAACGAGAGTTAGTTTCTCCTCGCGATATCACGGGCTGTCGATAGATGGCGCCGCTATGGGTTCGGCGCAAGTTCGACGCTGTTCGGCGCAGGTATTTTTTTCGTTTTCTCGGGGAAACCTTTTTTTCCTATCCGCTTTTCTTTTTTTTTATTCTTTCTTTTTTTTTTGGGGGGGGGGGAGATGGGGCAAGGATGTTTTAATAAATGCGTTGGTACAGCCTGCCTTAACGGGTTTATATTTCAGTATTTATTAACTTAATTATTACCTGCGGCAGGAAGATCATTGGAGCGGGGGACACTCCTTTATCCAAGCAATAGGCAATTAATGTTTTTGCTAGACAGATATATTAAACAATAAACATATAGATCAGTGTGTAAACGGGTGTATGAGCCGATGCTGACGCGCGTGTGCGATTATGTTTCGTTACATAAGTGCCTAGGGTTGTTATGTAGCCCAGAGATGTTTTTGGGGCATTGTTATATTTTTGGGGGGTCGTTTCAAGTTACTGCTGAGCCCGACCTCACTGATCGTAGGAACAGGTATATGTATAAAAAAAGTATTTTTTCCACATTCGCATTAAAAGCAAGCAAAGAGGAAAACCTCCCTCCGTGACAGAAGAGGTCGGCTTCGCGCGGTCTATTGCATACGCCACGTGACGACCATTTCATAAAGCGTCGCCCTAAACACGGCGTTCGTTTCGAAGCCATGTATAGGTTCAAAAAACCTATACATGGCGGCAAGCCAGGTTTATGGTACGTGACACTAGGGGCTCCCTTATTTTCACCGCCGTGGAGAAAATAAACGACGGAGCCAGAGCGTTTGGAAAAGTTGTTAGCGATGATTTCCAAACTTGTTATGCGGTCTTTTTTTGAGTCATTAAATAAACCTGGCTTGACTACTACCTTTTTTCAATCTTTACATCTTATTTTCCGAAGCGCGGCAGTCGATCAGTCTTCTGCTCTGTTCAAGAAAAGCTCTGGGGGGTTAAACCTTTAAGTCTGCACAGTTTGCTACATCCTTTAACTGTTTTAACCTCGCTCTCCGAAGCTCCCTTGACAGGAAAATTTTCGATAAAAGGGAACATTCAAGATCGCTGCTCTTTTCCGCTGTTCATCAAACAGTTCCTAATGTATAGCGGAAGCACCGTGTAGCATTCCAGATATCGATATTTGTGGTACGGATCTCACTGGCTTTAAATATAGATACATTAGTGTGTATTACAGAAGTCTTATTTCGCTGTCCAACAGAGCCACATTTAAACTGCCATTGACGGGTTCACCTTACGTTCAGTTGATTCTACACAGCAAGCGATAGCTCAATTATTTTTGGGAAGAACGTAGACTGCTCTATGTCGCCCTACGATACGTTAAAAAGTATGCTAAGCTTCTTATGTTCAGTGTTCCCGAGGTACGAAACACGGACGACAGAAGCTCAGTTGAAATGAATGAGCGAAATTGTCTGTATGTTCTGTAACTAGCGGTAGCTTCCTCCATCTAGCATGGCCTTTGAAAAAGCCTGCGTCTAGAGTGCCGTGGTACTCTTGCCAAGCGTTCAAGTGCCCACGTCCGGTGGCACTCTAAGCACGCATTGGAGTGCAATCCGAAGGCCCTAAATGGGCTGTACAGAAGACGTGCGTCAGCGCGTCCCGAGAAGCATAGCCTGCCGCATCCGTAAGCTAAAGAAATCCGATTTACAAAAAATATTTCACCATCGAAGAGCTTCGGAAGTGAGGGAAGTGTCGCAAGCGGAAATTTAGAGGACCCAGAGGAAATTAGAGAGTAAATAAATTTAGAGGAATTTAGAAGATAAATAAATCTGTCTTTTAGAGACGGCCAAATTTACTTATAAGCTTCGTCTTGGTACCAATCCAGCCAGCTGAAAGCCATGATGTGGAAAGATTGTGAACTATAATTTGGTCTCCTGTGTTTGTTAGTTACCGAATCGACAACAAACCAGCACCGACCAACCAGCTCTTTTACGACGCAAATAGTTTCACGAAAAAACTTTAAAAAAAAACTTCGAAAAAACAAATAAATAAACACAAAAAAGATGGTGTGGAATGGGCATGCTGCGGACACTAAAGTTCGTTAATATTTTTTTCTTATTTTTTTTTTTTTGTATGGAGCATTAGTGCAAGCTGGGTGCAAGGTGCGCAAGGAACGAGCGAGGCGCCCGTTGAGTCCGGATTCCCTGGATTACCGCCTTCGGACGCACACGCTGTCCTCAGTTGCCACACAAAGCCTTTAGTCATGGATCGGGGACTTTATCCCCCGTAAGCTGACAGCGCGGTGGAAACTACATGCTTGTTAGACCGTTTGACTGCCAGTCTCGCACCACGTGATCACCCCTTCTCCGCATACACACGCGAGGCGAGCGAAATCAAGCGATAGGAGTCAGGCCACTGAATGGTTGGCTAACGCTTAGCTTCACCGCATTGTCAACCTAGAGATGAACGAAATAAGAGCTCACCTCTACAATCAATTTCCGGCCTGTTATCGCCTGACATCACTTTCTGCGCGCGAAACCTCCAACCTTGAAAGCAACAAGATCGTTTTGCCCACGAGCAAGCTTCCCGGAACTTTAGAACGGATGCCTTGCGAACGATGGGGCCTAGGAAGAGTAGCGCTGCCATAATTTTTTTTTTTTTTTTATTTTTAATTCTGTTTTTGATTTCACGAACGGTTTCGGAATATATGACCGAATACCGTTTTGGCATCTCCACAGAACTAAGATTTAGTGACACTATGAATGTTAACCATTTTGTTCTTAGCACGAGACTGAGGCAGGAAAAGAGGAAAGTTTCAAAGTAGAAGAAAAATGAACAGTCGAGGACACGTCCTCGACTGTTCATTTTTATTCTACTTTGAAACTTTCCTCTTTTCCTGCCTCAGTCTCGTGCTAAGAACAAAATGGTTAACATCCACCAGCTCGCCTGCGCAATCACTACATTATCATTTATTACTATGAATGTGTCATTGATAGTAGGTATTCCATGCGCAATTATGCATAAATATATAGGACAACGATAATTTGTTTGTTATGTTTGTGAACACGGAAAATACATAAATGAATTAATTAATATATTTATAAAAGTATCTGCTTCACATTTTTTCTCAAGAAGGTCATTCTCGCGCGCTTCATGGGTAACAACAGAATCATTTAAGTACTAACGTGTGCACTTATATGGCAGAATTTTTTTTTATTTTTATACAAAAGAACCTTACGTTAATTTACCTTAATTACTTTTCTAGATAAAATTTTCCCTATAATAAGGGACGTGCTTAAATGCATATATGCTTCTGTGCAACCCTGCTGTCATTGCTGCCAAGAAAAGCAAACATCTTTTTGATAGGACAGGTCAGGACTGCTTATATTATAAATTTGAAATAAACACCCGTGCCAAAATCACCGGTGCATTTCCAATGAGAGGGGCCGCCATCCCGTGCTCGCCTGGCGTATAAATGATCAGTGACTCGTCATTCGTAATCTATAGATAGTATTTCGGATGAAAACATTATTTCAAAGCAAATGAGAGCGAAATTACAGTCGATATGCCAGAGTGAATCGTTAATTAAACAAGAGTCCCACCTACACCAAATCTATGACGTCGCGCTTAGGCGGTGGTGCAGCCTGTTGAACGGAGCATGGCCGAACGCTTCACACTTCGGAAAATGGGTACATGCAGCGCGTCGTGCGCGGAGCTCTTGTGTGCAAACGCGTGCTTGTTTACACGCAATGAGTTGGTGTACACTCGATTCAAAGGTCAAACTGTTCGTGAGAGATTATTCGGCGTGAAGTCGTTCTGCCTTTCAAGATTTGCGACACTGGTTCACGCTGTACATGAGACACGCGGAGCTAGTGCAGCACGACCGCTAACCTGAGGTCGTTAACGTGCATCACGCGCTATACTTAGTTTCACCTCCGAATGAACCGCAGATGCTGTTTCAGTGCTTGTGCATCCGCGAGCGCTCGTGTGCCCGCCGAGGCGTCATCCAAAACAATTAGCTAGCGCTTTTAGCACGTGTGACCAACAATGGTCCATGCTGAGTTGAGACGAAGTATTCCTGGTGTTCATAGCACGTTCTGCAGAATGAGCTTGCGCTCCTCGTGCTCCTAGCTCCAACCAGTCAGCGACTCGCGCGGGCTAGCGCGAAATCCTCCCTTTGAAACAGAAATTTCTAGCGCAAGCGGTCATTCCGCGAAAACACCTCTGAAGGCTGCACTTTCGTGCCGGTAGCCTTCGCTGTTTAAGGACAAGCCTCGGGCACGTGCTGCATTCGCGCGGAAATATATTTTGGTGTTGTAGTAGTATTTTGAAGTGCAGGAGAAAAGCTGGAAGCCACCCGCATCTATTTCACGAGCAGAGTGCTCGCGAAAGTAGCGTAAGTACTTTTAACGTAAGCTACCACTTTTAGAAACAGATTGTAATTGTTTGAATAATCTTCTATTTGTTATTTTTTCCCAAAAAATTGATTCGTGATTGGAGTGATCTCCGAGAATACCGGTCACCAGTGATACCTGTATAGTGCCATATTGGCGTGACATTTGAGTGCTGTGCTCTTGATGCATCGTGTTCCTTTTTATTATTCCTGTTTTTTTTTTTTTTTTTTTTTTTGCAATTTGGCAACTGGACTTTTATGTAGTCGGACGCTGTGTTTCTCTGTCTGTGACAATTTGATAGTTTATGTACGAAATTAATCCCTAAAATAATGCCCTCTGCTCACTGTAGGCATTTTATAAATAAATAGAACAAATAAATATCCGCGGGAAGGGTGCGCTAATAACTGAATGAATAATTTTCGATTAGTCTTTCAAAGGTTGGTATTTTACGGCAGTTAATCATTCAAATATTAAGCTCAGATCTGTTTTTGTAGTGAATTGGCAAGTGGAACCATTCGCGGGTTTTAGAGATTCGAAGAGCTATCGCTGTAAAATGGTAAACACTCTCCAATGTACTTTTTTTTTTTTTCGGACATGTTGGTTTGAATATATTTACTGTGGCGGATGCTTTCAACGCGTGAGCTCTTGTTTATTGGGGGCATTCGTTCAGTAGTGCACCCGCTCTCTCTTGCCTCGGTATTACGTATATCATATGATAATTAACCCCTCCAACTAGCAATCCGGAAAATGGGTTTTATCGACGTGTTTGATCCGCTATGGCAATCAGTTTGTTGGAGGATGCTTCATCGACAAAATCGTCTCGTCGACACTGCGCTGTCCCATCGACGGTTTCATCAAAACGAGCGTTGTGTCGTTTCACAACATAGCTTGCTTTGCGATAGCATTTATGGGCGAGCCCTGCGCACTTTACGCGTCCGTAACGGTCCGCCGGTCGGTCGTCTGTAACCATACAGCAGATTGGAGCCACCACGTAACCACAGTGGAAATAGCGCTCCATATAATAGTTACAAGGTCACGTGACAATAATCCGTGCGGGCGATGTAAACATCGTCACTGATGAATCCATGAATCCCGAACAAGAGCTCTGCCGGACAAAAGCTTTTCGATGACCCGTACGAAACCTCAGCACTTTTTTTCAGAGACTGAGATAAAAGTACATCCTTTTATGACTACACATGAGCAAAGGGTTAATGAAGAATTTATTTTATTTTATTGCCGATCTTGATATGAAGACCGTATCTTTGTTTCTGGAAACCGAAAACTACGATAAGAAATGTCTCGATACGGGCTCATCGGGGCCGCCAAATGGGGCTGCCGATGTCTGCGTCAATGCCTCGTCATTCCGTCGCGACCAAATGCATGGGACCTTTCGCTCCAGATTATTATGTTGACTTTACGACCTCGAGAGAAAAGCTTCGTGCTCTAACTACGGGTTTATGAACTCCATTTCGTGTCCAGTGAAGAACCCCGTTGCGATTGACAGGACAAGAACATATTCTGAAGCGTGTTTATACAAGGACGGCTCTATGACTTTACGCTCCAACATGGCACCAAGGCACTGATAGCAGACGATAACGTCGTGTTTGGTTTAGAGTTGAGCCGGAAATAACGTCAGCTGCAAAACGCAAAACGCAAAAAAAAGAAAAGAAGCGAGCACAAAGAAGTCGCCAAATGCCCCACGACTGACACCCCACCCTTTAGCCCCGCCTTTAAAAGGCTAGCTTGATCAGAAGCCCATGACTCGAATCCCCAGATCATACGGCCAGGTCCTCACCGTGACGGTTGAGCCTTCTGATTTTAATTAAGAGACAGTAAGTGTGCACGCGAGCGTGTGTAACGTAATCATGCCGTCATTTGTAGACCCTCAACATATTAGGTTAAAGCCCGCTGTACAAACGGGACGTTCTGCAGGGAAGAACCTTCTCTCCCGAAGCTGGAGACGGGGAGGGAAAGGGCCAGCGTTGGGTGGAAAGGGCGTCTAGAGAATGGGATTAGCCTCGGGGCGAGCCATCCTCTCGAGAGTGAGTGGGGACGGAACAAAGCTGCCGTGGGTAGGGAGCCTTCATGTGCGCTTTGCTGGGGGTTCCGGCTACCAGGTGGAAGATAAGCTTGTCAGACGGCGACCTCGGATGCGAGGACGGGCACGTCAGAGAATTTGAAAATAGCTGCTTGATTAGCCGGAGGACCCAGTGCGGTCTACTGGCTCTAGAAGGTGACTCAGATGAAGAAACTCGCTTTGCTCCAAAACACTAAAAGCATTCTGGAACGTGAACTCTTGACACAAATAAAAATAACACATGCATGAAAAACTACGAAGGCACCTAAGCTTTTTCCTATGATGTGAAAATGCGCGAGCATTACAGGCAGAGTTATGTTGGCGCAACTTGCAATAAAGAAAAACAAAATTATGTCGGCGCAACTAGGCGCAACGAATAGCGCGCTAGTTTCACGATCAAGAGGGCCTAGCTTCGAAACCGGGCAGGGGATGATTTTTTCTCGTGTTCTTATTTTATTTCGTTTATTTTTTGTTGTTTGGTCACGTGACAATAAAAATCACATGAACAGAATTTTTTTTTTGGCCACGTCGCCAGAGATTTTTTTTATTATTATTACTTCTTTTCTTCTGTCTTTTTTTTTTTCCCTTTTTTTCGGTTTACGCTCCCTTTTGCAAAACTCTTTGCACCTATTTCGCGTTACATTAGCGTTAGCCAAATCATTTTATTTATGGCAGGGAATTCTGCCGTACGTATCTTATGTTACTATTACCAACCCTGGCTTACAATACGCATAGAGAATTTCGTCCGGCAACCAGTTTGGGAATGACGAGGCCAAATTTGTGTTATAATTTTTTTGAGGTATAAGCATAATTTCGGCCTCGTTATCCGTCGGTCTCTATGATTGGCTCTTCAAGTATCTTTTGGGAAGGCAGACGACTGGCATTTTTAGTGTGCACGTCTGCCGACCAGAGTGAACATTGCTGAAGCGCCTCCAGTGTGATTTTGGCCGTAAATAACTGGAGGCCCCGGGCAAACCCACCCAATGTAGAAAAGTATCTACCTTTCTCGTTTCATAGAGAACTATGAAAGGGACGAATCCCAGCCGAGTCAAACTAGAGGCTTGCAAACGCAATCGTGTTGACAATAGCTCCAAGGAGTTTGTATGACCCTCTCTGGCAGTGTGCAGAGGGTAAAGGCACGGAGGTAATATATGCCTTCGCCTAGTCACCTCGCAAACGGTTGGGTATTGGCTGCAGAGATCCATTTCGCTTTGTTTTATTACGGGATTATAGCTTGATTTCTGTGTTCCTAATTTCACAGACAGAACGAAATCGCTTTTCTCGTGTGGCGTCACGGCGGTGAGAGAGAAATGAATCAGTGTACCGGAATTCGACGCTTGTGCTCGTTCTATGGCGCTTCTAAAAACCGTGTGATCACGGCTGTCCAATTAACGTCAACAATGCATAAACTGCAGTTACTTGTACTCGTATTGCATCGTGAGGGAACGACTATGCCTGGGTAAACAGGAATAGGGAGAATGGGTGCGTGTGATTTGTTGAAGTTCGAATCAACAAATCAAGCTTCAACGAATGCGATAGTATTGCATTCACTGAACCAGCTATATGAGTTCTGCCCAGTGGTGCCTCAGCTAAATTAAAAAAAAAAAATCCACGTTGAAAAAAAAAAAATGTCTACGGTGATTCGAGCCGCTCCCGCGCCGAATCATGTTTCACGTAAGCGTAATCTTGGGGTCGATGCACGACGAGTTGTCTTCAATCATAAAAATAGTTCGATTACGATTATTGGCAGCGCTAAGAATTTGAAAGCCAAGCAGTGAAGACAACGGTGTTCTTAGAAATATTATATACATTTTATTTTACACTGTTTGACTACGCTGCCGTCGTTATGTTCTTGAATTATTGGCTAGCTTGTGGCGGACAGGGAAGTCTTGCAGGACCATATGATAGGACCTACACTAAACCTGCCGCACTTCAAAAAATGTTAGTCCAATGCATACAAGCTTGTTCAAGGCGGACGGAGCGTTGCGCATCCGGCAAAGCGCATACAGTCGCTGCCCGCGGCGTTTTTTTTTTTTTTTTTCGAGCAGCGAAATAATTTTTAGTCAAGCAGCTGGCCCCCTCTTCGGCGGGTTAAGCCGGATTAACGGAGGCGTCTCCTAATACATTCTCCATGTTTTCCCCTCGGGGGAGGGCGGTAAACAGGTGGGGGAGGGCGGTGAAGGAAGGAAAGGTGGGCAGGAGAGGAGGAAACGTAAAAAAAGTGGAAAGCGCGAAATGTACGGCGGCCTTTAAGACATGGAACAATGCTGGTTGAAGCTCGCACAGGGATTCTGCACGTGAGGCTCTAATGCTACACCCGTACGATCGCCCACATGTGGTTGGTATTTTAGACTACCGATCTGGCGCAATCCACATGTTTGCGTGCATGTTCTTTTTTTTTTTTTTTGGTGGGCATGTTTTGTTGTTTTGTTTATTTTGAGGCATAACCTAGTTAGCTTCGCTGGTGCTCCGAGGCAACGCAAAAGTGGCTGACGATTTTCTTGAAAATCATATTGCCTCTTTTTTTTTTTTTTTTCGTTGGGAGACATTTGATTTATCATTCTCTTTTTAATTTTGACATTAGGCTTCAAGCTGAGTTCGGAGCGTCGTGTCTGCCAGACTCTTTTTGTCTTCTTGCTCTAGAGTTGTCATGTTTAAGCAATCTCTACCACATTGGTTTTTTGGATACCCGGCAAGCAAATAGCAACAGAGACAAACGAAAGAATTCGAGCACCCTTCTCCCGCACGGAAGGGGGGGGGGGGGGGGGGAAGGCGCACGCACCGACGGCCTCAAAACGGAATGCTTACAAGGTCGCTCGGCCTGGTGCAAGCACTCGTTCTTTCCCTGGGAAAGGGCGAGAGAGGGTGATGAGAGAACAGTTCCCCTCCCGTTTTCCCCACACTGCCCTACACCATCACCAATCTCTTCTAATCTCTTCTTTGCAAGCGAAGAGGACTCGTCCTTGAAGGAGGACTCCCTTCATTTCTAAGCTGACAGTCTCGAGCGAGCTAAGCGCCCACCGGACCAGTTATCACCTGCCTCGCTCTCTGCGCGTGGTTACAGGAGGGAGCGTGATCACGTGGTTAAAGACAGACGTGCGATTAGTTCACCGGGCACCCCTTAGCTTCCTCTACACTTTCAGCCTAGGAGTGACGGAGCCCAGCACGCAAAACACACACACTAAAAAAAAAAAAGAGACGAAAGCGTTGAGAGGCGCGCGCGGGCGCGCGCGGCAAAACGCCGACGCCGTCGAGGCGAGATCTCTTTGCTTTAGGGCATTTCGCCATCGGAGCGGCGTAGGGAGGCCTACCCGAAAGCCGGCGCACTCAGCTCGCGGACGAAGACGTCTGTCACGTGATGTTTACTGGGCGCACCGTCGACACCTCTGCGTAGGCTCGCCGACGGCAGCTCTTCCGTGACTTCGTTGCCGCGACCTCTTGTCACCATTCAACCGCACTTAAAAGGTAAGTAGCTCATTTTCGCATGCGCCTTGAGAGATAATCGAAGTGCAGAAGGAATGAAAGACGCGTAACTTAACGCGATAGCGCGTGTTGTGTCAGAAAACGCGCTCAACCTTGTTGCTTCTGCTTTCCCCACTCAGTTGCACGAGGGCAACGCATCCTCGCATGAGACTCGACTCGATTGATGTGTCCAGGACAAGGGCTCATATCCATGGGAGTTCGGTTTGCTCTGGTTTCTTCCAAACACTTTTTGTTCGTACCTTTTCGCTTTCCGGTGCCGTAAGAAGAACGGAAGAAATCGAAAACGCCGAACCGCACTCATTGAATAATTACGATGGGCGCTCTCGCGTGCTGAAATTTAAAGAGAGGATGTCATGTTTTTCTTTAGTCTACTTATCTGTGTAAAAAAAAAAAAAAAAAAAAAGTTCTTGGCTTAGGCAGTGGTGTGTTCGTTTCACATCGTGCATCCCCGCTCCGCGAATGCGGCCACCAGACGGTCATGTTACATGTCGAAAAATTGCCTTTTTGGAGCGTTGCGGAGGCTGGCGGCAGCGTGCTGAAGTTACGTGTTTTACTCGTTCGTCGGTATTCGCTGAAAAAGTTATTTAAAACCCTGTGTAAGCCGTGAGGCTTGCCGTTGAGAACACGTCAAAAGGTTTACGGAAGCGCAGTGCCGTAGGAAAAAGGCGCAATTCGTCGAGATCAAGTTTACCGCGGCGTGATCAAAGCTTCCTTGGCACGCCGAAGCGCTGCGTCTCTCTGCCTTCGCGCGCTTGGATACCGATCAAGAATCGGCGCCGCGGCAAAGTTTTGAAGGTGTGTCGCGCGTAGATGTTTTTGGGCATCATATATCGGGCACGGAGTTCTGGGTCGTCCAGCTGTTCCGGCAAGTTGCTTTGAATAAAGGGGGAAAACAATATGGACGGTTGCTCTTATGCACTATTAACCATGTTCCATATCTGCTCTAATGGATCACATGGCAGCACAAATAGAGCAACGCTGTGGAGCAAGTTTGGTTTTTGAAGGCAAAACTACAAGACAGCGAGAATTAAAATTTTTGAAGCGCGACCCATACGGTCGTGTGCAGTCCCTTGGCCAATCACAATTAGGCGAGTCGCGCTCAAACGTCAAGTGCAATAAAGTAGGTTTATAATGGTTCGGCACTAATCAGTGATGAGGAGCTATCGTGCACAATATTCTGTAAATAGTCTAACAACGAAAAAAGACGTACTGAGTGCGACACAGTTTGTGCGAACAAGTAATCGCTGGTTTTTCCAGTTTTTCTCTTTGAAACCAAGGGATGTCATCGAAGTTATCATTGCTACGGAAAGAGCTCATATAATGTAAGCAAAAACATTTCGTGCTCGCTAATACTAATTGGAAGTAAAATGTGCCGATGTTGTGTTCGCGCTAACAGTATCATGATGTGTACCTTCCCCTCCTCGTTCGTTGCCACTGGCCCCTGGATCAAGCTCTTTCTGGACCGCAAGTGCCGGAAGTTACAAATACAGGGTGTCACAAAAGAAAATTTACACAGTCTTTTTTACTGCAAAAATAAACTAGGCATCGCCGAACGCTCATTCTCCGCCCAAAGGTAGAGCTAGAGGTCACAGCCAGATGCCAAAGTTTCAGCCTGATCCGATAACTTAATCAAAAGTTATAAGTGATTTTCTGAAAATTTCAATGGGAAAATGGAGCCCATTTTTGCCCGTTTTCGGTTTCTGGTGCCATAGAGCCCCATGTGTTTGAAAACTCTGTCGGCGGCCATTTGCCCATTGAAATTTTCAAAAAATCGCTTATAACTTTTGATTAAGTTATCGGATCGGGCTGAAACTTTGCCATCCGGTTGTGACCTCTAGCTCTATCTTTCGGCAGAGAATGAGCGTTCGATGATGCCTAGTTGATTTTTGCAGTAAAAAAGACCGTGTAAATTTTCTTTTGTGACACCCTGTACAGTCGTCGGGGTAAAGTAAAATGCTGCTCCAGAAGCACATATGGCTTTACACACATCGCACTCGTAAAACACATTTACACGTCGATTCTTTATTGTCATCCGAGCATGCGAAGGCGCAGAGACGCAGTGCTTTTGTGGGCCAGGGAAGCTTTGATCACGCTGCTAGACCGGTGAAACGTGCTTTCGACAAGTTGTGCCTTTTTCCTGTGGCACTCTGCTGCCGTAAAAATTTCCACGTTTTCTCAACGGCAAGTTTCACGGCTTACACAGGGTTTTAAAAAACTTGTTTGGCAAATGACGACAAACAAGTAGAAAACATGTCTTCAGCCATCTGCCGCCATCCTCCACCACGTTCCAAAAACAATTTTTCAATGTGCAAGATGGTTGTTCGGTGGCCGCACTCGCGCTGCAGCGAGCAAGTGGGGATGCGTGATCCGGCAATTGTCATAGAGACCGGTAGTTCGTTCGTTTCGCGGTAGGCCTAGCGGGCGAACGACGACCGTGCTTGCATAACATACCGCAGGATGGCGCCAACAACATCATTAGATGCTGGCTGGAAGCAGACGATGACGTGCCACCTGCTTTGGCCGCTATGATTTATTAAATACTTTCAGCGGATATGATGTGTTACCGCTCGATAATAAATAGGACTGAGGTACACAAACCACCTCTGTCCCACGGTGACCTGAGAGAGCACTGCCATAGACGGAAACAATTTTGTCCTTTTATGAAATTAAGGAACACCAAGTTACTCGCTTATATTTCCCTACGTAAAAGCAACTATTAAATTATGTGCTTGAGCGAAAAGTAGCCACTTTCCGAGATAAGTGTTCAACTTTTACTTTCCCTTTATAGTTGCTTCCCCTTGGCTGAAATGGTTATTGATGCTTTGCATGGGAGGAAGTGAGGTGTCAATCATTGTTTCAGTGGCCCCGATTACTTGAGGAACACTCGTATGACTCTTCCTCGCTATATTTGCATTTTAAAGGGATGCTGAACCGAAATCTGGATTCCACAAAACACGGCAGCAAAAGCGTGCAACGGGATGCTACAAACACCAAAAGATCACCCATATAGCGATATCTCAACCATATTTTTTTAAAAAAGGAGGCGCATGTGACAGATATGTTGACGTCTTGTTTCTTTGAGAAAAGTCGAGAAGGAGAGGGAATCTTCTTGCGTCTTCCTCGCCTCGTCGCCTTGATGGGGCAAAGCGAAGAGAGGAGAGAACCAGATACGTTGACTCCACGTCCCTCGTTGGCCTCGTTCAATCTCGATCTCTTTTTCCAAATATACGGCCGTCCCTTCGAAATATCACCTTAGGAGTAGTGTTGTAAGGATTGTAGCGTCCCATCTACAGCTCCTGCATTGTTTTCTGAAATCCAAATTTCGGTTCACCACCCCTTTAAGGAAAAGTGCATGTTACGACGTGTAGTTAATTCGCTCTGTTAAAATAGTTTTATTGCCCTACAGTTGTCGAAGACTGAACTGATTTACTAAATGGATCGAGATTTAAAGGCATTTTGCGTTTTTACTTTCTATCCCCTTCTATTACAACACTTCCAACTACAATCTTTTTGCTGTAAATATTTGTCTGTGTTATAATCACAGTGAAAATAGTTTTTATGGCACTTTGAGGAACTGCGGGTTTTTTTTATAGTACTTGCATCGCTTTTTACAAGGTGATGAACGAGAATTACCTGCTCCAAAAGCTGAAATCGGAGGGGGGGACACGCTACCACAGCCATGATGGAGCACTTACACATATTTTTGTTGCAGTCTATACTTCTGAGCATCGCCAGCAATGACGGGCCCATGTGCTGGACAGACCATGGGACGCCACTGAACCGATCATTCTCGAGCCAACCACGGGAAAACAGCGGCTCCCAGAACCCGTCCTGGTGTATTTCAAGTTAGGAGCATTAGGAGCCTGGCAACATTGGTCGTCAGCTGCGATGCCTCTACAAAAGCCGCTATCCCATGCCGGTCATTCGGGGCACGCTAGCACAGCCGTGATGGAGCACTCAAACATCTTTTTTCTGCAGGTTGGTTATTTGAAAACTTCAGCTTGCTGTCATTCTAGCAACTAATGTCTGCTAGTGGTATTGTGGCCCAGTGATGGCCAAATTTAGCACAGCTCTCTCGAAATATTCTGACAATTATGTTGTAAATTTTTTTGATTCTACAGTTAATGACAACTAGTTACTTTCCAAACAAAAGTTGCTAGAATTCTTGCCTTTGTTCTATGCGTTCGTATTTGGTTAGACAGCACTAAACCCTGGTACATGGAAGATTTTAAAAACTAGGGCAAAAGAAAGAAAAGACTATTTAAGATAGCCAAAAACTCGAATTTCGAGGCAGCCTGGACCAAATATAACTCTTCGGCCAAACTCTGTATCGAACGTATGCATTTCTTCGAAGACAAATTTTATAACTGTGAACTGCCTTCAATATTATAGAATAACCAAAAAACGTTTTGGAAACTTATTTCCTCATATCAGTCATCCCGTTCAATACTCTTGATGAACAATGATGGCACTGTTATTTCGGACAATGAATGTCCTACGGTTTTGAACAATTGCTTTTAGTCTACTTTTACTGATGGAGATAGTTCCTTTTTACCTTTTGTACCAGATGTAGATTTTAGGTATATGGAACCTATTTCTATAACACCGTCTGAAATTGCGATATTAATGATAACCTCAAAATTTTTAGCTTGGCTGGTGTCGACTCAATTAATACAAAAATTCTAAAAAATACCAAGGGTTGTCACAAAAAATAGGTGACGAGGCGAAGTAAAACTGAACAAAATGAATGTTTAATGGGGCGAACTTTGCCCAAATTAAAGGCAAATAACAGCACGTCGGAGGCGTCGAGTGTCTTCAATACAAAAGGGTCGAGCACAAGCGATAACTGATTGCATAAGGCCACGCGATGCTTCTTTTATAGCACTCTCCTTTCTAGAACATTCTGTACTCGAACATTCTGTTCTAGAATTAACCACGGCCTTCTCAAATTTTCTAGAAGCATCGTCTTAGGAATAAATAAAGACATCTGCCGGTCCCAGGATTCAAACCGGGGACCTCTGTATGGCAGTCGGGCGCGGTGCCCCCTGGGCTACCCCTAAGCACGCAGTAATATGCAGTCTACTTTTCCAGCATTCATCCACTGGTTGCATCCCACCCGAGTGGAAGGTTGGGAAGGTCGTTCCAATCTACAAAAGTGGCGATCGTCACTCTGCGGGAAGCTACCGTCTCGTATCATTAACCAGCGTTGTATGCAAGTTGTTAGAACTCAAAATATTTTCTCATGTAGTATCGCATCTGGAATCTACTAATAACTTTTTCTACCAAAATCAGTACAGGTTTCGTAAAAGATATTCATGCTAGAGGCAGTTGCTGGAGTTCACCCGTGATATTCATGTTAATATGAACACTAACTCCCAAGTATGATGCCATATTTTTTTATTACTCTAAGGCTTTCGATCATGTATCTCTCTGTCATTTAATATCAAAACTTTCCTCACTAAATCTTGATTCTCTCACTTTATCATGGATTCGAAATTGTCTTCGTGAAAAACAGCACGAAAGGGAAAAGGACAAAAAGGAAGGAATACATAGGATAAGTGCTTACTAACAACTGATTTTTCATTGGAGTGTGTAGATGGCACTATGTTCGCTCGGGTATAAGGCGCACCGTGGATTTTTCACTTCCTTCTTCTTCATTGCACACTCCACATGCTAACCAAGATTCAGAAAATGAATCTCACTGTTCGTTGGAGTCAGTGAAGGTTGGCTTACTCAAGATGGTCTGTTTTTTATTATGTAATAGGTTTCCTTCATTATGTAATAGGTTTCCTGCAGTTTGCACCGCAATCTCGACAGTGTACCGCTAAATGCTAGTATGCGGTCCCTTGCAATGAGCTTTGGTGTTCTCAGAGTCCGATGTTCAGGCATTGCCTGGTCACCCAGGTATCCTGGTCAGCAGATAAAAATCAGAAACATTAAAAAATATATTTTTGTAATTATTGGAACTTTAAATATTCTTAAGTGTTTTCTGTATGCCCAGTAACCTATGGGGCTATCATGTAATGAATACTCTAACTTCCCTAATTTCTGTGTCCTGGCCCCTTTCAAGTGATTTCATTTGGGTTTACAGCTTTCTTAAATCACACTGGCACCTGCAGTGCACTTACGTGCAACTCATAGTTTGCAGGTATCGGGTGGTTTAGTTTGTCATTGCATTCTGTTCAGAACCTAACCACATTCCACATTTTTTTGTTTTTCTTTGTTTCGAGGTTCTATAGTTGTTCATATAGACTTGATTGCTGTGCAGGTTACGAACATTGCCTTCCACTTGAAAGCTGGACGTAACCCAGTAATTATTTTTCAAGAATAGATACGAACATGTTTTACTCAGTGCTGCATCTTGTGTGCACTTGCTTGCAATTTCTTACTAACACAGTGTTCGAACACCTATCTCTGTGAGGTTCACTTGGCAGTAACCTCTGAAATTAACTTGTGACAGCAGGCTTGAAGAAACTCATTGAATCTGGAAATTTCATTTTGAAAGGTATTTTTCGAACTTGCCTTGTTAAAATGGTTTCATAGCATAAGTCACACGTTGGTTTCACTGATTAGTGCCTGCCAGAATGAATCTGAGTTACCTGCACTGCGCTTATGCATAACTCATAGTTTGCAGAAATCGGGAGGTTTAGTTTGTCATTGCATTCTGTTCAGGACCTAATCACATTCCACTTATTTTTTTTCCAGGTTCTGTAGTTTTCTGTATGGACTTGATTGCTCTGAAAATCAGAGATTGCCTTGTACATGAAAGCTGGACATGGCCCACTAATTATTTCTCAAGAATAAAGGTATGAACAGGTTTTACTCCGTACTGCATCTTATGTGCGCTTGCTTGAAATTTCTTGCTACCACAGTGTGTAATTATCTCTTGAGAGACACAGTTGGCAGTAACTTCTGAAAGTAACTCGTGACAGCATGCTTGCAGAAACTCATTGATTGCAGCAATTTTGTCTTCGAAGGCATTTTCGGACTTCCTTTGTTAATTCGTAGCATAGGTCTCAAGTTGGTTTTGCTGTCTAGTTCCCGCGAGAGTTAAGCTGAGGCTCTTGCAATGCGCTCACGTCTAACTCATAGTTTGCAGAAATTGGGAAATTTATTCTGTCATCGCACCCTGTTGATAATCTAATCACATTCCATATTTTCTGTTTTGCTTTTCCAGGATCTGTAGTTCTTCATATGGACTTTATTGCTCTGAAAATCAGAGATTGCTTTGTACATGAAAGATGGAAATGGCCCACTAATTATTTCTTGAGAAAAAAAGGTATGAACATGTTTTACCTAATACTGTATCTTGTGTGCACTTGCTTCAAATTTCTAACAGTGTTTAAGCACCTGCTAACCGCTGGGAAGCGCAGCTGGCGTCAACTCCTGAAAGTAACTTGGGCCCACAACCTAATCAGATTTTATGGTCGCTGGATATTCACTTTGAATTGTTCCCGCATCAAAAATGAGTTGGTGTGTTGTCCGTAACTTGCGGCGGCAAAAAGCTGCAACTCTCAATCACTGAGCTGCACGTCATGCGTGACAACGGGAATCATTCAGACATTAAAAATTAGCTGCCGTGTTGTCCATACCTTGCAGTAACGGCTAGAGCCTGTTGAACTGCTAGCTGCAATGATCTAATAAAACGGACGTCTCAGTGAACAATAATTATATTAGTAAAATGCTATATTTATTCACTGAGACGTCCATTTTGTTAAGTGACTCCAGCTAGCAGTTTAACAAGCTCTGGCCGTTGCTTCAAGGTGCGAACAACACGCCAGCTAATTTAAACGATTCCCGTCGTCGTGCGTCACGTGCAGCTCTGTGATTGAAAGTTGCGGTTTTTTGCCGTCGCAAGTTACAGACAACATGGCAGCTAATTTTTTATTCCGGAACAATACCCGTATCCGTGCATCACATGCAGTACAGTGACTGAGAGTTACAATTATCTGCCATGCTTCTACCCAGGTCAAGTTACGGGGAAAACCGTGGGGCCTCATTACTGTCATGCACGTAATAGATAGTTAATGCTGTGACCGTGATGGAAGACAACACTAATTGGATCGGCATCAAAAATTAGCTAACAATTTTTATTAATTTGACGGAATATGTTTTTACAGTGAATGTACTTTTTGTCAGGATCTGATGAGCTTGGATTGTGTCTAACTCTTGACCGGGAATCTCCGACGAGTCCAGTGTGTAATCCACGGCGAAAGGCCCTGTACAGCGCTATTTGTAAGTGCTTTTTATTCTAATAGTCCGTGAGAGACGTTATGATTGGTTATTTTTGTGTTCGAAGTCATGTTTATTTCATTTTCGCTGTTAAAATATGGCTGTCTTCTTGGCGGTAGATGTGTGCTGTAGTAAAGTCCTCCCAGTAGGTCCAAAGCCGAATGCCACAGAGTGTTGAGTTAGTCCTTATTTGCCAAGATTCGGCTTGTAGGGTGCGAGTGGAGTGTCAGTTACGTCACTGCGATATGTGAATGTATTTGCCAGGAATTATCTTTACTCAACGAGTTTTTTTGTTATGTGACTGATTTATTTTAAATTCTTGATTCATTCAAATGTCATGTTCTGTTCAACTGTCATGTTCTTTCGTATAACAGGGTATTTATTGGACTGTTAATTTAGTAGTACATTTGACACTGGTTAGCTGAAGAGGGAGGCTAGCGGTTTGATTTTTAACTTGTAAATAATATGGAGGTAATATGGGTACATTTATGACTACATATTTCTGTGCCGCAAATACCGTAAGTCTTAAAACATTCTTTTTTTTTTGTTTTCAAATCAACGTAGAAATATAGGTGTGAACTTAAATGGCAAGTTTGTAATTATCAATTCTTAAAAACACCTGAAAAAAAAATTTAAAGTCTTGTTGGGGCACGCGTGTCAAAGAAAATTGAAGCAAAAAAAAACATTTTATTTTACAGAAATATTGATGGCGCGAGGTGCCTTGCAATTAAGTCAGTAGTCACCTCCTTTCAACTGCTTTTCTCTTGGCATTCGGGCGTGTGGAGGAAAGGTGGATCGGCTTCACCTTCACGTTGAGGTGGAAAGAACGAATGACCATCTCGTTGAGGTGGAAAGAGCAAATGACCATTCTGTCATGTCATGGACTTTGCCCGCATAATTTGAAATCAATCTTTTGCCGTCAATATTGCTCTGGACATTTTTTTTTTCGCATAAAATTCTTTTGACATGCGCGTCCCAACCAAACTGCTTAAAATAATTTTTTTTAGAGGCCCTTTAAAGCTAGATGAAGGGTTGAGGGTCACTATGATGTTGCAAGAGTAGGCCTAAGCAATTTATAAATTCACCTTCCTACTATTTGAAAAAAAGAAAAAAAGAGCTCTAAATTCGACCTTGCAATGCATGTGCCTGCACCTGCATTCAGAGTGGCACAACCAGTTCATTCACATGCACCAAGAAATTTAGAGTGCACATCTATTGTGCAGCTAGCTGCATGATGAAGTGGCACACATGAACAGCTTGCTGACTATCTAGTAGTGTCGGTTGTGGCGGAGCTTAAGCAGGCCATAATGCATTCTTTGTTTTGACATGTGGCACATTTATCAATTATTTTAACTCTTGCGAATCACAACCTGTGTGTTCTTGGGTTGGGCTACTTTTATATATATATATATGTATATATATATTTTTTATAGAATTTGTGCATTTTAGTATGTATAATTTTTTATTTTTTTATTCAGGTTAAATGGTACTTTATAGCAAATTAGCTCCTTGTAGAGCTGAAATTACATTTAGTCAATGGTCTCCCCAAACAGATGTTATATGCATTTGCTAGCTTTTTTTTTTTGTAAAGGTGTAAAATAAACTATAGAATACGGCAGCCAGCTCTGAAACACAATAGATTGTTCACACTAATTAATCTATAAAAACTTGGACGATTCCACTTGGACAAATCCAGTTGTTAAGAAATTGCATTCATCCTACCCTTCGGGAAAGTCTGTATAAATATAGAGCTATGTCTTTCGCCACTGTGGGCAGAGGCCAGCTAAATTGCTACCGTTTGGAAGGTGGAGGGGTGATGTGCAGGGAAGCTAAGCCCTATCCCTCTCTCCCATATTGTCTGCTATAATTGTTTCAAATATCAAAAAAAAGGGGGCAACTGCCCCCTCCCCTTGCACCCTTGTCCCGATGCCACTGTCAGGGGGTAATAACTTGGGGATGCCATAAATAAATGCAACCACTTACGGCTGCCATTGCATACAAAGGAGAAAATAGAGAGAGAGGGAGAGCAATGTGGATTATCTTTCTCTTAGGTATTCATGTCAGAAGGGGTGCAAATGGTTTTGGATGGTTGTGGCTGAGCGAGATAGCCATGAGTGCTGCCTAAGTGTTTGGTTCGGACTCTTGTTCAATCGGCAAAAAAGCAAGTCTTAGTCAACTATTCAAGTATATCCTATGAATGGCTCCTGGGATTTTCGAAAATGGTCTATTGTCTTGCAAATGAGTGTGCTGGTATTAACTAAGGACACTTAGCAAGCTGTTTACTCATTTTTAATATTGCTGACTTTACATTAAAGCTGGGGAACTTTCAGCTTTCTGCAACGCATAGTTTTTTTTATTAGGTCCAAAAAAGTTGGGCATATCTTTCTTGATTGGATTCTGCATTATTGTTATCATTCAGCTGTGTTGAATGAAACATATGGGTTTCTTATCCCAGCCTTGATATTTATTTTTATGCAGTCGGGGGGTGGTGGTCATTGCCTTGATTTCATAGTGTTTTGGCATAGAATTTTAGGAATTATTGCCACATAAGAATACACTTACCATCAGAAAACTAAGCAACCTCATTCTTTGCAGCTCCTGCCATGGAGGTGGTAAAGAGCCTGGCAGCCCTGCTGAAGGATTCACCAGCTTCTCTCATTGAGAAGGTATGGTATACCATTCTGATATAATTTCTAACCTCTTAAACGAAGTGAAAACTGGCTCACATGTCAATTTCAGTATGCATGGTAACTCGGAACCCTGCTCGCAGGTACCTGTGAATCAAAAGCAGCCAGGGAGGCTGTTCTAAGAGCAGCCTCTCTGGCATCTCGTAGAAAAAAAGAAACCTGCAGTTTAACAGAGATTCATCATCACCAACTCGAAGAACACACAAAAAGCATTGAAAGAAATCAGAAGAGTAGCTTTAAAAAGATGAAGTTGTTTAAAAACTTGGTTTGCCAAAAAAATTTAAGAAATATTATAATGTGACTAAATATGGTGAAGGAGATGTTCAAACACTTGCTCTGCACCTGTTGCTGGGCTGACAGGCAGTATTGGTCTTATGCCTTCAGCCTCTATAAAAGATGCTCTAATAAAGCAACAAGCAACAGTGTTTTATATAGGCATGCACTACCTCAGCAGACTCCGAGCATACCGAGATACATACAATAAAATGCAAATAAGCCTGTCGTGCTTATTTGGTAATTCTGGCAATTTATAAAGACAATGTGGTGTGAAGTGGGGAAAGAAAGTTTAGGCTTCAATCTTTGAGCTAGTTGAAAGGCCAAAATTATAGCAAAAGGCAGGATATGGTGTTGTTGCTCTTATTGTGTGCCGGTGTAACATGAACAAATATTTTCATCTACAAATTGTCACTTTACTGAAGTGTCCCTTTAATGGTGTGCTACTTGATGTGCTATTTGCATTGTGTTGTATTTTTCTGGGCCCACGAGGGGGCCACATATATTGCCGCGCATGATGTGGTGGCCGAGTGGGCACCACTCCTGGGTGTCATGCAGAGGTCCTGGGTTTGAATCCGGGGACCACTGCAGTTGCTTAATTACTCGAAAAACCCGTGGTTCTAGAAATTTGCTCACAGTGCTCAATGCTCAATGCCTTGTGTTGTAATGGTCTCATATATTGAACCGCCTCTACAGAGGTCAGGGAATTTCACCTGAAATTGTCAGGGAAAATCTGGAAAAGTTGGGGAATTTCAAAATAATAATTCGCTAGACACCCTGAAATTGCTGTAATTACCCCGAGGAGACTGAGTAGACTTTCTTTGGTAATTATCTTCCTTTCAAATACTACAAATTGCCCATGTTTCTTCTTCACAGGAGGAGGATCATGTCCAGCCAGCCTTCCCTGTGATGCAAGTCAGGGGATGGGCCTCAAGTTCACCACTCACAGTGGTGCTGGAGGACTGCTCCTTCGAGGTAACGGACATTGTGGCCGGTATTGCGCTCATTCTTGCGCTATACTGGCTCCATGACATTTCCTGCTGTCCAAAAGCATCCTGGTCACTTGCTGTGATTGGCAACTTCATTGGCTTGACCTACAAGACCAAGTCATTCTTGGTACTAGATTTAATTTAAAAACTGGAAGATTGAGATCTTAAATGAGTGTATTTTTTTACATGTACATTAAAATCTGTTTTTTTAACGAGCACCGTATTACTGTTTTCACTCAACCTTGTATGAGGGCCTGTATGGGCACCCTCTGAAAAGGCTCAAGCAACACCTTTCGTCCTCTGAGCACATGCAGAATTCTCTTCGGACATTCGCATCCGTGCATTGCGGAGTGTTGTAGCTGTGAACAAGAAATGCCCATATTCGAGGGAAATAAACACCTTGCTTAAGGGATTCAATGTCTTGGAAGCTCTTTGTTTGCCCTTCTGTAGAGTTCAGGCACACTACATGAAAGGGAAAAGATAACACCTAACAGAGTGTACTTTTAGCTCTGACGTAGAGCTTAATTAACACTTCTTATGGAGCTGAAGTTACCCTTTACGAGGGAGTTAAAATAACTCTTGGCATGAGAGTGTAGCCTTGACCACTCATTAGAGTTGTTCTATTTGCACCTAAGAGAGTAGCCACAACATTCGCTTCGAGGGTACGTACAACACCACCTGTAGGAGTCTATGCTACTCTTCAAAAGTGTTGATTTTACACCTCATTTCAAGGAGTAACCCTTACCCTAGAAAAGAGTAACACTAACTCTCGTCAAGAGTAACTCCTGGTTACTCTCAAAAGTGTAAAGTCAACACCTCGTTTTGAAGAGTAATTGTAACTCTTGTCAAGAGTAACTCCTTGTTACTCTTAAAAGAGTAAAGTCAACACCTTCTTTCGAAGAGTAACCCTAACTCTCAAAAAAGGGTGGATTCTGCGACAAACCATTTACACTCCAAAAAGTGTTAAGATGACGCCTTTTTTTTTTAGAGTGTAGCAGTGCTTCAGGTAGACCTCAGCAAGGCCTCTGACCGGGTGTGGCACGCCTTCTTCTTCCGACTACTAGAGAACTGCGGGATTGGTTCGCGCTTGCTCCGGTACGTACAAATATGCTATCGGAGCATCACAACACGATTGCTGGTGAATGGGAACATGACAGCTCCAATTTCTGTGACTAGGTCGGCGCGACAAGGATGTCCTATGTCGCCGATAATATTCGCGGTGTACCTAGAGCCACTGTGCAGGACGATTATTGATGACGCAAGCATTCGCGGGCTGTCCTTGTTGACAGGGTCTCTGAAAGTGTTTGCCTACGCGGACGACGTAGCTGTTGTGTGCTCATTGAGAACGCAAGTAAGTGAGGTGATCCGACACATCACAGACTTCTGCGATGCCCCGGGTGCTGAAATGAACAAAGACAAGTCGGCCGGAGCCTGGCTGGGAGACTGGGATCCGAAGCCACAACGATACCTCGGAATCACCTGGACGGAAAGTGCGTCGAACTACCTAGGTGTAAGCCTGGATGAGGAGCAACTGAGTGCTGGGCGCGGAGGAGGGAACATTAACCGCCTTAGACGCAAAGTTCAAGACTGGCATGCCAGGCAGATGTCTTTGTTTAGCCGATCATTCATATGCAACTCTCTATTTTGTCCGACCGTATGGTACGCGGCACAAGTGTTGCCATGTTCACAGGGGGACATTGCTAAAGCTCATCGTTTCTTGACCTCTTTTGTCTGGAATCCGTGTTTTGAGCGCATGAGGCGGGATAACTTATTTTTGAGCAAAACGAAAGGCGGCCTAGATCTGGTAAACGTTGAGCTTAAGTTGAAAGTTCAACGTTTCCTTTTTTTTCGAGATCAAAAAGATCCACTCATAGTTTCTTCTTTTAAAAATCTGGGATGGAGATTCTTAAGGCCATGGGTAGAGGGTGAGACCGGGAACTCCTGTTCGCGCGTTTTGAAGTTTTATAAGGAAATAGCGGCAGCGATTGAGTTTTTCAAAGCACGGTTCTCGGAGGAGTACTTGAAGAAGGTTTGTAGGAAAACCTTGTACTGGGACACCCTAGACTAGGGATGCCACGAACTTTTTACGAATCGAAGTTGCGATGATCGAATCAAGCGGTTCGAAAAGCTCGAAAGATTTCGAATTTTTAAACTTTCAAAATCGAGAAATTCGACGGAAGTCGAATTTTCGAACTTATTAAACTAAGAAGTTCGACGCTTTTCGAATTTTTGAACTTATTACGCTGCAAAATTCGATGCTTCTCGACCTTTCGAACTTGATAGACTAAAAAATCGATGATTTTCGAACTTTCGACCTTCTTGCACTAAAAAGTTCGAAGCTTTTCGAACTTTCGACCTTTATACGCTAAGAAATTCGATAATTTTGAACTTTCAAACTTATGAATTTAAAGAATTCGAAAATTGTCGAACTCTCGATTCCTGAAAAGTGTAAAAATTCGACGAACTTCGAACTTTTAGGGTAAAAGTTCGAAGTCGTCGAACTTCGAAAGACCGGCGGGTGGTTTCATTTGGATTCAAGTTGTGAGGTACACTCGTAATTTTTTTTTTCGTAATTTTACATGGGGTGCCGCATTCCTTGCGAAAGACAATGCCGTTTATTTCAATCATCTGGCATGCTTGGTTTTAGAAAAATAGATTCCCGAAGGAGCGAGGAAGGACGACGGGTGTTTGACGATTATCGTTTGTGCCAGATTTGAAGCGCTCTATAACCGAAGCTATTTATGGTAGAGATGTTATACTTTTTAAGCATTATCAATATAATGCCTAAGTGAGTGTCGTCTTAATATATGATTATTGTTGTGCAAGACGGGTTTCGAATAAATATCCAAACATGTACCCACGGATAATTATGCCCTAAACTTGGTAATTTTTTTCGCCTACATTGTTTGGGTGTCGCATTTAAATTAACACCAGAGACAGTACATATTATTACCATCTGCAGATTACAAAATAATCTATTTATTGTTTTTTTTCACGTTGAGAAATAAATTAACTCATGGGGGAAGATTTCCAAAATTGTTCAAATTCAGCCCGTCATAAAAAAATATTTTTTTTCTTATTTTACGTTTTTGGGACGTGTTTCTTTTGGCCTGTACACATTTCGGTAGGAGAAACTTGTTTCATAGTTCTAGGCCTCTGAATATGCAAGAATACAACAATTCCGGCCGGGTTCTTCATAGTTTTTTTCTCTCCAGCTATTTATTTTTGCATTTATTGTTATGTTTATTTATTGATTATTTTTTACCCATGGCACAGTTATTTAAGTCGAAAAGACATAGCTTTGAACTTTCGAGCCACCGAGCATGTGACGAGTAGAGTAGTGCCTCCTGAACAATGACCATCTACGTCATCTTTTATGCAGTGAAGAGCGACAGTCTATACATATGCACAAATAATTTCAGATTACAATAAGCTCGACCATGCCCTCTTTCCCCGTATTGTTTTTTTTAAAGTCCGAAATACTAGGAGGGGGGCAGGGGAGACACTGGAGCTCCCCCCCTTCCCTTCCCTCCCTCCCCCCCCCCCCCCCCCCCCGCTTTTCCTCTTCCGACGCCACCGGTATGGTAGAACGCTCCTCGACCTTAAGGTGCGTCAGTTTCTGTGCTTTTGCTCGACGTTTCTTCCGCGCCAGAAAAACCTCCAAAGCAATTACAAACAAAAAAATTGTCAAGGTGCAGGCCAGTTGATGTATGCTGATCATGATGCAAAATCCCGAGACTGGGAATGAAATTCGAAAGAAATAGTGTAAGAAGAAAGAAAAAAAGGGGACAAAACAAAGTCTCCAACTCAATAGAGTTAAGTTTGAGACGTTATTCCTGAGCTGAGTTGTCAGCTGAGTTGAGTTTGAGACGTTGTCCTGAGCTGAGTTTGAGACGTTGTCCTGTCCCCTTTTTTCTGTCTTTTTACAATTTTTCTTTCAAATTTCATTCCCAGTCTCAGGATTTTGCATCATGTACAAACTGAACTTAATATATGCCAGCGTCACTCGGGTGGCGTTTGATCGGATTACTACCAGCGTGCAAGGGGGTAGGGGGGCAGTTTGCCAGATCACTTCAAGGTTTTTGTGAACCTCAACCACCTGCCTGCCCTTGGCCGTTTCGAACTGCATGAGTATCGTTAAACAGTGCGTTCGTAAGATGACTACTTCGTAATGCACGTTAATGACCACCCCGGGCTGGGGGTCACAGTTACTGATCTATTGTTACACGTCACTGCACTGGCAAATGTTCCAGAACATCCGGATCACTCGTCGTTTTAAAGGGCAACTCCGCTTAATTCCGAAGATTTCGGGATAATGAGTGATTTCGAATTAAAGAAGCCCTAGTAAAAGACACTACGTCGTTTGCTTCGCGAAAAATGGGATATATATTTTTAAATCTAATTTTAAACAAGAGCGGAAATCGAAACCGAAACTTCGGCTCCGTCCGGCAACATTGGCCTCGGGCCGCCAAGTGCATGGCCATCACGTGGTACGAGATGTCACGTGATCCTCGGCCCAACGACGGGCGGGATGGGGGCGGGCGTGCGGCAGGCGCGAGTGTCGTCTGCACCGCACTCTTCGCCACGTTTTGGTGTCTACAGTATTCGACGACGTCTACACAAATCCGGCATAAGTGTGCGACTCTGCGCACGTGGTGTCCATAGTGTGGACGAAACTCCAAGAGGCACTAATCACAAACGGTGAGACGACGACGGTGGTTGTGACGCGGAAGACGGCGGTAACGGTGGGTCGACGGCGGGCGGTTGGTCTGCTCCCAAGAAGCGCGCTGCGCAGGCGCGTACGTCAATCACGTGAACACCGCTGAGGGCCGAGAGGCAACGTTGCTGACGTCATGCGCAACGCTCGATCGGAGAAGTAAAAACAAGCAAAAGGGGGCCATGATGATGATCTTTAGCTCAATGTTGGCTCCGCCCATGCCTTAGCCTTGACTGCGCTGTTGGTTGTGCCTGAATTCGCCCGCTCGAGTCTGCCGATTTCGGCAATTTAGCGAGTTGCAAAGTTTGCCGGACCGTTTAAGAAACATTTAGACGGAACTGCGTCGTAATATTTGACGTGTGGTCTTCCTAGGCGATACTGAAGAGGACTGCATTGAGCATAGTTGTAAACCCGAGACTGGGGATACGGACAAGGGACAAAACACAGAACGACACGTCCGTGTCGTTCTGTGTTTTGTCCCTTGTCCGTATCCCCAGTCTCTGGTTTACAACTATGCTCAATTTACACCAGCTAGCCTGTACCCTCACCATTGCTTCAGGACTGCGTTGTTTTTTCAAAACCAAAAATGAAGCGGAGTTGCCCTTTAATTGCCTGACCAACTTCGCGCAGTCTAAAAATCACACCAGAACTTTTCTAAACCTGAATTCGTGAAAACCAGTGAGGCGTAGAAACGTTATTTGAAACTGAAACTGTGGCGGAACATGAAAACCGGACTTCGAACTTTGCGCACTTGGACTTCAAAAAAATCGGAAACCTTCGAAGTTTTTTTTTTCAAATTTAGCATTAAAAGAGAATCGAAACCATCGACCTTTTCAAACTTTATGTAGAAAGAAATTCGAAATCTTCGAATTTATCGAACTTTATGTTTTTAAAAATTCGGAACGTTCGAAGTTTTCAAATTTTAGATCCAAAGAAATTCGAAACATTCGAATCACTCGAAATTCAAATTAGGAAAGTTAGAAATCTTCGAATTTATCGAACCTCAAGTAAACAAATATTCGAAATAATCGAACTTGAACTTTTCGAAATCGTGAAAGCTTCGGACTTTTCGAATTCGTAACCCCACGATTTTGGAAAGTTGCGAATTTTTCGATTTCGAACCTCCCTACGGTCGAAAATATTGAAACTTTTCAAAATCGAACATCAGTTTGGTTCGAAAAGATCGAAACCTTTCGCATTCGAACCTAGGGTGGTTCGCGGCACCCCTACCCTAGACTTGCTTACGCCGCCGCCGTTATAGCACGTGGTGGATGGAAGCAATGTCGAGTCGGGTGTTTTTCAACGGCTGCGGAGATAGATACCCCGTCAAAACAAGTACCGAGAACGTTTTTGCACGCTTTCATTTTGAAGTTTTGCCTGTCAAGACCTGGCGGGCAAAGAAGTGGTTTTATGAACCATGGTCTACAAATTGTGTATTGTGTCCGACGACGGAAACTTTACAACATGTGTTTTTGTATTGCACCAATGCGGAACTTTTTTTTGGCAGAACTCCGAGCGGTCTTGAGGATCGACCTGTATGTGGGATGGAAACGGGCAAATTTATTGAAGTTCGGAGAGGGGCCAGAGAGCAGGGCGTGGAAAGTACTAGCCCTCCTTGGTCTCCATGTAATATGGAGATCGAGGACGGGACACTTAGAAGTAGCGGAGGGAGGAAAGCCTGCCTGGCAGCATTTTGTCGACGTGTTTAAGTACGTCTGCTCTTTGATTGAAGTAACGGAGCAACCTGGTTTAAAGTGCTAGTCGCAATTGAATGCAAGATTGCAGAAGCGAGAACTCACTTCGAGAGGTGAACATTGAAGCGCCATGACCCTTGGCGGGCGGCAGCCGCCTTTTTTCTGTGGAACATGCGCCATTTACCTCATTGAGGAGATAAACTTATCGGCCGGGCATTGTGAGGAAGCGATAGCCCAGTGTGCTAGCCTTATCGGATCCGTAGCCGGGAGTGCATGCCGTTGTCCAAGCGACACTGTAACCACGCAAGACATGCCTCTCTGGTTGAAAAAAAGCCTGTCATCCTTTTAATCATCTATATATTAAACTTTTAAATAGAAAAATAATTAAAAAAAACTCGGTGGCTCCAAGGCGAGAGCGCCGGCCTACGGATCCCCAGGTGGCGGGTTTGAATCCCGCCCGAGGTGCCCGCAATATGACGGAAGCTTGTTGCGGAGAAGGCGCCATGTAACCGAGCTTTCGGTTGCACGTCAAAAGATCCCCAGGTGGACGAAATTAATCCTCAGTCCTCCGCTGGGGCGTGCCAGATGCCCGTCGTAGGTTTGGCACGTAAAACCCCCACATTTGACTCACCGCTTGACCGACCAACTACTCTTGAGTTAATGCTGATATCTGCCATGATCTTAGATGAAGCATGCAGCATTATGCTACAACATGCGAGAGAGAGCACACCTCATTCAGTCATGCCGAAAAGGATTGTGTTTTGAAATTTGTTAATAAAGTCGCGTCAGATGGGTCAAACGACAGGCTGATCTTGTCTTTGTGTTTCCTCCAACATTAATTCTTTTATTGTTCTGTCACTCGGTCATTTGAAATCTGGCTATTCTGGTTTTTCAGCTAACTTAAGCTTTGCATTTGCTTTTTGGAAGGTCCAGAAAGCACTGTTTTAGGTGTTAAGAAATAAAACCACCCAATCACCTAACCTATACGTACAGCTGTAATCAAAAAAGGGCATCTCAGCGGGGGTGACAGCAAAATCGAACAGCTGCTGAGATGACGCTTGCACGTATCATAGCCTCGTCATAGTTCCACTTTTAACTTAGGCAGCGCTGGTTGCTTTCGAAGCCAGTGCCTTATCATAGTCCCACTTTTAACTTAGACAGCGCTGGTTGCTTTCGAAGCCTGTACCTTGTCATAGTTCCACTTTTAACTTGGACTGCGTTGGGTGCTTTAGAAGCCACGCACTCGCTTGGCCTTTTTCATATCTTCCCTAACTGTTCATCAGTGTTTAATGCAGCAAAAGTTAGAACAACGAAGTGGCCACATCTGTTGAAAGTTCTGGCTTTTGTTTCAGCTGCTGAGCTGCGCATCCTGCGCCTGCTGCTGGAGGTGCGACTCCAGAACCGAGACACGCACCAGCTGCTTTCGCAGCTTGACGGCAGGATGGCGCGGCTGGAGGCCTCTGGAGCAGAGGCCGCGCCACCCCCGCCAGTCTTTGCTGAGACGTCCTTGCCGAGACTGCCAGCCATGACTGTGGCCGAGTTGGAAGAAGCAAACGAGGCCATTCGGGATGAGTGTGTGGTCACAGCCTTGGTATTTACCTCCTTTTATTTGTGTAGATTCCTATCCTGTCATTTTGCATATATAAGTTGTTTTCGCAAATGCGAGCCAAATCACTCCTGCGAAAACTATGCATCGTGCTAAAAAAATTTTTATGCCATGTTGGTGTGTGCCTAAGGGCCTATTTAATAAAAAATAATAATGTTTTGGAAAAATAATTTTTTTTGTTATTATTGAGAAATTAATTTTTTATTTGTTTAATTTAAGGCTATAGTTTTATTTTGTCGAGAAAGTCAAATGATTCCTTGCCCATGCGACGGTCGTGATGTCGCACGTAGAGTTGTGGATTTAAAAGTGATTAAAAAAGAAAAGTGGGGTGAGGAGGGAATCGAACCCAGGACCCTTGGGTCACAGGTCAGGCACGCTACCTCTAGGTCACTCGGGCATATTCTTGCTACTTGATTAACCCTTAGTTTTCCCATAGATTCGTTTTCCTCAAAATGCTAAAAAAAACTGTTGAATTTTTTCGAGCACATTGTTTCATGGCATTTTTTTAATATCGAAACTGTACTGATGAGCCATACTTTAAAAGGTTTGGTTACCTCGCCTACGAGCACCTAATTTTTACACAAAATATTTTTTCGTTAAATTGATGAGGTGTTAGACTATCAATTACAGAATTATAGACAGTCAAATCTGGAGGTATTCCAGGGTCCAGGGCCTTAAAACGGCAATCTCGGTGGAGCGGGAGGTGCGTTGTCAATGCCGACGCGAATTCAATCTCATGCAATGGAGAAGCTCTGATAGTTACGTTTTCATCTCTGGATCTCAGAGTCAAGTGCAGATATTCTTCCCCTCATTTGATAGTTCATTCATCGTCTCTAGACTCCGAATCGGGTGGAGGAGCGGTGTATCGCTTAATTGCCATGCATGTGGCAACATGTAGATTAGGTACAGAGCGCGACACTGTTAGCACAAACACAACATTTGTGCCTTTTGGTATTTTACTCAAATGTAATATTGAGCACAAAATTTTACCGCTTTAGTTGAAGCTCGAAATAAGTGCTATTGATTACACTAGTTGTTTTAGTGGCAGCCTTTAAATTATTCGAGAAAAACAAGTGAAACTGACAATTGCTTGTTCATTCTAACTGTAGCCCACTGTACCATGGTCACAACTTTTTAAGGTACACAACATTGCTCTCTATCTCCTAAAATTGCGATACTTCACGGTGGATTGAAACCAAATCAAAGTAGAAACGCTCTAGAACACACTTGGGTCATTGAGAAACGAGAAAACTGTTGTTTTACGTTGTAAATAAAATTGCGTAATGTGCTTTCTTTTCGACAAAGTGTTATGCTTTCATATAGTTCTACTCAGAGGGAGAGATGTTTAATTTGCCATTGACAATGCTCCATTCCTTTTCAAAGTTTTTTAATGTTCATTTTTGTGTTGTTTTGTTTTCTGCAGAAGAAGCGGCTCATCAACATGGGCGGTAAGAAGCCGACGGAAGTTGTGGCAAACATCATGAAGGCGGTCATGACCCTCCCAGGGCAAGTGAAATTCAGCCTTTATGGCAACAAGGGAAAGAGGCCTTTTATTTCGATGGGCCTCTGCACTCTGGCTCTAGGTAATACTGAAATTCCGGGCGTAATTTATATTTGCTTCTGCTGTGAAGATTTGAATGTATTCTGACTCCCAATAGATGCCTAGACATATTTTTTTTGTGTAGTATCCAATTTTAATGCAATGTACCAAACATTACCCTCCTCCAGAACCCCCCCCTCCCCCGGTTTTGGCTGCTGTTTGAGCCAAAAAGTTCTTATATGTGCGAGAACTCACCGAACTATCTTATTTGCTAGATTTTACTGCGCGATTTTAAGCATTAAATGCTTATAGCTCTCGTTGTCACCTAATGTTATCGTAAACTGCTCTCGAAGTCTACTAGAAAGCTTGTCGAAATTTATTCCGAAACGTTTCTAAAATATATACGAAGCCATCTCGAAATCTGCTCAGAAATCGTGTGGTCACTGCCTTTAAAGTAACAATAAATTATTGCTACAGGTACTAAATCCGTGTCAGTATGGTGGGAGGTGGGCACAGCCACAAGTAGTTCATCAAGTTTTTTTTAAATTCGGGGCACTGGTGCACGACTATGACCCGCGAGTTTTCTGGTGTGCAGGGCTCCTTGCCGTTGCGATTCTAGAGGCCATAGCGCTATAAGGGTGGTATGCTGTTCTCGTTAGGGTGGCGCGTGTTCTAGGATGCTATGAACATCGCATGACGAGGGCCCCGAGAAAGAAGACGAGGAATGGGAGCTCAATACATTCCTATTCAATTGCTGATACTCCATAGTCGCTTGCCTGGAATTTTCAATCCTAGTTCCTGACAATGCGAGGGGTGCGCTTGCTAATACAGAGATTACACTAGTGTTGCCACCTTCCAAATACTTCTATGCTTACACCTACTCTCGGATACGAGATAGACTGCTGGAGTTCCTTTTTTTTTTAAATGTGTGCCTTAAATTTGCTGCAAAATGGGCATCAAAGCAGGAATTTTGAAATAACTCTCTCTATAGAACTTTCCAAAAAGAGCGTTCTGGCCGCCGCCATTTTGCGAATCGAGCGACCCCTATCAGCCAAAAATATCTGGCACCCACCTCAGCTGTGGAAACCCGGTCAGCGTGACTCCCCACCTGCATTTTGCATTCGGAGTTGGCCGGCTTTTCTTGGAAGTTTTTATTTTATTCGGCTGTTTAGGATGCTTACTCTTTGTATGTTATCTTCCACTGTGAGAACCACTGAATCCCGTATGGAAATCTTATATATGGCCCATATCTGGCCATATCAAACATTATATGATTATATACGGCCTATATACAGCCTTATCTGGCGTATATACAGACTTATCTGGCATATATACAGCCTGATATAGCGTATATACAGACTTATCTGGCGGCCTGTTTTCAATACATTAAAAAGTAAAAAAATTCTTTGTTAGCAAACTCTGAATGACTCATTGTTCGCGAGTTAAATATTAGCACAAATAATCCCAAACTTAAGCTTTCACAAGCTTAAGTTTGAGATTATTTGTGCTAGTTTTCACGAGGATTTTAATGTAGCTTAATTGTTTCAAAGTGTTAACATTACGCCCGAATAGACAATATGCTTAATCCCCCCAGCGCTTCGGCCCCTACTCGAGGAATCATGGGGACGGTGTTTCTCTAGCTGCCTAGTGATCGAAAATTTTGAGTAATTCTATGGTTACAAAGATTTGAGTGTAATTCGGAGTCACCTTGAACACGTGCCGTACAGAACTTAAGTACCTGCCATACAACTTTTAAAATGTCCCGCCAATGTCATTACTGTGCATTCCGTCAAACCTTGAATTTGGATGAGCTGCAGAAATATCGCTTACATTATTATCATTCTCGTACAGCTTCAAAGACGCTGATATTAAGTTAGAAACGCTAAAAATGTCATAAACAGCTGCGCTGAATCCGAGCTAAATCCCGGTTTTGGTTGTTGTAATTTCTAGGCTTTTAATTAATTCCTGCTAAAACAACAATCACGAGAATGATAATATGGTAAGAGATGTCGGTGGCTCAGCGTGGTTGAAGGTTGGACAGAATGCACAGTATCATAAACGCTGCCGTTGACGAGAAAATTTAAAAGTGATATGACAGGTACTTGAGCCCTATGGGACGCTTGTTCAGGGTGACTACGAATTACACTCGAAACTGTGTAACCATGGAATCGGTCAAGCTGAAGGATCACCGTTTCCATAACTCCTCGAGTGCGGGCCGGGGCACTTGGGAGAATCGTAGACAATAAAAAGATGTAAAGTGCTGATTTCAGGCTTGTGTTCTTTTGAAATGCCTGGCCAGATCTGGAATTTCCTTACTTAGCCAGATCTGGGATTTCCATACCTGGCCAGGGGTATCAGGCTATATCTGGCATTATGAGGCTATATCTGGCAGATATACGATATCAGGTTATATGTGGCCTTATCTGAAATCTTCGTATCTGGCCAGATATAAATTTTTTGTAAGGGATACCAGGGCTTGTAGCCCACTCGGCCTTCGCAGGAAACAAACGAAGAGAGCGAACTTGAAGCAGCCCGCGACGCAGGCAGTTCGACGTGCTTGGAGGATTATTTCCGTCGAGGCAATCTCCAAAAAGCCTTCCAGGCTTTGTTCCGGGTCTTCGCAAAGACTAGCTGATAGGGTCGGGTCCGGGGTGTGGCGACGGAATAAGCGCGTTCGTTCATTTGCTTTGAAGCTGTGTAAAAAAAGGAGTTCTCTTCTACATGTTCCCCAAAACACGCCGGATTCCGTCCGATCGTCGTGAAGTGACTATCGTCGACACTGCATATTGGATATGCTGTGTTGTTTGAGACCTTTCTCAAATCCTGTTCGGATAACGCGGCACCGTGGGGTACGTACATTATATTTTTTGTTCGATTGATGAGACTCATTGAATTTTATGTTGTGGGCGGGGAATATCCATGCAGTACGGATATCCTGCGTGGTCAAATATTTTGACTTTTATAGATTGACACGGCTGAGTGTACCGGTGCCGTAAAACAATGAACATAAAATGAAACAAACATTCCAGTTGCATTTGTTCTGTCGCGCACGGACTCACCAAAACAGCTTTAATTTCTTCATTTTTGTTCCCAAAAATAGAGCACTGCGTTCTTAAAGAACTCTATAAATTATGTTCGCCTCGGAACACAAGATAAAAAAGAAAACGCGGCAATTCAGCCGCCACCAGCGTCCGAAGTTGCGCCTACGCAGGCTGCCACAGCCCACTGACGAGAAACTCCACAGCTCAGCGCAGTCGGGCAACACTGACGTACACTCTCAAAACCAGGGACACGCGCTGTAAATCGCTTCGTTCGAGACTGCCGCTGGAAAGGTCTATACTCCGATCAGGCTTAAGCTGACATGGAAGCGAAGGCTACGGGCACGAGACTGCAGCTTTGAAACGGGCTTCTGTGGCACGGGCGCTTGCACTAAAAAGACATTCTGCAAAGCAAGGAGATAGCTCGTTCCCTGTCAGCTTAAGGGTGAACGGAGTAAATGGTGCTGCAGTTTTTTCAGTCTTCTGCTGACTACATCAGCTTCCCTGCATAGTTGCATTGAGCAGTCGAATTCAATTTCATTGGACACCATTTGGATGATGTAGAATCGTGAATTTGCTGTTTTCTCAGTTCAAACAGTAGCTTTGGGTTGCTCGATAAGCTCAATGGTTTATGCCTCTAATTTAGGTGGTCATATTTTTTCAGAACTATACAATACTTGCAGGCAATGTAATTTACAAAGACCAATGTGGGTTCGAGAGTGCAAATTGAAGAGTGCTGCGAAAAAAATGGTGGTCAAGTGGCTGCCCGGATCTTGTGACCGGGGAGGCGGCCGAAAGCGACGCTTTGAAGCCACAATGGCTCCCGAGGCCCAAAACTCACCCCAGGAGCCTACCCAAGACCTTCCCCAAGAATGGGTATAAGACCCCCCCCCCAAGACTGTGCATAAGACCCCTCTTTTAAATAAAAGTTCGGAAAAAAGTATTAATTGATGCTGAATTAGTCATTTGCACGCCAGATGAAATAGTGCATGGACAAAGCATAGGCGGATCTTGTCATTGGTGCCCAGGGTGTTTTCGATGCAGCGGGCTGCTAATATTAAACAGGACAGGGGTTCTTGGAACCCCACCAGGATTTAAATGCATTGCCATTCCATAGTAAGCATGTGGCACCTATATTGGGACAGCCAATGAATGAGCTTCCCAGGCGCAAATCAGTCTACTTCCAGCTAGATAATGGAACTAGTCCCAGCTGGAAATTAGGCAGTCCAGCTGGATTGCCGCATTTCCAGCTGAGACCAGTTCCTTAATCCAGCTGGAAGTGGGCTGATGTTTGCCTGGGTTGTATGCCATTGATGGCATAGCCATTGAATTAGTGCGGTTGCCAATATTGGCTGCAGAATGGATAAGCATCACTAGCCCAGTATTGGCTGGAATACTGCTTGAACGATGGCCTAACGTTGGTGCCAGTGGCTGGGCCAACATTGGAAGAAGTTGCGCTCGCCCAGAATGCCAATGTTGGACCAACCTCTGGAGCCAGTGTTTGCCATTGTTGGCCTGATGGAGGTCCAACAATGGTGTGCTGCCTGGGAGGTTTTGATGACGACAGCCGCTGACACTCGATAACTGTCCAGTCAGTCAGACGTGACACGTACCCGGGATGGAAAATAATGTTTTGTAGCGACCGAAGTGGCCAAAAAGCTGCCAAGCGAAACTTAGCATTCAACTCTGATGATGAGCCACACTGCTTCGACTATGACCGACATATATCTGCAAATCGCTCTAAACCGCAGAAGCGTGAAGGCTGGATAATTTTAATGGAATAGGAGTTAAGGCAACAAACATCGAGTGAAAACAGCGATGAAAGCCCAAGTGAGTTACTTCCAACACTGCTAAGTAGATAGGACAACTTACCATGAACTCCTATTGATGTCTGCCAATAAGCCTGAACCTCGGCACTGAAGGTGATGCCAGTGTTGTCGTCTCGGGAACTCAAACTAGTAGTTCACTGAGCAACTCCTGCTTGACCAGGCATGCACTAATTGTAAATGTGAATAAGAGATATATTATGTTACATAAACGACGCAAGATAGAAAAGGCACAAACAATACCATACCTTCCAAGTTTGGAGACATAATAATAATAATAATAATAATAATATTCGGGATAATTTCTAAGCAGGGCAGGGGGGGGGGGAGGGGGGAGGGGGGAGGGAGGGGGAGCAGGTGTTTTAAAAAGAAATATTGACAAAAAATTTGCATGAAGAGAACTTGGTTACATTTATATATTAAACTGCTCATCCGATTGCAGCAATCTGCTGTGATGGCAAACACTCATTCTTTAAGTGCGGAAGGGAGGGGGAGGGTAAGTTCTGTTTTCCGGGAGATATTTTTGTCAATTGTACAAACTGATCAAAATTTAAGTCTTCTGAATAATACGGGGAAGTTGGCAAGTATGCAATAACTGAACAGACACAATTTGCTACCAGCAATGGCAAAAAAGAATGCAGGTTGGAGCAGCTACGCATAAAGATACCTTAAACAGCATGTATCATATAGGGTGTACTCACGCAAGGCTAACAAGTGGTGCACTCTGGGTAGATCACCGTATTTGTGTTCGGGATAGCAGAGAGCGGCGCGCGCGTAGCCTTACGGTCCACACTATGCAGCGAATCTTTCAACGGATCAGGTGACACCATGTATGAAAAAAATGTCGCTCTAGTGCAGCAGTCTGCTGTTGCACAAGGAAAAAAGATGAACTGGAGAAAAAAAGACAAGGACAGCAGGCATTGCAGACTCCCAGTTTCTGCAAAATCCGAGAGTCCGAACATGCGTGCAAAATGGCTCGGTCACTCTCCCTGAAACGACAAGGACGCACTTCCATCAACGGGCAAAGCCCACACAAAAATCATGACAAGTGGAGAGTATGTGAGCAAGTTAGTGAAGTTGGTCAGTGCACGTCTGTTTGTGTGGGGCTTGGGACTTTCCACATGACAGCACCTCGGGACGCGCAAAGGTGGCGTCGTGGAGTTGGGGCAACGTCGTGTGATAGAGGCGGCTCTGGATGGGGTGACAAAGCATAGGGTTCCTGAGGAAGCAAAAATCGAATAATCTTTGTGGCGGACCGCCGAAACTGCGAAGTCGCCGTTTTTGTTTAATGCGATAGCACTCCTTTGCTCTTTCACCCGGATTTCGCGATACGGTATCTGGTTTCGTAACAAGAGGAGGTAAATCTGCGCCCAGTGCGTGCGAAGCGACAGTACGCAATCCTTCACATCTGCACCCTATTCGAAAGTGGCAGAGAATAGATGCGCACTCCACCCGATTGGCTGTGGCGCAATGAGGTAAATCCGTGCCTCACATACATGTGGCTTTCGACTTCCCTCGGCCACCGCAGGCGATCGACCAGACAACCCGTAAGGGTTTTTGCCATCCAGAAGGTGCCTCAGGCTTGAGCAGAGAAACATAGCTGGGCCGCCAGGCTACAGGGGCGTTGAGAGCCCAGAGAAGAACTGGCGCGGGACGGGGCACTCCTTAACTATAGCTTGCAGACGAGGGAGAGCCACCCCCTGAAGTGCGGTGCGTCGAGTTGGCAAGCGGCGGGTCGAATTGCCCACAATGAAGCGGAAAGTATACATTCGCACCATACGAAGTAATTACTCAATCTCAAAGCGGCGCACTGACGTCAATGATTGTAGTAAACAATTCATAAAATATGTTTACTCAACATTTATGTCGTCGCAGTCAGTGAGCAGTCGCGTAAGCCTCACGATGAGTGCTATTGCCATTTGACAACCAACAATAGTGGTTTTTGCGGCCAATTTCTTTTTCTATGATGTAGTTTTTATCCCAGTGCAGGGTGAACTGCAATAAAATATCGCTAGCGCTGGTGTGACATCTCCAACGGGGTACTCAACATCAACTTCGAAGGGTTCGACCACTGCTGTGGGTTACGGCAGTTGTGGAGGATCCTCGACGTCGACTGGTTCATATAAGAGAGCGTAAAAGATGTGGAATTTTAACCGATTGTTTGTTCATTAGTCAGAGGAAGAGAGTTGGAAATGTCAAAAGGAGGAACAGGGGAAGGAAATGGGGACTTCAATATGAGGCTCTGCGGAATTCGAGATGGTCGTCTAAGTTGGGATTTGTATAACTATGTAAATCAATGTATAGTCGAAGTAAAGCAGCGCAAGTTGGCACATCCCTCAGCAATGTGTCCGCCACCAAGCCATGAACGATCGAAGCTGAACCCTCCTCTACCAACACCGGGAAGAACAACTATGTTCAAGGCACTTCATCTCGGGGAAGTGTCGGAAAGGTTGGCTTTTTTATTTAGGTTAGGCTTGACAAGTGTGCGTGTGTGGCCAAAATGTTTCTTGGCTGCCCAGTCAGGACTGTAGCCGTCAAACTAATTTGCTGCAGCATCTGCACAATGTCGTATAAAAAAAAAAAAGAGCCAAGGAAGAGAATTCGCGAACCGTTAGATTTTTCACAGCGGCAGTTAACAGCAACAGCTACGTTCGAGATTGCTGGGAGGCAATGGAACGTGTTATCAATAACGGTGATTTTTTCCGATGCCGATTTTCCATTGCCCCTGTGGCAAGGAACTTCCATTCCAGTCTCTCGACCTTCTCGTTTGTCACAATGGAACTTTGGCTTCGAATAGGCCGAGCCTGCTATAGTGACATATAAAATCAAAATAAAGTCGAACAAAAGCCAATTGTGCCGACACTTACTCGAGGCGAAGTATATATTAAATCAAAATAATGTCAATAATGTCGGACAAAAGCCAACCGGGATGACACTTACTCGAGACGAAGTGCATATTAAATCAAAACAATGTCGGACAAAAGTTAACCGTGCCAACAATAACCCGAGACGAAGTACCTTGAACATAATCGACTGGCCGAAATCTTCATCAAGGTTTTTCCGTTGAGGCGATCGCGAGTCATTTGCATTGAATTCTCATGGCGAGCAACACAGTCTTCTCGCACCTGTTTGTTCGGACTCCGCGATTTCCAGAAACCAGGAGTGTGCAACACCTGCTGCCTTCAGTTTTCTCTGTTCGAGTGCGACACAGTTTTCGTTCGTGACGCCACCTGAAATAGAGAAGCATTTGCGCAGTATGGCGATCTCGTTGAATGTGGCCATGCAGCTGTTCATGTGCGGCCGTCTGCCATGACGGATACAAATATGGTGATGTACTCAGAGTGCACGGCTTGCTAGTCGCGCGTGATTTTCATTTATTTCGGCTCAGGAGAGACAGGGGTGCGGCAGATAGGCCGAAGGCCCATACCGGTAGCCTGCAACACACCAACTTAAAAAAAAAGTTGGGGGGGGGGGGGAGAAAGGGGGTGATAAACATTTGACTCTAATAACAACACTACACTCTATGAAAAAGGGGAGCGCGACTTAGTCCCCAAGCGGAGCAAGTGCGTTGCCACAACCATTACTCGCCTCGGGGACTAACGGGAAGGGGAGTAATTGTTGCACCCCTCCATTAGTCTCTCGCACTAGCACCTTTGGGACTAACTGTTGCATCGTTTCAATTGCTGCTCGAAGACCAACTCTTAGGCCTTTGCACTTCGTCCCCTGGGACCAACTGTTACACCGTTTCAATTGAACCGCGAGGAAGAACTGTTAGGCCCTTGCACTTGGACCCGTGGGACTAACTGTTACACCGTTTCAAATGAACCCCGAGGACCAACTGTTAGGCCTTGCACTTAAACCCCTGGGTATAAACGTTGCACCCTTGGATTTAAACCCCTGCGACTCAAATGTTATCCTTTACATTTGGTCCCCGAGCCACGAATCTCCGAAACAATATTGTGCAGTTCAGGTTAAACGTACCTTTATTACCTTGTAGGTACACATCGCTTTCAAGGATGATTGAAGTAGAAGTTCCTGAGCAGTAGGATCCACGATAAGGCCAAAAACCGAAGAGCGCACTTGCGTCGACGATGGTTTGAACACTGGGACGGCTGTCCAATCCGGTCGTGGTCCAGGCACCGTTTATTGGGGCACCGGCAGCTTCTGCCCGTTTGCGAGGAATTCGGATAATTAGCAACAGGGGCAGCGCGAAATACCAGATGGCTCAACAAAAGTATGATATAACACACACATAATAAAATGACGAATACGCTACAAAAGTCCTACAATGGTTCCCATCTAACATGCGATCTATTGACAGCAGATCAGTGTAATATTATATTTTTAGTAGACCGTTCGCTGCGAATTACAGATTCAGCGTGTGCGTGCTGAAACTATGCTTCAAAGTGACGGAACCATCTCCCGCCGTCAACGCGAAAGTCTGCAGAATCAAATAAATGTCTCCATTAAGGCCGGTTCTCACACGCAGCAAAGCACTGAAGTAGCGCTGCTCACCTGTCGTGAAGTGCTTATTGTTTGCCATGAGCAACAGTTTTGATGGTGCGATAAAAAGCTGGTAAAAGCTCCCGTCAGCACGCGCTTAGTGCTAGGTCAGCGCTATGTTTGTAGCTCTCTGCTGCATGCGTGAACAGGTCTTTATGGTAAAGCGATCCTGACAGGGTCTGCAAAGCACAAAAAAATACGCCTCCGGTAGAACTGGCGTTTTGCTCGATACGATTGCATATCAGGTCTCTGTGCAGCATAACAAAATAAGCAACCATGGTGCCTAAAAGAATAGAGCATTAGAGTTTTATATATGTCAGTGCCTTGACATATATAAAACTGCCATTAGGAGGGGGATGCCGCCCTACCCCCGTGAGTGCCATCTCACTGCTTGTCGGGGCATTGGCGGGGCACATGGCCGCTCGCCTCCCCAACGAGGACGACTGCGATGGGGCATCGTACCTGCCCCCTGTCCAGAGCGAGCCGGTGGTGCGGCTGCTTCAGCCAATGATCGACGGCGAGGAAGAGCATTACGACTACATGGGTACAGTGTTACATGCATAATGCGTCTGTGCAAGTTGCAACACATTGGTACAGATTTGTGATTGTCAGACTTGTATGTTCACGTGCGACTTACATGCAAGTTGTGTGCGGTGCATTCTGGGTACATCACCATCTTTGGGTCCCTGACAGCAGACAGTCGCGGCCGCGCAGACATGAACATGAACGATAAGATTTCCACAAAACCTCGCCCGTCGCTGCTGGTTATCGTAACATGCGTCGGTTGCATTTGGTTTTGACAGACCGAGCGACAGCGGTGTTGTGTCGCATCTTTTGGAATCAACAAGAAAAGAGCCGTAGGAGAGCGGAATGGGAGTGTGATTCTTTTTGCCCGAACTGTGGCAACCAAAAAGTGGCAAAAAGAAACTTGTGAGTGGAGATTTGTTACAGTGCCGTTTCCGCTGCTCCTGAGATAAGCTCACATTCGAGTTTCTTGAACATGTTTCTTTGTTGCTATTGGAATTTCACCACAACTAAGCCTAAGGTATGAACCACATATTGCCGCACGCAGGGCTGAGAAAGCAACGCTCAGTCACGGACCTCTTAAAAGTTATCGTTTATTCTTGTTCCAGACGTAACTTCTATCATTTATTCCTGCTTTTGTTCTGCCTTGGACAGCGCCCGGCTTGCGTAAGCGATTACTTTCTCTGCTCCTTCTTGTCGCTGAACGAGTACCGCACCAAGGCCAGTATTGCTGGCGTCCGTGTGGATTTCTGTCTCCGCCGACTGATCAAAATGCCCGAGGATAGGGGGTGACTGAAGCTTTCGCTTGAGTTCGGCGAAAGCTGAATCGGCGTCCACACCCAAACTCTGTCTCCGGGCTGGAAGTGAACGTCGCGCCGACGAAGATTGTACCGGCGAGCGTCGACACGCTGTTGATCGTGGATTCGAAGGCGGGCTAGTTGGCGGGCCTCTTCGGCTCTCTGACTGACCGCATGGGCATCGTTGCATCCGTCATCCACTGGCTCATGGGGCAGCATCGCGTCCAGCATGGTCGCCACTTTTCTGCCATGCACCAGCTCGAATGGTGTAAACCTGGTTGTTTTTTGAACTGCAGTATTGTAGGCGAACGTGATGTAGGGTAATACCTCGTCCCACGTCCTGTGTTCTACGTCGACGCACATGGAGATCATGTCGGCGATCGTCTTGTTGAGGTGCTTCGTTAGCCCGTTGGTCTGCGGATGGTACGCGGTGGTCCGGCGATGGCTGGTGTGGCTGAGCCGAAGGATCTCTCACTCTAAAAAAAAAAAGCGTCATCTTAACACTTTTTGGAGTGTAAATGGTTTGTCGCAGAATCCACCCTTTTTGAGAGTTAGGGTTACTCTTCGAAAGAAGGTGTTGACTTTACTCTTTTAAGAGTAACAAGGAGTTACTCTTGACAAGAGTTACAATTACTCTTCAAAACGAGGTGTTGACTTTACACTTTTGAGAGTAACCATGAGTTACTCTTGGCGAGAGTTAGTGTTACTCTTTTCTAGGGTAAGGGTTACTCCTTGAAATGAGGTGTAAAATTAACACTTTTGAAGAGTAGCATAGACTCCTACAGGTGGTGTTGTACGTACCCTTGAAGCGAATGTTGTGGCTACTCTCTTAGGTGCAAATAGAACAACTCTAAAGAGTGGTCAAGGCTACACTCTCACGTCAAGAGTTATTTTAACTCCCTCGTAAAGGGTAACTTCAGCTCCATAAGAAGTGTTAATTAAGCTCTACGTCAGAGCTAAAAGTACACTCTGTTAGGTGTTATCTTTTCCCTTTCATGTAGTGTGCCTGAACTCTATAGAAGGGCAAACAAAGAGCTTCCAAGACATTGAATCCCTTAAGCAAGGTGTTTATTTCCCTCGAATATGGGCATTTCTTGTTCACAGCTACAACACTCCGCAATGCACGGATGCGAATGTCCGAAGAGAATTCTGCATGTGCTCACAGGACGAAAGGTGTTGCTTGAGCCTTTTCAGAGGGTGCCCATACAGGCCCTCATACAAGGTCGAGTGAAAACAGTAATACGGTGCTCGTTCAAAAAACAGATTTTAATGTACCTGTAAAACAATACACGCATTTAAGATCTCAATCTTCCAGTTTTTAAATTAAATCTAGTACCAAGAATGACTTGGTCTTGTAGGTCAAGCCAATGAAGTTGCCAATCACAGCAAGTGACCAGGATGCTTTTGGACAGCAGGAAATGTCATGGACCCAGTATGGCGCAAGAATGAGCGCAATACCGGCCACAATGTCCGTTACCTCGAAAGAGCAGTCCTCCAGCACCACTGTGAGTGGTGAACTTGAGGCCCCTCCCCTGACTTGTTTCACAGGGAAGGCTGGCTGGACATGATCCTCCTCCTGTGAAGAAGAAACATGGGCAATTTGTAGTATTTGAAAGGAAGATAATTACCAAAGAAAGTTACTCAGTCTCCTCGGGGTAATTACAGCAATTTCAGGGTGTCTAGCGAATTATTATTTTGAAATTCCCCAACTTTTCCAGATCTTCCCTGACAATTGCAGGTGAAATTCCCTGACCTCTGTAGAGGCGGTTCAATATATGAGACCATTACAACACAAGACATTGAGCATTGAGCACTGTGAGCAAATTTCTAGAACCACGGGTTTTTTGAGTAATTAAGCAACTGCAGTGGTCCCCGGATTCAAACCCAGGACCTCTGCATGACACCCAGGAGTGGTGCCCACTCGGCCACCACATCATGCGCGGCAATATATGTGGCCCCCTCGTGGGCCCAGAAAAATACAACACAATGCAAATAGCACATCAAGTAACACACCATTAAAGGGACACTTCAGTAAAGTGACAATTTGTAGATGAAAATATTTGTTCATGTTACACCAGCACACAATAAGAGCAACAACACCATATCCTGCCTTTTGCTATAATTTTGGCCTTTCAACTAGCTCAAAGATTGAAGCCTAAACTTTCTTTCCCCACTTCACACCACATTGTTTTTATAAATTGCCAGAATTACCAAATAAGCACGACAGGCTTATTTGCATTTTATTGTATGTATCTCGGTATGCTCGGAGTCTGCTGAGGTAATACATGCCTATATAAAACACTGTTGCTTGTTGCTTTATTAGAGCATCTTTTATAGAGGCTGAAGGCATAAGACCAATACTGCCTGTCAGCCCAGCAACAGGTGCAGAGCAAGTGTTTGAACATCTCCTTCACCATATTTAGTCACATTATAATATTTCTTAAATTTTTTGGGCAAACCAAGTTTTTAAACAACTTCATCTTTTTAAAGCTACTCTTCTGATTTCTTTCAATGCTTTTTGTGTGTTCTTCGAGTTGGTGATGATGCTGCAGGTTTCTTTTTTTCTACGAGATGCCAGAGAGGCTGCTCTTAGAACAGCCTCCCTGGCTGCTTTTGCTTCACAGGTACCTGCGAGCAGGGTTCTGAGTTACCATGCATACTGAAATTGATATGTGAGCCAGTTTTCACTTCGTTTAAGAGGTTAGAAATTATATCAGAATGGTATACCATACCTTCTCAATGAGAGAAGCTGGTGAATCCTTCAGCAGGGCTGCCAGGCTCTTTACCACCTCCATGGCAGGAGCTGCAAAGAATGAAGTTGCTTAGTTTTCTGATGGTAAGTTTATTCTTATATGGCAATAATTCCTAAAATTCTATGCCAAAACACTATGAAATCAAGGCAATGACCACCACCCCCCGACTGCATAAAAATAAATATCAAGGCTGGGATAAGAAACCCATATGTTTCATTCAACACAGCTGAATGATAACAATAATGCAGAATCCAATCAAGAAAGATATACCCAACTTTTTTGGACCTAATAAAAAAAACCATGCGTTGCAGAAAGCTGAAAGTTCACCAGCTTTAATGTAAAGTCAGCAATATTAAAAATGAGTAAACAGCTTGCTAAGTGTCCTTAGTTAATACCAGCACACTCATTTGCAAGACAATAGACCATTTTCGAAAATCCCAGGAGCTATTCATAAGATATACTTGAATAGTTGACTGGGACTTGCTTTTTTGCCGATTGAACAAGAGTCCGAACCAAACACTTAGGCAGCACTCATGGCTATCTCGCTCAGCCACAACCATCCAAAACCATTAGTACCCCTTCTGACATGAATACCTAAGAGAAAGATAATCCACATCGCTCTCCCTCTCTCTCTATTTTCTCCTTTGTATGCAATGGCAGCCGTAAGTGGTTGCATTTATTTATGGCATCCCCAAGTTATTACCCCCTGACAGTGGCATCGGGACAAGGGTGCAAGGGGAGGGGGCAGTTGCCCCCCCCCTTTTTTTTGATATTTGAAACAATTATAGCAGACAATATGGGAGAGAGGGATAGGGCTTAGCTTCCCTGCACATCACCCCTCCACCTTCCAAACGGTAGCAATTTAGCTGGCCTCTGCCCACAGTGGCGAAAGACATAGCTCTATATTTATACAGACTTTCCCGAAGGGTAGGATGAATGCAATTTCTTAACAACTGGATTTGTCCAAGTGGAATCGTCCAAGTTTTTATAGATTAATTAGTGTGAACAATCTATTGTGTTTCAGAGCTGGCTGCCATATACTATAGTATATTTTACACCTTTACAAAAAAAAAGCTAGCAAATGCATATAACATCTCAGTTTGGGGAGACCATTGACTAAATGTAATTTCAGCTCTACAAGGAGCTAATTTGCTATAAAGTACCATTTAACCTTAATAAAAAATAAAAAATTATACATACTAAAATGCACAAATTCTATAAAAAATATATATATATACATATATATATATAAAAGTAGCCCAACCCAAGAACACACAGGTTGTGATTCGCAAGAGTTAAAATAATTGATAAATGTGCCACATGTCAAAACAAAGAATGCATTATGGCCTGCTTAAGCTGCGCCACAACCGACACTACTAGATAGTCAGCAAGCTGTCCATGTGTGCCACTTCATCATGCAGCTACCTGCACAATAGATGTGCGCTCTAAATTTCTTGGTGCATGTGAATAAACTGGTTGCACCACTCTGATTGCAAATGCAGGCACATGCATTGCAAGGTCGAATTTAGAGCTCTTTTTTTCTTTTTTTCAAATAGTAGGAAGGTGAATTTATAAATTGCTTAGGCCTACTCTTGCAACATCATAGTGACCCTCAACCCTTCATCTAGCTTTAAAGGGCCTCTAAAAAAATTATTTTAAGCAGTTTGGTTGGGATGCGCGTGTCAAAAGAATTTTATGCGAAAAAAAAATGTTCAGAGCAATATTGACGGCAAAAGAATGATTTCAAATTATGCGGGCAAAGTCAATGACATGACAGAATGGTCATTTGCTCTTTCCACCTCAACGAGATGGTCATTCGTTCTTTCCACCTCAACGTGAAGGTGAAGCCGATCCACCTTTCCTCCACACGCCCGAATGCCAAGAGAAAAGCAATTGAAAGGAGGTGACTACTGACTTAATTGCATGGCACCTCGCGCCATCAATATTTTTGTAAAATAAATTGTTTTTTTTTTGCTTCAATTTTCTTTGACACGCGTGCCCCAACAAGACTTTAAAAAAAAAATTTTTTTCAGGTGTTTTTAAGAACTGATAATTACAAACTTGCCATTTAAGTTCACACCTATATGTCTAAGTTGATTTGAAAACAAAAAAAGAATGTTTTAAGACTTACGGTATTTGCGGCACAGAAATATGTAGTCATAAATGTACCCATATTACCTCCATATTATTTACAAGTTAAAAATCAAACCGCTAGCCTCCCTCTTCAGCTAACCAGTGTCAAATGTACTACTAAATTAACAGTCCAATAAATACCCTGTTATACGAAAAAACATGACATTTGAATGAATCAAGAATTTAAAATAAATCAGTCACATAACAAAAAAACTCGTTGAGTAAAGATAATTCCTGGCAAATACATTCACATATCGCAGTGACGTAACTGACACTCCACTCGCACCCAACCAGCCGAATCTTGGCAAATAAGGACTAACTCAACACTCTGTGGCATTCGGCTTTGGACCTACTGGGAGGACTTTACTACAGCACACATCTACCGCCAAGAAGACAGCCATATTTTAACAGCGAAAATGAAATAAACATGACTTCGAACACAAAAGTAACCAATCATAACGTCTTTCATGAACTATTAGAATAAAAAGCACTTACAAATAGCGCTGTACAGGGCCTTTCGCCGTGGATTACACGCTGGACTCGTCGGAGATTCCCGGCCAAGGGTTAGACACAATCCAAGCTCAACAGATCCTGACAAAAAGTACATTCACTGTAAAAACAAATTCCGTCAAACTAATAAAAATTGCCAGCTAATTTTTGATGCCGATACAATTAGTGTTGTCTTCCATCACGGTCACAGCATTAACTATCTATTACGTGCATGACAGGAATGAGGCCCCACGGTTTTCCCCGTAACTTGACCTGGGTAGAAGCATGGCAGAAAACTGTAACTCTCAGTCACTGTACTGCACGTGATGCACGGATACGGGTATTGTTCCGGAATCAAAAATTAGCTGCCATGTTGTCTGTAACTTGCGACGGCAAAAAACCGCAACTCTCAGTCACAGAGTTGCACGTGACGCACGACGACGGGAATCGTTTAAATTAGCTGGCGTGTTGTTCGCACCTTGAAGCAACGGCCAGAGCTTGTTAAACTGCTAGCTGCAGTGACTTAACAAAATGGACGTCTCAGTGAACAATAAATATAACAATTTACTAATATAATTATTGTTCACCGAGACGTCCGTTTTATTAGATCATTGCAGCTAGCAGTTCAACAGGCTCTAGCCGTTACTGCAAGGTATGGACAACACGGCAGCTAATTTTTAATGTCTGAATGATTCCCGTTGTCACGCATGACGTGCAGCTCAGTGATTGAGAGTTGCAGCTTTTTGCCGCCGCAAGTTACGGACAACACACCAACTAATTTTTGATGCGGGAACAATTCAAAGTAAATATCTAGCGACCATAAAATCTGATTAGGTTGTGGGCCCAAGTTACTTTCAGGAGTTAACGCCAGCTGCGCATCCCAGCGGTTAGCAGGTGCTTAAACACTGTTAGAAATTTGAAGCAAGTGCACACAAGATACAGTATTAGGTAAAACATGTTCATACCTTTTTTTCTCAAGAAATAATTAGTGGGCCATTTCCATCTTTCATGTACAAAGCAATCTCTGATTTTCAGAGCAATAAAGTCCATATGAAGAACTACAGATCCTGGAAAAGCAAAACAGAAAATATGGAATGTGATTAGATTATCAACAGAGTGCGATGACAGAATAAATTTCCCAATTTCTGCAAACTATGAGTTAGACGTGAGCGCATTGCAAGAGCCTCAGCTTAACTCTCGCGGGAACTAGACAGCAAAACCAACTTGAGACCTATGCTACGAATTAACAAAGGAAGTCCGAAAATGCCTTCGAAGACAAAATTGCTGCAATCAATGAGTTTCTGCAAGCATGCTGTCACGAGTTACTTTCAGAAGTTACTGCTAACTGTGTCTCTCAAGAGATAATTACACACTGTGGTAGCAAGAAATTTCAAGCAAGCGCACATAAGATGCAGTACGGAGTAGAACCTGTTCATACCTTTATTCTTGAGAAATAATTAGTGGGCCATGTCCAGCTTTCATGTACAAGGCAATCTCTGATTTTCAGAGCAATCAAGTCCATACGGAAAACTACAGAACCTGGAAAAAAAATAAGTGGAATGTGATTAGGTTCTGAACAGAATGCAATGACAAACTAAACCTCCCGATTTCTGCAAACTATGAGTTATACATAAGCGCAGTGCAGGTAACTCAGATTCATTCTGGCATCAGTGAAACCAACGTGTGACTTATGCTATGAAACCATTTTAACAAGGCAAGTTCGAAAAATACCTTTCAAAATGAAATTTCCACATTCAATGAGTTTCTTCAAGCCTGCTCTCACAAGTTAATTTCAGAGGTTACTGCCAAGTGCACCTCCCAGAGATAGGTGTTCGAACACTGTGTTAGTCAGAAATTGCAAGCAAGTGCACACAAGATGCAGCACTGAGTAAAACATGTTCGTATCTATTCTTGAAAAATAATTACTGGGTTACGTCCAGCTTTCAAGTGGAAGGCAATGTTCGTAACCTGCACAGCAATCAAGTCTATATGAACAACAATAGAACCTCGAAACAAAGAAAAACAAAAAAAAATGTGGAATGTGGTTAGGTTCTGAACAGAATGGAATGACAAACTAAACCACCCGATACCTGCAAACTATGAGTTGCACGTAAGTGCACTGCAGGTGCCAGTGTGATTTAAGAAAGCTGTAAACCCAAATGAAATCACTTGAAAGGGGCCAGGACACAGAAATTAGGCAAGTTAGAGTATTCATTACATGATAGCCCCATAGGTTACTGGGCATACAGAAAACACTTAAGAATATTTAAAGTTCCAATAATTACAAAATATATCTTTTAATGTTTCTGATTTTTATCTGCTGACCAGGATACCTGGGTGACCAGGCGATGCCTGAACATCGGACTCTGAGAACACCAAAGCTCATTGCAAGGGACCGCATACTAGCATTTAGCGGTACACTGTCGAGATTGCGGTGCAAACTGCAGGAAACCTATTACATAATGAAGGAAACCTATTACATAATAAAAAACAGACCATCTTGAGTAAGCCAACCTTCACTGACTCCAACGAACACTGAGATTCATTTTCTGAATCTTGGTTAGCATGTGGAGTGTGCAATGAAGAAGAAGGAAGTGCAAAATCCACGGTGCGCCTTATACCCGAGCGAACATAGTGCCATCTACACACTCCAATGAAAAATCAGTTGTTAGTAAGCACTTATCCTATGTAGTCCTTCCTTTTTGTCCTTTTCCCTTTCGTGCTGTTTTTCACGAAGAAAATTTCGAATCCATGATAAAGTGAGAGAATCAATATTCAGTGAGGAAAGTTTTGATATTAAATGACAGTAAATTGCATGATCGAAAGCCTTAGAGTCATAAAAAAATATGGCATCATTCTTGGGAGTTAGTGTTCATATTAACATGAATATCACGGGTGAACTCCAGCAACTGCCTATAGCATGAATATCTTTTACGAAACCTGTACTGATTTTGGTAGAAAAAGTTGTTAGTAGATTCCAGATGCGATACTACATGAGAAAATATTTTGAGTTCTAACAACTTGCATACAACGCTGGTTAATGATACGAGACGGTAGCTTACCGCAGAGTGACGATCGCCACTTTTGTAGGTTGGAACGACCTTCCCAACCTTCCACTCGGGTGGGATGCAACCAGTGGATGAATGCTGGAAAAGTAGACTGCATATTACTGCGTGCTTAGGGGTAACCCAGGGGGCACCGCGCCCGACTGTCATGCAGAGGTCCCGGGTTTGAATCCTGGGACCGGCAGATGTCTTTATTTATTCCTAAGACGATGCTTCTAGAAAATTTGAGAAGGCCGTGGTTAATTCTAGAACAGAATGTTCGAGTACAGAATGTTCGAGTACAGAATGTTCGAGTACAGAATGTTCTAGAAAGGAGAGTGCTATAAAAGAAGCCCCGCGTGGCCTTATGCAATCAGTTATCGCTTGTGCTCGACCCTGTTGTATTGAAGACACTCGACGCCCCCGACGTGCTGTTATTTCCCTTTAATTTGGGCAAAGTTCGCCCCATTAAACATTCATTTTGTTCAGTTTTACTTCGCCTCGTCACCTATTTTTTGTGACAACCCTTGGTATTTTTTAGAATTTTTGTATGAATTGAGTCGACACCAGCCAAGCTGAAAATTTTGAGGTTATCATTAATATCGCAATTTCAGACGGTGCTATAGAAATAGGGTCCATATACCTAAAATCTACATCTGGTACAAAAGGTAAAAAGGAATTATCTCCATCAGTAAAAGTAGACTAAAAGCAATTGTTTAAAACCGTAGGACATTCATTGTCCGAAATAACAGTGCCATCATTGTTCATCAAGAGTATTGAACGGGATGACTGATATGAGGAAATAAGTTTCCAAAACGTTTTTTGGTTATTCTATAATATTGAAGGCAGTTCACAGTTATAAAATTTGTCTTCGAAGAAATGCATACCTTCGATACAGAGTTTGGCCCAAGAGTTATATTTGGTCCAGGCTGCCTCGAAATTCGAGTTTTTGGCTATCTTAAATAGTCTTTTCTTTCTTTTGCCCTAGTTTTTAAAATCTTCCATGTACCAGGGTTTAGTGCTGTCTAACCAAATACGAACGCATAGAACAAAGGCAAGAATTCTAGCAACTTTTGTTTGGAAAGTAACTAGTTGTCATTAACTGTAGAATCAAAAAAATTTACAACATAATTGTCAGAAAATTTCGAGAGAGCTGTGTTAAATTTGGCCATCACTGGGCCACAATACCACTAGCAGACATTAGTTGCTAGAATGACAGCAAGCGGAAGTTTTCAAATAACCAACCTGCAGAAAAAAGATGTTTGAGTGCTCCATCACGGCTGTGCTTGCGTGCCCCGAATGACCGGCATCGGATAGCGGCTTTTGTAGAGGCATCGCAGCTGACGACCAATGTTGGCAGGCTCCTAATGCTCCTAACTTGAAATACACCAGGACGGGTTCTGGGAGCCGCTGTTTTCCCGTGGTTGGCTCGAGAATGATCGGTTCAGTGGCGTCCCATGGTCCGTCCAGCACATGGGCCCGTCATTGCTGGCGATGCTCAGAAGTATAGACTGCAACAAAAATATGTGTAAGTGCTCCATCATGGCTGTGGTAGCGTGTCCCCCCCCCTCCGATTTCAGCTTTTGGAGCAGGTAATTCTCGTTCATAACCCTGTAAAAAGCGATGCAAGTACTACAGAAAACCCCGCAGTTCCTCAAAGTGCCATAAAAACTATTTTAACTGTGATTATAACACAGACAAATATTTACAGCAAAAAGATTGTTGTTGGAAGTGTTATAATAGAAGGGGATAAAGTAAAAACGCAAAATGCCTTTAAATCTCGGTCCATTTACTAAATCAGTTCAGTCTTCGACAACTGCAGGGCAATAAAACTATTTTAACAGAGCGAATAAACTACACGTCGTAACATGCACTTTTCCTTAAAGGGGTGGTGAACCGAAATTTGGATTTCAGAAAACAATGCAGGAGCTGTAGATGGGACGCTACAATCCTTACAACACTACTCGTAAGGCGATATTTCGAATGGACGGCCGTATATTTGGAAAAAGAGTTTGAGATTGAACGAGGCCAACAAGGGACGTGGAGTCAACGTATCTGGTTCTCTCCTCTCTTCGCTTTGCCCCATCAAGGCGACGAGGCGAGAAAGACGCAAGAAGATTCCCTCTCCTTCTCGACTCTTCTCAAAGAAACAAGACGTCAACATATCTGTCACATGCGCCTCCTTTTTTAAAAAAATATGGTTGAGATATCGCTATATGGGTGATCTTTTGGTGTTTGTAGCATCCCGTTGCACGCTTTTGCTGCCGTGTTTTGTGGAATCCAGATTTCGGTTCAGCATCCCTTTAAAATGCAAATATAGCGAGGAAGAGTCATACGAGTGTTCCTCAAGTAATCAGGGCCACTGAAACAATGATTGACGCCTCACTTCCTCCCATGCAAAGCATCAATAACCATTCCAGCCAAGGGGAAGCAACTATAAAGGGAAAGTAAAAGTTGAACACTTATCTCGGAAAGTGGCTACTTTTCGCTCGAGCACATAATTTAATAGTTGCTTTTACGTAGGGAAATATAAGCGAGTAACTTGGTGTTCCTTAATTTCATAAAAGGACAAAATTGTTTCCGTCTATGGCAGTGCTCTCTCAGGTCACCGTGGGACAGAGGTGGTTTGTGTACCTCAGTCCTATTTATTATCGAGCGGTAACACATCATATCCGCTGAAAGTATTTAATAAATCATAGCGGCCAAAGCAGGTGGCACGTCATCGTCTGCTTCCAGCCAGCATCTAATGATGTTGTTGGCGCCATCCTGCGGTATGTTATGCAATCACGGTCGTCGTTCGCCCGCTAGGCCTACCGCGAAACGAACGAACCACCGGTCTCTATGACAATTGCCAGATCACGCATCCCCACTTGCTCGCTGCAGCGCGAGTGCGGCCACCGAACAACCATCTTGCACATTGAAAAATTGTTTTTGGAACGTGGTGGAGGATGGCGGCAGCTAGCTGAAGACATGTTTTCTACTTGTTTGTCGTCATTTGCCAAACAAGTTTTTTAAAACCCTGTGTAAGCCGTGAAACTTGCCGTTGAGAAAACGTGGAAATTTTTACGGCAGCAGAGTGCCACAGGAAAAAGGCACAACTTGTCGAAAGCACGTTTCACCGGTCTAGCAGCGTGATCAAAGCTTCCCTGGCCCACAAAAGCACTGCGTCTCTGCGCCTTCGCGTGCTCGGGTGACAATAAAGAATCGACGTGTAAATGTGTTTTACGAGTGCAGTGTGTGTAAAGCCATATGTGCTTCTGGAGCAGCATTTTACTTTACCCCGACGACTGTACAGGGTGTCACAAAAGAAAATTTACACAGTCTTTTTTACTGCAAAAATCAACTAGGCATCATCGAACGCTCATTCTCTGCCGAAAGATAGAGCTAGAGGTCACAACCGGATGGCAAAGTTTCAGCCCGATCCGATAACTTAATCAAAAGTTATAAGCGATTTTTTGAAAATTTCAATGGGAAAATGGTTGCCGACAGAGTTTTCAAACACATGGGGCTCTATGGCACCAGAAACCGAAAACGGGCAAAAATGGGCTCCATTTTCCCATTGAAATTTTCAGAAAATCACTTATAACTTTTGATTAAGTTATCGGATCAGGCTGAAACTTTGGCATCTGGCTGTGACCTCTAGCTCTACCTTTGGGCGGAGAATGAGCGTTCGGCGATGCCAGTTTATTTTTGCAGTAAAAAAGACCGTGTAAATTTTCTTTTGTGACACCCTGTATTTGTAACTTCCGGCACTTGCGGTCCAGAAAGATCTTGATCCAGTGGCCAGTGGCAACGAACGAGGAGGGGAAGGTACACATCATGATACTGTTAGCGCGAACACGACATCGGCACATTTTACTTCCAATTAGTATTAGCGAGCACGAAATGTTTTTGCTTACATTATATGAGCTCTTTCCGTAGCAATAATAACTTGGATGACATCCCTTGGTTTCAAAGAGAAAAACTGGAAAAACCGGCGATTACTTGTTCGCACAAACTGTGTCGCTCTCAGTACGTCTTTATTCGTTGTTAGACTATTTACAGAATATTGTGCACGATAGCTCCTCATCACTGATTAGTGCTGAACCATTATAAACCTACTTCATTGCACTTGACGTTTGAGCGCGACTCGCCTAATTGTGATTGGCGAAGGGACTGCACACGACCGTATGGGTCGCGCTTCAAACATTTTAATTCTCGCTGTCTTGTAGTTTTGCCTTCGAAAACCAAACTTGCTCCACAGCGTTGCTCTATTTGTGCTGCCATGTGATCCATTAGAGCAGATATGGAACATGGTTAATAGTGCATAAGAGCAACCGTCCATATTGTTTTCCCCCTCTATTCAAAGCAACTTGCCGGAACAGCTGGACGACCCAGAACTCCGTGCCCGATATATGATGCCCAAAAACATCTACGCGCGACACACCTTCAAAACTTTGCCGCGGCGCCGATTCTTGATCGGTATCCAAGCGCGCGAAGGCAGAGAGACGCAGCGCTTCGGCGTGCCAAGGAAGCTTTGATCACGCCGCGGTAAACTTGATTTCGACGAATTGCGCCTTTTTCCTACGGCACTGCGCTTCCGTAAAACTTTTGACGTGTTCTCAACGGCAAGCCTCACGGCTTACACAGGGTTTTAAATAACTTTTTCAGCGAATACCTACGAACGAGTAAAACACGTAACTTCAGCACGCTGCCGCCAGCCTCCGCAACGCTCCAAAAAGGCAATTTTTCGACATGTAACATGACCGTCTGGTGGCCGCATTCGCGGAGCGGGGATGCACGATGTGAAACGAACACACCACTGCCTAAGAAAAGAACTTTTTTTGTTTTTTTACATAGATAAGTAGACTAAAGAAAACATGACATCCAATCTTTAAATTTCAGCACGCGAGAGCGCCCATCGTAATTATTCAACGAGTGCGGTTCAGTGTTTTCGATTTCTTCCGTTCTTTTTACGGCGCCGGAAAGCGAAAAGGTACGAACAAAAAGTGTTTAGAAGAAACCAGAGCAAACCGAACTCCCATGGATATGAGCCCTTGTCCTGGACACATCAATCGAGTCGAGTCTCATGCGAGGATGCGTTGCCCTCGTGCAACTGAGTGGGGAAAGCAGAAGCAACAAGGTTGAGCGCGTTTTCTGACACAACACGCGCTATCGCGTTAAGTTACGCGTCTTTCATTCCTTCTGCACTTCGATTATCTCTCAAGGCGCATGCGAAAATGAGCTACTTACCTTTTAAGTGCGGTTGAATGGTGACAAGAGGTCGCGGCAACGAAGTCACGGAAGAGCTGCCGTCGGCGAGCCTACGCAGAGGTGTCGACGGTGCGCCCAGTAAACATCACGTGACAGACGTCTTCGTCCGCGAGCTGAGTGCGCCGGCTTTCGGGTAGGCCTCCCTACGCCGCTCCGATGGCGAAATGCCCTAAAGCAAAGAGATCTCGCCTCGACGGCGTCGGCGTTTTGCCGCGCGCGCCCGCGCGCGCCTCTCAACGCTTTCGTTTCTTTTTTTTTTTTTTTTTTTTAGTGTGTGTGTTTTGCGTGCTGGGCTCCGTCACTCCTAAGCTGAAAGTGTAGAGGAAGCTAAGGGGTGCCCGGTGAACTAATCGCACGTCTGTCTTTAACCACGTGATCACGCTCCCTCCTGTAACCATGCGCAGAGAGCGAGGCAGGTGATAACTGGTCCGGTGGGCGCTTAGCTCGCTCGACACTGTCAGCGTAGGAATGAAGGGAGTCCTCCTTCAAGGACGAGTCCTCTTCGCTTGCAAAGAAGAGATTAGAAGAGATTGGTGATGGGTGTGGGGGGCAGTGTGGGGAAAACGGGAGGGGAACTGTTCTCTCATTACCCTCTCTCGCCCTTTCCCAGGGAAAAAACGAGGTCTTGCACCAGGCCGAGCGACCTTGTAAGCATTCCGTTTCGAGGCCGTCGGAGCGTGCGCCCTCCCTCCTCCCTCCCCCCCCCCCCCCCCCCTTCCGTGCGGGAGAAGGGTGCTCGAATTCTTTCGTTTGTCTCTGTTGGTATTTGCTTGCCGGGTATCCAAAAAACCAATGTGGTAGAGATTGCTTAAACATGACAGCTCTAGAGCAAGAAGACAAAAAGAGTCTGGCAGACACGACGCTCCGAACTCAGCTTGAAGCCTAATGTCAAAATTAAAAAGAGAATGATAAATCAAATGTCTCCCAACGAAAAAAAAAAAAGATGCAATTTGATTTTCAAGAAAATCGTCAGCCACTTTCGCGTTGCCTCGGAGCACCAGCGAAGCTAACTAGGTTATGCCTCAAAATAAACAAAACAACAAAACATGCCCACCAAAAAAAAAAGAACTTGCACGCAAACATGTGGATTGCGCCAGATCGGTAGTCTAAAATACCAACCACATGTGGGCGATCGTACGGGTGTAGCATTATAGCCTCACGTGCAGAATCCCTGTGCGAGCTTCAACCAGCATTGTTCCATGTCTTAACCTAATATGTTGAGGGTCTACAAATGACGGCATGATTACGTTACACACGCTCGCGTGCACACTTACTGTCTCTTAATTAAAAGCAGAAGGCTCAACCGTCACGGTGAGGACCCGGCCGTATGATCTGGGGATTCGAGTCATGGGCTTCTGATCAAGCTAGCCTTTTAAAGGCGGGGCTAAAGGGTGGGGTGTCAGTCGTGGGGCATTTGGCAACTTCTTTGTGCTCGCTTCTTTTTTTTTTTTTGCGTTTTGCAGCTGACGTTATTTCCGGCTAAACTCTAAACCAAACACGACGTTATCGTCTGCTATCAGTGTCTTGGTGCCACGTTGGAGGCATTCGGCGTGTTATTGTGGCAGCAGTAGTGCCGTAAAGTCATAGAGCCGTCCTTGTATAACCACGCTTCAGAATATGTTCTTGTCCTGTCAATCGCAACGGGGTTCTTCACTGGACACGAAATGGAGTTCATAAACCCGTAGTTAGAGCACGAAGCTTTTCTCTCGAGGTCGTAAAGTCAACATAATAATCTGGTGCGAAAGGTCCCATGCATTTGGTCGCGACGGAATGACGAGGCATTGACGCAGACATCGGCAGCCCCATTTGGCGGCCCCGATGAGCCCATATCGAGACATTTCTTATCGTAGTTTTCGGTTTCCAGAAACAAAGATACGGTCTTCATATCAAGATCGGCAATAAAATAAAAGAAATTCTTCATTAACCCTTTGCTCATGCGTAGTCATAAAAGGATGTACTTTTATCTCAGTCTCTGAAAAAAAGTGCTGAGGTTTCGTACGGGTCATCGAAAAGCTTTTGTCCGGCAGAGCTCTTGTTCGGGATTCATGGATTCATCAGTGACGATGTTTACATCGCCCGCACGGATTATTGTCACGTGACCTTGTAACTATTATATGGAGCGCTATTTCCACTGTGGTTATGTGGTGGCTCCAATCTGTTGTATGGTTACAGACGACCGACCGGCGGACCGTTACGGACGCGTAAAGTGCGCAGGGCTCGCCCATAAATGCTATCGCAAAGCAAGCTATGTTGTGAAACGACACAACGCTCGTTTTGATGAAACCGTCGATGGGACAGCGCAGTGTGGACGAGACGATTTTGTCGATGAAGCATCCTCCAACAAACTGATTGCCATAGCGGATCAAACACGTCGATAAAACCCATTTTCCGGATTGCTAGTTGGAGGGGTTAATTATCATATGATATACGTAATACCGAGGCAAGAGAGAGCGGGTGCACTACTGAACGAATGCCCCCAATAAACAAGAGCTCACGCGTTGAAAGCATCCGCCACAGTAAATATATTCAAACCAACATGTCCGAACAAAAAAAAAAAAAAAAGTACATTGGAGAGTGTTTACCATTTTACAGCGATAGCTCTTCGAATCTCTAAAACCCGCGAACGGTTCCACTTGCCTTCACTACAAAAACAGATCTCAGCTTAATATTTGAATGATTAACTGCCGTAAAATACCAACCTTTGAAAGACTAATCGAAAATTATTCATTCAGTTATTAGCGCACCCTTCCCGCGGATATTTATTTGTTCTATTTATTTATAAAATGCCTACAGTGAGCAGAGGGCATTATTTTAGGGATTAATTTCGTACATAAACTATCAAATTGTCACAGATAGAGAAACACAGCGTCCGACTACATAAAAGTCCAGTTTTCAAATTGCAAAAAAAGCAAACAAAAAAAAAACAGGAATAATAAAAAGGAACACGATGCATCAAGAGCACAGCACTCAAATGTCACGCCAATATGGCACTATACAGGTATCACTGGTGACCGGTATTCTGGGAGATCACTCCAATCACGAATCAATTTTTTGGGAAAAAAGAACAAATAGAAGATTATCCAAACAATTACAATCTGTTTCTAAAAGTGGTAGCTTACGTTAAAAGTGCTTATGCTACTTTCGCGAGCACTCCGCTCGTGAAATAGATGCGGGTGGCTTCCAGCTTTTCTCCTGCACTTCAAAATACTACTACAACACCAAAACATATTTCCGCGCGAATGCTGCACGTGCCCGAGGCTTGTGCTTAAACAGCGAAGGCTACCGGCACAAAAGTGCAGCCTTCAGAGGTGTTTTCGCGGAATGACCGCTTGCGCTAGAAATTTATGTTTCAAAGGGAGAATTTCGCGCTAGCCCGCGCGAGTCGCTGACTAGTTGGAGCTAGGAGCACGAGGAGCGCAAGCTCATTCTGCATAACGTGCTATGAACACCAGGAATACTTCGTCTCAACTCAGCATGGACCATTTTTGGTCACACGTGCTAAAAGCGCGAGCTAATTGTTTTGGATGACGCCTCGGCGGGCACACGAGCGCTCGCAGATGCACAAGCACTGAAACAGCATCTGCGGTTCATTCAGAGGTGAAACTAAGTATAGCGCGTGATGCACGTTAACGACCTCAGGTTAGCGGTCGTGCTGCACTATAGCTACGCGTGTCTCATGTACAGCGCGAACCAGTGTCGCAAATCTTGAAAGGCAGACCGACTTCACGCCGAATAATCTCTCACGAACAGTTTGACCTTTGAATCGAGTGTACACCAACTCGTTGCGTGTAAACAAGCACGCGTTTGCACACAAGAGCTCCGCGCACGACGCGCTGCATGTACCCATTTTCCGAAGTGTGAAGCGTTCGGCCATGCTCCGTTCAACAGGCTGCACCACCGCCTAAGCGCGACGTCATAGATTTGGTGTAGGTGGGGCTCTTGTTTAATTAACGATTCACTCTGGCACATCGACTGTAATTTCGCCCTCATTTGCTTTGAAATAATGTTTTCATCCGAAATACTATCTATAGATTACGAGTGACGAGTCACTGATCATTTATACGCCAGGCGAGCACGGGATGGCGGCCCCTCTCATTGGAAATGCACCGGTGATTTTGGCACGGGTGTTTATTTCAAATTTATAATATAAGCAGTCCTGACCTGTCCTATCAAAAAGATGTTTGCTTTTCTTGGCAGCAATGACAGCAGGGTTGCACAGAAGCATATATGCATTTAAGCACGTCCCTTATTATAGGGAAAATTTAATCGAGAAAAGTAATTAAGGTAAATTAACGTAAGGTTCTTTTGTATAAAAAAAAAATTCTGCCATATAAGTGCACACGTTAGTACTTAAATGATTGTGTTGTTACCCATGAAGCGCGCGAGAAAGACCTTCTTGAGAAAAAATGTGAAACAGATACTTTTATAAATATATGAATTAATTCATTTATGTATTTTCCGTGTTCACAAACATAACAAATCAATTATCGTTGTCCTATATATTTATGCATAATTGCGCATGAAATACCTACAATGAATGACACATTCATAGTAATAAATGATAATGTAGTGATTGCGCAGGCGAGCTGGTGGATGTTAACCATTTTGTTCTTAGCCCGAGACTGAGGCAGGAAAAGAGGAAAGTTTCAAAGTAGAAGAAAAATGAACAGTCGAGGACACCCCTCAGTCTCGGGCTAAGAACAAAATGGTTAACATTCATAGTGTCACTAAATCTTAGTTCTGTGGAGATGCCAAAACGGTATTCGGTCATATATTCCGAAACCGTTCGTGAAATCAAAAACAGAATTAAAAAAAAAAGAAAAAAACATTATGGCAGCGCTACTCTTCCTAGGCCCCATCGTTCGCAAGGCATCCGTTCTAAAGTTCCGGGAAGCTTGATTGTGGGCAAAACGATCTTGTTGCTTTCAAGGTTGGAGGTTTCGCGCGCAGAAAGTGATGTCAGGCGATAACAGGCCGGAAATTGATTGTAGAGGTGAGCTCTTATTTCGTTCATCTCTAAGTTGACAATGCGGTGAAGCTAAGCGTTAGCCAACCATTCAGTGGCCTGACTCCTATCGCTTGATTTCGCTCGCCTCGCGTGTGTATGCGGAGAAGGGGTGATCACGTGGTGCGAGACTGACAGTCAAACGGTCTAACAAGCACGTAGTTTCCACCGCGCTGTCAGCTTACGGCGGATAAAGTCCCCGATCCATGACTAAAGGCTTTGTGTGGCAACTGAGGACAGCGTGTGCGTCCGAAGGCGGTAATCCAGGGAATCCGGACTCAACGGGCGCCTCGCTCGTTCCTTGCGCACCCAGCTTGCACTAATGCTCCATACAAAAAAAAAAATAAGAAAAAAATATTAACGAACTTTAGTGTCCGCAGCATGCCCATTCCACACCATCTTTTTTGTGTTTATTTATTTGTTTTTTCGAAGTTTTTTTTTTAAGTTTTTTCGTGAAACTATTTGCGTCGTAAAAGAGCTGGTTGGTCGGTGCTGGTTTGTTGTCGATTCGGTAACTAACAAACACAGGAGACCAAATTAAAGTTCACAATCTTTCCACATCATGACTTTCAGCTGGCTGGATTGGTACCAAGACCAAGCTTATAAGTAAATTTGGCTGTCTCTAAAAGACAGATTTATTTATCTTCTAAATTCCTCTAAATTTATTTACTCTCTAATTTCCTCTGGGTCCCCTAAATTTCCGCTTGCGACACTTCCCTCACTTCCGAAGCACTTCGATGGTGAACATTTTTTTGTAAATACGATTTCTTTAGCTTACGGATGCGGCAGGCTATGCTTCTCGGGACGCGCTGACGCACGTCTTCTGTACAGCCCATTTAGGGCCTTCGGATTGCACTCCAATGCGTGCTTAGAGTGCCATCGGACGTGGGCACTTGAACGCTTGGCAAGAGTACCACGGCACTCCAGACACAGGCTTTTTCAAAGGCCATGCTAGATGGAGGAAGCTACCGCTAGTTACAGAACATACAGACAATTTCGCTCATTCATTTTAACTGAGCTTCTGTCGTCCGTGTTTCGTACCTCGGGGACATTGAACATAAGATGCTTAGCATACTTTTTAACATATCGTAGGGCGACATAGAGCAGTCTACGTTCTTCCCAAAATAATTGAGCTATCGCTTGCTGTGTAGAATCAACTGAACATAAGGTGAACCCGTCAATGGCAGTTTAAATGTGGCTCTGTTGGACAGCGAAATAAGACTTCTGTAATACACACTAATGTATCTATATTTAAAGCCAGTGAGATCCGTACCACAAATATCGATATCCAGAATGCTACACGGTGCTTCCGCTATACATTAGGAACTGTTTGATGAACAGCGGAAAAGAGCAGCGATCTTGAATGTTCCCTTATATCGAAAATTTTCCTGTCAAGGGAGCTTCGGAGAGCGAGGTTAAAACAGTTAAAGGATGTAGCAAACTGTGCAGACTTAAAGGTTTAACCCCCCAGAGCTTTTCTTGAACAGAGCAGAAGACTGATCGACTCCCGCGCTTCGGAAAGTAAAATGTAAATATTGAAAAAAAAGGTAGTAGTCAAGCCAAGTTTATTTAATGACTCAAAACAAAGACCGCATAACAAGTTTGGAAATCATCGCTAACAACTTTTCCAAACGCTCTGGCTCCGTCGTTTATTTTCTCCACGGCGGTGAAAATAAGGGAGCCCCTAGTGTCACGTACCATAAACATGGCTTGCCGCCATTTATAGGTTTTTTGAACCTATACATGGCTTCGAAACGAACGCCGTGTTTAGGGCGACGCTTTATGAAATGGTCGTCACGTGGCGTATGCAATAGACCGCGCGAAGCCGACCTCTTCTGTCACGGAGGGAGGTTTTCCTCTTTGCTTGCTTTTAATGCGAATGTGGAAAAAATACTTTTTTTATACATATACCTGTTCCTACGATCAGTGAGGTCGGGCTCAGCAGTAACTTGAAACGACCCCCCAAAAATATAACAATGACCCAAAAACATCTCTGGGCTACATAACAACCCTAGGCACTTATGTAACGAAACATAATCGCACACGCGCGTCAGCATCCGCTCATACACTCGTTTACACACTGATCTATATGTTTATTGTTTAATATATCTGTCTAGCAAAAACATTAATTGCCTATTGCTTGGATAAAGGAGTGTTCCCCGCTCCAATGATATTCCTGCCGCAGGTAATAATTAAGTTAATAAATACTGAAATATAAACCCGTCAAGGCAGGTTGTACCAACTCATTTATTAAAACATCCTTGCCCCATCTCCCCCCCCCCAAAAAAAAAAGGAAGAAGAAAAAAAAATAGAAAAAAAGAAAAGCGGATAGGAAAAAAAGGTTTCCCCGAGAAAACGAAAAAAATACCTGCGCCGAACAGCGTCGAACTTGCGCCGAACCCATAGCGGCGCCATCTATCGACAGCCCGTGATATCGCGAGGAGAAACTAACTCTCGGGACAGTTACTCTCGAGGTCGAGGGAGGGTTAAGGTAGAGTATCATCGAAAGAAGCGGTCGGGAAAGAGTAACTTCCATGCAGATAGAGTTAAAGGAGAGTAAGTTAGGCCACTTACTCTCCCTTGACACCTTTTTTTTTTTAGAGTGCTTGCGTGAGCTGAGCCAAGAATGATGACCCTCGGTCCGTGACCGAGCGTTGCTTTCTCAGCCCTGCACGCGGCAATATGAGCAATTCTTCCAGACAAAGCGACCAAACTGGACCCCCTGTCACTCGTTTCATCGAGACCACATGCAAGCGACGCACGTCACGATGAGCTGCAGCGACGGGCGGCTGCCGAAGTTTTGTGCAAATCTTGCTGTTCATGTCCGACGAAACCAAATGGGGCCCACACTTGCCCGAGATGAAGTGCCTTGAGCACACTCGGTACTTGTCGACGTTTACGTCGAGGTATTTCCGGTTGACACGTGCAAGCCATTTGCGGTGCCTTCTTACAGAGAGCGACCATACTTTCTCGCACTCGAGTCTTCGAACTCTCGAAGTCTTGAAGAAATGGGAGTCCCCAAGCTTGCTCTCTTCTTTTTTCTTCTTCAACTGCAACTTGCTTCGGCAGTCGATCATCACGCACAACACCATACTGGCGCTGAAAATTCTGGTGTCAACAAAACCAGAGAAAAGTGAGTTTTCATAGGTTATTTATGCTGTCCCGCAACATTCTGCGCAACCCGCTATGAGATCTGGGACTCTGCAGGCAAGGCTAGCGCCGCTCAGGTGCAGTTCTGGCGTCCTTGTTTCGGAGAGCGGAGGTGGGAAAATAGTTTACGAAAACTCTCTAAAGATTCGTGGTGTAGTGCGGCTAATCCTGGCGTGGCTACGCGACTGTCTCCTGTCGGGGACCCAAAGATGGTGATATACCCAGAATGCACCGCACACAACTTGCACGTAAGCCGCAAGTCATTAGTCCCTATACTTATAAAGCTATAAAATGTGTATCAAAACATTTGCACTTTCAAAATACACTTGAGCTGCAGACAAAGTCACGCTAGGAGAGGGCCATGGCATCTTTCCTAGTGTAATGTTACATAATAGCTTGACCAAATAGACTGCTTCCATAAAACAATGCACGCAACACTGCATGTTTTGGCTTAAATTCCTGTATTCACGAAGTCGGACATATATAAAGCGTGGACCATGTGAAGCCTGGTTCAGAGTTGCGTTCAAAGCGACTGGAATGACAGAACAAAGACTCACTGAGACAATTGTTTGTCACGCTTTCAGTGTGACAACCAGTACAATTAATAACATTATCAAGCCATCACAGGTTCTGGTTGCCTCGTCTCTGTCATTAGAGTAACTTTTGTTACTTTGCATGCAAGTGACTTGAACAATGAACAATAAGCAGAAAAATTAACACCAGAATAGAGACATGCAGTGGAGTGAAATATGGCTGATTGCCGTAATCAACAATTGAGCTCACTACATAATTTCTGGTATGTAAATTGTATGCAACGTGCTGCATATAATTCCTCAACCAGATATCTGCTCACCCTTTTTATTTCAGATGCCCACAATCGGCCTACAAGCCCAAGCCACCTCAGCGAGCCGGAGGTCACGTCAGCAGCTTGCGCAAGCGCCAGTGCCGTAGACACGGGAGCAGCTCAAAGCAGTGGGCACTCTCGAGCTCATGCCACCCAGCCGCCTGCAGCCGCTGCTAGGTACAGCGTTGATGGAACTGACGCCTCAAGCCACGCCGCCACTAGGCTACCCAAAGGCAGGATGGCGGTCCTAGAGAATAGCTTAGCTAAAGAAAATGAGGTAAGAGAGACCTTACTGCGAGAGGAGCACGCACTCCGCCTCCGTCTCATGAAGGAAGACCATGACGATAAACTGCAGAAAAGGGCAACGGAGCACAGCTTGGAAATGGAAGTAAAGCGAGCCAAAAAAGAACTCATACTTCTGAAGCTCGAGCAGCTCAAGCAAGCTGAAAAATAAAGAGGCTGCTCAAATTTAACCTGGAACTTTAAAAGGTGGTTTGATTTCTTTCATAGAACTTGCAAGAGGAAAGCTAGGTCTATATCACATGACTCGATCAGATGAAGGTAACATCAAATATACGTGAAAGGACCACCACAGAATTTCACACCATCATTGCTTAAAGGGGCACTAAGGAGGATTCTGTGATCGTCTGTTCTTGGTCATAACTGATTCTATCGGCCCTAAAGCATTGTAAAAATCCAAAAATTACAATCACGCAACACTGATTTCTTTATTAAAAACACGATGAATGGTCGGGACACAGCCCTTTCTGAGAGGATATTTCTGCTCGGGCAATGCTAACACCAGCAGCGGTGCGAGTGCGGCGATGATGGGCGCTCGTCGGCCAATTGCAAACCCCCTCTCCAGGAGAGGCGGCTTATTGGCCGACAAGTGCCCATCGTCACTGTGCTTACACTGCTGATGGGGTATGCCCCGCCTTTCCCGAGCAGAAAAATATGCTCAGTAAGAGGTGTGTCCTGGCCTTCCATCACGTTTTTAATAAGGAAATTGGCATCACGTGATTGAAATTTTTGGAATTTTAGGATGCTTAGGGCCCGTGGAATCCGTTAGGACCAAGAACAGACGATCGCAGAATCCCCTTTAGTGCCTCTTTAAGTCTTGAGCTTGCTTGTGCAACAGAAACACTACTAAAGCCAGTACCCATGACCTAGGAGCAAGATGTCAGTCAATCCTTAGATGATCTAAAGAGGACTGAATGCACTCAGAAAGAGTTCCCATACATACCCATGCCTTCTGGAACACTCGAAGGTAAATATATTACCAGCGTTACTTAAGGCCGGGGCAATGTCGCAGTGCACAGCGATTCGTCTAAGATTTTCCATACTGCCAAATGAGGAAGCGCCCTCTTCGGTTTTCTACGTGTTTATTTCTATTGTTGCCTTCACCTGAACGGTCATTTTAAAGAATTTAGATTTATCTTATAGGACCACTGCATTCCTCGACGGCAAAAAACCACTGGGTCGTCGTGGCAATTGATCATATGACCAGCCACGTCGAGAGATCCGCACTGCCAGCTGCCACTGCTCCGGAGGTTTCAGATTTTTGACTCAGCATTATTATGCCATAGAGCTCCACAGCAATTGGTGAGCCACTGGGGTGTCTTAATTTGATCAACACACGTACAAGAAATTCTGAAGGCCTGTAATGTTTACCGCACCATCACAGCTTCGGCCCAGTAAGCAAAAGGCCTAATTGAGCGGCTCAACCAAACGCACGTCGACATGTTTTCAACGTACATAAACTCAAACCAGACAAACTTTGAGAAAGTTGTCCTATTTATAACATTACCCTACAACACCAGCGTTCTAACCATAACCAAAATTTCTTCATATATTTTTTCTGTTTTGGAAGAAGTTTTGTGCTCCCTAGATACAGTCTTACCGTACTGGTTCGATTTTTTTAGAGCACCAGTCAGTCTCAAACGTAGCCTCACACGCTGAGGAATGTGTTACATTATGCACAGTCTACAATGTTGACAACACATAAATTTTCTGTGTGGAGAGTAAAATTGGAGCGCCATGTCAGGATGCTCAAAACGGCATGCTCTGGCAAGGTGCTGTTTGAGCCCTAGCCAGAGTGCACTGTTTTGCAGGGATGTGGGTAATCACATATAACTTGCTCATAGATGAAATAGATACATTTTAATTTTTATTGAAGTTCTCCTTCAATGGATACGTATGTTTTGCGGCACAGTGGCACCAACACAGCTCAGTCTGATGTTGTTGATTTGCTGCAGCAATGATGGAGCTGGAACTTATGCAAGCTGTGCAGGAATGTAGGTAGGTAGCAGTGGTGGTTGGCAGTGATGTGACCAGGCCACCCAAAGGCCAAATAGTTAATGGTGTTCCTAGAAAAGTCGCCAGGGGAAGAAGGTTGGCTGTCTCAGGACAGGAGCATGCCCTCCATCTCTGCCTGCTGCAGTGGCACCATGACAACAGCCTGCAGAAATGAGCGAAGGCAATCAAAATTGAACACACTGTGAACTTTCCCACTGTGCACCGCAAGGCCACTTGTCTTGTCGTACACAAAGTTGAGGCCGAAGTTTGCGGAGCACTTTAATTAGAACTCTCATTCCTTCGAGATGGGCAACCTTTGTAAAACGTGGCGAAGTTCATCGAAGAGCATTTGGAGTGCGTTGATGATGTAGCAAGTTTGTCCCTGCATCCCTGCGCAACACTAGAGCAATGTTTTGTAGATTTTCCCTAGGCGAGCTGTTCATTGCTCCAAATCACTCCGAAATAATTGCACACAGCAGCATAATCTACAGCGAATCGCATTTCCAAGAAATGCCTTCACATTAACATGCGTCTGTCGTAGCAATGGCGCTGCTTATCACATAGTGCACGTGCAGATGCTTCACGTCACTCAAAGCTGGCTTATGCGCATGCCCAGTGCCTCCACTTGTGTGTGGACTAGTTTTTAAATAATGAGCTTTTTCTATAGGACAGTTTCATAAAATGCTATTTTATATATTTACCAGCCCTCGGCAACCTTACTGCCAAACATCTTCCCTCATTTTACCAATTTACTTGCATGAGAGATTCTTTATTAAAGCATGTTTTAGGTTTTCCAGACTCCAGAGGCACGGTACATGGCTCCGCTAATTGCACGATTGGATTCGTATTGCGGCTGTCACTTTCTTCCTCGTTCTGAAAGAGCAAAGATGAAGAGGAAAAGAACATGCCTATTTTAGCTCGCAAATTTGTGGGAATCGGGCATTCGACTAATGTTTTGGGATATTGGAGTGTTTAGCAGGTATGGGTTAGGATAGCCACCTGCTTGAACAAAGTCAAACACCTTTTTGGCGTACCTTTAATAAGTGAAGTTTTTCTCAATGATGATCTCTCGTGTATGGATGCCCGTCAGGGTGTCCTCCACGGCATCAACGGGGGGCAGGTGTACCGGTCGCCTGGCCCTCCTCCTGTTGTTGCGGACCCTGCGCCTGACTGGTGGAGGTAGAGGCGGTGGAGGCTGCGGCTCCCTCCTCAGGCATGCCTGGTTGTGCAGGGCAGCACAGGCAGTCACAATGCTGGCAGAAAGACCAGGCTTATGCTGGAGCCGCATATCCAAGCAAGGGAAGCGCCGCTTCCAAACTCCAAACGCCCTTTCGACAGAGTTTTGCGTTTTTATGTGGGCCTTGTTGTACCTGGATGAATGAGAAAGTATAAATAAGGTTAGGTGATGAACATTTTCAACTTTACTTGCAATGTGCAGTTGGAAGGTTCACCCTATAAACAAGCATGCAAGTCGTTAGAGGCCTGCAACTACTTTCTGCAGATAAACATTGTCGTTTCATCTCCCGCCCGAGCGAACTGGGGAGAGCTGAATGTGGTGTTCAACCGGAGAGTGAGATTAATGACAAGGAATGCTTTATGAGAATAATTGAAAATGAGCACATTGGTGAATAGATATGAATACACGAAAGGCTAAAACGTCGAGTTCGGGGACGGAAACAGGACTTTTTTTATTATAGTGGCCGTGTTTATGCGAATGCGATACTAGTGCATTGAATCGAGCTAGCGAATCAAATTGGTCCATCTAGATGCCCCGATTTGCTAGCCAGGCACATTGAATCGGAACTGATCTGCTTGGTGGGAGTGGATTGAGTGCTTGCACGAGGAATCATGGGTATGTTTCATTGCATGTGAAGAGCAGTGATGTGATTGGTCGCAGTCATTTTGGAGTAGCTATTGGAGCAGCCAAAACTTCATTTTGGAGTTGGAAAAAGAGCTTTTGGAGCATAACTGCACTCTTCATTTTCATTTATATCACTGCAAATGCGAGGAGGAGAGAAGTCAAATATTAGGAGGAGAACAAACACTAGCTGTTTAGTTGCGTGTGGAGGCACCAGACACAGTAACAAGACGACTGATGAAGGACAGTGCAAACTGCCGTGAATGATTATTTTATGTACAAAATCCCACTGAAGAAATGTTAAAATACAATCATTTCGAGCACCTAGCCCACCAGAACAGACCACAAGACTTATTGCAAAACTTCTGAGTACTGTTAGTGCTTGGTGCAAGACCAAATCAAATAGTATGTTATTTGAGGCGATTATCGAAAGTCCTGACAACCCCCGCACGAGCCTACCCTAACGATCCGGCTCGGTAGCAAGGCCTGCAGCTGTTATATTTTCAGTATTATTTAAGTGAACTTAAGTTCTGGTACAATGTTGGCGCAAATTCCTCACATTTTGGTCAAATGTAGCAGGGTAAGCACTTTGGCACAGTTTGGTGCAAATGGCGCAGCAATGAGATAACTGCAAGAGTGGACGTAGATGACCAACATGGCGGCAGTCGCAACAGCAGCTGGCGAGAATGGCCCCATCGTTTTCAGCTTCTAGGAAACAGACGTTTCTTTGGCTGATAGGAGAAATAAATGTAAGTTCACTATGCTGACAACGCAACCAGGCGCACTTCTAGCAGTTGTAGGGGGAGCTCATATTGTAAAGCTGGGGCCTCGCCACTTATACGCCATATATCAAACTACCTGCAAACAGATTTGAATTAGAGTCACCACGACATTCGTGCTTCTATGCTGGATGGAAAACAATGCAAGCAGTAGGTTGGTACACAGCATAGGGAGCACAGGTATCACGGTGACATGTGCTGGAAGGCTGTTTGAAGACTGCTTATACATCACAAACAAAGTCCGCATGATGAACGGTTTTCTATGCGACAATTAGCGAAACAAAACCAAGTTGCTGAAACCAGAGACACCAAGCACAGCAGCCGCTAGCAGCACGCTACACCATTTTCAATGCTTCAAAAAGCCAGGAGCTTTGAAATGACGTTAATTCAGGCCTGGCTTTTCTTTCCCACATCCTTGTACTAGAAGTGCAAATGGGCGTACCAACCGGGGGGGGGGGGGGGGGGGCAAGGCATGTGTTTTGCCCCCTCTGAAACAGCCGCCACTGGGCAGGGCAAACACTGGCTGGCAGCGCCCAAGGGATTCCAAGGACACCACCCCCCGGCCCTGGGGGGGGGGGGGGGGTCTGGATTGCCTTCCCACTCAAAAACAAGTTGGTACGCCATTGGAAGTGCACTAAAAGCACCACCGCCTCCGAGTGACGTACGATACCTCAGTTGGGGCATATAAATTGTAACACTGCTTAAAGGGAAGTCCCACAAAACACTGTTTCCTTCGAGTACGGTTAGTTTTCACAAATAAAAACCATTTGCTAGTGCGCTCTTGTCTTTCTACTTCCTCGTACTTGTGTAGTTTTCTTTTGGTGCTTTTTTAAATGTTCCTTCCATTGTGTAGTTTTCAAACACGTAGGTGAATTGGTGAACCTCCTCCACGCTTTGTTCTATAGATGTGCACTGATTTAAGTGGTAGGCCCTCGCTTTATTCCCTTTTTAGAGATTCACTGCGGATGCATCCACCAGTCATCTTGGCTATTGACAAGCCCTCTGCTCCCATGTCGGCTCCTTTGAACTTCAAATAATAGTCTCTATGTTTGCAAAACCAGTGCTATTTTGTTTCCATCTACTCCCCGAAATGCTTTTGATCATAGGAAGTGCTTGTGCAGACCAGACCAAGTGCTGCAGCACTTCTAGGATTTACTTGCCTGCCCCGTGGTGTGTCTGCTCTAACGGGCTGTGCAAGGGGAGTCATTAGAAAACGGAAGCATGCATAGCCCATGTCTCCCAGCAGATGCCCGGGCAGCCGGTGCTCCTCGTACATGACCCGCAGCCTCGAATTGTCGAAGATGCGGCTGTCGTGGACAGACCCGGGCCAGCTTGCCACGACATCAAAAAACTGAAGCTGCGGACCGGTGACAGCCTGCAAGTAGATTGAATAATACATAGAATCTGGTGGTGTCTCTCTGGTTGACATTTTGAGAATTCTTGACAAATATATTCGATCTGGAATAAATGTGTGCCAGCTACTGACTGCAGAAAACTTTCATGGTTCCATGCTCTAGTTTTATTAAAATGGAGAGCGCACATCGCAAACAATTTATAAACTAGAGATTCTATTCTAGCAGAAGCTGCAAATTCCTTATCATAGTACAGCCAATCAACTGAGCTATTTGCAGCTTGATAAATACCTGGGTGCACATTTTCGGACTTGGCGCTTGTGAACATGCACGCATCATTCGAATGTACGATCGCACAATCGTGCCAAGAACGCGCGAACACGTTTCCGTGGATAGCACATTCGCTCGGTTTTGATAAACTGAGAACCCACCTGGACATTGACTGAGAACACTCCTTTGCGGTTATGGTATACTTCCGCGTCGTCACCGCCGGGGCTGTTAATTCGCACGTGGGTACAGTCAATGCAGCCCGTAACGCCGGGGAATCCGGCGATCTCGAAGAATTCGCGCATCACAGTGTTTAATTGGGAAGCGTCCGGAAAATGCACGAGTTCTTTGAACAGATGCCTTGCGATGAGGCGTGTCACGACTCCGACCGCGCGGCAGACTGTCGGCTGGGACACGTTGACGAGGTCCCCCGTGACAATCTGAAACGCCCCGGCACCGTAGAACCGCAGGGTCACCAGGAGTTGCAGCATTGGGGGCAGCGGCAGACCCCTGTTGTCAGCGCTCACTTGAAGAGGTAGCGTGGCGAGCAGCTCCCGCACGGTTTCCTTCGTGAGGCGGTACCGCGCGAGGAACTGCCCGTCGTTGTACCTCTCCATTGGGTTTTCGCGGTCTCGAACCGATGGCCACGGGACTCTCGGTAACGCGTACACGTTGCCGAAGATGAGGTCAGAGGCGCGGGAGGCAAACTCGAACGCCGCGATTCTCCGAGCGACGTCGGAAGCCGACATCTTGGAAAACTCGCCCAAGTCAAGCTCAAGTCACGTTCAAGACAGGTACAACGCTGTCTTGAAATTTTGAAGATTTGGATCAAGTCAAGATCGCTTCAAGTTCGCGTTTCAAGTCAAGGAGGATTTATGAAACGCGATGGCGTCTTTTCAAGACGGCTTCAAGTCAAGTTCGAGTCAAGTTACATCTATGAATTCGGGGGTTAGTCTTTAGAGATGTTATGTTTGGATAAATGCTATTTTTTTGCGCGAAGGCATATTACGTGAATGGGACTTGTGAAATGTCAACAGATCATTTTTGACGATATAGCTGGGTGAAGTAGAGTCAACGCATTCGGCTCGGATTCGCGCAACGCGCAAAGCCACCATATTGCCGCGCGCTGGTGCCGGGAAATCAACGATCGGTCACGGAACTCTAGAATGTTCTCATTTATTCTTGTTTCGGACGTAACGTCCATCATTTATTCCTGCTTTCTTGTTCTATAGAGTGCGTGTTCATTCTCACCCCGAGCGCGCTACGTTTGAACCTTGACCGCCGAATCTTCGAGATAGTGACTCACTCTTGATAAGAGGCCGCCCGCGACCTTGTCGAGTCAGTTTTCGCCTCAGCGTTGGGTCCTGCTGCTTCGCCGCTTTCGACGCCCGCGACGCTCTGTTGTTATTTTCTTTAGCCGTTTATTCCTGGGCACAAGTTGGCCCCATTAAACGTTTCAGTTTTCTCAGTTATTTCGTTGTTTTTTCAACTTGTCATTCGTGACAATATAATGTCTGAAAGTTCGCGGCACACTAAACAAAATCGCCAGTTTCGTCGGAGTTTAGTCAACACTTTCAGCCATGCTGGGCAGAGTCTCGCCGATCCCCAAGACAAGCGAAATATCGTCCGTCCTCCTGGCGAACCTTCCGTTTGCCTTCGGGGACTAAATCCTACAGATGCACCCTGTCTGAGGGGGACTAATGGCTGCTTTTGCTCGCGCACGCCTATCGGTTAGTCCCAGTCGAGCGCAGTTAGTCCCCAGCATTTGCGCACGGTACCTAGGTTGAACCAGATGGTCCTTACGGGGAGCAACTGAGAGTTCAGAGGACCAAATGCTGCCGTTAGTCCCTTGAGGCCGACTCTTGTTCTAGAGTGTATGCCCAGTCGGAAACAGAAATGGAACGCGAGCAGTAGGCCGATGACCCCCAGCTCCACGCCGAAGCCCGGGACCCGCCAAGCTAGGGTCGAACACATCGTACTCGAATGTGCTCGAGCCCAGCCCGGCGCACTCCAAGCCCCACCACAGCGCCGGCGGTACCCCGAGAACCGTCAACACGCCGTCCGCGCTCCTTTGCGATTATGACAGCGAGCGGCATTCACAGCTTCAAGAGGGGGAAAATACATCTTATTTATATTTGATGCTCCCCCCCCCCCCTCCTCCGCCCCATCTTAGAAATTATTATTTACAAACCTCACACAAATCGCACAAAAAAAAAAAACAAAAAAAAATGTCTAGCGCAGTAGATGAAGCAGCTCCAACAACATGTTTTTTTTTTCTTTGTTTTTTTACACGCTTCGCTGGCGTCGCTTGAGGTCACCCACAACAATAAGACGCGTGGGCCGACAAAGAAACCTGACCAGTACAGATATCGGTACGCAGCGATGCGTGCCGACGCGAAGTGTCGCTGACGCGGACGAAGCAACGCGTAAAAAACGACCCACGTGCGATAAAACGTTTGACAGGTCGACCGACGTGATGGGTGACCGAATCCTACCCTCCCGATTAAAACTGGCAACCCGTCGGACAATTTGACGAAAAGCGCGTGGAGAGATGCTCGCCAACGGGAAATAACTGACCGAATACATTTCTCGAACGCGATTATGCAAATGCAGGGCAAGGAAACAAACGAAGGAGATGCTAGAACCGAAGCTTAAAAGGGTGCAAAGAAAAAAGGCGCACCTTCAGGAAGCACCGAGGAATGAGCCAATTGAGCTGGGCCCACGACCTCCAGGGCTCTTCATTCCTGCTCGCGTGGTGCCTGGCCACTTATTAGTCGCAAATTCCATTCTCGGACGCGGCATATTAAATCAATATGAGTACTAGATAAAAAAATAAAAAAAACACAAAACCGCGATAAGTGACAGTACTTCGGCGCAAAGTGAGTCAGGGTTGCCTTGGTTCAGAGTCAAAGTAGCCAAATCACGTGCAGAAAGTAGCCAAAAGTAGCCATTCTATTCGAGCTTTAGCCAAAAAAAGTCGCCACACCAAATATGCACAATAAAACGGTATTAAAAAAGAAGTAGCGAACACTATATTAAAGGTTAATAACTAGGAATCTTGAGTTTACTGCACACACGTGCCGGCCGTATAGAAGTTTACAAGCGTGAGGGTGAAGCACTTCAAACTCATATCAAATACTGCAGTAAAGTACTAGTAGATGCTGCTGGCCCCAGAATGATTTGCAGTCATTTTCTCAAGCATTTTATCAGGGATCATGTATGTAGATGATATTTTCTACTGCAGTCGGTGGCTACACTTAATTCTTAGGATGGACTCCAGGGCCCGTTTTCTCGAACGCGAACCGTGGGTTAGAGTTAACTATTGTCCCTAGAAGAGGGAATTCGGGGTCACGTGACTGGGAGAGCAGGGGCGCCGAGGGAGGAGCAGTACCTACAAGCAAAATGGCCGCGACGTCGATTAATGAGGGCTTAAGCCTGTTTCACATGCAGCGGTTTTCGCCCTAGAGCGTCGCGATTTCTGCCGTCGCGGCGCCACGAGCGCCGCGACGGCAGAAATCGCGCCGCTCTATAGGCCGAAATCGCTGCATGTGAAACACGCTTAATAGTTCTGCTGGGTTCTGCTGAACATTCATTTCGATCCGGCTGCTCCATTAATGACGCACCATCAACCTATTAGCACGTCAAGCAAAGCGGTAGTTCAGAGGGACTACAAAACTAACGGACGGCAGCATTCCGCGAACGCATCACTCTTCAGCAGTCCGGCATCCAAGACATATGACGGTACATAAGCCTTGCAAGTATTCTTATGGTGAGTAGAAAAATGCTTTGCGAACGAGTGTTGATATATATTTATACTAACACGTTTAATTTGTTACACTATGCACACCAACTCGTGAACAGCGATTACTTTGCGGAGAAAGGGGGTTATCCTCCATAAAGTCTTCGTTTTGGGTGAACAGCTGGGACATTGTACTGGTTTTTTGTTCGCAGTGCGCCGACAGTATGCCGACAGCATCGAAGTTTCTACATATCCCCGGTGGCCAGAAATTCAACGGTGACGAGAAGCTTAGCTTCTCGTGTTAAATGGGCGGTGACGAGAAGCTTAGTCACCGCTGGATCGGTTATCCAAACGCAAGAGAGGGCAAAAAGTTGAGATCAGCAGGAATCGCAGAAACGTGCGTCGCAAGGAACAAAAACGAGACTACAGCACCGTCGTTGCCAGACTGGAAGGCACACGGGAAAGTTATGCGTTGTTTATGGCTGAACATATTGAAGGAACTGTTTCTTACATTTTGGAATATTTGTCGACAAACTCTAGCATAGTAGCTAAAATTTCTTCGTACCATCTGAAGAAAAAAATATATTGGTCTTCAAGTACATCATTACTATATTTTGACTTAAAATACCATACGAGATTGATAACAACCTGCGAAAAAAAGGATAAAGAAAATGACTGGCTTGTTTCACCGATAGATGGCGCATCTTACTGCCCAATCAAAAATAATTATTGTTGTTCTATATCCAGCCGTTTATTACAATACCTAGGTACTTTTTCCTTCCTAGGCACCGTGATGTACTAAAATGGGTTTACCATCGCTTCGAGAAAACCGGCCCATAAGTTAAAGCTTCATCCCATTGCGAAGTTCTGTTTTAGTCGGCGCTGCGTGGGACAATACTCTCTCTGCTTCGGCATTTGAAACTGGAAGCGTGAGAATCTTTACGGCACCTGCGGTTACTCCTGAGAAAGGGCATATAACGGCAGCATCTCTGAAAACCAGTGCTTGGTACCAAAAGCTTAACACAGGACTCGTCTCGTTCGTGGCAAAAGCAGACCACAGTCGGATCACCGCTTCCAGCTCATTCCTAAAGGTGCTGAAAAGGTGAGAAGGCAAACTGAAAATTTCCCAGCAAGCATTGGGCCCCATTTCAACCTCCGGGTTGATTGCTTGTAGCCTGCAGACTGCAGATGTTCTGTTAAGAATGCACGTTTGCAGTTGACTAGCCATTTTATTTAAAACCAAAGCATCCTTCCCAAATGCGAAGTTGCTCTTGGGCAGGCAGTCCGCTAGTAGCAAGCAATTCTGAAAATGCTTCCTCAAGGCCAGCTTGCGCAGAATCCAGGAAAATGCTCCATGTTTCTTTATTACTTCCGTCAGCCTGCCCGTTTCCAGCGTTTAAAATTTGCAGAACGAGCTTGCTTTGGCCTGGAAACGTGTCTGTGAGATACTGCTGAGAGCCGCAACGAGCCGCCAAGTGTAGCCAAAATTCGCCAGATTGCCAAGCGTAATTTTTGGTAGCCAAGCGCCCCCAAAAGTAGCTAATTTGGCGAAAAGTAGCCACCAGTGGTAACCCTGAAGTGAGTACAGGGTGGCTTGGATTGGCATAGATTGGATTCTTCAAAGTGCATATTAAATGCAGAAATAAAAAAAAAAAGTTAAAATAACATTATTAGAAAAACCGTGGCGAAACAAAACAATTAAGCATTTTAGCGAACTTGAACCGAAACAAATCTTTTAAAACCAAAGTTTTATACGCGATACGAAACTCCGCTTAACTGCTTTTTCAAGCTCCGTGAGTACGGCCATCGGACGGTCATCTTGCTTGCGGGGAAATCGCGTTTCTGCTAGCGTTGCAGAGGCTGGCGGCAGCGCGCTTGAAGACACGTTTTTTACCCGTTCGTCGTCATTCGCCGAAGACGTTTCTTAAAACCCTGTGTAAGCGGTGAGACTTGCCGATGGGAAAACGTGCACATTTTTTTCAAAAGTGCAATGCAGCGGAAAAAGAAGGAACAACTCGTCGAAAAGTAGTTTCGCCGATCTCGCGGCGTGATTCCCCGCGTTCGTGGAGTAGCAAGGCTGGCGTGGCTATGAGCTTTGTCGTTGGTGGCGTTGTCAGCGTTGTGGTGGTGTCAATACCGTCAACGCGTTACAACCGAGCCGTTCGAAGTAGCCGTGGGCTGACGAGCGTGCGGCTGCAGCCCAAGGAGCACGTAGCTTCCACAACACTGTCAGCTTATGGCTGAACGGGGTGGAAAAAGCAACTTTTTTTCGAGTTTTCAGCGACGGACTAATCTACTTGGGGGAGAGTGGCTGTGTCTGGTTGCACGAACGAGGGTCCGAGAAAGAGGGGAGTCCTTCCTTTCGGTCTTTTGGACCGTTTTGTACAATGCGCGACTTTTAAGTTTAGGAGAAAAGCGAAGAGGGAAAATGTTGAAATGCCAAAGAGCGGCGCTGCACCGAAGGAATCTGCTACGTCACGACCAGGGTGTAAGATGGACAGGTGGGTAAACGGCCCATAGAAGCCTACCGCAGCGCCGTGACCGGATTGTGTACTCGTCTGCTTGTGGGTACTCCCCACTTGCGACAGATGGCGCTGCGGCAAAAGGAAAAAAAATCGGAATTGGATTTGCGTGGAACTCTATGGGAGAGTGCGCAAAATAAACCGAGAGTACCACAGTCCTTTATTAAAAATCCACGAGAAATCATCTCCGTCAGTTTAGCCGGTCGCCATCAGTCGCCCACCCGGAGTGAGAGTTCGCGGTGCTCCACATAGATGGCGCCACAGAAAAAGAGAAAACCGAGAGGGACACAATGCGGTCACTCATTTGGCTCTCGTTTCCCCACCTGTCTATCTTACACCCTGGTCACGACTACGTTGCAGATTACGTTGCTAGACCACCTGCCAAATAGGCTCCGCATGCATCGACCAGGTGCACATTGAAAGATCGCTTATTTAGCTTTAAAATTAGTTTTCTTGTGCCTCTCAACGGAAGACTGGTGTTTTTGAAGTTAGGGTGCAGCATGCAACACATTGAAACTAGAAAATGAGCACTGGAATTTTGTTTCTCAACCCCTTTATGTTTCGGTTTGCAATCGAAGCGCTTCTCGGCACCGATGGCACCGGTGCAACACGCCTCTGCTGTGTTGCGCGAGAAAAGCGAAGCAGATGTTGGTTGCACAATTTCTCCGCGGCGCGCGGTACTGTCGATGCCGAGAAGCGCTCTGTTTAGAAACCGAAACTTAAAAACCAGTTCAAGTTGTGCTGTTTTTCAGAAAGCTGTAAAATGCAGCGCGTGCCTTCTATCGCACTCTAATTTTTTTGTTTAGTGTTTTTCGATGATGCTCAGCAAGTTTCCAAATAAAACCATGGCCTTTATCTCAATATTTGAAAACTTAATTACTCGAAAATAATTATTAGCTTAATTATCCCGAACCTTAATAATCTTCCTAAATAAGCCCCTGGTCTGGAAACAAAACGACACAAGCCTTTTTTTTTTTTTTGCGCGATGCGTAGTTTTTGCATTATCGAATTTGTTCACCTTTCGTAAATCAACCTTATATATAGAGGGTGTTTCACGAAAGGTGGACAAATTCGATATTGCGAAAACTACGCAGCTCACCTCAAAAACGTTTGTGTCGTTTTGGTCCTAAATCAGGCGCCTATTTAGGTAAATGATTAAGGTTCAGACCAATTAAGTTTTTAATTATTTTCGCGTAAATATATTTTCGTCAATATTGAATTTAAGGGCATGGTTTCAATTAGAATCTTGCTGAGCATCATCAATAAAGACTAAATCAACAAATTGCAGAACGACAGAAGGCACGCGCGGTATTTTAAGGGAAAAACCACGATACTTCGACGGGTTTTCAAGTTTAGGTTTGTAACGGTAGCGCTTCTCGGCACCGACCGCACTTCACCCCGTGGAGGAATAGTGCAACCAACCTCTGCTGCATTCCGCGAGGACAGCGCAGCAGAGGTTTATTGCACTATTTCTCCACGGGGTGCGGCGCCGTCGGTGCCAAGAAGCGCTCCGATATCAAACCGATATCAAACTGAGAAGAACACGTCGAAATTGTGTGATTTTCAAAAAAGTCGTAAAATACCGCGTCTGCCTTCTGTCGTTCTGCAATTTGTTGATTCGAATTTTTTATGATGATTCTCATCAATATTCTAATTAAAACCATGCCCTTAAACTCAATATTTAAAAAATAATTACGCGAAAATAATTAACAACCTAATTATCCCGAACTTTAATAATTTCCCTAAATAGGTCCTTGGCCTAGGACCAAAACGACACAAGCCGTTTTTTGTTTTTGCGATGCTTACTTTTTGTAATATCGAATTTGTCCGCCTTTCGTGAAACGCCGTGTATGTTGATTTTCCCCATTGTTTAGCATGGTATATCGCAAAATCAAAATGCCTCAAGAGCTGCGCTCAAACTTCGCATTACAAATATTTGTAAACATCTTCCATTTTTTCATGCCAGGATTTAAAATAAAAAAATGCTGTAACTGACCAATTATTTTGTGTGCATGACTGTGAAATGCACATAGTACATACGAATTATTCGTGATATTTGCTGTTATAGTCAAGCGCAGAGAGAAAATGCACCCTTTTCGCCTCATAGAAATGCATTATCGGAAGTCAATTTCCGACTGGTTGCAGTCTGCTTCATACTTGAGCAGTACTTCAATTATATTAATGTAATTACTGTGATTTAGTCCCTTTCTTTGTAATTTGTAACTGTAATTAGTTACTTTCGGCTAAACGGAATTGTATTTTAAATATTTTCTAGCGCACGTAATTGCAAATTTTCATTCACAATTACAAGATTATACGGTACCGACGGAACCTCTCTGAAAGCCTTAGTTCTTGCACAAGCGGCCTAGCGCTGGGTGACACACTCGCACACATAGACACGCACTCACACACACGCACAACAAAAAGATTGTCGCGTTGTTTGTTGTTTTGACGCTTACACTGCGGGCTGAGAGAATCCTCTTTGGAGCCTACCTCAATGGCGCCATGAGGGATCGTCTGTTTTGCGAGCAGAAAACAGTAGCAGTTCAGCTTTCAGCCAGGGTTGACGATCTTAATCGTCTATGAAGTTAGTTTTTTTTTCTCAGTTTTATACGCCCTTTTTGAGTACTGTCGCATATTTATTTTTTTGTGTTTTTTGCGTTAGTTTCAAGTTTATTTTCTGTTGGTTTAACTTCGGATAATATTTGCATAAATATTTTGGAGCTGACTTCGCACCTGTGAATATTGTCATCATTGATTCGGCCCCACCTTCCCAGGGCCGGGGGGCAGTGCCCTTGGTATCCCTTGGGCGCCGCCGGCCAGTGTTTGCCCTGCCCGGTGGTGGCTGCCCGGGGGGGGGGGGGGGGAGACAAAACACATGCTTTGCCCCCCCCCCCCCCCCCCTCTGAGAACAGGAGGGTCAAGCGCCCCCCTTGCCTGCCCTGTTGGTACGCACATGTGAACTATTTTTTTATTATTTAATAAAAATATATTGTAGGATTTCATTACCCCAAAGTGTCAAGTTCTTTTATTAATTTAACAAAATTCACAAAGGAATGTACAATACGTGACATTTATACAGCGATGCTCAAGCCTCCTGAAACATTAGGGCAAGGAATAAAGAAATGCGTTCTATTTTTAACATCTAGTTTGAAGTTATGTGGCCCAAGTTGGTCTCTCTCAGAATTGAGTAATTTTAAAGTAATTGTATTATTTTTAAAGTAATTTGTAATTGTAATGAATTACTTTTCATGTAGTAGTAATTGCAATTTTGATTAAACTGATTTTGAAGCAAAGTAAGTGTAATTAAATTACATTTGGAAGCAATTTACCCATGTACGGCCTGTTTCAATTTGCCGCGGCACACTAGCGCCAGTTGAACCTCTAGCGTACATTAGTCGAAGTTCGCTTTACTTTCATCAAAAATTGGCCAATATTGCACTGCCTCCGGGGGCGCCATATAGACAACAGAATGACAATAAAATGATGATATACAAATAATGTACGCACACTTGTCAATAAAAATACGCAAAAAGGTTCTTTCACCATTTGATTGCCATTTTAGTGAATACCGTGCCAGTGCCAAACGTTGATAAAGGGGCGATAAAGTGTCTATAAAATTTAAGCGGGGGCGATAGAATGACAACAGGGGCGACAGAACGTCGGTCAGATGTCCATAGAATGGCGGTAGCCATTTTCATAGGGGTGTGATGCGGGGCGTCGGAAGAGTGGGAGCGCTCCGTCGTTCTTGGAGGCTCTTTGCTTCAGTCGTCTTCGGCAACGCCACCTCCAGGTGTTGCCGCACTTCGCTTTCCCGACGAGATAGAAGCAACAGGCTGTCCCGACCAGAGCGGCGGAAGGGCGAAAGCGCACGTCGAGGCGAAGGCGAACAGGAACCTCGGGGTGGAGTCGGTACCGGGGACAGGGGTCGTCGAAGCTCCTCGATATCCCTTGGTCGCTTCCCAGGGCGGGGTCGCAGGTCGCTCGGCGCAAAGTCTAGCAGGCCCATTTGTCGTTACGGGCACCTCCGGTAGAGGTGATCGGCCTCGCTGCAGTGATAACACAGCGGTCGTCGATCGGCCGTGCGCCACACATCCGTCTTCCTTGGCGCCGGTTGTTCAGTGCGGACGAACTGGAATTGCACTTCCCGACGTCGGAAAGTCTGTGGCTCTGGTAAGACACGTCGAGGTGGCGTCGAATACTGCCGGGCAGCTGGCGCCGGTCTCCGAGCTACCGCGGCTCCTCGGGTGCTGCTACGCTGGCAGGAGCCTCAGATTGGAATGCCCGCTGGACCTCCTCGCGGGCAACTTCGGCTATTGACACCAAAGCAGGCTGGTGACTAGCACGCAGGAGCTTCTTGATTTCCTCCCGGACGACGTTCCGGAGGATCTCGCTTATGTCCGGGTGTTGCTGTTGTACGGCGAGAAGGCTGCGAAGCCAGGAAGTCTCTGATAGTGGGAGGCGTGTGCTTGAAGGGCACGTTCGATGTTTGTTTCCTCGATGATGAAGTCTTGGACGGTGGAAGGCGGGTTCCGCACAATGCCTTCGAAGATGGTTTCTTTCACTCCTCGCATCAGGATTCGCAGCTTCTTCTCTTCAGGAGCGTTTGGTCGGCACGGTTCATGAGGCGGAGAACGTCCTCGACGAAACTCGTGACGCTCTCGTTTGGCCCTTGGCTTCTTGCTGGAAGAAGTTATTCGGCCCGCTGACGTCGCTGCTGGCTGGCAAACGTGCGTCGAAGTTCCGCCTGGAAGTCTTGCCACGACGAAATCGACGCTTCGTGGTTCTCGAATCAGGTGCTTGCAGTGCCTTCCAGAGCGAAGTAATCATTTCGCAGGCTCTGCTGAGGACCCCATTCGTTGAACCGTGCGAGGCGTTCATTCTGGCCCAACCAGTCGTCCACATCTTCGTGAATATTGCCACTGAAATTCGGGGGCGTCCTTGGTGGAGCCTGCACGTAGACAATGGATGTCGGTGGCGTTCCGTCTGGCTGTGACGTGGTCTTCATTGTCGGCTTCGATAGCTTTTTTGTCCTGTCCGGCAGTGCTTCAAGTTCCGGGGGTAGGCCATGGCTGCGGTTGCTTGATCGGGTCTCGGTCCTCTCTTTTTTGGGTCCTCGGGGGCTTGGGATCGGACTTGCACTGCGGGCCCTCATAGTAGTGCGCTGATTGGACATGCGTACCCAGCGCCTCCACCAAAAATGTCGCGAAGGACGAGGTGACAAGCAAGGAATAACTGAGAACGCTGAAACGTTTAATGGGAGGCAAACTTGTGCCGAAAACAAAAAGGAAACAGAAGAAAACAACAGAGCGTCGCGGGCGTCGATGTCCGCGAAACCGGAAGATCGAGCGCTGGGGCGAGACTCACTTTGTCTCGCCACGCAGAGCCAATTTCGTACACGCGTGGGCTTCCGGAATGGTCGGTGTAGAAGGTTCGACGCGTAGAACATACTAACGTCGAATTAGCGAACACGGTTCTCGGATTTACCAGAACATCACATTAGAGACAACAAAAATGCGTACGCGCGGCCAGGAATCGAACCCTACGTTTCTGTGTGGAAGGAGAGCGCGATAACCGTTAGGCAACGAACGCGCTGCCTGCTTGGTCAGCTGCGCTCGCGGGAAATAATTCATGCTAATCAGATGCTCTGCTTGCACGGACATTTTTGTCGATTTAGATATGCTTTTGAACTAAATAATACAGGTAGCGTAATTGAAAAACAGTTAGAAAGAGTGTATCGTGATAATGTTTGTGCTTTTTTGGTGAATAACATCAGAAAACGTTTTTTTATTATCAAATCTGTAGTTACAAGACCGCTTAGCTTAATTTTTTTGTTGATTTAAAATAAAAATTGTTTTTTATGTGCACAGTTTTCTCTGGAATATAGGCGGATATGAAGAAGGCATGGTAGGTACAGTCGGGGCAGAAAGTATAATTTAGCTCTTTTACGTTACTTTTCCATTGTTTGGAAATCAATTTTTAATATAGTCTATCAGCCAAGCTGAAAATCAGTTTGGCTTTTGCAAATAACATTTTATTTCATTTAGTTGGACGTTTAGTACGTTTGCAAGCCATGAATATAAATCATCATATGATACCATAAATCGCAGAACAAAAGGGCAAGCAATTCACCAAATGTATTCTTCATAATAAGCCACTTTTTAATAACGGATAATATGATAATAAAACATTCGATATTTGTGCGTGAATCGGCGAATATAACGTCATTACCATTTTCCGGATGTTCCGGAGAAATAGCATTTCTGTCTGTATGACAGAATGATTAGTAACGCTTGCCATGATGTTCACTGATGTTACAAATACAAGAGTACAGATGGTCAATTCTAAGGTCGCCTAGTCACAAGTTGCTAAGGGAAGCATCTAACTAAATATAGGCACTTCTTAGAGAAGAATATCACGACACTGGGAAACATGTACACAATTCCAAGCACGTTTTAGCTTGGGCCAATCTATGACAGGTTGATTCTTTTTGTTACAAATTAATAAGGCAGATGAATTCAAAACTGAAAAAGAAGCGTTTAATGCGTTGAAATTGCTGCTGCCAACTAAAATAAAATCTATGACGAACATTGCCGGGCAACTGGAGGCCGACTTCCCTAAACCAGCGGCTTACCCCTGCTTTTGTACACGCGGTACGTTCTAAAACGTTCAAAAACGGAGGACACAATACCAGTAGAGTAGATTGTTGGGCTAGTTGGTTTTGGAATTTGGAATACATTTTAGCGCTCAAAAAACAGGGACAAAGAGGCGAGAAACAGACAGCACAGTGCGCTGTGCTCTGTTTCTCGCCTCTTTGTCCCTGTTTTTTGAGCGCTAAAATGTATTCCAAAGACACAATAACAACCGAGAAAGACATAAAACTCTGAAGGAACGCAACACTTACTTCAGGAAACGACTGGGCCAAGCGGAGTTCGCACGCCGTTCTTCCACGTGGAAACCACGTGCGTTGACATCTCTCCCACACAGGGGGCAGCATAGCCAAAAAGATTGATACTCTGATAAGTCATTAATTCTGCGATGAAATTATGCAGGATGTCAATGAAGTCTGTTTGATCAATATGTGGAGGGCGTTAACAGGTTCCTATGAATATATCAAATGTAGTTACACACGGATTTATAATAAGTTACGGTTATAATTGGTCTGAATTTCTGTTCATAATTTTCTATTTGTTGCAGCATTCAGGACGCAGCCACCTCACGTAGTATTTGTTTTATCGTTGTGGGTACATATTGTACTGTTTACTAAGTGAAAGTTAACCATGTTTTCGTTGGAAGTTTTTTTTTCAGATTTTAGCGCGTAGTATTATGAGGTTTCCTAGAATAGAAAATCGATCAAGTTCGTCCCGTTTTGATAAAGGCACAAGGAAGATTGTGACAAAAAAGGTTCCTCCACCACCTGAGAGATTTCCGAGAGAAGGCGTAGCTTGCGCAGTAATGGTCGACTCGGTCCGCTGCCCCCATGTTTTCAGTATAGTCGCAAATGACGACGGGCTTCTGGAGAATCACCGTTTGGCCACGAGCTTGAGTTCTCGTCCCAGCCTTGATCGAGGGGTTGTGAGCTGAGCTCAGCATCGTTACTTGGCGCTCATCTTGCCAAGCAAGGGCGATGAACGAGTTTCCTTGTCGGTAAGCAACCACGTTACCCTTCTTCATCTTTTTCTTCAGCTGCTGTGGCATAGTTCTTCTGTTGGTCATCACAGTCCCCGTCAGCCTGACGTCCTGCGAAAGCAACTTCTCTGCGAGTGTTGGCGACGCATAAAACCTCTCTGTGTACAGGTGGTACCCCCTTCCCGGCGAAGTGCACTGCACTTTGCCGAGGAGGTGAGGGACGATTCGGCAAGTAAAAGGAAGGTCTGGCCGGGCGAGGCTCTCCGAACTAGGCGCTGCCGTAGTATGTCTTGAATGCAGAAACATAGCCAGTTACGCCGTCCGAGAGTAGGCACTCCCGAAGGCCCCACTTTGTTGGCTTCTGTGGGTTGTAGCACTTGAAGGAGACTCGCCCCTTGAAACCCAAGGTGCTCTCATCAACGCAAATCTTCGGACCGGGCTTGAAATGTCCTCTGCACTTTGAATCAACCTAGCTCACAACGTTTCTCACCTTGCTGCCACGTGTCGGCTGTCCTGATGGACCTTGCGGAGGAGGAGAAACGTGCAACATCCAGAAAATTTGCAGAAATCTTGTTCGGGTGAACACCACCCCAAAAAAAGGCTTTTCTTCAGAATTCCTTCACTGAAGTACTCTTTGATATCTGGCTTGGGATTCAGAGCCATGTTCATGAGGACTCCGAGAAATGCCTTGAACTCATCCATTGTGACGTCCTCCCAACTTTTTCGAGTGGAATTTTTTGGAAGAGGTTCCGCAGAAGAAATCCTCTCGCACGCATACCGGTTCCTTTCGTGAACGATTTCCCCAATCAGTTGATCCGTGAAAAGAATTAAAAAAAAAAAAAAAACGCATCTCCACCTGGTGAATGACGTTGATTGGGGCAAAGCTCTGGTGATGCTTGTCTGCGTAGACGGTGAGCCGCAGCATGCCGAGCCTTTCGTTCACTTTCATCCATGGCACGCTGCGGTCAAATGCTCAAATGCGTATATAACCACGTTCCGTACCACACACTCTCTTTCTGACATGGATGAAAACGAACTAAAGGCTCGGCATGCTGCGGCTCACCGTCTACGCAGACAAGCACCACCAGAGCTTCTCCCCAATCAACGTTATTCACCACGTGGAGATGCGTTTTTTTTCCTAGACAAGCACGGAAACACGTGCTCACGTGCTCGTGAGCACGTGAGCTCACGAGCAGGAGCACGAGCCCCTTACACCGGACATCGCACGGATATACGGATTTGGCTAGCCCCTAAGGAGCTTCGCCCCTAAAAAGGGAAAGTTCGTTGCCGTGGTGAAAGGAGGAACATGTGTTTCAATCAACGAGCTTGAGTAAGCTTAGAGCGGTAAACCAACGGTCAAAAATGGCACCCCCCCCCCCCCCGGTTGCCGCCATCTTGCCTGTTTGCCACATTAGTGATCACGTGATAATAAGATTGTTGCGCCAACAGGTGTGCCAGATCAGATTGGCCAGATCGCGGGCATTCTGGGGCTGCATTCGGATCTTACTCAAATGGCGCCGAGTTATTCCGGCAGATCAAGTCACGTGATAAGACATGCAGCAACGCTGGACGCGGGTAGGTTTTCGAACGCAACGGGCACGATAACTTCACCCAGGAGTGAGATAGAAGTAGCGTTCGATTTACTTGCACCTCCTGCGCCGGTGCAGCAAAGTGCAGGGCAGTCTACTTCCGGTATATGTATTGAGATACAACCGGAAGTACACCGCCCACACTTTTCTGCACCGGTGGAGGAGGTGCAAGTAAACTGAACGAAGCTTCTATCTCACTGCTGGGTGAACTTCTCGTACCCGTTGCGTTCGGAAACTTACCCGCGTCCAGCATTGCTGCAGCTGTCTTGTCACGTGACTTGATCCGCCGGACTAACTCGGCGCCATTCGAGTAAGACTCGAACGCAGCCCCAGGGTACACATCTGCTGACCGCGATCTGGCCAATCTGATCTGGCCCACCTTTGGGCGCAGCATCTCAACGTCACGTGATCACTAATGTGGCAAACAGGCAAGATGGTGGCCACCGGGGGGGGGGGGGGGGGCGCGCCATTTCCGCTGCAGGCAGTGGGTTCCGGTTTAGCGCTCTAAGGTAAGACTCAAGCTCGTTGGTTTCAATGTGTCAATCTTGATACTCAGCGAAATCCCGGGAATCATAAACAAACACTACTAACTCTCTCGCATGTTCGAAAGCCTATGTTAATTCAAACGAACAATTTACTATATTTCACTTTGCAGCAGGAATTGTCTTATCGAGTTTGGGAAGCGAATTTCAGTAGTTGTTTTTCTTTCAAATTGTCGTTTTCGGAAAATGCATTTTAATGCTTGTACCATTGGTACGGCGTTTCTAGTTTGTCGAGGCACACGAACTGGCAACTGTTTCGCTGGTGGCCTCACCCGTTCTAACCCGCGCTTGTCCTGAGTGTGAGCTAGCTTCACCCGCCTCACGAGCCATTTTTATTTTTTTCCTTTCGACAAATCTTCACACCATTCCACCTCTCGGGGGTAGGGGGGGGGGGGTGGAGGGGGGAAGGAGGAAGTTTATTTCGCAGCTGGTTTTCGATGACCATCTCCCAGTGTAGACGCCATGATTGTGAAGTCGTTGGCAGGGGCATAGTGATGCCGTGTGTACAGTCACTGCACAGCCTCCGCCGACGATAGGGTTCCGTTGGGAGCAGTGGCCTCAGCAAGTGATGCTAGGGTAGCCAGGACAGACGTGCTTCCTTGGTCACAACTCGCCGGTGGGGCGTGGTCGGTAAAGCCTTGGCGATAGGCGGTGGCTGCCCGTCGTCTACAGAATGGACAATCGTCCCGCCGGAATTGGAAGGCTTCTATTTGGACCGTGCGAAATTGTTTGAGCCTGTGTTTGCTTGTTAGGGTATAGGGCAGGGGTGGCCAAACCACGGCTCTTTGCTGGCCCAAGTGCGGCTCGTAGATCCCTCGCAAAGAAACCCCCCCCCCCCCCCGCCCCTTTCTGCACTTCCCCAGGAAAAAAAAAAAGACTTCAGAATAAAGCACGCCTCGCGGTTTGGCAGCCTTGTACCCCCCTACGTACAGTCGTACAGCCTGTGCCCCCATACGTACAGTCAGACTCTAAACAAAATTCAAGTTTTCAACCCCCCCCCCCCCCCCCCCCGCCCGCGGCTCTTAGAAGTTTTGTGATATCGTTTGCGACTCTTAGGCCGGGTCAGCCTGGCCACCCCTGGTATAGGGTTTACTGTGGTGGTTATATTTCACCGTCGCTAAGTCTGACGTTAGCCAGTTCTGGTGGTGAAGTTAGTGTTGGGCGCAGGCGTTCGGGGCAGGCACGGCCGACCATAACGAGGGCGGCCTCGATGTCGGCAGGTGTGAGGGCCCGCAATCCAGCCAGCACCAGCGCCCGCTGGCGGTCTTCTCGGTCGTAATGAAGTGCTCCTTGATGATGTTTTTCGCATGAAATGAGTGGGACGCGGCAAAGTTCACTGATGTCGGCGTATTCTTTATCGCGGTGGGCGGCGGTCAGGTCTGCAGCACAGCCCTCCGTCAGAGTCCAACGCCGGAAGGGATGGGGAACATCCTCTGGTGCAGGCCCTTGTGGCACTTGAGGTTGGTCCTCCCAGACCACCGGGGACGCAAATGTGACGATTCGAACGACCTCCATCACGCACCAGGTGGCAGCCTCGGCAGTGCGTGGTGGTCGCTGACGGCGGCTATGTCGCCTGGCGCGGCGAGAGTGGCCACTTGTGTTGAATTTGGGGCGTAGGGCGGATGGGGAGCGGCTCCGAGATCGCCTAAAGGAATGGGCGTTGCTGCGTCGAGGTGGCATGCTTGGATAAGAAATAAACATGAGCAGTGATCCTTCGTGTGGCGAAAATCGACAGGGGACTGAGTTCATTAGGGCATTCATAAAGGCTGACACCTCTTGTAACAAACGGCTTCAGATCACAAATGTTATCGAACTCAGTTCACGACCCGTCTTTCACATGTCGTAACCTATACACCATATGTGATACCCCTGAAACAACTAAAAATATTTTCTCAACAGGGAGCTAGTCATGGCGGAAAGCCCCTCGCTGCCTTACTAAGCGCGTGTACACACCGGAGAACGCAATCTTCTATTTAAAATTCTAGGGCCTCCTGCCTTGGTCATATTGGTTCCTCTAATCCAGCTGCGCTAACTCAATGATTTGTCAAGCCACTCGCACAGAGTCGGTGATTTTATCACGAAGTTGTTCAGCGAACCTCGCGTACGAAGTGTTTGGTCCCGTATTGGCGCCAGAAAAGTTGTTCTCGAGGGAAAATCGCAGCTCGCGTCCGAAGTTTATTTGGGAAGGCCTGAGCCGTGTCGTACGGATTTCCGGAGTGCGAGCCAAGAAAGCCATTTCCGGGATGTAATTGTCTCAGTCCTTGTGACTCTTGGCGTATACCACTAGCATTGCTGTGAGGTTCCGGTTGATCCTTTCAGCTTTGTTGACTTGAGGGTGGTATGGAGTGCTGCACTTGTGCGGAATGCCCAGTGGTGTGCGAAAGTCCTCAAAAACCCTACTTGTGCAGTAGGATGCGTTATCAGAAATTAATTTGAAACAGAACCCAAAGCGGGTGAAGGTGTCATTGACCCCACGTTGGGCGCCAATATGGAGACTCAAGAACTGACAACCGTTTCGCTGGTGTCCACACCCGTTCTAACTTGCGCTCGTCCTGAGCGTACGCTAGCTTCACCTGCCCCCCACACACATTCTTTATTCTTGTCCGTTAGATAAATCCCAACAAGTTTAAGGACATTATAAAAATACAGATTTATTTTTTTAAAGTTAATATCTGTACAATAATTGGCCCATTTATTCCATTTCCTTTTCGGACAAAAGAATGTGCTCGTTCAACTGTCCCTATATCATTTTCGAGGTTATCATTTACGAAGGGAGTAACAAATATCTTTGTGAGATTTTAGAACTCATTTCTTTTTTTGTTTCTGGAAAGCCTTTAAAGATCACGTTATTTCTTCTCATTTGGATTTCAATATCATCCCTAGTGTCACCAAGTGACACGACATAATCACGCAAGGCTCCGGACTTTTGTAGAAGAGGAGTTAGCGTTCGATACACGTGTTCAACATTCGATACACGTGTACAGAGGGAAGAGACGCTCTTGCTTATCTGTTCAAGTTTTTAACAAGTCTTTTAGGGCTGAGAATCCTACTGAAATGCTTGCGCTTGCCGCTTGTCTGTGGACCGTCGCTTCCGTTTCTGGTGATGGAGATGTGCCGGTGGTAACGTGGCTTTAATCACCAGATCTTGTTTATGCGTTGGTGATGGGTTGAGAAAGACAGTCGTCGCGTGTTGGCCTCACATTGATGAGTCGAGCTTTTTCAGCGATGTGACTGCTCGAGCACATTATTGTTTATGCGACGAAGACAAGGCCTCAAATCGGCACGAATGACGGCGGTATAAACATAAACTTTCTCGAAATATCTATAGATATTTTCTACGGTTTTGATACGTTAGGATAAGTGCCCTGGTACATGCGCTCACGTTGCACTGCTTAGGAGTAACGAAAGTTCACAACGTCGCAACGCGATGGCGCCACAGCCCCACTGACTGCGGAAAATGGATAGGAAACACCTTCTGCAAGCGACAGAGATGGCCTTGGGGTGGCTGTTTTCAGACGTTAGGCAATAGGAAGCGTAGCAACGGAGGCCGCACAGATTTTTTTGTTTGTAGGGAGCGACACGGCAATGTAACAACTAGCAACCCAAGATCGTCAGCGACGTCCCCTCTTGCCAATTTCGGAGCCGCTCAGTGCGGGACGGCGGGTTTATCACTGGGGCGCATGTAATTGCATTATAATCATAACCGCCCCCCCCCCCCCCTCCCCGCGTTCACAATGCTTCGCGGCGAAACTCTGCGGATAACCAAATACACAATATTAATCCACTTCGTCCTAACTGCACACGCCGCTTCGTGGGGCCCATCGTCGCCCATAATACTCCCTAGCCTCACTTTCTCCCACTGCATATCGGTTGCTAGGTGTTAGGTCACTTCGTGGCTTTTTATGACCAGGCAATCCTCACCGGTCGCCGTTGCTGTGCGTCTTAGTGTCTAGCCTCTATAAAAAGCGCTTGGGGTTTCTGTGCGTGCTTTGGACGCCCTCGGAAACTCCTGCCGCCTTATTTAGAAAACTGCTAACGCACACGAGCTGCGGTACCGTTCTTCGGCTTGCGACGCCGTTCTTGACGTGATGTCTTCTTACCATGTCAGCGTGCCGTGAGCGTACGGTGTCGTCGCCCCTTTGTGCTCAACATTCATGCACAGCAAACCAAATGGCTGTCATTTTCCGCTCATCGCGCCCACGTCCATCATGCAAACGCTAAGTGACCTGATTTGCTCGCACCATTGAGAAACATGATTTTGAAAATGTTCGTCCTTCGGACAAGTGCTGTGACGCTGGATTTGCCATTCTTTGCTATATATAACTACTGCGGGGAATGCTAACTCATTTTTCAGAAATCAGCGTTACGGCAGCAGTTTGAGCTTTCTTCGAACACATTTGCTTTTCAATGTTTTAATAGCTTCGAAATTAATGTAATTTCTTGTAGGGCTTTATACATCTGACTTTTCACTTTGCTTTATCTAAATAAAAACGGCCCGTTAATTATAATTTTGATAATACTTTAATTAAATAATCAGTATCTGTCGAGCACCTTATGATAAAACTTTTATCTGGTTTCTGAACTCAAACGAATACAAGTTCTGGCGTTTTAACGAATATTACATTGCGAATAATTCTAGAACATGCGTTCATCCTACGCTGATTCCAGCAGAGACGGCTATATTTTTTTTCTGCAATAGAGTTTTTGAACACACCACCGGAAGCTATTAAGCTTCCGGTGGTGTGTTATTAAGGCAGCCCGATATGGTCTGGAAGCAACTGCATTCTCTTCTGCGTAGCCAATCTAAAGATACAGCCATCGTTAACATGACTATAAATAATGAAATTATTTCCGGCAGTGAACTTGCAGATAAATTCAATGATTACTTTGTGAGTGTCGGGAATAGCACTTACAATAGTAATGCCAAAGATAACGTCTCCCGCACTAGCGAAACTATTTTTTTGAATCCCACAGATACTGCAGAAGTATCCTCGGTGTTTATGAATATGAAAAATAGCCGTAGTCGTGATTGTGATGACCTCTTAATCAAACCTGTTAAATTTGTACTAGATTTGATATTACCATGCATAACTCATTTGTATAATCTCATATTATCATCTAGTGTATTTCCTAAAAACATGCAAGTGGCTAAAGTTTCTGTCCTCTATAAGGGCGGGGATAAAAATGACATGAGTAATTATCGCCCCATATCGATTCTTCCTGTATTTTCGAAACCAATAGAAAAGATAATACATTCTCGACTAATAACCTTTTTTGAAAAATATTCTGTGTTGACGGACTCGCAATTCGGTTTCAGAAGGTGTAGGTCTACAGAAACTGCTTTATTAGTACAAAAAGAGACAATATTAGAAAATTTCGAGAGTAAACTTTTAACGTTGGGGATCTTTGTAGACTTCAGTAAAGCATTTGACCGGATAAATCACAGAACTCTTCTTGATAAATTAGATTGTTATGGTATTCGAGGAGTTCCATCAGCACTCATTTCGTCCTATTTATAGTACCGTTCCCAATACGTTCAAATTAATAATAACAGATCTTCTATGCAACGCATTAGTTCCGGGGTCCCTCAGGGAAGTATTCTAGGCCCATTACTGTTTATCACTTATGTTAATGATATTGTAAATATTGAAACGTCTGCTAAATTTATTATATACGCGGATGATACCAGCATATTTTTTTCTGATTCTAGGGAAGGGGTGCTCACTTTCAAAGCGAATTATTTTTTAAATAAATTAAAATCGTGGGTAGTCATGAATTCCCTTGTTATGAACACATCCAAAACAAAGGCAGTTTTATTTCAGTGTCCAGGACCACGCATTAGGTTGTCGCGCGATTTGTTTTGGGGGGATTGTGCGATAGAGTGCGTCGATAGTATAAAGACGTTGGGAGTAATATTTTCTTGTCACATGTCCTGGAATAATCATGTTGCCTATATTCATAAAAAGCTATGCAAAGTTGTCGGAATACTGAATAAATTCAGGCACATACTTCCGGTAAATATTAAAAAACTAATTTACAATGCTCTGTTTTACCCTGTGCTCTGCTACTCCCACCTGGTATGGGGTTCGACTACAAAGGGCAACATTAACAAACTACGCCTATTACAGAAAAAGGCACTCAGGATAATCGAAAATGTTCCGCGTGACTATCATTCCCTTCCTCTTTTTGAAAAAGATAAAGTCATTGATATAACCAATTTGTATGCACATAGACTGATAGCTAATTATCAACGATCCGTAAGAGAAAATAATGTCATTTCTTTAGATCTTGGTAATCTAGAAGCCAATGAGTCTGTATATCCATCGCGACGTAGGCCCCCCTGGCGTATTCCCTTTTCAAGGACAAATTTTGGTCTACAAAGATATCGCCACCAGTTACCACTTTTATTAAACACCCTGTTTTCCCGTGATATTGAAATGCACTCCGTTAGTCATTATTCCATTCAAGAAGCTTTATAATAAATAACCACCACTTTTTTGTGTACTGTTGATTGCGAAGTTGAATTCTTTATGTTTTTCTCGTGTTTATCCTCTGTATATGTGTATGCCTATGTATGTGTGCGCATATTCGTTCTTTTTTGTCTGTGTGTGCCGGTGCCGCTCTTACCTTGTTCTGGGGTGCTGGGACTCGTCAAGCTGCAGACCTGCAGCTTTTTTTCCAGCGCCCCTGTCACAAATGTACCGTTTGTGGCAAAAATAAACGAATTTGAATTTGAATTTGAATATCTTTTTCGGACGGCCTATAGCAGTTCAACCGTTCTCTTGTTCGTGTCTTTAAAGCCCCGGCAACGTTTCGAAGGCTCCTGGAAAAGAGTTTTGTTCAATTTGAAGTGTACAATGCTGCTTGTCTCCTGGTATGATGATCTGTCTATGCTAGCATGTTAGATGAGCAAAAATGAAGACTATCTGTTACGCGTAATGTCCTACGTGAAGACAGTCACCGCTTAAAACATGAAAAGCTTTTTTGTGTGTGTGTGTGTGTGAGGTATTTAGGATATGTTATGGAGCAAGGATGGAATCAAAACTGACCCCTACAAATTTCAGGCCATATCTAATCATCTGATGCCCAGAACTATGGAAAATGTAAGAAGCTTTCTGGGATTTGCTTAATCTTCTCGCCGTCTTACGTTTTTCTTTCAACAATTTTCAAGTCCTTTAGATTTTTTTTTCATTGATAAGACTGTCACCGACTCAACCGCTCTTCCATAACCTTGTGTAATTATTTAGATAAAATATTTACTATTTTATTGAAAGAGCCGAAAAACATACCACCTCTCAGGCCGTGTTTAATCACCTGGTGATAAATTATATCAGCCACACCTCGCGCAGACGGCGTTGCTTTATGCCATCATCCGAGTTAACCTCAGAATATTTAGTGGAATAATGAGATTGAAATGCTAGCAATCTATATATAAAGTGGTACAGATTCGTCTGGCGTCGCACCAGGCTCGAGGAGGAGGAGGAAAGAAGGAGGGAGAGTCGGAAAGAAGGAAGGAGAGAAGGAGCAGTCTATCGGTTCAGCTTCGGCACCGCCAAAGATGACAATGCTACTCATACTCGTTGCCACGAGCTCAACGACATGAAAATAAACAGAATGTTTTTATTGCTCGGAGTCGGTCGCAGCATCTCTTCCGTCCTCAACATTGTATACCCTATAGGTAGTAAGCAAGAGACACACTTCAGATGAAAAGAACAAATGCTCAGATCACACTGCCGCAAGTGTCCGAAATTATCCATCACGTCGAATATTGTTTTAGTTTTTTTTTTAATTCTAACAGAAGACGGACATCATTATCACGCAGGCAATCTAAATAAATACTTGCGAAGTCAAATTTGGGGGAGGTTTACGTGCCAAACCAACAATGGGCATCTGGCACGCCCCAGCGGAGGACTGAGGATTAATTTCGACCACCTGGGGATCTTTTGACGTGCAACCGAAAGCTCGGTTACACGGCGCCTTCTCCGCAATAAGCCTCCGTCAGATTGCGGGCACCTCGGTCGGGATTCGAACCCGCCACATGGGGATCCGTAGGCCGACGCTCTCGCCTCGGAGCCATCGAGGTGGCTGAATACTTGCGAAACACCCAAGTCCCAGGGTAAGTGCTCATTGCTGATCCGCGGCTGTGGCATATATTTATTGAAAAGTGCACCGATGATAACACCAGCAGTTTTGGCAACAATATCGAGATTACAATGCTTGTTACCCTCTTAACAAAGAAGAGTTTTCCATTATAAAATACGAAAGAAATAAAAAAATACCGGAAACAACGAAAGGTACAAATCTGCACAACAGGCTTCCGAATTCAACTGCTTCGTTGTTCTGGAGTCTGCTACAGTAATAACAGCTTTGAATGGGCTGTGAGGAAAGTATTCGCACTGAACTGGTGCCTTGGTGACTATCCCCTGTGTTGTGGAGTTGCCACTCCAGAGTTGGAAAGATTCCGCACTTCCACGACCCTGGAATCGAATGCAAATAAAATGGTGGCAGCATGAAATGGAATCGGAATGAAATTAGTAGCTACATTTTGCCCAGAATAGAGTAGGAATGGAATAGGCTTTGTTCTAATGAGAGCTGCGTCGATGCAGTCAAAGGGGCTTTTGAAACGGCATCATTGCACTTAGGTAACTGACGGCTTGGTTGTCTGACTGCTTATGTTCCTTCGAGGATGAAAGTGGCAACCGCAGTAAAGCAACCAAAACTGTTGAGTTGTAGGCGGACAAGGTGTCGTTCCCGGCGCTGTGACATGCAAAAATAAGGCTGTTGGGACCATGTGTGACTACAGCACCACTCCCACGCCACCAGGCATGAATAATGTCACACCACCCGTATTTCGTTAGTACAGGTGACTCCTCACTTACTATGCATCTCGTAAAAGTGGAGGACATGTACGGTTCTTTTGTGGAGAAGATGGGTCACTTCAAGTTTTCCTCTCTGTTAACAGGCTTTTACGCTTGGTGGTGCGATCGATATCTGCAGTGCCCCCATACCAATTGCAACTAGCGCTATGTGCGACTACCACTCAACTTCGTAAAATCAATGATTTCGGGTTGGGTTTTGCTTAATTTTGCAGTTGTCTACGCGTTTCACAACGCCAGCTTTATGCTGACGTTATTTTCTGGCAACTTAGTACTAGCTGTCAAGTGCCATTTTTCACAATTAGAAGAGATTGAGAGGAATGGAATGGAGCAGTTCAGCCATTCCAGGAGTGGGGATGGGCCCAGTTTTTCCTTTCCAGGAGTTTGAAGGAATGGAATTGGTATTAGAAAATTAAATTCTGGAGTTGGATAGAATGGGGAATCTTCCATTTGTTTGCATGCCTACAATGTTTGAGATGACTCGAGAACCTTAATATAAAAAAACAAAAAAACTCGAACACCAACCAAGCCCTTCTGTAGGGACCCAACTTTTCAAGGCCAATTCGGCCTTTTTTTTCAGAGGCGTCTACGACTATGGCCGTTGAGGAGCAGTGTCTTATTCTTTTTCTTCTTACGGCGTGTGTCTGGTCTTCTTCTTATACGGCTGTGCCTTTTTTCAATAAAGTGACGAAGTCCGTTTACATAGGCGAATGCTAAAGCCCAGAGAGATCTATTGATGTTCTGTGGCGCTGTTTGAATATGCCATGATTCCAGGAACAGACTTTTTTTCAGGATTTGTCTCAACGTCAACGATGCATGCGTTGTCAAAGTCAATGCGATGGCCCTCGACGTCGCAGTGCTCAGCGACCGCACTACGCTTGTGATCGAACTTGCGCACGTCGTTTTTATGTTGACGGATTCTCTCTGTAAAGTTCTTTATTTCGCCGATGTATGTGGCCGCGCAAACACCGCAAGGAATCTTATGTATAACGCTTTGGGCTCTTTCTTTACCAGGGCGATCTTTTGGGCGTGGCATGAGTCGTCCAAGGGTAGACACAGGTTTGTGCGCTAGTTGGATACCCTCGTTCCCATGCACACGTGCCAGTGCCTCACTTGTTCCGTTGATGTAGCGAACGCTGATGCGGGAGGTTGGGCGGGAATTCGTACTTAAATGTTGCTGCACGTGTCGTTGGTTTAGGCCTACACGGCGGGCAACGCGATGAATGAAACTGCTCGTGTAGCCGTTTCTTTTTTTTTTTTAAGGTCAGCAATGACGGTTTGTTCATCCTTTCTTTTGTCCTCTTCTGATGAGCAGATGGTCTTTGTCCTGGTTAAGAGTGTCCTGACCACCGATGCCTTATGATTGGCTGGGTGGCTGGATTCAAACTGGAGGTAGGGTCCAGTGTGCTTCAGTTTTTTGTATACAGAAATTTTTAGCTTTTCCTTTTGCCGTTTTACTAGCACGTCCAGGAAAAATAAGGTGCCGTCCTTTTCGCGCTCCACAATGAACTGGATGGCCGGCTCGATGGTGTTGAGATGCGCCAGCAATTTGTCCACTTCAGACTTTTCCAGGACGCAGATGCAGTCATCTACGTACCGCAAGAAAATCTTGAGTTGTGTTTTTAATGACTGCAGCGCCTTCTGCCTTCCATGTAGAGGTTTCTCGCGGTGACGGAGATGGAAGCACCCATCGCGGTTCCACTCGTCTGCTTGAAGAACTCCCCCCTAAAGCTGAAATATGTACTGTCGAGGCGGAGCTTAATTAGGCGGCACAGTTCATCCATGCTGAGGTTCCTTCTGTCGCTGAGGTTTTTGTCTTTTCCTAAAGTGTTCCTAGCCGTGGCGACTGCCAGAGGAACAGGAACACTTGTAAAGAGCGAGATAACGTCGAACGATACCGTGGTGTCTCCTCTCGTTCGATCAACCACGAGTTTCGTACCCTCTTGCCGTGCTCGAATCTGATGTCGTGGAGAAGGCGACGCACAGTCCAAGCCTTCACCGAGGGAAGTTCGATGCTCGCGTAGAATTTAGCCGTTATCTTCTTGACCGTCGGGACCTCGTTTCGTCGAAAGAAACGGTGGACGCACGATCTCAGCGCGCACAACGTGAAGTAGCCGTACCTGACTTTGCGCCACCTCTTGGCTTCACTTGCTGGGCGCTTCCGAGAAGGTGTCACAACTTGTCCCTCGGTTTCTTTCGCCTGCTTCCTAATCTCGATCACGGTGCGTACACCAACGCCACAGTGAGGCCGGGCTCCTCCACAGTGAGGCCGGGCTGGCCGGGCTTGGCGGGCGGTTCGTGTCGCACCTGAACGTACGCGTTTATTATCAGCTGCCGTGCAACTCGGTTGAGGATATCGCCGCTCTTATGATTCTTGTAAAGGCGCCTTGGCGAAGGCGGCGAGGCTGCACCAGACTCTCTTGACGAAGAAGAATTGGAGGAATCGTATTCCGCTGTCTCCACGTTGGGATTCATAACGGAGAAGGAAAAACGACTTCGGACTTTGTCAAAACGCGAATCGCAGAGACTTTCAAAACCCGAAACGCAGGTTTTTCTTCTTTTTTTTTAACAAACGCAGCAAATACACAGAATGTACCTAATTCGAGTAGGAAGGTTATTAAGCTAAAACCAACAACCATATATGCATTACTTATAAGAGTTACAATTTTCGTAGCACTGAAGCCTTCTTTTTACGTCAACCTTCAGGAGCGAGTAATATGCCTTGGCTAAGTGGCGCCAGCTGCCGCTTGCTACAAGGTCTGTCTGTAGTCAGCATCCATCCATTGAACCAGAAGGGACGTTTTCAGCGAACTATTTTCTTGACTGCGGAGGCGTCTGAACGGGCGCATCACGCTTATGGGGAGAAGCTTCTACTACTTTCTTAACTTGTAACCGACTATAGGCAAGGCTAGGGTGCCTTCATGTGCGCTTCGCATAGAGCGATGCCAACTGCCTGTTTCCCTTTCCACCACCGCCATTTTGTTCCTCATTCTTTCCCCGCGCGTTTCCCGTGCGCCGGAATGTGGCCTTTGTGTCCGTCGGTCCCTCCATCCGAGGGGGGAAATGCTAATCCTCCCTCCATGGGTTCCACAACGCTGCTCCGACCTTGAGAGATAAGGTGCTTGTTTCCGGGAGGGTTATAAGCCCCACGGATTATCGCTGAGACCAAAATAGCTGCTGGTTTGTCGGCGAGTGGTATTACAAAGGGTGGCACCACCCTAGCAAAGCGCACATGAAGGCTCCCTAGGCAAGGCGACAAGGTCACCGGCAGCCTTTCCTTTCATGCGCTGTTGATGCTCCTATGACATCGCCTTTTGCAAATCCTCCCCACCTGCTTTTGTGTCTTGGTGTGGCTGTCAGCAAGCGCGACTGCCGCTTGAAGCAAATCAAAAGGCTGGAGCGAAATGCGTGACTCGGCGAGACTTCTCTACGTAGGACGCGTAGGACAAAAAACGTTTGGACGAAAATTTGTCACGTGACGTTCTCTGTCACGCTGATGGGATCTCTGGGGCTGTTGTTTTCGCCGTTTGCCTAGTTATAGAAATAGGCGGGCCACGTAGGTCCGGTTTTCGAACTGCGCTCTTCAGTCTTCTGTTGCTTTCGTGCGTTGCGGACGCGGCCGTGCTTTTACGTTGTAAACGGTCGGAATACGTCCATGCCAATTTTTCGGTGCAGCCATTTTTTCACCGGAGTTTCGGGAATTCTTGTGATGTGCTTGTTGGACACGCTTCGACAAAAACTGCTCTTCGCCGACGACGAGACCTCAGTTGAATGTTCTCAACCTTCTTTTTCGAGTGTGTTTGTGGGGTGCCTGAGTTGGATTTTGCATCTATCAAGGATTACATGATATCGCTCTTTTATTAGTAAGTACACTGGAAGCATGCTTCTGATAGTAGTCTTACTTTTTTCTCAATCTCCACAGTTTTTTGTGTGATGAGTTTTGCTTGGCATGAGGACAGTGTTAATTCTATTTTATAATTTGCTTTTCGTTTTAAAGAGAAGTGTGACCTTTGTACATATGTCGCGAATACACTGTGTGTAATAATAGTAGTTTAATGAACTTCTGGGGGGGGAGCGATCGAAAAAACTTAGTTTTTCCGTATATGGGATTGGATATGCAACAAATGATATGCGACGTGCACATACTTGCACGGCGTTCGGCCAATACGGAGCAGACGCATCGTAGAGTATTCGCACAATATTGCGCGAACGCTAGGCCGGGGCAAAACAGCTGTACGGCAATACCTGCCGGATATCAAACGGTGGTGCAAAACTGGACATTTGAGTGATATTCGAACCGACTTTCGGCCGGCACTGGCATGATACTGTAAAGTATTGCCGTGCCGCTTGGGAACGGAGGTGATGACATCTTACCATCGTGTTTCCAACGCTTATTTAATATATTCTCTTCTGGGACGCGTGAAGGAGCACTTCTGTGACACACCAGAGATATTCGAAACTTGGTCAGGCCTCTCGGTTTTCTTTGCCACTCTTGGCACTTCTTTGGCACTTCAGTGGGTACACACTTAACTTTTTTACACCCTTTAAGGGTGCTACAGCACCCTTTAGGGGTGCTGCCGGGGGTTTGCACCCTTCACTTAGCCGTCTAGCACCCTATTTCTTGCAGGGTTAGCACCCCTCACGACGAGCGCGAGGGTGCTTTTGCGCGAGCACCCTTCCGATTCATTGTGAGGGGTGCTGAGAGCTGGAAGGGTGTTGGAACGGTGCTCAGTTATTGGGTCAAGGGTGTTCTTTATTTTTAACAGCATAATTTAGAAAAAAAAAGGAAGCGATAGATATCTGTATGTCGTCTTCAGTTTATATAACTAGGCTCAGCGTACATTAAATGAATTGATGAACCACAGTATATTTTTTTATTCATTTTATTTTTATTTATGACTAATCAACCAAAATCTGTATACTCCGAAAATCCGATCGGCATCTATTTCAAATTACGACCAGCAAAAATAAAGCTCAATCAATCAATCAATCAACTAGTATTTACTGCAGAGTTAAGGAAGAATCACTGGATTTCACGCTGGCATAGTTCAATAATAACAATAAAAATAAAATCATTTATTGTTTTTTGCAGTGCCCAGGGACATTCAATAGACCGATCCCACAGCTAGTTTGAGTACGCCACCGCTGCCGACATGCATCGTGGGAGCTGTAGTCTTTCTGCACACGCGACAACCCTGCTAGAGGTCTGCGCGAGCAGAGCACGAGGCGGCATGAGCTATCTCGTGAATTGGCGTCTGCCTCCTACAAACTACAGCTATGGCGGCGTCACGCATGCGTGGAACGCTTGGTGAGATCGGTCTATTGGCCTTCTTGCTAGCGTAGTTCAATAGAATGCATAAACAGATATGCTTGCGCGCGCGCACACACACATACACGCGCGCACGCGCGTACGCAAGCATGTACACGCGCAAACGCACGCAGACGCAGACGCACGCACAAACAACCACGCGGACGTATCCACACGCGCACACGAGCACGGGAGCATGCACGCACACACGCACGCACGCACGGAAATGAATACGACGAACGAAACGTGCTTGAGCTATAGTTTCGGTTTCGTGTATAAAAAGAAAACCTAAAACTTAGATAAAACCTAAGATAGGCTAAATTTTTGTTAACTTTCTCCAACATTATAGTGACACTATTAATAGTAATATAATACTTATTTGCTTAGTTTTGTTTTCAAAAAAAAAAAAAAAAGAAGAGCCTTTTGAAGACTGCGCAAGGCCCATCGCTATTGCACTCAGCTACCGTTGGCAGCCGTTGGAAGTTAGGCAGGCTTCGAGGATCGCTTCCTTATTACGTTTTAGCCGATATTTTAGATATCTTCCTTACGAATAACGTGTTCAAGCGTAGCAAGGGATGACTGAGAGCTGGGAGACGCTGCGTCTTACCAACGCAAGTTGCGGACAGTCCATCAACACTGCTGCAAACGCCGGTGAGCACTTCTGTTTTTGCGAACTGCGTCGCTGTTTTGAAACTTTGTCGTGTACCATGTGCTTGCTAAGCTATGCTTGATTCTAACGATGCTTCTGGCCGGTGTTATTTCGTTAATTAAAAAGAGCGTACGTTGTTCAAAACCTATGGCTTGCTCCGCAGGGTGAGAAAGATTCGTGTGCGACGGAGCCGAGAGGCTGTTCTGGGCGCCGTTCTACGACGTTAGTCCGATGACGCATTTTGCGGAGCGTTCAAGTGCAGTCTGACGGCAGTTCAAGCAATCACAGGTCATGCTAGTTCTGCCGTGTGGTCTCAACAGCCGCTCGCCACCGATTCGTTTCGTAAAGCGGGAGCGAGAAAAAACGTTACAAGAGCGAGCAGCATGATTTCTTGCCTATGCCTGTGCCGCAGAGACGCGCTGTCTCTTCGCGTATGCCGAAGCGGCACGCTTTCGAAGTTTACGATTGTGCGATGTAAATAAAGTAAGTTTGGACGTCGCGTTTTTACGGGGCAGCGAAAGCCGCTACAAAAAGCAAAAGTATGAAAAAATGCGAAAAGGTCCTGAATATTCGATGGTGTTGAAAGACTACCAACGTACCGACTCGCCCAGTTATTCTTTCTGTAAAAAAATGATAGCCAATAGTAATAAATGAAATAAATACCAACTTCTAATTGGTTATAAATCATGTGTAATTCATGCAGTACAGTCTTCCCTGCTCTGTTGCTTTCATGATATCAGGTAATGTGTAAATGTATAGGATAGTTCACAGGAACAATTTATGTCCGACCCATTATATTGTATGTTTTCTCTAAATGCTTGAAGTTATATAAAAAATGCTCATCGTAAATTAAGCCGCACCACTGAATGTACAATAGCTTGTGACTTTTATGTATGTTCCGAGCGAAAGAAAAAGATGCATTCAAAAAGGGCTAATTATTTTGTTTCCTCTCTATTAAAGCTTTTTTTCAGGTACACTCAAAACGTGGGCGTCTACGTCTAAAAGAGTGGAATTGACATTTCCCGCAGGCCTGACTCAGTTTGGCTGGCAGCTTGCAACCTATGGGAACCTGGAGAACTGCACCACAAGGGTGAGAGTGACGCCCACCCTGCACTTCCTCTACGATGGCACCATAAGGAAGAGGGAGCAGCCCCCAAAGTGAATGCAATGGCAGGTGGGTCGTTACAGTGAACCCCCATACAGATGATACCAAACAGAAAATCATTAAAAATGAATTATTATTAGAAACAAAGAATGGGAGTCGCACAGACAAGGAGGAGGAGATGAACACAGTGCTGTGCCATGTCCGTATGCTCTGTTCCCATATTCTTCACAATTTATTTTTAATAATTGTCTACCAACTGGCCCAATCATCAGCACTAGCCAACAAGAGTATGCTGCTATTTTTTACTCTGCATTAACACTGTGCTTACAGTTAAATCCTACAGTAATGAACAAACAAAAAAATGGGAGCAAGCCAGGCACGTAACCAAAATCTTGATTCGGCGGCACCCATGACAAAATGCTGTATGAGGGGGATGGGGGAGAAGAGGCCCCAGCAAAATGGAAGACTTTGGGGAGGGGGAGGGGGGGAAGCGGAGAGGGGATGGGCTTTCGTTATCTTTTGAGTAGGACAGGCGCTGGCAATGCCTCTGTGCCACTGGGAAAGCTGGAGTTCATATCCTTCAAATTAATTGGATCCAAAAATCTATAATATGTATTAGTGGCCGAGAAATTGCCCTGGAGGAATGCAGGCAGAGGATAACAAAATTGAATGCACACACGACAGAACAATAATACAGAAAAACAAGACGGAAAGAATAATCCACTACCGATGGAGTTGGCATGCAGTTACTTTCATTTTGTGCGTTGTGACGTCGTTGGGCTCCCTGAAGCAATTAGCTAGACATGTCAGTTTGTACTGGGCAAAAGACGATGAAGGAGCATTTTTTTTTTGTCGCTATTTATGACCTTCCATTTCAGCTTCTTCAGATAAAAAGAATCCTTAGAATCCCTGTATTGGTGGTTTGGGTAACCTAGGCAATAAGGAGAGAATTATGTTACTAGTGCATTATGTTTTAATTGAACAAGGCAGAACCAGCTTGTGCTGCAGTGGCGTCACATAATGCCAAATGCACGTGACTTGCGACGCATTGGCGATGCCTCATGAAGCAACTACGATGGGTCAGACCCGCTATGTCTTTTTTAAAGCAAAATGAATATTATAATCAGGGAGCTGCTCCAGTTATTTATTAAGGTACTTTTTATTTAATATTGCAGATAAACAAGGAACATCTGAAAGCAACGAAAACATCAAATCATCAACACACCCGCCATGAAGCGGTGGAACAGGGGGTGCACCACAGTAGCTCTCAGCAGTAAAGGTGCACTTGAGCAGTTGTCACAGCTGTGCAGTGGCTGCGATTACACCTGTGTGATCGCAGGAAACTTTGCTTAGAACCAAGCTCCTTAATTTTGTGCAACAGGTGGTTATGGGACTAATGCAACAAATGCTCGCCAATCTGTGCCTTTGACTCGCCGGGCGCTGTAAGTAGGCATGCTCGGAACATTAGCATGGTCTTGGTCGTCTTCTGCTGCCCCTGATATCGGCTAGAGCCAAGAGTCTTCGCTAATGCGCTTTAGACGCTTACAAGAAGTATGCTTGTACAGCACTGCATCCAGCTCCACACTCCTTTTAGTGCCCGAAGCTCCAACTTCGATGGACCTTGCAAATCATGTAGGCAAGCGCATTGGAAGGCGAGCCCTCCACGGCGCCAAGGGCATAGAAACTGTAGAGAATTTCTACTAACCTTATACTGGAACGGTGCTACTATTTTTCAGACATCTTGGCAGTAGCGGCTACGATGATCGTGGTTTACAATGTCAAGGAAACCATGGCACTGTCACATCTGTTTGTTGGAGAGGAGGTAAGCTCTCAACTATCCTTTCTAGCATAGGTTGCAAAATGTAACCTAGCGCTTTTATGAACTCCCTTGCGCACAATCTTTCTAAGCAAATGTTTAGGCAACATTGGGGCACATATGGGTGATTCCACGTCAGTTCATGCAATGATGGTCCGGGTCATAATTTTGATATTTTTGTTAAATATATATATGAAAGCCATGTTCTTGGGAGGAACATTAAGCTATATATGAATGCCGTAACAAATGTTTTCGCTGAGATATAAAATAGAGAAGCTCGTGGTGTGGAAATCGAGAAGATTTCACTATGCTACTTTGCGCAGTCGTCATTTTCTCATCAAAGCTTTCACGTCACCATAACTTTTTTAATGCATTTTACAAAAGATATACAACACATACACAAAAAAGTAAAAATATCGATAAATTATTTCTATGCAAACAAAACTATCAAACATGGCATAAAAACGCGTTTCAGAGACATATTCACAATTTTCTTTGCAAATAAACCATTTGTCATAATACTTCACAAAACATATCAAAATGCGCGTCTATAAATAGTCTTTACGAATGTATAGAGATAATATGTCTACCCTTAATTGTCTTCTTGTTATTAATGCGGAAATGCAGCTGATTTCTCGAAATGTGGCAAGATTGGGCGTCAATATTTCAAAAACTCCATCTTTTATTTTTTTTAAACTTTCCTTGGCACTTTGCAGTGACTTGAACTAACTTGTGATGGCAAAACATTGAGTAACATATGACCTCCAAACGGGAAAAGCTACGACACAGCTTCACTCGGAGCGAGCCGACGTCTTCGTCATAGCGGCTTTGCCGCACAGCGCCAAATATTTTCAGCGTTAGTTATGGCATGCATTTTATATTTTTCAAATTCTTTTTTTCAGAAGGGGTTAGTATAACTGACACGCAAATGTACTTTAGGGTGGAATAGCATTACTTAGTTTACAATTCACAAAAACAAAATGGCCCCACTCTGCAAATTCGCTAACTATGCATACCTAAGCTTAAAACTCTCAGTTGCGCAAGTGGCCATGTATACATCCGGCCTCTCGGCATATGATGACTTCCACAGATGAGATGCCTGGATTCCTCTCACAGGTTTTACGGTGGCCCACTCTACTTGCTTCACCACACGAAACTCTCGAACCCGTTCCGCAGACAGGTGGAACATTCAGACATTTGTTACTTTTTCACGCAGCACTTCCACAAAGTCTTTAGCGGTGACAATCGTTGAGTTGAGCGAAGATCTCAAGGTGGTGAGCGTTGCGTGGTGTTTAAGAACACCACCTACTCCATCACAAGCGCTTTTTCGATGTCCAGTGGCTGAAAGGATCCATCTTGCCAAAGAGTACGGCTTCCGAGATAATTCGTGCAATTGGAAGCGATTCTTGAAATGCGCCGCCGCTCCGTCTGATACAAAAATTATTTCAGAAAAGAGCGGGTAATGTTCATCAACATACTCTTCTATGGCTTTTGTGGCTAGAAGAGCGTGAGCTGTGTCATGTATCGTGTCATCGCTGACAACGGCAAAGCTTTCCGTGCCTTGCGTGGACGTAACCACACATGTGAGGAGAGACACTTGAGTTTTTTTCCAATGAAAACTCTGCACTTCGGTTGGGAAGATGACTGTCCAATTTTCCGCAAAATCGAAGTAGAACATCACTGCCTTGGGTGGTAAGGCGGTTCTTGTGTCACGTATCAGGCTTCGTTGAAGGTCACGGATGTAAGAATGCCTCATATACTTTTCGCTCCATGACTCCAGTTCCTTTAGGAAAGCAGAAGTGTCCATAACCTTTTTGACGAGTTCGCCGGCGTCCCATAACGCGTAACAGATCTCTTAGTCTTCATCGAGATGGAGCGACTGCAGCGAGATGCTCTGCATTTTTGGGCACTTTTCGCAACGGCGCAGGAAGCAATCGTTTTGTGGAGGGCTGCAAAGGAGATGCGCTTTAAGTCGTCTTCAGTAAATGTCTCCTGTGAGGCATTTGTTATTGCCGTTAAAAGCAACTGAAAATTGACGCAACATATGCAAGCGCACACCTCATGCTCGGGACTCTTTTTTACCCATTTTGGTCGTAGGGAATAGAACTTAGAGATGCCTAGTTCTCGATGGGGATGGTCCTTCCCAAACAGCTGGTAAGTTTCCTTAACAGAGCGGGTCATAAACCTTTTTACGACTTTGGTCTTGTTGTCGTTGATCATGGCTTTGACGACGTCCTTTTTGTTGGGGCTTTGAATAGAGCATGCGAGGTCGTCGCGTGTGTAGTACTCAAGTGCAACTCTCACGTCTTCGGCATTCGCCTTTTTCCCCATGTAGGGATCAGGCGTTGCCCATACACCACCTTTACGCTTCAGTTTTTACGTTTGATCAATCATGTAGGCAGTCGCTTCTGGCACCAGACGCAATATTTCTTTTTTCGAGATGCTTGGTGGCAGAAGCGTGTACAATAGCTTGCGTTCCTGGTGGGAACTGCATGCCTTCAGCGCTTCGCGGAATGCGTCAAACCACTCCGCGCAGTGCTCACAACTGTCTTCGCCGGTTTTCATGCCATAAACGCCTGACACCTTTCTTCTAATGGAAGAACTCACTTGAGCTTGTTTTTTCTTCAAATACGCTTCGCGCGTTTTTTTTTTAATGGTTTTACGTGGTTTCAATGGAGTTACCGACGGACTAGCAGCACACAATTCTTGACTCACTTCAGCCAGAACTTCATCAGAGTCCCGGAAAGAAGAGTCTGATGTACTCACGTTGTGAGGAGAAGCAATCTCATTCTGGAGGTATTTGTAGCAATGTTGGCATAAAAGGTCAGATTCGTTCACTGTCCGTGGAGCCAGTAGCTTTTCCAACCGCACTTTGTTGAGTCTCCCTATTGATACGAGGTGCTTATCGCTATACACTTTCTTCTTGTGTCTACGTAGATAGTCCACACAGAACAATCGCACGGTGCTGAATCGTTAGGCCATGGCTGTTCGATTTGACACTAGACTCTTACTCGCTTCGTAAATGACAGAACTTCAAACCTCCTCGCAAACGCCTATTTGAGGGGTTCTGAATTCCTCTCTACCGGCTCCCAATATCCGGTCAGAGTTCGGAAAGAAAATGTCCTTGTGGTTATCAACTTCTGTCTTCCATTGTAGATATAATCGGTGCGTCGCGCATGGTTAAGCTGGTGTTGTTTGTTTGTAGTACCACTTATTGAGCACCAAAGACACCGAGTCTCCTGTAAGCATAGCGATAGTCAGCCGTCTTTTTTTCTTTTTTTTTCTTTTCTAAAAGTTTTTTATATTGTAATGTTTTTGGGGTTTTCGGTGTTGGAGTGTAGTGTAGTGTAGTGTAGTGTGTGTGTGTGTGTGTGTGTGTGTGTGTGTGTGTGTGTGTGTGTGCGTGCGTGCGTGTGTGTGTGCCTGTGTGTGTGTGTGTGTTTGTGTGTGTGTGTGTGTGTTGGGGAAGGGAGTTGCTGTCCTTAACCTTGGAGTGATTTAGTTTGTCTGGTTAGGTTCGGTCAAGTCTTTGCGGTCGCATGTCTTGATCTTCCCTATTTTATTTTTTTCCGCGTGGACATGCATTTATTGTCGTTCTTGTTGTGAATAAGTTCAGCTGCGTTTGAGAGTTCGTTTCGCACTGTCCGTTATTTTTGTTTTTCCTCGTCTCTGGGTTTAGATTGAAATGTTTCCTGACCAACTGACATGCATATTTTTCCTTACAACTACTCTCGCCTTATTTTGCCGTAACTGACTCTTCACAGCTTTGGGTTTCAAGGCAATGTGATGTGCTTACGATTACTAACTACCGCAAGCAGTGACGTTCGCAGGCGTTTCTTGCTCATGTTAAGGGGCGGGAAGAAGAGGGCAGGGCGGGGGAAGGGGGGGGGGGGGTGGTATAGTCACACAACGATAAAGCAATGCTCGGAACAGCACGACTTTCCGCTCTCTACGACAGAGTCCCGCTTTCCAGCTTTTGACGCTTCCATCAAGGGGACGTTATGCGGCAAAGCCGCTATAACGAGACGTCGGCTCGTTCCGAGTGAAGGTTTGTCGCAGCTTTTCCCGTTCGGAGGTCATATGTTACTCAATGTTTTGCCATCACAGGTTAGTTCATGTCACTGCAAACTGCCAAGGGGAGTTTTAAAAAAATAAAAGATGGAGTTTTTTTAAATATCGACGCCCAATCTTGACACATTTTGTGAAATCAGCCGCATTTCCGCGTTAATAACAAGAAGACAATTAAGGATGGGCCCATATTATCTTTATACATTCGTAAGGATAATTCAAAGGCGCGCATTTTGATATGTTTCGTGAAGTATTATAGAGGATAGTTTATTTGCAAAAAAAATTGTGAATATGTCTCTAAAACGTGTTTTTATGCCATGTTTGACTTTTTTGTTTGCATAGAAATATGTTATTGATATTTTTACTTTTTTGGGTATGTGTTGTATATATCTCGTGAAATTTATTAATAAAGTTATGGTAACGTGAAAGCTTCGATGAGAAAATGACGACTGTGCAAAGTAGCATAGTGAAATATTCTCAATTTCCACGCCTCGAGCTTCTCTATTTTATATCTCAGCGGAAAAAAACGTTACGGCGTTCATATATAGCGGAATGTTCCTCCCAAGAACATGGCTTTCATATATATTTTTAACAAAAATATCAAAATTATGACCCGGACCACCATTGCATGAACTGACGTGGAATCACCCATATGCACTTGTGAATGTATCCATCTTATTAAAGTTTTCCATTTTCTTTTTTTTTTAATGGCAGCCAAGCATGCAGTACATTACAAACTAGCACCTTTCTTGCACAACAGATAGAGCCATGTTCCATGCTTGTACCTAGTTTAGCCTTCATCTAGATCAGAGTTTAGCAAAGTTATGCAGTTGGAGGTGATGTTTAGAAGTCGCATGGTCTCAGGGGAGCCAATATGATGCTGATGGCACTGCTTCACATGTTTGACTACAACTTCGACAAACAAGCTTTCTAATCACTGCACGGCACACTCTTCTAGAAAGGTACAAAAGATCCAGTGGCTGTGTTTCCTGACACACTGATGGTTGGAAATATCATGGCCAAAAGTAGTTTCCACAAGATTTCTAACCATCTAAAGCAAAATATTTTGGCCAAAATGTACATGGGAGGTGAAGTAATTGCAGATCAGGAGATCATACAAGGAGAATGTGAACTCCTGTTGACTGATTCTGGCTTTTTTGCAATGAGCAAGCCAAAGCAACGTTTACGTCTCTATGTGGAACCAGACTTCTGGCTAGCATTGCCGAAATTTTACTAATCGCAGAGATAATGCAGGTGTCCCTGTTGCACTGACGATCTTGCATATTTTTCAGTGCTGGGAAAGCATGATTTACTGCCACTTGTCTAAGTTGCGTTCTGCACAAGTGTAATCAGGCCTGCAGGGGGTGGGGGTATTACATATTTAACATAGATCAAGTGACTATAGCAAATAACAGTGGACTAGCTCGCTGGTAGATAGTAATATATTAACTGTGATGATTTAGAGAAGACTATCACGCATGGTGCCTGCCTTACATTGCATTGATTTTGTTTGCTAACACAGGAGCAAGACATCCCGGCAATGCCGTGCGTCGTGTACTCTGGCAATGACGCCGAGGGGGCTGACTTTTTGTACCTCGCTGTCGATAAGCAGCGGTTTTTGTCCGTGAAGAATGCAGAGGACGACATCACTGCCATCATGGTGGCTTACTGGCTTTTTAATATAAGTACTTGAAAAAGGCAGGAAACACAGTTGCTCTTCTAGAACGGTTGTTTGTCGGGCTCAGTAGCACTACTCCGAGGCCAGTTGTGATGAAATTCCTGAACAAGGTTGCAAGAGCGTAAAATCAATGAGGCCGACAAACAACCGTTCTAATACCAAAGGGATGCTGAACCGAGATTTGGATGGCACGAAACCAGGCAGGAGCACTAGGTGGGATGCTGCAAACCTTAGAACATAACTCATATGACGGTATCTCTAATGGATGGCAGTACTTTTTGGAAAATATGAGCATGATTGAACAAAGCTTGCGACATCTGTATTCTCCTCTTCTCTTTTTCGAAAATATGCCCATCCAGTTGAGATATTGCTGCATGAGTGGTGTTTTGGGGTCTGTAGCATCCCACTGTGTGCTTCTGGTGCCTTGTTTTGTGAAGTCAAATTTCAGTACCAGCACCCATTTAACTTTTAACTTTCTAACTCTAAACTAAAATAAATGTACCATACTTTCCAGACTATAGTGCACAAACTATGCATGTCTAAAAGTTGATATTTTACATCGTACAGTCTATCTACAGGTGTGGACTCTACAATTTTTGTTTCAAGATTGTTCATTATTACAAAACTGGTTAGGCCAGATTGCCGTGTTTTAGATATTTTACGCTGGGATAAAGTAATCAAGACAACCTCCTACTGTCAGTCTGTTTCCCAGGCTTTCGATACCTCGCATCTGACATGTTTGCTTGGGAGCCTGCAAGCAACCAACTCAGGTCAAGCTTAATCTTGAGGAGCTCTGCGATTGGCTGACGAGCGGATCACAGAAAGCCCCCTGACATTCATCCGCAGATATCCCTTTTGTGGAGTTCTCCAGCCTGAAGTTTTCCCCGAGGATTATACACCGAGTGCAGACTATCTAAGAAAATACTTTTTCTTTTTAGCCGAAATTTACCCTTGCGCATTGTACAATGGATTGTGTACCATGTCTGGAAAATATGGTAGCTTGTTTTAATGTTTTAAGTCCTAAACTAAAAGAAGTGTAGCTTGATTTTTATGCAACTTTAGGGTCCTGAATGAAAGTCGCATGTGCAATGGAACAAAAAGTATACACTCGAAACGGAAGGCATCTAGATTGTTCTTCTGTTATAGTCATTTTTATCAAGAACCATTGTGATGTACTGAGGTAATCTGTATTGATTTTTGTTTTTTTTTCTTATTTTTACTAGCATCTTAAGCCTATGCTGTGATATTTAAAGAAAATATATTTGCTTATTTGTATGGAGGACATAGCTGGTTATTTTGTTGTGCTCACATAATAGTTCAATAAATGAGTATTCATTTAATTTGGCTTTTATTGACTCAAACCCCCCAATTGTTTCTCGATTTTTACTAGCATCTAGGCCTATATATGCTGTGATATTTGACGGAATGCCTCAAGTATTGTATTTTCATATGTGTGTGGAGGACATACCTCATTATTTTTTTGTGGTCGCATAATAGCTCAATAAATAGTTATTAATATAGTTTTCCTTTCAGTTTTTTTGTTTCTCATTTTATAACAACTTTTATTTACTTGCAGCTTAATCACATGCTGTTTGTATGCAGCTGATGCCACTCGCGATGCCTTGGGCGAATGTGTAAAGGTACTACGGCATACCAAGTATGACAACTCGTAACCACCTCGTATGCAAGGCAAATGACCGACGAGCCAGAGCGGGATGCAAGGACCAAGTATCGGGATTGAACAAGCTAAGCTCCTTGTTGTTTATGTTTGTACCATACACTTTCTCACCTTGCATAGTTTGCATGAGCAAGTGCTGATCATGCATGTGATGCATATCACACTTCTGTGTTGGCAGTTTGACAATTGGACACTTTTAATGACACATTGAGATTGGTGGCAGACTCCCTCTTTAATATGATGTTTGAGAATATCTCCCACTGATCTTTTCTAGTATACGAGTATTAAGACCATCGAGCAATTAATAAATTCAGAAGCTTTAGCCATGGAACAAATTCTGGGATATTTTTTTTATTTTCCTTCCAAATTTTGTGGGAACTAAAACTTAAATCACGCAAGATTTTCCTGTAACTTCCGTTTGCACATAAGTTAAGCTTCACATTGAAATATTACCTTTTCTGCCATGCACATCTTGCCTTCATTATCGGACAGTGCATCTAGGCACAGCTGCTTCAAGTAGCATGTGTGCCGATGCATTGCACACACATCAAATAATGAATCCAGTTTCTGTAACGAGGTCCTATGCTGGCACTGTACTTTTGCATCTCCTTATTTCATCACTTATCTGGTCTGCATACTTCGTGGTTTTCTGGTTGCCATACCTGGTATACTGAACCCAGTTTGACAGGTGCTGAGATACAGGGTGATTCATTCTCATTGGAACAGATTCTTGTAAAATAAAACTTCAGTTTTATGCAAATTATCTTTTTACAGTTGAGTTATAGTGGTCCTGGCAGACACTTTATAGAGGCAAGATGACAGCTAAAAGTGGACTTATTGCATAAAATCCATGGATTAGCTTTTTAGTGACTGGTTTGATGACATCAGCACATATTGTGAAAATGGGGCAGTCACCTTAGACCAGCTTATTTTTCGTGAGATGAGCACTAACCTTAGAAAAACGATTGAGAAAGATTCTTGCACACAAAACGGGTTGTGAGATACAGTACTTTCTGGACCGCTACATTACCGCTGCCTTTGGTGAAATTATATTTTCTCTTTTTTTTTTGGCCTGTGTGCTCATTTCAGGATTTATAAAAAATTGACTGGTTTAAGGAGGTGATTGTCTTCAAGTTCGAAACAGCTGTCGAACCAGTAATTGAAAAAGTTAATCAACTAATTTTAGATAATAGTCCACTTTTAGTGCCAGCCTGCCTGTACAAAGTGTCGGCTTGGCTAAGTGCTCATCTGTAACAAGATCATCTGTGTAAATAAGATAAGTTTTGTTTTACAAAAGTCTATTTCGATTAGAATGAATCATCCTCGAGGACCCATTAAAATCAGCATCAGCACCCTTGGATTGGGGTGCATTGCACCTAGCACCCTATACACTTCACACCCCTATAGGGTGCTTTGGTACAGGGGTGCTCGTTTGCACCCTCAAAGGGTGCTCGTCCTGGGACAAGTGCTTTACACCCCTAAGGGGTGTAAAAAAGTTTAGTGTGTAGGCAGAGAAGAGCCAAACTTCGGCATGCCCCGAATCGCCAAATTAAGATTTACTGCGGCAGTTATGGCTCAAGTCTGGCACTTACTTTGGCAGAACTGTGGCGCACCGGAGAAAAGCCAAACTTGGCATGTCCGAAATACCCAAATTAGGCGTTGCATTGGCAGTTATGGCTCAAGTCTGGCACTTACTTTGGCACAACTGTGGCGGACCAGAGAAAAGCCAAACCCGGCACGGCCGAAATTAGGCGTTGCTTTGGTAGTTATGGGTCAAGTATGGCACTACTTCGACACTCCTGTGGTGTACCAGAGAAACGCCAAACTTTGGCGTGTGCGAAATACTCAAATTAGGAGTTGCTCTGGCAGTTATGGCTGAATTATGGCACCAACTTTGGCGCTCCTCTGGCGGACTTGAGAAACGCCAAACCTTGGCATGCCCCGAATTCCCAGATTAGGATTTACTATAACAGTTATGGCTCAAGTATGGTACGAACTTTGGCGCTCCTCAGGCGGATCAGAGCAACGCCAAAGTTTGGCATGCCCGAAATACCCAAATTGGGCGTTGCTCTGGCAGTTACGGCGCAAGTATGGCACTACTTTGGCACTCCTGTGGTGGATTGGAGACAGGCCAAACTTTGGCATGTCCAAAATACCCGAATTAGGCGTTGCCCTGGCAGTTATGGCTCTATGACGTACTTGCTCAGCGGCGGTGGCGGCAGTGACAGCACCAGTATTAACTACTATCTTCGAAATTCACAGATTCCGCTGGAGCCGTCGCTCGCTATCAACGTTCCGAGGACATCAACCAAGACCGCACAATTGATTGGACCAAGTCTGCGCCTGGAATACGTCATCCAGCGCCCTTAAAAAACAAGCGCAGCTAGCTTCAAGCCACTTACTTGCTCAGCGGCGATGGCGGCAGTGACAGCAGCCAGTATTAACTACTATCTTCGAAATTCACAGGTTGGTAAAATTACGCTCTAATTGTGTTCCATAATTACTGTGCATTCGCCACCGCCGCTGTTGCTTCTGTTGCTACTTTTGCTATCTAAGTGCTGTGCTACTGTTTTTTGCCCTCAAATGCCTGAATCCGAATTGTGCATGGTATGTAGCAAGTCACTCCCTGATAATGGAGCGTTCCTAACATGCTCGGAATGCGGTTAGAGTTATCATCTGGGTGCATGTTCTAACATATCTAAAGCAGCCTACAAGGTCAAAGATCATGTTTAAAGAAGTAAATGGAAATGCCAAACTTGCGAAACTTCGAAATCTCGAGGGGCTGAGGGAGCCGTAAGGCAGAAACCTGAGTAAGAAGCTGGTTTGGAGAAAGTACTTGCAGACATCAATAAGAAACTGGCAGAGCTACCTGTAATAAGGTACAAAGTAGATAAACTAATGTGTGTCAAAGAAACTGTCAACAAGCTGGAAGCATCCATTCAGCATATGTCTGAACAATATGACGACGTACTTAAAGAGATGACGCGCCAATCCGCTGAGATTGTAACGCTAAAGAAAAAAGTGGAAAAAATCGAGGCTGACAACGCCAACCAGGTGGTGCAAAAATTAAAACAACAGGTGAGCAGCCTGGAGCAATATAGTAGGCGACAAAACTTAGAAATACACGGGCTGCCACAAAGCGGTCATGAGAACCTACTTAGGAAAATAAACGAGCTAGCAATTGAACTACAGCTACCGGAACTGTCCCAAAACGAAGTTGAAAGTCTTCATAGGCTGTTTCCTAACCGAGTTAAAACTCCGGCTGTGCTTATTCGCTTCGTGTCCCGCATTACACGTGACCAATAGATGACAAAAAAGGGATTATTGAAGAACATAGATTTCATATCTGCTTGTCAATCTGACACCGCAAAACAAGAAGTTACTTTGGATGATGAGGGTTAAAGACGAACAAAACACTACCAGTTTGCCTGGCAAAAGAATGGTCAGATGTGTGTGCGTAAAGCACCGGGAGAGCGCGCAATCGGTATCCAGTGTGAAGCTGATCTAGATAAGATCTGCTGAATCAGAGCACGGTAAATTCTTTGTATATATATGGGTGGTTTCATTTCAAATCGTGCAGGCAAAAAGGGTCGAATTTTTAATTTCGATGAAAAAAATATATTTTATGGTGCCGTTTATAAAAACACAGTCGCCACAAACCGCAAGTTCGTCGGATTTTTTGTTCTGGACTTATGAATTTTTAAATAGGCCGCGGCGAAAAGCAGTGTTTTTCACACACGTCGTGGGTCGGGTGTTTCGCTTGATCTCCCGCCGTGGATTTTCAGTCCACATTATATTATCTTTTTTCAAGCACTCTGTGGACACATTTAAAAAGCTCCAATACCATAAAATAATTTTAGGGGTTTTGCTTTTTTTCTGTAAAAATGTTAAAAACGCCCCCTCGGTCAATTGTTGACGAACTTTGACAATTAATTACGGGCGATCTACTCAGGTTACATCAATATTTTTTATATCCACGGTGAGCCCGGAACACGCTCTTTATACGTATAATAAAATGACTCGGCTGTATAAAATATCCTTTGCGGTACGTTTACGTTAATGTTATGTGAAAACCAAAAACTACCATTTTTGAAATTGATTTTCTAAAAAAAAACAGTTTTTTTTATTTTTTGCTAAAATGTAGATGTGATAGTTGTCTACTCGAAAAGCAAGTCTAGAAAGTGTATATTTTGTTTGTATTTTTATATTTAGGCCTCAATATCGAAAAAAGACGTCTTTGTTTTGCAAGACCTAAGTCAGGCATAGCGACCCCTTGCGTCTCTATGAATTGTGAAAAAGATTTCTTGAATTTTCTTCTACATCTTGTAATCAATTATAAACAGATTTTGTGGCATTGAATATTTACTTATGTTTTGATAAGAGCGGGAACCACGAGATACATATCTAACCAAATCAGCAGGCCTAGTAGACTTTCAATATCAAAAGGCACAGACGTTGTATTGTTTCGATTTATAAACCTTTCACAGTAAACTAGCACGACTAGCTATTAGCTGTCATATTACTAAGACAAAGAAAGTCACCAAATCGTCCATATATTATATACAATTCTTTCCGAAAGCAAACACTGCGGTTTGTTCACCGCACATCGCACAGGTCACCAGGGAATGTACTTTCACTTCCGTAATACAGAAAAGTGATGACACAGAAACGGTCCGAAACACACAGAGAGTGTGTCACGGAGAGGGGTAGGAAATAAAAATAAACAAATAGGAATTAAATTGCCCAACTCCGATTTTAACGAGAATTGCGTTAAAAAAAAAAAAATAAAGTATTTAGGTTCGAGCGGTGGCAAGGCGATAGGTCCACGCCTGGTGGAGAGTCAGACAAAGAAGTCGAAGACACGTAAAGGTAAAACAAAAAAAAAAATTAATAAAGACGGGAAAACTCAGCCGCACATGGCTAGAACAAAAACCAACTCCTCCGGGCATTCCCTAAACGGGACGCAACAAAATGCGTGCAAACACGCTCTCTACATCACCGCCAGGCCGCTACGCCATGACGAAATAAACCCAACAGCTGAACAATGCTAACAAACAGTTAGTAAGAAAACATTGGAAAAAAAAACGTTAAGAAAAAACCGCACCCAAGAAACAAATTTCAGCGGGGCGAAGAAACACACACGAGTCGGTCCCACGACACTGAAGTCTGGCAGGATGACCGCGTCCAGATGATGCTCGAATCTGTTCCTCCCTCTATTACGCACATCCACGACGGCTGTGCGGAACAGTGGCTGTGCGAAGCAAAGTGAAGAATAGATTCAAGCAGCGATGCGCGAGAAGGTAACCGAGACTATGCCTCAAGCTTCATATCGGGAGAGGAGCTTTCGAGCAGTCTTGTACACGTTACTAAAAAAAAGTAATCGATTACAATTGCTATTACTCTTGGCTAAAAAGTATTCGATTAGATTACTTGATTACTCGACAGCAAAAGTAATTGGACATTACTTAAAGAAGTAATCGTTACTTTTCCGATTACTTGATTGTGTGAAGACACATCTTTAGCGCTCATAACAATGAACTACTTCCAACCTATATTTCACATTTGCACAAGTATTGAAGAAGAAAAACTGGCTCCCTCTTCGTGGTCGCTGCACCTTCACAATGCGGACGGACACAAGCATAGAATTCGTTCGAAGACGTTTAATGATTTGGGCGTTCGCCAGTGTGTGTGTGTAGGAGGGGGGGGGGTTGCGCAGGGGGTTCTAGATCTTGTTAAGCTTGAGCAAGGGTTGTCGCTCAAAGTTTGCGTCGCTCATTTTATAATTCACATCTGGATGAGCTCGCATGTTATACAAAAGAGCAGCAGCTCCAGGATTTGAAACGGATCATGTGTAGTATTCATTAGCGGAAGAGATCACCCCGACCTCTTCTCGACTCGAAACATTGCTTGTCACAAAAACCACGTAGGGGAAATGGAGAAATATTTCCACTGCCTTTGTTATATTTTGCATCCGCTTTAGGCTCTCTTCGGTTCTGGTTCTCCTACGGGCTGTGAGTAGGTACCGTAAGCAGGATTTTTTTATTATTTTTATTTCTGTGAGTGTGTGCGTGAGGGGGCTAGTTTGAACGAAGGACTCACAAAGCTACATTCTGCTTCCTCAAACTTCGACTTGAATGGCCTTCGTCACGCACTGGGCTCCCCTGGGGCTTCCCACTCCCAATCCCAGCTTGAAAAAAAAAAAAAAAAAAAAACAAGAAAACAACGGACATTCCACAGAGATTGTACATAGAAAGATATTGACCTCGTTTCCTACAGCTGCGAAAAAATCTTTCTTTTTTCCGTTCGGAAAAAAAAAAGCAAATTTTAATTTTGTCATTTCATAAAAAAAGGCGTGTGCCGGGGGGGGGGGGGGGGGGTGTCCCGTGGACAAATTGTAACGGTTACAAATAATTTTATTACTTGAAAGAGTAATCAAATTACTCTTGTGATTACTGCCTAATAAAAGTAATCAACTGATTACAAAATTACTTCAAAAAGTAATCGATTACAAGTAATATGATTACTTGCAATGCGTACGGTACAAGTCTGCTTTCGAGGTAGTTTCTGCAGTTACTCTAACTTTCTCTTTCACCTTCCCTTTTTCAAAAGAAGACGTCAGCCGGCGCTAACTTTTCATCTCAGGAGAAGCCCACTCTACACAAACGGTTATAGTTGACAAGGAGGCTGACTTCGACCCAACTAGTCTCTGGGCACAATACAAACACAAGTATATTTACCAACACGCTCGTTTTAATGTCAGTCTCCGGGCTTTGCTGTTTCCAAAAGAGATAACCCTTTATAAGGACAGAACGAGCGGGTTGGTGGGGATAATTAAACTTGAACAGTCCCTTCTCGTTTTCTTCCTCAAGTTTAATAGATAACCCTTCGGTGCTATCGGATCTCCCCGGAGAGAGATAGCAAGGCCGTTTGAAGGTAAGGACAGGGCGCTCGAAGCTAGGGCAACCAGGCGGTATCTTTCGCGCATGCACGGATGGCTGGTTTCAAATTTCCCCACATCCCTAACGAAACCGACCCATCTTCGTGTGCGCGTCTGCGGGATTTGTGTCCCGCGCCGCCGGTTTTAGCGCGCAGGCGGCGTTGTTTTGGCTGGCAGAACAGTTGTTGACCGTCGATATTGTAACGCCGTGGTGTCCTCATTCTTTCAGGCAACGATTCCTTTGCTTTCGCTTGTGAAATACTCTGACTGATTCCTCCTGGGTGGCCGTCACTGTTCGCCGCGTCAACGACACATTCGTACCATTTCATTCCGCGTGACACCAGGGTGCGCTGCTCGCTTTACTGTCTCGGGCCGTCCTATCTAGCACAACGAGCGCGAAAGGTCGTGGTCATCTGCTGGCTCCGAAAGGGCGGGACGTTCATGCAGGCCAATGAAAGCCCCGAATCAATACGACGTTTGCCGACTCCTACACGTTTAAAATTTACGACACCTGCTGGTCTGTTAAGAAGTGTTGCTTTCTCTTTTGAACTCCTCCGATGTAGCTTGCCGCCTATAATACAATTTACATAATCAATAAATATAACAGGGTGGAACTACTATATTTGATTGTTATGTGGGTAGTTTGGAAAAGGCAAACATATTTCCAAGTTTGTGAAGACGCGCAATTCGCAAGTCCATTTCGAGCCGTAAAAACACATTTTTGTACGATATCGATGCTTAAATATAGAACTTACAAACAAAATATACACTTTCTAGACTTGCTTTTCGAGTAGAGAACTATCACATCTACAGTTTAACAAAAAATAAAAAAAATAAAAAATGGGTTTTTTGAGAAAATCAATTTCAAAAATGGTACTTTTTGGTTTTCACATAACATTAACGTAAACGTACTGCAAAGGACATTTTATACAGCCGAGTCATTTTATAATACATATAAAGAGCGTGTTCTGGGCTCACCGTGGACAAAAAAAATATCGATGTGACCTAAGTAGATCGCCAGTAATTAATTGTCAAAGTTCGTGAACAATTGACCGAGGGGGCGTTTTTAACATTTTTACAGAAAAAAAGTAAAACGCCTAAAATTGTTTTATGGTATTGGAGCCTTTTAAATGTGTCCCCAGGGTGCTTGAAACAAGATAATATAATTTGGACTGAAAATCCACGGCGGGAGATCAAGCGAAACATCCGACCCACGACGGGTGTGAAAAACACTGCTTTTCGCCGCGGCCTCTTTAAAAATTCATAAGTCGAGAGCAAAAAATCCGACGAACTTGCGGTTTGTGGCGACTGTGGTTTTAGAAATGGCGCCATAACATATATTTTTTTCATCGAAATTAAAAATTCGACCTTTTTTGCCTGCACGATTTGAGATGAAACCACCCATATACATACATTTGTCTTCTTTTGCGAAGGCAGAACCGAATGTAACTGATTATTATGACAACACATCTTTTAAACTTTTTGTGCAGCATCCTCTTTTGCGTGAATGTGATAGGATGTCAATTTTTCATGTAAATATAAGAAGCTTGCAAAATAAATGGCTTGACGTAGAAACAGCCTTTGGTTCGTTAAATCACAGATTTGATCTACTGGCCTTCACTGAAACGTGGTTTTCAAATGACGATGATGTCGTTAATTTTTCAGAGTATAAGTATGAAGGTGTTCACAGAAAAGACCATAGAGGAGGGGGTACTTCAATTTATTTTAAAGATTACCTTGACTATTTAGTCCTATCGGAGTTAGCACATGTTACTGATCATTATGAGTCCATTCTTGTAAAATGCCTTGGGTCACTGATTGCTTCAGTGTATCGCCCCCCGCCGGGTGATATCGATGAATTTCCTAAATACGTAAATGAAATCCTAGAATACATGTCATGTCTCAATTTACCATTTGTTTTAATTGGTGACTTCGATATCGGTTTGCTAATATCAAGTCGTTCCTGTCGGCGTTTCCTTGACGTTATTGAATCGTTTGGTTGCTCAAACGTTATTCATTCACCCACGCGAGTAACGTCGGAAAGTGAAACCCTGTTCGATCTGTGTGTTACTAGCCATGATCCAAATGATGTTATTGCGGGTATTCTTACTTTTGATTTAAGTGATCATTTGCCAATATACTGTTTTTTAGCACTAATTAAGAAGCGAAACTGTCGTTATCGTGATCCTCCTGTATTACGACGAACTTTTTGGCATAAATGCCGTCGCTGCTTTCCGTGACATGATAGAAGATACGAGTTGGGATGACGTCTATAATGAAAACGACCCAAATTTGAGTTATAAAATTTCTTGCAGAAGATAAAGCAAATTTATAATAAAGCATTTCCTCTACGACCGATGATAAAATACAAAAAATCTAGGAAACCGTGGGCTACAGGAGAATTGTATAAAAGAATTAACGAACGTAACAAACTATACGACAAGTTTATCCGTCTAAGGAACCAGGCATTATAACTGGAATATAAACAAAAAAGAAACAAATTAAGTAAGGACCTTAAGAAAGCAAGAGAATAGTACCATGAAAACAAGTTCGCAGCTGTATCGAATGAACCTAGGAAACTTTGGAGTACAGTCAGAAGCCTATTTGGAAATTCAAAAAGTAAGATACCTTATAAACTAACGTTTGATGGTATTCAGTACAGTGATGCCTTTTTGTCGGACAAATTTAATTCATATTTTATAAGTGCGGGTTCGTCACTGCAACCACGTGGGTCAAAAGATAGCCAAGATCTGCAGTCAAAGACTATTTTTTTACCACAACTGATGAACAAGAAATATACCTAATTCTTAAATCTTTAAATATAAATACAACAGCCGGAGCAGATTATATTAAGGCCATACCAATCATAGCTGTCGCTCATCTTTTGTGTTCTCCTCTGCAGCATATATGTAATATTGCATTAGCAACTGGTACTTTTCCGAATGGCATGAAAATTTCAAGAATGGCTGTTTTGCACAAAGTAGGTTCTTTTGACAACATTAATAACTATAGGCCCATATCCGTACTTCCTTTGTTTTCAAAAGTATTAGAACATCTGATAAAAAAACGCTTAAGCAAGTTTTTGAATGATAGAGATGTTTTTGTTGTGCAGCAATACGGTTTTCAAGAAAAAAAATCAATAGAAATTGCGCTACTCAATATCAAAGAAAAATTAATCAGTAATTTTTGTAAATAAACTATTTACCACTGGAATATTTCTAGACTTTAGAAAAGCGTTCGATTCCATTAAACATGATATATTGTTTCATAAACTACCCTGTTATGGAATTCGAGGTGTCGCTTTAGATTTGGTACTTAGCTACTTATTTTGTCGGTCACAATATACGCGTTTTAATAGATACCGGTACAAGTCAGAACAAATTTCGCATGGGGTTCCACAGGGGTCTATTTCAGGTTCTCTGTTTTTTTATTTTTTTGTAATAATGATATTTCGCATATACCAAACACTCCTGAAATAGTTTTGTATGCCGACGATACAAGCTTTTTTTTCTGGTTCATTTTTACGTGATCTAGAAGTTAGTGCTAACACGTGGCTCAACGAGGTATCGGATTGGCTTGACTCTAATCATCTTCAGCTATACGTTACGAAAACGAAATTTGTAATTTTTAAGCCACGAAGTAAACCTGACGATTGTGAAATTCTTTTGAAATTTCAAGACTCTGTCATCGAGGGTGTCAAAGTTTATAAACTTTTGGGAGTTGTTTTTGAAGAAAATCTAAGCTAGACACCTCATATCAATAAAATGCATGCAAGCATCTCAAGATTTATTGGTATTTTATACAAAGTTGGATCGCTGGTTTCATGCTGGTTAAAACGTCATTTGTACTATACTTTAGTGTACTCTCATCTCCATTACTGTTTATTAGTTTGGGGTTCAACAACTAAAGCAAATATTGATAGGTAGCTTCTTTTGCAAAAAAAAAAAAGCGATACGTTGTATAGAAAATCTTCAGCGTACTGAACACACAGCACAAATATTTTTTTTTTTAAATACGGTTTTCTTACCATTAGTCAGCTATTCCATCTTAAACTTTTAATGTATATCTATTAAGAAATAATCAGTGACCCCACCCGCTTTTTTAGCGGACTTCTTCCTAGTAACACACGATACAATCTTCGTCATGGCTCCTATAGAATACCTTGGTCTAGGACAAATTATGGACATCACCAATTAGCATACTTAATACCTGATTTCTTCAATAAACATCCGGCTGTTAGGGAAATAATTTCAAATTGTGTTTCAAAGCACAGCTTTAAAATTAGTATAAAGCGGTACCTTCTGTCTTGTCACGTTGCGTAAATACTTTTAGATGGTATTTTCATTGCGTATGTGTTTTATTATCTGTTTCATTTATTTCCAAAGTGTTAAGTGCACTAACGATTGTATGGATTCTGTACAAAATCTGCTGTGTTGATTGATTTTGGTGTGCTAGTGTAGCTTCTTGTACTTCTTTTATGTTTATTATTATTCTTTTCGCCTCCTGAGCATTCTAAACGAATGATAGGACCACGTCAGGCAGAGATAATCTGCCTTTTGTCCTGTTACCCTTGACCTAGTGTTTAAATAAAACCAATTCAATTCAAATAGTATGGCACTACTTCGGCACTACTGTGGCGGACCAGAGAAAAGCCAAACTTTGGCACGTCCCAAATAAGCTGTCTGACTAGTGCCGAGGAGAAGCATTTGGAGGACTCTTTTGACACCATCAAATCCTTAAAGCATAGAAGCTTGTGTCATTTCACTAACAATGAACAACAAATTTGCCAATTGAAGTCACATGAAAGAAACCTATATGCTTTTTGCGATAAGTGGGCAAACGCTCTCCGGAAACAATCTCGCCAGCTTTTTCACAGACCCGGTCAGAAGCTCACCAGGCAAAACACTCTAGCAGAGCAACATAGGATCGTTCAACTCAAGCACAGTCTTAGATCAATTAATATGTTGATTGTGTATTGAGCTAAGGTAAATGCAGTGTTGTGCAGCAAATTAAGCTGAACGAAAGGGCACAGGTGCAAGCTAAGGTAGGGACTTCAGTGCGGGCGTGTTGTCACACTGTTCAAAATATTCTAATTTATGCCAGCGGCAATCGCTACTCAGGTTATCAATTCGAGTTGCAAATGCAAGTAGAATAAATTATCTATTCACGTAGCCACGCACTTGTGATCGTTGTTGCTTAGAAAAGTGCTCTTCTTTGAAGATGGCCCTACTTCAATTCGCTTCTTAATTGTTCTTAAACACAATAAAATGATAGTGAATTGTAAAAAAATTCTGGTCATACTTTGGGACGCCTAGAAACATAAAATTGGTCCTCAGATAAGGATTATAGGCAAAAATTGTATCCCTTATAAAGCATTTGTTCAGGCACAATCCTAAAAGGTGAGCACTTGTCAGAGTTCGCGGTAAAAGTGGTAAGCTCTTTTCCGGTAAACTTTTGTCTGGGATTCACAAAAGGCGAGCATTTCAAAAACATTCCCCTACTGAAAAACATCATATGAACTTATTTCTGATATGTTTATTGGACAACTTTCTGATATTAGAACTTATTATTTTATATCCGTTTCAGCTAGGCTAGGTGGCGCTAGGTACCGCCCTATTCATGTGGCACAAAAATATTTTTATTTGCTCGCGCCACCATGCCGATACATTATGCACACCACTAGCATGAGGTGAACGTATACATTGAGCAATCTACATACACGGCACAACAAACATGAATACAACAGCACACCCGATAACTACGTCTTAGATCTGCGTTTCCGCCTTTTATACAGGTTGTTTCGAAGGGCCGGATTTTCTCGGTGACAACCTAAGCAATAAATATTATTCCCAACATCTTGATTTGTTTTCAGCAATGTCATGTCACTGCGAGTATTTTGAACGATTCAGGATATGAACCTCTTAGTTAAACGTAAACGCTCATGCCGTAGTTGTTTGACGGCCAATAAATCAAGCCTATTGAAAATTCCATCAAGATACGTAATTTGGGACACTGACTGCCAGTCAGCAGCCTTGGTGGAACGTGCCCTGATGGTCCATCAGATGACGCCTGACTGCCACTGCCAATGGAATTTTATCAACAAGGGCAGCATTTATATAAGAGTAAAGCTATACGCACCCATAAATATCGCCAAATGCCTCGGCAAAACAAAATGTTCGAGAAAAAAAAAGAAAAAAAAAACAACAGGTCCACAGCGGATCAAACCCACGTCCACTTGCGTAGAAATCGGACACCTTAACCCTCTATGCTATGCCATCGCTTAGGAAGCTCGATTTGACCATTTGTTTTATACGAGTTTAGCGGAGTGCGTATAGCGATTTCAGTCCGAAGTGCACTCCGGAGTGCGTATAGCTTTACTCTTTATATCAAGCTCAAATTCCGAGGTGACAATCTTGGCTGGCTATGAAACGGTTCACAAGCCGAGGTGGTCATCTTGCATGGCTGTGAAACGGTTTACAAATCCTTAAAATGAATGTATTTCATGACATCAAAAATCAAGAAAAGTGTGTACTTGTCCTTTGTTTTTTCCCCTTTTGAAATTTCCGTTTTTGGGGCAAAAGGGACATTCGTTTACAAACTGGACCACAAGCAACGTAAGCATGTTTCAAAGAAACGCCCTTGATGTCTGAACCTTTAGGGACGACCGTATGCACTTTATTTCACAAAACCTATGCGACTCCGTTGAAGCTAGGGAGCAAGCATGCATGCTACGACAGACAGCCCTGGCTTCCACGGACGAACGCGAGCAGCAGAGATATCTGAACAACGCTCGCGAATGTTTTTTGTGTGCACTCTTCTTGAAACAATAATAATGAGGTGCGACACAGCGGTAAGGCCAATAGCCCATGCCAGAAAGAAAAGTATAAACTTCCTAGCCCAAACCTCTCGGACCGAGTCAGGAGCATTTTAGTATTACAGCGCAAGCTTCCGACAGTGAACGCATCGCTCTAAAGAATGCTGCGGCTGCAATTGCAGTTAAGCCTTCAGCATGTTATGCAAAGCACTCGTACATCACTCGCCGTACTTCAGTTCTACTCACCTGCCGTGCAGAGTACTTTCGCGTCGTAGAATGATCATTTTGTTCCCGCGTCTCCGGCCCAGTAGACCTGGTACACCTTTCCGTCTTCAACTACACCGCTAAAGTCCCTTACATCGTCGGAACTCACAACAGGCTGGGTCTTGTCGAGTAGAAATTCTACTAAAACATAAGACATTGTAGAGCCCGGGCAGGATCGACAGGTTGGAGCAAGCGGGCAAAGAAAACGAGTCGAGAGCGACCGTTCATGGATGTTCGGCGAAGCGAAAGTGGCTTATTCGGCGTTTCGGCGGGCTTCTGATCAAGGTTGTCGGTCGGTTGCGCGTCATATCTCTAACATCAGCGGTTCTATGGGCTCACGTCCCGAAATCGTTTTCTCAAGCATAGATTATTTTTCGTATTCATAGATTTGACGAAATTGTGGCATCGGAACGAATTTTACGTCAATTGACCGTACGTCTGTCTGCACGTCAATGCTTTTTGACGTACAGTCAGAGACAATTGATGTACAATCAGAATTGCCACCAAGATATCTTGATGGCATTTCGCGGCGGCCGACTGCCACCAGGAAACCATCAGAAAGCCGACAAGCGGAGTCTGACTGGAGTTTGACTGTCGGTCAGAGTAACTTGTTGGCCAATCAGACATGCTTGACGTACAGTCAGGCACAGTCAGCGGCCCACTAGAAAACATTGACTGCCAAACAGGGTTACATTGATGGATTTTTCATTCGGGAAGCCGCTCCACAGTGGTTTGAAGCCGCGTGTTTTGCTTGCCCGCGCGGCACGTCGTGTAATAAAAGAAATTATATGAATTTATTTGTGATATGGTTATTTGACACATGCCAAATTTTGATATGAAAGTCATATAAGTTATCATATAAATCATATATTAACTTATATTCTGCATATCAGTGTGCATATGCTGCATATCAGTTTTGGGTATTTCGTATCTGTTGGCATATGTCACATAACGATTTTCGGATAATTCATATAGTTTAATATGTCCATATCAGTTTTTAGATATTTCATATCAGTTCCCTATTGAATATTCCATCAAGATACGTAATTAAGGAACTGACTGCCAGTCAGCAGCCTTGGTGGAACGTGCCCTGATGGTCCATCAGATGACGCCTGACGGCCACTGCCAAGGGAATTTCATAAAAAAATGCTGCATTTGTATAACAGTAAAGCTATACGCCCTCATAAATATTGCCAAATGCCTCGACAGAACAAAATGTTCGAGAAAAAAACAAAAAAGAAAAAAAAAAAAAAACAGGTCCACCGCGGGTCGATTTCACGTCCACTTGGGTACAAAGCGGACACATTAACCCCTATGCTATGCCATCCCTTAGGAAACTCGATTTGACCATTCGTTTTATACGAGTTCAGCGGAGTGCGTATAGCCCTTTCCGTCCGAAGTGCACTCCGGAGTGCGTATAGCTTTACTCTTTATATAAAGCACAAATTTCCAGGTGGCAATCTTGCACGGCTGTGAACGGTTCAGAAATTCTAAAAATGATTGTAATTCATTACATCAAAAATCAGGAAAAGTGTGTACCCGTCCTTTGTTGTTTTTTTTTGTTTTTTTTTTGTCCCTTTTGAAATTTGCGTTTTTCAGTCAAAATGGACATTCGCTTCCAAACGGGACACATCAGCGTAAGCATGTCTTAAAGAAACACCCTCGACGTCTGAACCTTTCGGGACGACCGTATACATTTTAATTCACAAAACCTATGTGACTCTGTTGAAGCTAGAGAGCAGGCATGCATGCTACGAGACACAGCGCTGGCTTCCACGGACGAACGCGAGCAGCATACATATGTGAACTACGCTTGCGAATGCTTTTTGTCTGCACTCTTCATGGAACAATAATAATGAGGTGCGACACAGCGGTAAGGCCAATAGCCCATGCCAGATAGAAAGGTATATACTTTGTAGCCTAAACCTCTCGGACCGAGTCAGGACCATTTTAGTATTGCAGCGCGAGATTCCGACAATGAGCGCATCGCTCTAAAGAATGCTTCGGCTGCATATGCAGTTCAGCCTTCAGCATGTTATGCAAAGCACTCGTACATCAATCGCTGTACTACAGTTCTACTCACCTGCCATGTAGAGTACTTTCGCGTCGTAGAACGATCCTTTTCTTCGCGCGTCTCCGGCCCAGTAGACCTGGTACACCTTGTCGTCTTCAACTACACAGCTAATGTCCCTTACACACTAAAAATTTCAACACCCATGTTCGTGTTAAAAGGGTGTTTTTCCGAGCTCACACCCTTCCTACACCATTTTTACATGATTTTTGGATATTCAAGGGTGTACGGAAAGGCCTACACCCTTCGGACATCCTTTTTACGCCCTGCGGCTACCGAAACCGTGTTAAGAGGGTGTTGCGGTGGTACACCCATGATTTCCGAGTCGTCGAACTCGGAAACCACCAAATTGCAGACATACGCGCCGACAGCAGAAGTCAACAAGCAGTCCGCTCAATTAAGCGGATTTTGTGAAGTTCAAGTAAGCACAATGGCCCGCTGACATCCAAGCCAAGCCAACGCTCAAGTTGTTTTCAAGCCAGATTAATGGCGGCGTTGTGTACAAGCTCCTTGGTTGGTTACGTGCAAGCGACCACGAAAATAGCATCGGTTACTCACGCACTTCTGCTCAAAATGGTGAGACCACATAGCATCTATTATGATACATTCCGTCTCATCTTGAGATGTACCAAAGCGAAGGCTATAGACGTGCGAGACGGTTCGGGCTCACAGCTTTAGTGTGAGCCTGTACCGTAAAGGTCGGTTCAGACACTTGCGTTTGAGTGCGTTTGTCTGCGTTGCGTTTAGAACCGAAAGCGAGTCACCGGCACATCTGTGCTTCGTATGAAGCGTGGATTCCAACTCAAGGAATCATCTTGGCACGCGATATAAGCAGCAGGGATGTCCTGGTTTCTCGCAGCCGCAACGCGGTCAAACGTAGTCAAACGCAACTCTTTGAACCAGGCTTTACGTGGTTGTCCTGTGTTTGTCCTTCGCGTTTTATTTTTTCGATTTTAAGTATTCATTTTCAACTCGCTCGTTTTTACCAGTACTAGTAGGTACTCAAGCTGCACGAGGGTTCGTGCAATGCGACCATCTAGCGATGCTATGAGCTCGTGCTCGAGCCTTAGCTTTAATGCATCTTAGTGGGGAAGGCAATCATCGGGGATATATGACACACAACGATGCCAACTCTGTTGACGGCGGGCTCTCGTGCTGTTTTGATTGGAGGAGAAGGGGCGTGTGAAAAATTGGCAAGTGGAACATGGTTAGTGACAGCGGAAATATATGTTGGAAAAAGTTCAGAACGTTGAAGTGCAGCAGCCCGAAACTTTGGAGTTGAGCAATTAGAGAATCATTTGAAGACATCTTTAGAGGTTCAGCCTTCTCTTCCCCCACACCAGTATCGAAGGCTGCTAGGATATTGGTTCAGGCTAAGCCCTCTGTCTTTCAGACAGCGAACTCGGGCCGTTCCACCTGACCTTGTTATTTCATAACTGATGTGTTAGAAAATGGAATGCAGATTTTTTTTTTTACACGGCCAAAACATAAAGTGTTATCAAATAATACCTGCCATATTCATATTCTACGTTTACAGACCGGGGTTGCCCCGCCTGTGGAGGATGAAGATGCGAGCAGCCTCGAAGCCCACCAACAGTGGCTGTGTGCTGAGAGCAAAAGCTGGTGCCTGACGAAGGCCAGATTGATCTTCGAATGGATGTGACTGCCTGCAAATGGCTACATGCGTTGACATTGATGGGCATATAAACTGCAGAGAATGCTTATCCCTACCTGCTTATCCCTTCCCCGCTCCGTGATTGCGGCTACCGGACGGCCATCTTGGGACACGGAAAATTAACCTTTTGGAGCGTTGCAGAGGCTGGCCGGCAGCGTGCTGAAGACATGTTTTCTGCTCGTTTGTCGTCATTGGGCGCGTTAAAGGTGCCCTGCAATAAGTTTTTGACTGGTTTTTAATTTGGACCGAACCTGAGCGCACTGAACGCAGTAATTTAAAGAAACTTTTCTTTCCTCAAATTTTGCTTTATTTTAAAAGTTATAGGCAAATTAGACTTACAAAAACAAGCAAAAACTAACCTCCTTCATGATGTCGTAGGACCTGGCTTGAGTAACCGTGAAGTAGTGAGCTGATCGAGCGCTCACGGCTGCCGCACTCAGTGCCAACGGCTCGAGAGGGCGCCACTAAAGCACGTGTTGACTAGGCTGTATGAAGCGGGCGGCCAGGGCGGCTCGCATTGCGTTTGCCGCGCGATTAAAGACTAATTCTGCATAACACTTCATTGGCCACAAACGACAGCAAACACGGCGTAAAGATCAGTTCAGAACGGGAGCCACTTCGCGCTGCCATACCGCCAAAGGGCCAAATCGCCAGCCAAGCCCGCGCCGAAAGCCTTGGGAACGCTCGGAACTGGTCGGATCCTCGAGCCGGTATACGACCGCAGCGCCACCGCGTACATCCGGGATCTTTCTACGCCCGCCGTTCGTCGGAGCCTCATCCCACTAGGCCTTTCCAGTATGCGCCGTTTTTTTTGCCGCTTGGTGGCGGGTTTGTCGACGGGTCTTTTCTTGTTTCCGTACTTTATAAACTGCATTTGTTTCTTTTCTGATCTAAAATACTGAGCAAAAACTACTTTCATACATAACTGAAACGGTTCGCGACACTTATATTTAGTATCGACTAAAAAAAAGCTTATAGCGGCTCTGACCAGTAGTAAGCCCAGGACCAAAGACGTCACATATTGCGCGCATTTGGCAACGCGGGTCACCCTCGTAGGTAGAGGAGGTTTCCGCGTTGTCCGGTTAAAATATGACTCGCTGATATTTAGTTATTTTCTCCGTGCCCGGTGGCTTGCCCGAACCCCTAGAGACGTGGAAACCGCAAAAGAGGTAGACGCTTAAATATGATTGAAGGGCCCCTTTAAGTCTTCGTTTCTTTACTCCTACTCTGACAGTCCGAGTTTCATACTCCAGGCACAGCAACTAAACGGCGCATTGCGTACAGGAGCGCGACACACCGAATCGATCGACGAGCCGCACAAGCTCCTTCCGACCGCACGATTATGACAAACCTGGCATCCCGTGGATACGGGTGGGAGAAGCCAAAATTATTTCGGTGCTAAATTAATTAAAGCCAGTGTAGAGCAGCAGGGTACAAAGTAAAAGAGACAGCGACGTTATGAAGTTTCTACGAATGTTTAAATATTTCTGAGAGGTTTGGAGACTCGCTTCCAGCACATACGGGGAAAGGTACCTTGGCCGATCTATTTATTGACCATGCAAGCCGTTTATATTTAAATTAAAGACAACATTCTTGAACCCGTTTGTCGACGCACGAAACCCTCACACTTGCCAGATATTTCGCGGTTCCGTTTTGCAGCGAGACGGAATTGGACGGAAGCTGTTGATGTGCTATGCTGATACCGGAACACTGTCGTTCAATAGATAGCACGTCAATTCGTTTCAGGCGAGGCATGAACATGATGTTTCAGCTTTCCATTCGAAGTACCTTGATTCTCTGGGCAAAGCATCCTAGAAAAAGCAGCGGTCCGACTGTCTTCTCATCTCAACAACGTTTCTGTCGCTGTGCTGTCGGTAACCTACCGTTCAATTGAGGAATTCATTTCCAGGCGAGATGCATGAACAAACCTTTCCCGCAATGCTAAGTGATGCTTCGGCTTTCCAATCTAAGTATCTTTATTCGCTGCAGCTGGACTGAGCATTTTAAAAAGGGCAGCCGTCCCACTGTCTTCTTGGCAACTTTTCTGTCGCCGAGCTATCAGCACGCTCGTTCGATAGATCACTTTGTTTTCAGGCAAGACGCATGAACAAACCTTTTCCGGAATGCTAATTGCTGTCTTGGCTTTCAAATCAAATTGTTTTCACCTGCTGAATTAAGCACTAATGGACTGAGAAGGAGCAGCTGTCCGGCTACGCCTTTCGTTTCAACAATCTCAACAATAGCACAGCCATCTTGTTTGTGGACGTGACATCACGGAGCGCGAAGAAGTCACTTGGTGCTCCAAGAAATGCTCGGAGCATGAAGAGCGCGCTCGAGTGTCAGTCTCCGGCGGCGCCCCCCTCTGTTTAGTGAAAGGAGTGCCAAATGCGCGCAATGTGTAAACAATAAGATTTTCCTTTGAAAACACACAAAATTTTTTGCAAAAGCGCGGCACCGCAGGAAATGGCACAACTTGTCGAACGCGAGTCTCGCCGGTCTTGCGGCGTGATCGAAGCTTCCTTGGCCTGCCAAACTGCTTCGTCTCTGTGCCTTTACATGCTTGGATACTTATCAAGATTCGATGCCATGGCAGAGCTTTGAAGGTATGTCGCACATAGACGTCTTCTCTATCACCCAGCTGTTCCAGCGAGTTGCTATCAATAGGAAACGAAATCGGTGGTTGCTCTTATGTATTAACCATGGCTATGTTCCAAATCTACTCAAATGGATCACATGACAGCACAGATAGAGCAATGCTGTGGAGGAAGGTAGGTTTTCGAAGGCAAAAGTATGAAGCGCCGAGATCGAAAGTGTTTCAGTTGTGGCCCATCCATATGGTTGTGTGACCCATCCATATGCTGCTTCAGAGGCACAAGCATCTTCATGCATGTTGCACTCACGAAACAAATCCACACGGCGTTAATTCTTGATCGGTATTCAAGCGTGCGAAGACAAAGATGCAGCACTTTGGCATGCCAAGGAAGCTTTGATCATGCCGCCAGAACGGCGAAACTTGCGTTATACGAGTTGCCCCTTTTTCTTGCGGTGCTGAGCTTTCGTCAAAATTTCCACGTGTTCTCAAACGCAATTCTCACCGTTCGGGGTTTTAACAAACTTCTTGGGTAAATGACAACGAACGAGCAGAAAACATGTCTTCGGCTCACTGCCGCCCAGCCTCCGCAACGCTCCAAAAGTTTGACTGATTATCTTTGTCCCGAGGTGGCCATCCGGTGGCCGCACCTGAGCTGCAACGACCAAGCAGAGACGCGCGATCCAGCAAATTGTCGTGGAGATCAATGGTATTGCTTGCACGGCGTACTATTAGTCTTCAGAGCAAACACAAGTGTCGCTGCGGTCGCCACGTCTTGATTGGGTGAGGTGAACCGCGACGTCTGGTGACGGACTCCGCTTCGCGTTCTGGCATCTGGCTGGCTTCCCTGCGCCCGTTTCCTCACGATCGGAGGTTTGTGATCATGCTGACCTACTATTCAGCGCTGCAATGCAATTTCCAAAAAGAAGCCGGTATCATATTCTACCACCCGAAAACTTCGAGATTAAAGAGAGCATGGATAGTCAGACTAAGGATGGGAAAGGCACCGTCAACATCGGTCGTTGTGAGCTGTTAGCACGTTGAGAAGCGGGGCTTCGTTTACCCAGTGTACAAGGCGCTGGGTGAGACTTATGCCGACAGAAGTTTCATAGCTTTTCCAACCGTGTTTGTCACGTTTACCTTTATAATTGGGTTATAAGTATGGAAAGCTATCGGTGGAGGCAATTCTGTCGATGAACCCCCCGCACCCTCCACACGATATAAGGCGGTTGTGCAAGGGGTTGTAGAAGCGGCGGTGTATGTGTTTCAGACACTAAATTCTGTTATTTGCAGGTTCATGAGTTAAGCGCGAGACACATGCGCGAAAAATCCATCCGATCCGACGTCCGATCCGGCAGTGCGACTGCCTGATCCGAAAAATCTGGTCGCTTCAGGCGTCGGATCGGCGATCCGACATGCGTCCAACGCGCGGGAAGCCGGACGCGTGGATCCCTCTGATCCATTCGAGAAAGATGGCCCCGGCAAAGAATGCACGCGCTAACGAGAACGAGCTCCTAGCTTCGCTCGTGCGAGCTAAACCATCAATCTGGGACCAGAGATCTATGAACGCGGACCTGCGCTGGAGTGCTTGGAAGTTGGATCTCCTGGGCGGAGCCGAACGGATCGTCGTGTCGCTTGCAAGGTCGGAAGCGTGTGTCTCAATTCGGAGCGGCGTTCGGACTGTCGGATCGGACGTCGGATCGGACGATTCTGCCGTCCATGTGTCTCGCGCTTTAGGAGAACATCAGACGCCGCTTTGTGGGCATACAAATGAGATTTAAGTCAAAGGCCTTTGGGCGGTCTCACTTGTAATTTTCTCTCCATGGCCCAGAATATATTTAACATGTTTTTGTGCAGAGTGCAGCTTTTTCGCTGAGACGTTTTTGTTTAGAAACAAAGTTGAAAAAACCTCTTAATTTATTCAAATCATCAACAGCGTTGATTGTGCGAGATGTAAATATATTGCAATGCTCCTGCAAGTGTGGTGGCATTTCTTCCTTTTTATATACCAGCTGTGATTCATGCGCTGTCTGCCCTGGAAACCATGCTCGGAATGTTGGTTGAAGTTTCGCCTGCAGCTACAGACCATACCTCAATAAGGCCGCATATAATAATTCACATTTCCTACGTAAAATGCGCACAAAAAAAAAGAAAACAGAAACTTGTATGCCGACAGCTAACGCCGTCTCGGCCTTTGCAGGGCGAGTGAGGGGATAAATTTTGTCCTCAGCATGACGTCACCCCGGCTCGCCGTAAGGGGTCGCCACCCAAAGTTCTCGGTGCTAATACTCTCACCATACAATGCACCTGGTATTTGTTTGGCCCCTGGTCATGAAATCATTCTCAGTTTGCCATTCCATCTCACCGGGAGCCCGATTTTGGTCATCAAGGTCTCAACCGGCTTGCACTGAGGAAGTATTAGCGAGTTCGTTTCACGGCACTCGTGCCCACTCGTGCCCACGCGTGTCCACTCGCAGCGTGGAGCGGGTTCGTTTCAGCCGGCACCCCACGCGTGCATGCACTCGCTGCACCGAGAAAATTGAGAGTGCGCCAAAATGCAATCCCGTCATGCCTCGCTCCGGCGAGGCCGGCGAGGAGCGGGAGCAGACGACGAAAGTTCGTCTGCTACGATGTGTCGCAGAACTGAAAGGAAAAAAAAGTAGATTTTCTGATAGAAATTGCGTCCCGCGGGCAACGGAATCAAACGCGAGCTTGAACTGTGAGCGTCTCCTATTTCACGAAGGAAGCAGTTGACAAACTGTGCTTTCTTTGGAGGTTTTAAGTCGCTCTGCTGCCGTAAAAACGCTGAAATATACCAGTGTGTAAAGAAATGCTCAGAACAAACGCATCAGCGGCCCCCGAGATGTTTATCACCAACGTGTGCGGGTGAAAAATTGAACATTTGTCGACAAAACTCCCCCAGCAGAAACATTTGGCTGCCCAATAAGCATCAGAGAAAGCTAAACAGCGATTTTACCCGAGGCTTGGGCAACATCATCATGTTACACATTTACCTACGTCAGCTAACTTGCCCCGTCTTATTTTGTTCATGAAAGCTCTCGTTCTCGACGCCCTAACCAAAACTAATATCTAATCCACCTGTAATGACGATCGAAATCGAAAGTCGCACGAAAAATTTTGCTGGATACTCTAGTTTCAAGCCGTACCCTTTCAGTGGCCCACACATAATGCCACGCTCAAACGGATCAAGCTTCTGCTCGGACAGCATCATCCGTTTTCTTCAGTGTACGCGGTTATGAGAATGGAAAGATCCCAACCAGCTGCTTTGTAGACAGCTGGTTGCGGAAATTTACGCCGTGTGTAACTATCTCTATGACAGCCGAGTTGCTTGAAGTCATCGCAACTATAAACTACAGGCTGCAGTGACCAACGTTTGTAGATAAACGTTGGTAGCGACTGTACTCTCACATTCCCACCCATCACTCCGAACAGCAAGGCGCCAGTTTCGGTTTGAGGTTGGTATTCTTTCTACAACATAGATGGCGGCAGCATCAGTCTTCCGCACTTGGTGCATTTGGCGAATTCGTTTGAGTCCAGTTCTCCGTGCAACACTCTGCGAGTGCGATGCATTCTGCGAGAGAACTCGAACGATGCCAGTGCGTGTGAAACAAACTCGCTATAAAATACCGCTACCAGACGCATCGTCTGCTAACATGAGGGAATAATAATGAGTTTGTTTGCTACTAGGTATCATTCTCTGACAGAAACAAAACGACGAGCAGACTCGCAAGTTATCTGCGAACAGAGCCAAAAAGGGACAATCGTCTGCCAAGAATTGTGTGCCGCGCAGAGTGGGATCAAAAACTAATTGAAATATGGAACATCGGCTATTTTACGGATGCAATTGTTGTCCTGTGCTTTGTTTGGCTATGCTGATTTGTTTTGTGGCCGTGTGTAACTTGACACCCACTGGTGCTAAAACAAGAGCTTGGGACAAGCACCCACCTTATCACGATATCAATCTCACTATCCGAAAGAAGGTGACAGGTTCTCACCAAAAAATTGCCTTGTCGACAGTGAAAAGAATTCTCATTGGTCAAGAGCGCTCGTCTGTGACACCGTGTCCAATCACAGTCCGGACCTAGTGAGATCTTGATCGCGATCTCAGCGATGACCAAAATCGGGCCCCAAGAACATTTTATTCTTCCTGTTTTGGCGGTAGTTCTCTGTGTCTGTGAAAGTGCCTATATATTTGCAAATATATATATATTTAAGATAGAAAGATGAAGCTAATTTTTTTAATTATTTATTGTGGGCTGGAATTAGGAGAAGCATTCTTGGAAATTTGGTTCTGTCATGTTTCACTTCTGTGACAGTCATGCAAATATGCATGCATGCTCTACTTTCAGTTCCGAAAGGACTAAAAGCGCCAGACAAAGATCGAGCTAATGAAGGTAATGCCGGAGGGAGTGGCATCCATCATCAGTCTTGCCTCCAGGAAGATTTTGAGATGCAACAAGGAGCTGCTGGAGCACATCACCGTGATCTCAGTGGAAAGTGCCAACTGCAATCTCATGAAGCGTAAACTCCGAGTATTGGATTTAATTACTGAGTTCCTTTTTCATTGACAAGAAGGCCCCAACATTTTCTAAGAACTACAGTAGGGTTTTGTTGTTGCATCTTTATACTCGCTAATCATTCACTTTGACAATTTCGTTTTTCTAGCCTGGCTCAGCTGGCAAGCTGAGCAGTGAGTCTGAAACTGTACCATTGTTTCCGGTCAGACTGTCCATTATTGTTTATTGTTCTTCCCTGCTATTGTGATATGTCGGCACTGTAGTCATGACAGGTGCTTGAATGGTGGCTCCTACTTTCTACACATGGGTCCTAGGAAACATTTTGTAAGTGATGAGGTGCCCACAGTCATGGGCGTCAGCAAAGTGGCGGAAAGGGGGGGGGGATTATTCTGGGGGGTGTAGCTTTCAGCCCTATAACTTTGAAAGAAAACGACGTTTGCCCCCCTCCCCCTCCTTTTCCTGCAAAACGTACTGCAGATGCCCATGCCCGCAATCTAGGCCAACGGTTCTGGAAAGAGGGTCTGTGGAACCTCTCCGTAAAGGCATTTTAAGAATCCGCAAAACTCTGCCGGCAATAATTTTATTTTTAAATATGATTTGGGGCATTGAGTTGAGCCCAGTCCGGCCATGGCACATTCACAGCTCCGGGAGAAAAAGGAATCTACAGAAGAATGCCTCTTTTCACTCTTCCCCCTTTTTATTCTTGGTAAACACGTTTGTAGTCCACCCCACCCCCCTTTCCCCTTTTTTTACGCTGCCTGGCGTCTCCCATCACTTCCGCCAGTCCAAAAAGGGTTTGCTTGCCACGATTGGCGGTTTCCTTCTTTTCTCTATAGCATCCTTTCTGCTAAAGTGGAAAGAATTTAGGCAAAGCTTCTTCCCCTCACCGTACCGTCTTAACCTGCAACATACTATACTCTCGGGAACAAGATAATAGCCCTGTATCTTTTCTGCCGCCACAGCAGGAACTGTTTCACCCTCACTTGCTTCTTTGCTTTCACTGCACTCATTTGATGTTAATGTGGAAGGGAATTGGCCGGATTCCACTCTTCGTTCCTACGTAAAATGTGCTGGCGTCCAATACCTGCCGTAAAAAAGGGTACTTAAGATTCCAAAAATGACGAAGAGTGTGTAAACATATGATGCCAGCATTTCTTTTTCTTTTTTTTATTTCTAATGAGCAACATTATATTACGCCAAAACTCTCCCTAAGTGCACACTGCATTTCACGGCGCGCTAAACTCTGCCGGAAAATTCGGCGCCTGCACGCAAAGGGGCCTCGTTTCCGCAGCAGTGTATTTTACCTTGTGAACTTTTAAGGCGCTTCTTTCTTTTGCCGCTAGAACATCCTTAAAATTACTAAAAATGCGTTCGCCACGGACGACCGAGTCTTCCGCCGGCAAACGCTGTCGTTTGCATACAATACGCCTTGAAATTTTTACCCCTAGTCGATCAGGCGCCGATTTTTCCGGTTGCTTTCCCATACCTTGAGCCACCCAGAAACACCACGCGCCCCCGTAAATTAAAAAAAAAAAGAATAGAACGGCATTGAGTGTTTGGTTTACTTAATGAGTTTGTTCCCCTGGTCAGGCAGCGCAACGTGGACGCCACGTTGCGCTGCCTGACGCACGCGCGTTTTGGAACTAATTCGGTTGACAGTTGCCCCCGATGATGAAGCCACTAAAGCCACGGCGGTAATCGGACTGGTAGGCTGTTCCCTTTCGAATGGGCGGAAGAAGACTATTGAGAATTTGGCAGCGAACACGCGTAAACTCGATTACGTACAGCTTCAGTAGTCTGCGCTTTGTTTTCTCGATTGCGTTCGCGTCGTTCACCGTGGACTCGCGCACTCGGCCGCAGCCGAACGGCCGAACCAGCTGGACGGCTGCCGGCGCGCGCACCGACAGCGTCGCCATAGCAACCACGCCGCGAGTGTGGTTGCCAGACAGAATTCACACGATTTTTTTTCTCGTCACTCACGTTGAGATACTAGAAGTTAGGTGCGTATCATTATAATACGCTATGCTGTAAGAAGTTATTAAGGGATATGTGTACCTACCTAAGACAAATGCAGGAAAAATATGATTGAAAAATAAAATTTTCATAATCTTTTCATATCTTGATTAAGACTAGCGTGGTCACTGAGCTAACCGTTGCGCGAAATAGGAGGGCATATATACCGCTCGGGACACTTCTCAGTTTGTATAAGTAGGATGTATGTACTATTTGTTGTGGGTTGTGTAATGTTCAGTGCTTGTATCCGCGTACGTGTGTATCTACAGTGTTGTGTGTATGTCGGTGTCGTGAGAGAATGTGAACCAGTAGCAGAAAAAACTGCTGTTTGCCTTTTTTCAAATGTTTATCACTTTTTTTTTTGTCGCTAGATGGGGGTTGTCGCCGCCCAATTTCAAAAGTGTGTCGGTTGTTGATCTATAACTATTAGAGGGCTGGATGCATTAGTCCATCCGTCGTATTGATCGCTCCGATTTATTCCCGCTGGTATAGCTGTTTCGCCGTGTTATGCTGCCTGATTGCAACAAAAGGAGGTTAGGCGGCTTCCCCAGCGCGTGTTCTAGGTGCTGAATGCCGCTGTTCACGCCGCACAAACGTTCATGAGTGGATAACGCACGTAACAGAGGTGAGCACAGGCAATAGTTAATCGAGAGCCACACGGAGCGCGAGTGCGATACCTCCTAGCCGCTGTCGACAGAGGGTGTCGGAGCGATTCGTTGTCAACTTGCCGTCCACGGCAAGTGGGCGTTGTGTTCAATAAAGCCAGCCTGTCAGTGTTTGTAAAGCTATCCCTTCTTTATAAACGCTTCTAATGCGATGAAAACGCGACCGGCATTGAGCAGGCCGAGCGAGACTTCTCTACAGTCTCCAGCGGTTTCGGCCTTACTCGTATTATTTGCTGTGTTGGCGCTTGGATATAGAGATGTTTGGAAAGTTTTTTGCGCCTGCAGATGACACCAAACGAGCGTGCGAGCCGTATGCTCTTGCTCCGGCGAGAAGCCGCGTACGGCTCGCCAAGCCTTTTAATCGTATCGCCTGTCGCATACTGGCCGCCATATTGTTTTTAGGGTGTTAGCAGTTTACACGATTTTCTTCACCTCCGGCGGCTAACACCCTTACACGAATAAAGGCGTTAGCCAGAGGACGAGCCATTTACACGAATAAGGGTGTAAAAATTTTAAGTGTGTACATCGTCGGAACTCACGACAGGCTGGGTCTTGCCGAGTAGCAATTCTACTAAAACATAAGACATTGTAGAGCCCGGGCAGGATAGACAGGTTGGAGCAAGCGGGCAAACAAAACGAGTCGAGAGCGATCATTCATGGAAGCTCGGCGAAGCCTCTACGGGCGAAGCGAATGTGGGGTGTTCGGCGGGCTTCTGATCAGGGTTGTCGGTCGGTTGCGTGTCATATCTCTAACATCAGCGGTTTTATGGGCTCACGTCCCGAAATCGTTTTCTCGTGCATAGATTATTTTTCGTATTCATAGATATTACGAAATAGTGGTATCCGAACGAACTTCACGTCCTTTGTCCGTAGGTCTGTCTGCTCGTCAAAGCTTTTTGACGTACAGTCAGAGACAATCGATGTACAATCAGAATCGCCACCTAGGTATCTTGATGGCATTTCGCGGCGGCCGACTGCCACCAGGAAACCACCAGAAAGCCGACAAGCGGAGTCTGACTGGAGTTTGACTGTCGGTCAGAGTATCTTGTTGGCTAATCTGACATGTGTGACGTACAGTCAGGCACAGTCAGCGGTACACTAGAAAACATTGACTGCCAAACAGGCTTGCATTGATGGATTTTTCCTACGGGTTCTTGTATAGATTCATATAGCTTTTTAGGAGGGTCTTAGCGTCCTTTCAACAATTATATTATAAGAGTTTTACTAGAGCACTCAAGTACATCTCCAACTCCCGAATTACCCGAAGGAAACAATCCATCAATGTAACCCTGTTTGGCTGTCAATGTTTTCTAGTGGACCGCTGACTGTGCCAGGCGGTACGTCAAGCATGTCTGATTGGTCAACAAGTTACTCTGACCGACAGTCAAACTCCAGTCAGACTCCGCTTGTCGGCTTTCTGATGGTTTCCTGGTGGCAGTCGGCCGCCGCGAAATGCCATCAAGATGTCTTGGTGGCGATTCTGATTGTACAACGATTGTCTCTGACTGTACGTCAAAAAGCTTTGACGTGCAGTCAGACGTACGATCAAAGGACGTAAAGGTCGTTCGGATAAAACTATTTCGTCAAATCTATGAATACGAAAAATAATCTATGCACGAGAAAACGATTTCGGGACGTGAGCCCATGAAACCGCTGATGTTAAAGATATGACACGCAACCGACCGACAACTTTGATCAGAAGCCCGCCGAAACGCCGTACACGCCACTTTCGCTTCGCCCGTAGAGGCTTCGCCGAGCTTCTATGAAGGATCGCTCTGGACTCGTTTTGTTTGCCCGCTTCCTCCAACCTGTCGATCCTGCCCGGGCTCGACAATGTCTTATGTTTTAGTAGAATTTCTACTCGACAAGACCAAGCCTGTTGTGAGTTCCGACGATGTAAGGGACTTTAGCGGTGTAGTTGAAGAGGACAAGGTGTACCAGGTCTAGTGGGCCGGAGACGTTCGAACGAAAGGAGTATTCTACGACGCGAAACTACTCTACATGGCAGGTGAGTAGAACTGAAGTACGGCGATTGATGTACGATTGCTTGGTTTAACTGCATATACAGCCGAAGCACTTTTTAGAGCGATGCACTCATTGCAGGAACCTCTCGCTGCAATACTGAAATGCACTTGACTCGGTTCGAGAGGTTTAGGCAAAAAAGTTTATATCTCTCTATGTCGTGTGCACGGTAAAACGTTCCGTAAAAAAACGTAGAGCTTCTCATTAAAAGCTACGGAGAAGCATCCGTAATCTGAAATACGATTGACTTGTCCGTAAATCTGAAGTTACGATTCTTTAAACAACAACTAAAATTGTTTGCAACAAGCTGAAAATTCTTTTATTTGGTTTAGACTAATAGACAACGGTTCTCACGTTTTAAAGGATCATTTTTGCACTCTCAAACAAGTTACGATAAATGGTCGGAAACGAGGTGGCGCTAGTTACCGCTGAATTGAAAAGCACGAGTGCCGCTGTCCCTTCATCTACCCAATTCCGCTCGCTAGTTTTGCCAGTTTTGCTGCCGCGCTTGTTTTGTTGAGGGGTAGAGGTGCTTGGTGGTTTCTGTGCGAGATTTCCTTGTTGTTATCAAAACGGTGAGTTTGTTCTGCTCTTTTCATTAACATTGATTGGGGACTGTCATATATACGTTCGTATTTTTGACACATACTTCCTCGAAAGAAACGAAACCACGGATTTGCGTCGCTTTAAACTTTCGGGTTCAATGGCGGTCGCCGCTATCTCGGTTCGTGTTTGACGTTCTTCTCAGAGTTGAAAGCTCAAGTCGGGTGCTCGTTTGAACCTTGTGTCATGTCGCGAGCTCGCTGGGACGCGTGGTTCGTCGTTTGTAGTGATTGGGAGGCTATTCGCGCGTGCTGGCTGGAAAGAGTGTTGCAGTAATGCGGGAAACACATGTACAGTCTCCGGCGATATGAAAGACCCACTGGGAGCGCGTGGCCGAGGCAGTGGCTGGCGGGGGCGCTACGAGCGCTGCGGGCAATTCCATTCTGCTTCGAGGGAAGGACGCTCACTCGGGGCTCAGCACAAACTGATAAGCGCGCGCTTTAGTTGAGCCCCGAGTGAGCGTCCTCCCCTCGAAGCAGAACGGAACTGCCCGGAGCGCTCGCAGCGCCCCCGCCAGCGACCGCCTCGGCCACGCGCTCCCAGTGGGTCTTTCATATCGCCGGAGACTCTACAACGAAACCGTCCGATTCGACGTCCGACCACGCGATACGACGGTCGGAGGCGCGGGTTTTCAACGCTCTCCGGTGCTACGAAAACCCTCTCCCACAAGGTCATTCCGGGAGTCCGCACGTCGGATCGGAAGGTTTCGTCGTACATGTGTTTCGCGCTTAAAGCACGTGACAACGCATCGTCTGAGTGCTTGAGTGCGCTTTACGAGTTTAGCATCGTTGTTCGCGCGGCCTGTAGCCTTCTCATTTCGCCGAGGGGTCCCTATCGTTTCGTCGAAATTCGTTTTGCGGCAGTACGTTTCATGGACACGTTTCGTCGACACGAACGTCACATTGACACTTGTTATGCGAATTTCATGCTGCAGGGACGTTTCGGCACCCGTGTATCACTGAAGTGCGCGTAAACCCACACACCCGCCTGCGTTCACACGACTTCGCTGGCGACAGTCTGCGGCTGCTCATTACAAAAATGTTAACCCACCTGACCGACCCGTACAGGTCGCTTCGTGGCGACAGTCTCATGCAGCTAACGCCCCCCCCCCCCCGCCCCCCCGAAAAAAAAATAAAATAAAAAACAATCTGTCGAGGAAACGTCGTTCGATGAACTGAGTCCCATGGGTGTATCACCTCTGCGTATTGCACGTTTACTGGTTGGTTAGTAGTCATAATCAGACTTGTACGTAATCCGTTACAAGTAACGAAATTTCTTGTAATCCCTTACATTTATGAGTAATTTAGTAACGGAATAATTACATATTTTCTCGAGTAATTTTAAAGTAATTCCGTTACATTTTTTACGTAACGGATTTTTTGTAATCCGTTACATTTTTTTACAGGACCAACCCCCTCCCCCACCCCCCTTCTGAAGAAAGGTTTTTTTTTTTTTTGTAAAGTCGAGGCGCAGTGACACTGTCACGTGAATTGACCTGCGCAAGGGAGGCTTGGCACTCTTCAGTTCCGCAAAGCCTTTTCTTTTTTTGCAACACCAAGCCCCTCTTAATTTTTTTAGACCCCAAAAACAATGTCAAATCCAAACGAGCACTTCTACAAAAAAAAAGTAAAAAATAAAAAAATAAAAAAAACGGGGGGAGGGGGAGAGCCCCCCCTCCCTTTTTTTTAGTTATATCCGCTTTTCTAGTCCCTTTGTTTTTTCTTTGCGATCGAAGACGGGAAAAGGTGGACACCAAGTGAATGTGTGCCTCTTCGAGAAGCTTGAGGAGTTAAGTGCACAGACAACAACTAACAATGTCCTTCTCGGTTATAGTGACTACGACCATTTTCATAATAACACAACACGAGACAACGCTCCGTCTACCCTAAAATCCGCTAAAAGAGATGGGATAATATGTGAAAGTGTTATTGTCACAAGCTTCCTTGTTCGTTGCTGGACACTTATCATCTTCTCTTCATAAACAGGATGCATTTTTTTTCTGTTTCTTGCACCTTATTTGACCCTGTTTTAAAAGCTACTTACTTTTTTGTAGTCCAACTTCTAGGGTTGGCCCACTTTATTTGTGAATTTCAGCCAGGTTATTTGCTTCTCAGTCACACTTTTTGTGAGTCAGCGTTCTTCTTTTTCCTTTTTTTACTCCAGAAGGACGCATCTTATCTCAAGCAGATATTTTCCCAAATTAAACATATTGGTGACTAACGTAGACTTGATATTCTGGGCTTGACGAGGAAGGGAAACTCGTGAGCGCGGGTCACAGTACTCTGCCCTTCGCTGCCTAGCTGTAGCATCAGCGGACGTCTATCTGGAGAACACCGGAGTAAACTGCAGTCGATTCGTGCTCCGTGGGTTTTTGAACGGCATCAAAAAAGGTACGCACGGCAAGCGTATGTTTACATTTCTTTGTTTTAATCGACATTCTAATTAATTGTTGTTATGGGCGTACCCTTTTTCCAATACTTAAGTTTATATACTGGAAACTTTTTTTATTCAACAACGTCTCAAACGAGGCTCGACATGTTCAGAACTGGGTCCGGACATTTCGTCGAACGCCGTTTCATCGAACGCCGTTTCATCGAACACCGTTTCATCGAACACCGTTTCATCGAACGCCGTTTCATCGAAGCCGTTTCATCGAACGCTGTTACAGCCTGCAATATTTTTGCAATTTATTTTGATTTTTATACACAACGTCATCTAATTCTTTTTTTTTTAAATCATAGTATGCAGGGACGAGTTTTAAGTTCCATTGTGGACATGTCCTCCTTCGAGAAGAAAGCAAACAATGACCCCTCTCCATGTCACATGAAACAATTAAAAATGAGACAAAAAAAAGAAACAGAAAGCACGATGTGCTTTCTGGGAAGCGGGTAGTGTTTTATTGTTTGACAGCGTGTACCTGTAACCTTGGGTTATGTGAGGATCGGAAAGGGTTCTGTCTTCTTGGGTGGCAGAGTACTCCCGGGATACGGCCAACTCGTCGAAAGCCAACTCGTCGACGGCCAACTCGTCGTCGGCCAACTCGTCGACGGCCCATTCGTCAAATAGGGCAATTCATATTAGGGCAACTTGTCGAAGGGCAACTGGTCGAAAGGGGAAATCGGTCGAAGGGCGATTCGTCGAATGGGTTGAATGACGGTCCAAGGTAAAAGTTCGTGGTTCCTTTTTATCTTTTGACCTAACTTTTTATTTGTGTTTGGACTAGGGACAGCGGCTTTGTTAAGTTACAAGATTGAAAGAAAAATTACAAGAGGGCAAAGACAGGAGAGGACCTTTAGACAAGTTGAAAAATGTGTCATCTCAGGATCGTCTCTCTGTTACATTTCTTTATTACTTATTTTGTAATGAGCCGCCGCAGACTGTCGCCGCGATTGGCGTGAGCAGGTGGCCCAGGTCGGTCGACAATTTCGTGATGAGTCGTCGCAGACTGTCGCCGCAAAGTGGCGGCAACGTATATGCCGGGTAGGTTAACACGCGCCCCAGTGATACTCGAGGGACGTGTTAACCGTGCCCCCACTGCACCGTGAAAGTAGCAAAAGCGACAAGTTGTTACCTTCGACAAGACAGAGCAGACTGGAGGTGCCTATTGTACGCATTTTTTGACGAAAGAGTTACCCATAAAAGAGAGAACACGGATTATTATAGAACAGTATTCGCTTTAAAAGTTAAGAAAAAAAATTATATATTTGACTTAAAAAAAACCGGCGACCAGTTGGCCTCTTCGACGAGTTTTCTTTCGACGAGTTGCCCTATGACGAATGGGCCTATTCGACGAATGGGCCGCCGACGAGTTGGCTTTCGACGAGTTGGCCTAGACCCAGTACACCGAGGGCTTTACTATTGTCTGGTGCGGGTTGGCCTTCCTAATGGTATATTCGGCTGGTCACTTTCGAGCACTCCAATCATCCGAGTCGTAGCTACCAGATCCCGGAGCGCCTCTGCATCGGAGCGAGAGAATCGGCGCGCCCAGCCGAACGCTCTTCAACTTTTCAGAGCAGCAAGCCGAGCGGATAGAGGGTGGCGTGCGCCACTACAGGACGGCGCGAGGCGCCCTCTAGCGGAACTTTTGCTCTTTGGATTCAAAGGGTTGGGCAGTATTCAGTGATCCATCCATCCGTAAATCCTTGAAAAATGGCAACCGTCAACGCGGACGCTGATAAGGTCATCGCAAGTCAGCCGTGCCAAGCGGAAGTTCCTGCGAAACTATAAAAAAAGACAATATTACAGCTTGAAAACTCTCGTACTTTTGTACTTACCGCTTTGTCCGAGCAGGTTCGCACTATAAAAACATAGGCCTTGACCTTGGGCACCGTACAAGGCAACGTTAATACAAGACAACGTTGGGTACAAGGTGCGTCAAACAACTCGGCAAACTTCGCTTCGCAAACACGGTCCTCGTCGTCGTAGTCCGAGCTGCTGGTGTTGTCGCTGTCTGCTAGCTTCGCCAGCAGCACTGGCGGTGCCATTACTAACATTAAACGTCTTCGTTTCAACGACATTTCACCTCAATTCGGGGAGCACAACACAACGGTGACGGCGTCGAGACTGACGGCTGTTTTTCGCAGCCCTCTTTTTGCGGAGTAGCTGCGTTCTCGCCGTCCGCTTCCGACACAATAGCAAAATGGCGGAATTGCTGGAGTCACGTGACCGGTCGGCAGCCAGATCTCTCGCGCGCTCCCACTTCCAAGTCAGAGCGCCTCAAACCGCTCCGATTGGGAGGCCGGCGAGAGTCGGAGCTTCGAGAGCGCTCCGAAAGAACCGGGCGAATATACTTGGAGCGCCTGGCATCGACCAGCCGAATGCACACCGGCTTTTCAGAGCGCTCCAAGAGGCCAAAAAACCACCAGCCGAATATACCATAAGAAAGCGTACTGAAGATGATTCATTGGCAAAAGGGTCTGTAATAAAGTTGACAGTGAAGGGGAGGTGGTTCCAGTCCAGGTGTAGCCCGAAACCATGTTGGCTGACACTTTGTGCACCTTTTGACTCTGTAGAGTTTCAAAACTAAAAAAAAAGCAGAAACGTTGACTCTGAGCAGAAAGCTGATAATCAGAGTATCGTTATATTTTATTTCGTGTGCTCTCCTGGCAGAGTATCGTTTTATTATAAGCGTGCTGCCCTGGCAGTTAAATGCTCCTCGTGAATAAACCTTCAACTAAGCGTAAGTGTGCAAATGAGCTGGTGTGAATGGCACATTACCGAAACCCCCGGACAGCCGGTAAAAAAAAGAACGACACAGACATTCAAAAGTGTTTTAAGTGTCGGTCCTTTACCTCCAGTGTCATGTTTTTTGACAGGTACATGAGTAAAACTTTTCAGTAAGTCGCATGCCCATTTGTTTTTATACCAACGGATTTATTTCTAGTAATTTGGCTCTACCTTAGTCTTAACAAATGTAAGGTAAAACATCTATAAAGCACTGTTATGCCCCAAAACTCGATACAGAGAAATTCGATGAAACGGCCCTTAGCGATTCGATGAAACGGCGTTCGATGAAATGGCGTTCGATGAAATGTCCATTCATTCGATGAAACGGCGTTCGATGAAACGGCGTTCAATGAAATGTCCGCTACCCGTTCAGAACCAAATGAAGAAGAATATAGAGCCAAACCTTATTTATCATTCAATTATCACCTTACTGTTACAACTATGTTTTGCTATTGTCTGGCAATATAGGCCGGTATAGTAAGATGGACATGAATCAATTCTTATCCTAGTTTTGGCTAGGTGTATGATGACTTCTACTGCTTCGCGATTTCGACAATGGAGAATTTTAGTAGGTCGGTCCGATGACTCCGAGAAAAATACCCGATACTCTGCCGCCGCCTTTTCGCATTCATCATATTGTTATCGGAGGTATCGGAGCGATCTACGTAAACTCTCGAATATCAGGCGCTGGCTACAACGACGAAGCTTTGCTTTATCTTCGAAATAAATAGTACTTCCCTTGCTTCACTGCAGAAGCCCGATGCAAAGCATAAAACATTCGTGAGGAACAATAGGGCACCCCCACCCAGTGAGTCAGTTCAAATGCTGTTCAGTGTAGCAGTTTACATACTGAGTAAGAAATAACGCAAAATGTCTGACGAGACTTTCAAGAGTCAGCTGTTGCTCAAAATACTCAGGGTCATTAAATGGAACAGGTTGTAACAATAAGAACTTAAATAACCGCGGCTCCCCTTTGTTTCTTAACTGAAGACAATATTGTTGAAAGTAACGCCACAAAAGTAAGGAATTACTTTCTGGCGTAACGGTCAGTTACTTTTATGGCAGAGTAATTGTAATTGTAATAAATTACAATTTAGCCTTGAGTAATTGTAAATGTAATTCGTTACTATTTTTCAGTAACGTGTACAAGTCTGGTCATAATGCAGCCGATGAATTTCTCATTTCACAGAACACACTTGTGTCACCGTACGCTGATTCTCCCCAACCACATGGTCTAAGACCATCGTATTGATATTCATTTTTATGCTCGTAATATTCTATGTGTATAATAAAGTAATATACCTCCGCCCAATACTTGCACGGCGCCACTCAGGAGTGCACGTAATACCACTGTTCCACGGACTGCAAAATTGTATGCATTAATCTTGGCTCCTCAGTCAGACTGTTTATAAGGAACATAGCCACCGTTCCTGCAGTTTCAAATTGTCAGAGATGCAAGCTCACATTTTTTTCAGGAGGCGTCTTCAACGACAATTGCTTCCTTGTCACTGAGCATCAGCCAATGTTTAAAGAGCCTATGCCATTCTTGAAGGCGGTATGCGTCTTGTTGGGAGCTTTTTACGTGTTGAATTTACCTATCCAAAGGAAGCCTTGGCCACTCTCGAGTTTATGCCACGGTGAGAAAATCTTGAAATGCGTCAAGTCCACTGGATGTGTCATAGAATGACATAATCTATATTACCCTTTCATTTATCGTGCCGTTGCGCCCTTTTTCCCAACTCGCAGAAACATTTGAGCTGTGCTAATTTTACAAAGATTTACGCTGCTGAATATTTATAATGAATTGATAACGTTGGAACACTGGTTGTCATTAGGCTGTAACTTTCAAGGCAGGGAAACATGGTTATCTTGTATAGACCAGCACGCGGCACTGACGTCACGCAGCTGCGGTGGCGCTGTCGGCGGCACAGCGCGGACGCTTCACTTTACGCGAATTTGGTTTTTGCGCACGCACAGTGCTCACACCTGGTGTGGGCAGACGTGGGCTTGTTCAGCAGTCTTTCAGGTTTAACATGTTCCAACTCTACCATAGTCTGACCTGATAGTTTGAAAATGAATGGCTTCACCTTCACCAGGCTGAGTGTGCATGAAGCAGGCATGGCATTAATGTTAGATGATGCAATATATCCTCCTAGACCAATCTTCCAAATCAACCTGGAGAAGGGGTTGAAGAGAATGGGAGCAATGAAGCGAACGACGGCCCACCGCAAGTTTTTAGCACTGCTGAAGGGCTTCAAATGAAGTCTCCACAGAAATCCCTTGAACCTGTATGTTTTTTTATGGTAAGTGCAAATTTGAATTCCTACACATCTAGCAAGTACCTAAGAGGAAGACAACTCTAATTTGGCTGATGCCAACCTTTTGAGAAGCGTAACAAAGGTCTTTGTGAGTATTCAAAACTTTCAAATATCGAAGCGAATGATGTCATATTTTGTTTATACTTTCATCGGAGAGGACGGTTCGGCAGTTGTACGAATTTCAATCTGAGAATACTCCAGGACACCCCATCGTAAAACAGCAACTGGAACGACTCACAAAAGCCAACACAGAAGTCTGGGAACTGTATGCAAATAAAACTTATTTCAACTCGTTTATTTAAAACGAAGAAGTCATCCTGTAATTGTAACCAAAGATGGTTGATCTGTAAAATGTTTGAGCCCCCTCGAGCCAATATATGATTTGTTGCGATACGCTGCAGTAAACCGGTGATGCATGCACGCAGTGCGAGTGCTACAGTGTCAAGGCAGATGTGGCCGACATGATATGGTATCATATCTCGTGTTATCAGGAGTCTGCGTCTGTTTAATTACAGCAACCGGCATCCTGCCAGTTTACAAATTATCTCCTTGCAACTTTTTTGCCCCATGCTCTCGCACAAAATAATTATTCGTTTGATATTTCAATGTATTATTATTAGAGGGGGGGGGTGCAATGATTTTATCATCATTTTTACGTTGTTTATCGTGTCCAGGAGGATAGAGAAAACATCTCCTTCATTAAGAATGTTACGATTCTGCTGCGTAATCACAAAACAAAAGCCAAGCTTTTTCCCCCACCTGCAGCCGCAAGTGGCAGCCGAAGGAACCACGGTTAGAAGATTACGTGACCTCGCTCGGCTCCAAGCTGCAACATAACGCCCACTAATGTCAGCAGAGAGAGGAAGAGGAAGCGTCCTCTGAGATAGCACACGGGAACCTACACACCATTCCGAATCACGTCACTAGGAGTGCGACCAGGTGTGACTCTGAAGACTGGGAGTGACTTGAGGGTGCCCGAAATGCCAATAGTTCTTTTTTTACGGAACAACTAGGACGCGCAGGCGAAATCGGTTTCCTGCTCTTTACTTCAGAAGTGTCAGAGAGCAACTTCCCCCAAATTTTTGACCGAAGACCGGAAATCGTGGCACCCCCCCCCCCCCTTCAAATAGTAACTTTTAAGCTTTGAAGTAAGTGAAGCCTCATGGTTCTTTCTTTTGTTTTATAAAGGTTTTTCAAAGCACAAGTCGGCCGGTCTGGCAGCCACCTGCAGCCATGCTTGCACTGCATGATTACTTAGCATGTCCAGTGCCAACTGCTATTTAAGCTGCTCTAACTTGATTAAATTGACAGTCTGACAATCTTGTGTCTTGTTTTTCAGAAAATACAGTGTGCACTTGAAGACGTCGAGCAATGTTTGATGATTTAACCATTTGAACTAGTTGAATTACGGAGTCAGCTTCGCTTTTTTTTATGGTAAGTCAGAAGTCTGAGTTCTTCCAGATTGAGCATGTAGCAACGCTGATGTAGCTGATGTTACTTTTTCGACAACTGTTGTAGCAATATCAGCCACATCTAAAGCCTCTAAAGCCCCAGTTTGAACATGCATCAAGCCTTCTTCTAATGCAGATTTTAGCAGATTATGAGTTAACTTCAACATGGAACTGCATGGTTCATTCTTGTTTTGTAGAGATTTTTCAGGGCACAAGTTGGCTGATCTCTTGCAGCCTCCTGCAGCCATGCTTGCACTGCAGGGTTACTTTGCATGTCCAGCGCCAACTGCGATTTAAGCTACTCTCACTTTCTTTAACTGGCAATCTGACAGTCTTGTGTATGTCTTGTTTTTCAGAAGATACGGTTAGCGTCTCGAAACGTCGAGCAACGTTTGATGATTTAACTATTTGAACAAGTTGAGTTATGGAGTCAACTTCGCTGGTGTATTTTCATGGCAAGTAAAAAGTTAGTTATTACAAATCGAGCACAATTCTGAGAGGGAGACAACGCTGATCCAGCTGGTGTCACTTCCGACAAGTTTTGTAGTAGTGTCCGTCGCATGTAACATTGTTTTGACCCCAACTTGTGTTACTATACACTATAGCTAGATTCAAACCTAATATGCTAAATTCATTTGAATCTACTTACTATAGCTAAATTCAAACATACTAGGTCACCTGCTGCTGGCTTTTTGTAACCGATGAACTTGCCACGTTTGAATCGCAGGTAGTATTAAGTAGTGACACGTCGCAAGCAACATACTAATGTAACAATTGTTTTCTTGGTAACACTAACTGTCACACGCTAAGTTGGTGGGAAGTAAGTTCTGTATCACGTTATTATTTTTTGAATAAAAAGTAGCAATATTCTTTTGTAGTTAATTTTCTAATCTTTCTAATTACAGTTACATTGAGGAGCACAATCTGATGCATACCTTATATCTAGATTGTCATGGATAGACAATGACCAAAAAGATTATGCATTTCGGAATATGGATGACGAGTGCCAATGACAAAGCGCAGCTGGCAATGCAGGGAAAACACTGACAACAGAAAAACAAGGAGAATATCTTTTTTCAACTCCCTCCAAAAGTTGTGCATACAGTCAGGCACAGTGGTGGAGAAAGGTAACCTCAGAGGCAATGACTTTGTGTATCGTTAAGGTTTAAACCAGGAACAAATCCTTGCGCGTGCAAGCCATCCCACCGTGTGTGCCAGTTGAAAGCTTGTTCAGCGATGGAAATGGATGTGCTTGCCTTCAGTAAAGTGAAACTTTTAGACGAAATTTAGAAAAGCAACTGCTGCTTTAGTATAAGATGTAATAACACTGATACAGGCACTTCGTGCAATGACCTGAGTATAGCCGGTTCCTACTTTTCCTTGTTTTGTTTTTGATAAAACAAGTAAAGTAAAATAATGGAATTACCTCTTAGGAGTGACTGTCATAGGTTACTTTTTTCTTAACTAGCTTAATTAGGTAGTCTTTCTATATAAAGTATCTTGCCAAAGGCGCCTAATATTGCAAGGGTCCTCTAGTTGCAACATTTTTTTGCTTAGTTTATGTCGATGCCTAGAAGGTCTTGCTCTAAGACTTGAAATCTGTTTTCTTTTGTATTCTAACACATTATATTCTAACACACTGAACCGAAATTTGGATTTCGCAAAGTGAGGCTGCAGAAGTGTTGAATGAGACACTGCGAAATCCAAAACATCACTCGTACATCGATATCTCAAACGGATGCCGGTACTTTTGAGAAAGAAGGGCGCGCTCTAACGAGTTCCTTGACGTAACTGCGCTCCGGGAGAATTTGAGAATGAGGAGAAGCGGCCTCGTTTCTCTCCCTCTCGCTTCGGTTCACAAGCTTGACGGGAAGTAGCGAGGGGGAGAGAGAATGGGAATCTTGACGTGCCTTGTCACGTGGTCCTCGTCGGCCGGGTTCAATTGCGCACTTCCTTTCAAAAAATACGGCGATCGGTTAGATACATCGCCGTATGAGTGATATCTTTTGGTTTTGCAGCTTCGCGCCTATCCGCCCGGCCTTGTTTAGTGAGCTCGAAATTTCGGTTCAGTATTCCTTGAACTAAAGGGAACTGCATGGTTCTTAAAGGGGCACTGACACATCAAAATCATATTTTATTTTACTATCCGAAACGATTGAAAACGATGCCTGGACATTACCCTCAAAATTTGAAACTTGGGAATTCCGTATTTCTGAATTAAAAAAAACAATTTCCAAATGCCGAATTTGAAGTTCCCGCGCGATCCGCGCCAGTGCAGTGAGTCAAATTTTGCGGTCTCCTGCGACTCGACTTTCTTTCAGACCTCCGCTCCACGCTGTGAAGAGCGCCGTTGCTACCGCGACCCGAAGCGAGGAGGAGGCGAGCAGGCGGGATAGAAGGGTGCCGGCGCGGGAAAAAAACCGGTTTCCTCCCCGACTCGCCGATAATCCTCTGCTCGAGCGCCGCCAAGTTTTCCGAGGTTTCCGAGGGAGCATACAAATCCAGGAAGCGACATCACACCGAAATCTTATTTTCAGTATTTCAAAAAGAAAGGCCGTAGTGCGTTCGTAATTGCGTTAAAAAACATGTTTTACGATTGCCGTTATTAAATGTTATAGAAAGGTCGCCTACAAAGCTTCTAAATTTCCTGATTTTTGACGTCACCGATCAAAAGAAGCAAGGAGGTGAGCGCGGGAAATATAAACGCCAAAAATAAAAAGGCGCGCGCGCGCGCGAGAAAATTTTTTTTCGCGATGCGGTTTTTTTTTGCGTGTCTATGACTACAACTTGCATCGTTTTAGACAATAAAAAAGAATACGACCTTTGGGGTGTCAGTGCCCCTTTAAGTCTTGTTTGTAGGAACTTCTTGGAGCACAAGTCAGCTGATTTCTGGCAGTTTCCTGTGGCCATTGTACTGCAGGATTACCTTGGATAGTTATCGCCAGCTACGATTAAAGCAACTCTCATTTGTATAGATTGTCATTCGTGTTGGTCTTTTTTTTTCAGGAACTACATCTGGAATTGTACAACGTGGAGCAGTTTTTCACGATTGGTCAGCTTGAAAAAGTCATTTTGTGGAGTTGGCTGCACATGTTTTTTGCTGGCAATTACGTAGTTCAGTCTTTAATATCTAGCGTGCCTGAGAGAAAAGCAAACTTGATGTCACTGACAGCACCCTTCTGAAAACTGTCTGGACAATATTAATGACATCTAACCATGATTTTTCCCGCGGTGGGTGGCAGTGGTTTCGGTGCCCACTAGTCCTGCTAGCCGCCCAATTCTTTGAAAAATGTCTTTGAAAAATCCGCCGAGCACAGAAATCGCTGTGCTCGGCGGATTTATGTGCCAAGACATGCAGCTACAGGTCCCCACAACCCAAATTAATACGACTTGGTCGAGGTGCACGAAGACAAAAGATGTAGCTGCTGCCTGTGTCCCCCTCCCCTCCACAGTCATAGTCGGATGTCTATTTGTCCACAATTTTTGGAGAAAAATCTGTGTCTAAAATTTATGTTATCCTAACTTGTACAGCTTCACTAGATCAAAGGCCACAGTTATTAAGAAAGCTTTCCACAAGATTGGATTTTTCCTCTTCATCTGTGCAGACCCGATTATGGTCTCTATAAAATAATTTTATGCGATTGGCTTCACATATTTATTTCATGTCGATATAAAATAACTGGTGCAATGAAAGTTTCATGGTACCTTTTTTTAATGGGTTGCTTGTCTCAGCTTGTCCTCTTTTCACTTTAAATTCGACAGCATTTGTGGGCGAACCTTTTTGTCACTTTTCACCAGTCGGTTGGTCTGTTGGATGGTTCGTGTGACCGATTTGACTCTAGCACAGGCAACGGCAGAGGCACATGATGACAGCTTGGTTTGTGTGAGCGCTCACGCAGAGAGAAAGCTTTTTAAAATCGTGCATCTGACCCTATGCCTTTGTCAGCTCCAAAACCAACCTGTAAATAGAAGTATATGCCATGCAGGTACACCAAAATGCTTCGTTCGCACACATCGGAACAGTCTCTTAGTGAAAATTATGAAGAAGGGTCCGCCTTTCAACGGGCAACAAAAAAAAATGCGCTGACGAGGTGGCCAAGCAAGCTCCTTGAGTGGTAGGCACTTGGGGTAAAGAGAATGACTAGATCACATTTTGGGGGTAATCAGGTGCACAAAGTGTGGAGCTTGCAAACAGACTTGCATGCCATATATAATACTCTGTAAATTTTTACCACTCGCTCTACTCAAAAGCGTGTGCACAGGTGTGCTCAAACATAAGTAGGTTGAGCTCCCAAATTGTAAGATTGGGGACTGGGGACTAAGCTACTGCTTAGTCCCCAGTGCTTAGTCCCCAGTTTTTGATAGCAGTTTTAGTACACCTGCACTCTTTCACCCGCTCAGTTCTGCGAAAACCTTCAGGTATATTTAAAGAAAAAATCAACTTTCTATGTTCACACACTCAAAGCACTTGAGGCTGACCACTGATTCGACAACGAGAAAGGGTGCAACTAGCCCTTTGTTCTAATGGGATATTTTGTGTGGCTGCCCAAACTTATGAAAGTCTGGGATATGAGCTTAGCCAGTTTTACATAGACTCTTCTGCAACATCTCATGAACCTTATAAATAAAGCATTACTCACACTGAATCGAGTTTTCCGGTTGGTTAGTCAGTTCTCAAGAAATGCTTCACATTATAAACCAAATCACTATTGCAATTCCGGCCTTGCATTTTTTCTAAGTTTTGAACGAATTTAGGCTTGAAGTGTATCGGTTTTGACTAAGGAACAGAAGAACAAGACCCACAAGTCAAACATTGGTTTTAGATATCGGATCACAGGATGAACAATTAGAGGCAATGTCCATTTGACTTTTGTATAACATTAATGGCTAATAATTAAATGGGCTGAGGGGGGCTGTGTTTTATGCAAAAGCTGAATTTGCCCATTTTGTTGATCTGATATAGATATTTATATTATTTTTTTCTGTTTTCTCTTCTTTAGCACATCATGTTACATGCAGCATCTGAAAACAGGCAAACACCACGGGGGGCTCTACTTTGGCTCTTCAAGGACCCACATAAAGTGTTCGAAGGTACTTTCCTTATTTTCTCATCAATTATTCAGGTGACATTGCATGATTGCTGCAAGCAACATAGGAAAGAGTACTCAATATTTGTTTAAAGAGATACTTTTCTAATTCAAAATTCTGTAACTTTTTTTTATAGAAAACCTGGTTGAATCAGCGTCATAATAAACATTACTTTATGTATAGGTAGGGTTCGGAGTTTTCGGTTTAAACCGATAAAAACCGATAAAAATACGCCGAATTCATTTTCGGACATTCGGTTTTAACCGAAAAAGGTCAGTTTTTAGGTTCGGCATTTTTAATAAAACCGAAAAAAGTAGGTCGAATCAATTTCCTAAAATTCAGTTTTAACTGGAAAAGGTCACTTTGACCTTCCAGTCGTACCGCAGAGCCGTGGCGAAAAGGTGGAACGACAGTGTCTATCGAAACGTGTCCGAATGTATGGGATACACGGATGCCATCTCGACGTTTTGGAATAATGTGCGCATCATCGATCGGAACGTGAAGTCCGAAATGCCCCATAACTTCGCCATGTACGAGCGTGTTCTCGAACTCGTTGTAAGGAAGAGTGACTTGATGCAAGCTGTGCATGCTGTGTTGAGCTTCACAAAGTCGCACCGTCTCTCTTTCGGCGGTCACAATTGGTTGATTGGCCGATTTTGGCTCAGGCAGCGCTTCATCTCCTCAGCCTGCCAGTGTCCAGTGTTGGCGTTGAGAGGGAATTCTCGAAGCTCAGGGTCATATTAACAGGAAAGAAAGAGTGCGGATCAATGAGGAGAACCTGGGAACGTACAGGGTGTACTATTATAAGATAACGTAATCCCGATGTACAGAAGGTGAAGTTCTATGTTTTTCGGGCATAGGCTTCATATCTGACTTGTTCGTGCTTCTCAGGTTTTTCGTTGTTTCTTTTAGAGCTGCACATATTTGCCAAATAAAGTGTCCATTTCTTTTTCAATGTACAGTGCCCCTCAAATTTAACGCCGCCACTCGGTTACACTCGGTTACGCAAATATTGATCTATTGCATGCTACCTAAAGATAAATTGGTCGCTGCAGCTGCTGAATACCTTCCTCTGGTTGGTTTCTTATCGGGGACGCCAATGTTCACCAAGTAGTTCGACCACTAGGTTCAGGAATAGCTGAACAAGTGAATAAACCGGACGATCTAGTGGCGGCGTTAAGTTTGAGGGGCACTGTACCTGTGGCGTTATTCTTTGAGTGATCGCAAATATCAGAGCTACAAGGATCATCCGATCCGGTGTCCGTTGGTGTTTATTTTATATTCACCGAAAAAAGCCGATAAACTTTTGTGGTCATAAATATACGCCGAAAAAAAACCGAAAATTGAATTTGAAAATAAACACCGAAAAAAGTACGCCGAATTTTGAAAAAATAGAAACCGAAAACGCAGAACCCTATGTATAGGGCAGCATCACTAGGAGACTGGCTGTGAAATGAACTGGAGAAATCTGCACCTGCAAGCATTGAGCTCATATTCTTACCAAAGGTCTATTTTAGCAGTGAACACCATTGTGACATGTCAAGGCACAGCTCCGTCTCTGTGGATTGTGAAAACAGCATTCTCTATATTTTCAAGCATGAGTGCCGACGCAGATGAGTGATAGTGACGTTTGGTGTTGTCAAGAAGGAGCTTTGTATCGCTGTTTAAAAATGCAATGACTGCCGTGGTCAGTCAGACTGGAGATAATGTTTTGTAATCCCACTACCTTCTATAATTCTGCATTTGGTCTGAATGCCAGAACTGACAGAAGAAAAAACAACTGACATTGAGAAAACTTGTTGCAGATGCATTGCTCAGCTGTTTTTGCCTGCTTTCCACAACAGGTTGTGGCAGCTCTCGACAAGAGCACTCAACACGACTTAGTTGTATACATTGTTGCCCATTGTCAAATTTAAATAATGTAGTTCTGTTTTTCATAGAATGGAGTTGCACCTTAAAAATTTTCATGGGAATCTGTGCCGCAAAAAAAAAACCTTTGATAGGTTCAGCTTGCTAAATGAAGGCAATGATTCTTCTAGCTCAGTTTACAGCCCACCTTTCTATTGACACCACCCTATGCGGAGAGCAAGTCGTCTGCTTCTTGCACAGACATTACGGTGATGTCAGAACGGTGACAAGCTCTCATTGGCTTTGATTGGAAGGATATAGTGGGTAGACCGCAATGCTAGACACCATGAGGTCTACGCACTATTTTTTTTTTGTTCAATCAGCCTATAAGAGCTCGAGCTTGTGACATCACTGCAACCCCTGTGCAAAAAGCAGGCAAACTTGTGCTTCGCATAGGATTACGGATACTCAAGAGTGCTTTCCGTAATATAAGTTACGGAAAGCCTACTCTGTTTGTTCTTTTACCGACAACTTTTAAACACTTTTACGGGTAGTAGAGCGATTTCCGTAATAGGTTTTACCGAATGCATATTCCAGTCCGTTGTTTTACGGACAGCTCTTGAATAGCGTTACGTATGGTAGAGCATTTTCCGTAATCTGTTTTGCGGAATGTCCTTTTATTTCCGGATTGTGTACGTGTTTAAGAGGATTTTTCCGTTATTAGAATTACGGATGACCTTTCCGGCAGCATAGGTGCCAGAGAATTTCTCCGTAAATGAGGGCAAATTTGTTTACAGATGGGCTATTGGCCTTACCGCTATGTCGCAGCTCAATATTATTGTTTCCTGAAGAGCGCAGACAAAAAGCATTCGCGAGCGTAGTTCAGATATGTCTGCTGCTCGCGTTCGTCCGTGGAAGCCAGGGCTGTCTGTCGTAGCGTGCCTGCTTGCTCTCTAGCTTCAACGGAGTCGCATACGTTTTGTGAATTAAAGTGTATACGGTAATCCCGAAAGGTTCAGACATCGACGGCGTTTCTCTGAAACGTGCTTGGGGTGCACGGGGGCCCGTTTGTAAAGGAATGCCCCCTTTGCCTAAAAAACGCATATTTCAAAAGTGAAAAAAAAAAATAAGGACGGGTACACACTTTTTCTGATTTTTGATGTCATGAATTACTTTCATTTTAAGGAATTGTGAACCGTTTCATAGCCATGCAAGATGGCCAACTCGGCTTGTGAACCGTTTCATAGCCATCCAAGATGGCCATCCCGGAATGCGAGCTTTTATATAAATGCTGCCCTTCTTGATGAAAATTCCTTGTTCGAATTCAATATGAGCACCTGTCACCATTGCTGAGAAACCTTCAGCAACGGCATTAGGTTCCAAGTAATTATAGCATTTTTGAACTTCTGCATTGGAAATGACGCAATAACTTTTGTAAAATATTTGCTCCAACGGTAAGAATGTCGGCCCCAAAACCAGTTTTCGCCTGCTACAAGAGCTCCAAATCACCACTTGTCAGTTCCACAATTGCAGTTACCACTTGCCTTAACTTAATTATTCCCCGCAGGGGGCGCCTACACCTTCGGTGTTAGGTGCTCGGTGAGTAGCGCCACCACGGACCCCAGCCACGCGGGCCACCATACCCGCACGCAGGGAGCACCTGCCTTGGTAGGTGCTTGGTGGGTGGCGCCACCGCGAACCCTGAGCTATGTTGGTTTACCCACCCACGCCTGGCTGTGCGTGGCTTAACCCGTGTCCGGGGAAAAGGGGACCCTGGTGGTTGAGCTGAGCCCGGGGTATGTTTGGACCCTTCGGGGCCCCCCGGGTGAGGCAATACGCCGCTTCGACCTCTGCTTCTCGTAGACGGGTGTCCTGGCTTGGCCCGACCAGGATGATTCAGTCAGTCGCCTCTTCTACCCTCTTTTTCCTTCTTTCACTTTTCCTCCCACCTCTTTCTCTTTTCTTCTACACTCTCTTCCTTCCTTTTTCACCATCTTAGGCGGCAAGGGCCAACCTTGAGTGGAAACAGGTCCTGTCCCTGACACCACACTAGGGCATAGTGCCCGGGCAGCACTGGTAGAATAATTGTGTCAGCCAAGCCCTTCTTGCTATGGCAGATTACCTACCCCCTTGTTGGGCTCCGTGGTGGGCGGTGCACCCGGGCACTGAATTTTCCTTCCATCTCATATGGGTCTGCGCAACAAAAACTTTCTTGATCGGCCTCTGAAAAGAGGTCGCACCGAAGCTCAAGTCACTCTCGAAACATCCATTGTACCTGAAAAATTTCCAAAAATTCTTGTCTTGCATTCTGAAGAGGAAAAACTACTTTCTAAACTATCCCTTTTCCTGGTTGCCAAGGTACTGGAAGGAATCGTTGGAAAGGATTACTTTGTAAAAAAGATGGCGTCCGGTGACCTTCTAGTTGAGATCAACACCAAAAAGCAAAGTGAGGCCCTTCTTTCTCTCAATGCTGTGTCTGACTCTAAAGTAAATGACACTCCACACCGTAAACTTAATGCAGTTCAAGGAGTTATTTCAGGGGACGACCTAATGGACTCATCTGACGAGGAGCTCGTCGAAGGCCTTTCAGACCAAGGAGTAATAGCTGCTCGACGCATCACCCTTCGTCGTGAGGGCGTGGAGCGAAAAATAAGACATTTTATACTGACTTTTGACGCCACTACACTTTCAGAGACCATAAAGGCTAGCTACATCCAGTGCCGTGTTCGCCCCTATGTGCCGAACCCGCAGCGGTGCTTTAAGTGCCAAAGGTTCGGCCATGGGTCACGGAGCTGCCGAGGAAGTGATACTTGCGCGAAGTGCTCCAGTAAAGAGCATGTCGCTGACTGTTCCGAGAACGATCCAAGATGTGTCAACTGTGAAGGTCGTCATCCAGCTTACTCACGCTCTTGTCCGAAATGGAAAGGAAAAAAAAAGAAATATTGACTCTGAAGACCAGAGAAAACAACTTCTACCATGAGGCGAAAAAACGTTTTTCCTTCTTATCGAAGGGAGGATATGCCGAGGTCGTGCGGAGGGGACCCGCACGGCCTATGATGGCGTCGTGGCGTCGGCGGGAACATAGACTCCTCCAGAAGGAGTGTGTCTCCCGTCAGTGTCCCATCTAAAACCCACGTGAGCGGTGCCAGCTGCACTGCGCCCCAACCACACGGTGGACGCTGTTCCTTCAACGTCCACCCTGAAGCGATGGACGGCACCCCCCGCCGTACCTGCCTCCCTATCTCCGAAAGGCCGGGGACAACCCGTGTCTTGAACCAGCAGAGAGCTAGTGAGCCGTTAAGGCTGCCGACCCCAGCGGGTCTCCCCCTGGCTCCCCCTGAGGAGTCGATGGACGAGTGTGGACCGAAGCCCGGCGAGGAAAGTCTCCTCGCGAGATCTGACTCCTCCCTTTCTGCCACCAGTGACTCCACTGGCCAGCAGAAAGAGGCTGTAAAGAAGAAAAATGCACCGCGCAAAAAGATAGATTTTAACCCATAGTCATCTCATTTAACTTTTTACCGGTTTTTATATTCACTTCGCGCTGGCTAAGCATATAGGTATTATGCAGTAGAACTGTCGCGGACGTCTACGTAACATAGATGACATCAATTCATTTTTTGATGAGCTCCGCCCTGTTGCTATTTGCCTACAAGAGACTTGCCTAACTGACTCGCACACGCAGGTTTTGCGTCATCATCAAGTTTTTAGAAAGGACCGTCATTCCTCAAGCCCTTCGGGTGGTGTAGCAGTGGTGGTTCAGAGTGGAGTGGCATGTGCCAAAGTTGCATTACAAACTTCACTTGAGACAGTTGCAGTTTGCATCCTTCTTGACCGCCTCATCACTCTAGTGTCACTCTACTTGCCACCTAATGTTCCGCTTCATCTTCATGAACTCACAGCACTCATCAACCAACTCCCCAAACCTTTTTTAATCCTTGGTGATTTTAACGCCCACCATCCTTTGTGGGGAAGCTCTCGTCAGGACTCCCGAGGTGGAGTTGTTGAACGACTTTTATTATCGACTGGAATCTGCTTACTGAATAAGAAAAAAACCTACATTTTTAGTGCTGCCCACAACACTTTTCCATCAATCGACCTATCACTATCATGACCATCTCTACTACCATGCTTTTCATGGAACGTTTTAGACAACCCTTTTGGCAGCGACCATCTACCCGTAATTTTAGAGAGCGTTTTACCAGTTTCATTGATACCAACTCAACTCCCGCGATGGAAGTAGGAAAAGGCCGACTGGTCTATTTTTGGTTTAGAAGCAGAACTTGATCCCTTCTTGTTTCTTCATATGACTCCCGAGGATGCGACGCTTTACGTTACAGAATGCATTATAAATGCTGCTTCCGCTTCAATTCCACAGACTTCAGGAAATCTTCCCCGGAGGTGCAAGCCCTGGTGGAATGAGGAATGTACTTCCACTCGGAAAAGCCAGAACAAGGCGTGGGCAACTTTTCGGCGGTATCCAACTTTCCGTAACTTGATCGAGTTTAGGAAAAAAGAGCACAAGCACGGTGGACGCGAAAACGGGCAAAGTGGGCTTCTTGGACAAAGTATGTTTCATTCATAAATAGTTTTGTCACGGCTAAAGAAGTATGGGATCGTCTCAAAAAAGTTCGCGGGCAGAACCATGCTTTCAGGATTCCACTTTTTCCTTCGATCTCATCATCTCTAACAGGGCAAGCAGACTTCCTCGCAGAACATTTTCAGCGTGTTTGTAGCTCTTCCAATTACAGTACGGAGTTTGTAAAGTTCCGGTCTACCGCTGAAAAACAGAAATTCACAATGTCAGGCTTTAACTCTGTTGCATAAAACAAACCCTTCACAATGTGTAAACTCGAAGTTGCTCTCAGCTTAAAAAAGCAGTCTGCACTTGGACCAGACAGGAGTTCACTACGAGATGCTCAAACACCTCTCTCATGAATCCTTGTACCACCTGCTAACCTTTTTTTCAATTACCTTTGGGATGCTGCTGCTTTTCCGTATACTTGGATATGTGCCCACTTTATACCTTTGCTGAAGCCTGTCAAAGATCGCTCTCTGGCTACAAGCTACCGCCCCATAGCACTTACAAGCTGCTTGGGGAAAACTTATGAAAGGCTTATAAATCGCCGCCTCATGATTTTTTTTTGGAGAAGAAAAACTTTTTCGATACTAACCAGTGTGTCTTTCGGGCTGGACGGCCGACTATAGACCATCTGGTCCGACTTGAGACCGTCATACGCGAGGCCTTTGTTCACAGGCAGCATTGTGCGTCCGTGTTTTTTTATTTAGAGAAGGCATACGACACTACATGAAGGTATGGTATCCTTCGAGATCTGTACAACTGTGGAGTGCGTGGCCGCAGGCTCCGTTGCTAACAGAACTATTTAAGTGAACGTACATTTCAAGTTCGATTAGGCTGGACTTTATCCAGTGTCTTCTTACAAGAAAATGGTGTCCCCCAGGGCGGAGTCTTAAGTTCCACTTTATTTGCAGTTAAGATAAACAGTCTGGGCTCCAGTTATACCGTCACCCATTTCTTACTCTCTTTACGTGGACGATGTGGAAATATATTTTTTGTCTTTCAACCTCTCTAGTTGTGAACGGCAATTGCAGCTCACGATAAATAGGATGAGCAAGTGGGCAAATGAAAATGGTTTTAAATTTTCCTTAGAGAAAACTGTGTGTGTGCCCTTCTCCCTGCGACGAGGTCTATCTTTGGATCCAATCTTACAATTGAATAACACAGAAATATCGGTGAAGCTCGAACATAAATTTTTAGGCAGGATCTTTGATAAAAAGCTTACATTTAAGTCTCATATAAAGGAAATAAAGCAAAAGTGCTTGCAATCTTCTAACATCCTTAAGGTGCTGTCACATGTATCTTGGGGGTCTGACAGGCGATGTTTCCTACGGTTGTACAATGCTTTAGTTAGGTCACGCCTGGATTATGGAGCGATCGTTTATGGTTCAGCACGACCTTCAACACTAAGGATGTTGGATCCGGTTCATCACCTTCGGCTCCGGCTTGCCACTCGAGCATTTCGCACATCACCCGTATTAAGCTGGTATGTGGACAAACATCAAATGTCTCTTGGAAAACGGCGACAGTACTTGAGCCTGTGTTATTATTACAAAGTCCTCTCGGATCCCAAAAATCCTGCTTATAGTATTTTACACACCCCTCAGTTCTGTAAATTGTTTCAAAACAAGCCAACATTTGTGCGCCCCCTAGGCTTTCGAGTTCAAAGTATCTGTAGCTCTCTCAACCTCCCTGTCCCTTCCACAAGTGGTGTTAACTCGCTAAAATCTATAGAGAGAATTGCCCCTTGGAACGAGCTACCCGTATGTTGTGACTGGTCTTTCACCAAATAGAGTAAGAAGACCGTTGCTCCACAGTTTCTTCAGAAAGAGTTTCTATCTTTGCAAGAAAGGATATCTAGAGGTTGCAACGAGTACTATACCGACGGGTCGAAATCTTTTAAGTCACGTTGGTTGTGCAGTTTTTTCTAGTAACTTTGGAAGAGCTGTGCAACTTGACTCGATTGGAAGCATCTTCACCGCAGGGATCTATGGTATTTTATAAGCCATTGAGCATATTCTGGACAACAATGTATTGAACGCAGTCATTTTTGTCGATTCGCAAAGTGTCTTATCTGCTATTTCTTTCAGAGTTTCTACAAAGAATATACTTACACAACATGTTCGTATTAAAGTAAACAGAGCTCATCTCCTTGGATGCACTATCAAATTTTGCTGGGTACCGAGTCACGTAGGAATCGCAGGAAATGAGAATGCAGATCGCCTGGCTGCATCTGCCACACACTCAATAGTATCCTTTGGCCTGCCCTACCAGGACTTTAAAGCACTTCTAAAGAAATCTCTTTAGAGGCTTGGCAGCTAGAATGGGACATTGAAACAAATAATTAGCTCCACGTGATAAAACCCATGATAGGCATCTGGGAAAGTTCATTCCACAAGAACCGCCTCCTTGAGGTTCCGCTTTGCCGCTTGAGAATTGGCCATTCACGCTTGACACATACATACCTTCTAAGTGGCGAAGATGTTGCAGTTTGTGCCCATTGTGGGGAATTACTTACAGTTTTACACATTCTATGGGAATGTAGGTTTTATTATCAACTGCGCGTATCATGCTTTCCTGAACTCTTTAGAAACCATCTTCCCCTTCATCCTATGTTTTTACTTGGAGACAATGCCTTAGTACCAATCAGACGAGTTTTTTGATTTTATTAACAAAACTGCATATCTACACCAGTTATAAAAAGTTTCTCTAGCCTAGCATCTGGTTCATTCGATCTTTAAAACACTTTTTGTTTGTTTTAACTTTTCAGATCGAGCATCGCTCAAGGCAGGCGTTTTCTGTGCTCTAATACAAATACAACAGGTTTGATTTTGCTTTTAACTTGTCATTGTATTGACTGTTCTCCTTGAAGTCAACTTGCAGTCATCATGTGGCAGTCGAAAGTATGTAATAGTTTCTCTGGCAACGCTGCAATCTGGTTATCCTATCCTATCAGCTCAGCAGTGATCAGAAGCACACCTTCCATCAAATATGTTCCATCAAAGACCACCACAATACGTTCCATCAAATACCACCACATACGTAATTTGGGACATTCCATCAGAGTCAGTCAGACGTCATCTGATGGACCATCAGGGCACGTTCCACCAGGGCTGCTGACTGGCAGTCAATGTCCCAAATTACGTACATTGATGGAATTTTCAATAGGGTATAATTTTTTAATTCTCTTCAAGATATATGAAGAATGTGGCATCTGGTGCGAGATATGCTCCGCTAAGTAATCGAAGATGTCTGCGAAGTCACGCCACTGTATCAAGATTTTGCACGTTTTACATGCTGTTATTTTTTCAGGTTTATGATTCAAGCTACGAGGAAAATCTAGATGTGGATCAAGAATACGCTATAAATTGCCTGACAAGCTCAATCTGATTGTGGAAGAGCTTGTTGAAGTATTTTCCTCCGCAGCATCAGCACCTCTGCCCGCGACACCACTTTCTGCTGTCACGTATGTTCTTGATTTGCTTTGTGTGTAATAGGTAGCAAGATCAACAACTTGTTTAGTTCTCTGTTAGATTGCAAGCACACAATTTTTACATCATTACTGAACTGCAATGTGGAGCTTGCAGCCAAGGTGGCTGCTTTGCAGGAAAAAGTTGAGAAGTATTGGAGCTTAGTGACCATGGTCAGGACAATCAGATGTAGGTGCATTTAGCTTCAAGTATTAATCAAAGCATCCGCTATAATTTTTTTCATGAATATGCACCTGCACAGAACAAAGGTGGCACACAATATATGTGCATGCAAATTTAATGTAAGAATTATTTTTTCTATTGCCGTGATTTAGCTTGCCAACCCTATGCACTGGACTTGCAACGCCATACACTTTGCCGGAGCCCACAATCCACTTAAAAGAGATGATTGCAAAAGCCGAGAAAGGAAAAGTATCCAACCAGCTGCGCTACGGGATAATTCGCTGGCTGCACGCCGACCTGTGCAAGTAGGACCGGTAAGTCCCCTTTTTCGACAATAGATACTAAATCTTTTGTATTTGGCTGACTCTCTTAATTTGCAATACCATATATGCTTCTTCAGGTATCTTGCAAAACGGGACTTGTACAGTGAAGCTGCCAGGCGCCTCATCTTTAAGTATCGGCAGTTGGGGGATCTACCAGGCTGTGGCGTTTAAGTGCATTCGTGGTTTATACAAATGATGTTGTAATTACAATTACATTCCGATTGTGCATATGTTTTCAATGGTAACTGCACTTCATTTTTTTTTTGGTTGAAGAAATGATTTGGACCTGTTAAGTATCCTCTAAAGGAGCCACACCTCAAATATTAATTACGATCAATGTAGAGTGAAGTGTCAATCGAGTTCGATCTAAATCGTTAAGAAACGGGCCAGCAAACTTTGCTATGAGCCATGTCACTGAAATCTTCTATCGCTATTCTGGTGGACAATGAATGCGCGATCAACAGCGCAGTCAATACTGCGCTGTTGGTGCAGGCAGCGTTGAGCCACTACGTCACACCCATGTTTTGTTTGCTCTTACTTCTCCAGACGAAGCTCGTCTCCATTGACAACAGCAGCATCTCCCCCTAATGTTGGCTCAGCGATGCCCACATGATCCGCAGAACACGGATACATTATTGTGCGCCCCATGCTTCTCAGTTTCGTCTGCTTTGCCTTTGTTACAGTATGGATACTTGGTTTGCACTCTTGTGCATACTCTGTGCTTATATATCTGCTCTTTAACAGACCTCACCATCTACTAACACCTACGAGATATCCATGTGAGGAAACTTGACATTATTTCCGATTAGGCGTAGTATTAAGGCTGCAGTGGTGCAGATGCCGTCGTGGGCAGAGCAGATGACACTCACTCTCGGCAGTTTGTGTCGTCTTCATGTGGAGAATCATGCGATGGCTTGTACCACGTGTTTGGTTATGTCCCCACCGCCTCTGTCAACGTTGTCTGTCGGAACCCAATTTTCGGTTTCAGCTTATATTTAAAATATAATTGCATATAAAATATTCCACATCTTGCAAAGCCACACATGTAGGGCCGTATCTGTGCTTTCTGATGTGGAATCACTCATAATTTCCACATTTTGGATGTGGATTTAATTTTTTGTACCATAAACCGTATTTCGATTATGGTCCTGCTTTCAGGGCTCATGGAAGGATGCCTTGAAGAACCGCTAAAAAAACAAGCGGAAGAGGATGGTAGACATCAGAGAAGTCACGGTGGAGCGGGCGAAGTGGGCTGAAGTCACCCGCTCCACCAGCAAAACCACTGCACGTGTGCTGACCCAGCGCTGTGTTGCAACACATGTAAGCATAATTTTTGTCTGCCAGGTACAGTACTCCCTAGCATTCATAAAAAAGGCCACTTTATCGAGATGTTCAAATTTCATTTAATTTTGACTGTGACTGAAAAATTTAATCTTCACTCATGAACAAAGCACAAATATTTGGTCTACAAATTAACATTATTAGAAAAGCAAAAGAGCAGTCACGCTGGTCTTATTAAATGTAAGGTACACAAATTGCCTGCAACATCCCAAGTTTTTGTTCACTGAAATGTTTGTCTTCTCATACGCTTTGCTTCTCTTCCTCTATGTGGTTGAAGTTCTCTAATCTATCCCCTTAGCAGCAGAAAAAAAATAATCCTAAAAACATGATATGCCTGCAAGTGACCGTTATCACAAACTTTGATTCATTGTGACACAAAAGCTAATTGCAGCGGAATTTCAAAAACATTAAGTGGAATTTCGGGGAACAATTTCTTCCGTTTTTACTTCCAGTTTTACGTATATATGTTGTTGGTAACTCTTAGTTACTATGTCGAAAACTGTCATGAACCTTCGCCATAGCATTTAACCTCCAATGAAAAATATGCAATGTGCTATATTCTCATTTATTGTCTTGGTGATCTAAAGTCAGAAACCTTGTGCGAAAGCAGTGTCATCTAAGGTGGTTTCATGTGGCATACTTCTGGTTTGAAATGTCTGAGGAATACGTGTTGGTGAGCCTTTCACCAATGCTTTCCTATGGGCAGAGGCAGTTTTTCCTTAGTTTGCATCATGATTTATGACTTCTGTTGAGCAGTCCGGGATATAAACGTGCGTCAGCTGGTACTCAATTTGTATTTACACCAGCTAATCTTCAAAGTTAAGGTGAGCCAGTGCGTGAGGGGACAGCTCATTCGCTCATGCCTAAATGAACTCGGCGAGCATGGAAAAACTGTCTTTGGTGGGCGCTGATGGGGTAACTGAAAAAGAAGAAAAAGAAAAAAAGAAAAAGAAACCACATTGTAAACATGGGTTCCTGGGATCTAATCTAAAGAGGTCTCCCAATTATGCATTCTGAGTTCCATCATTGATGGATCCACTCGTGCTCCTTAAATTCACGAGCACCAAAAAAGGTGCCAAGGAATAATTGGTTACATGCATAAAGAGAAAGCGAATGATGGAAAGGGATCAACAGCACGGTCACCAATAGCATGCCACTTGTAAACCACTGACTCGTCAAACCATCGCATAGCGCACCCCTGCTTAGTGAGTGAATAAATGTAAAACTCAATCAATATCCTGCTCTCAAGCTCCAAGCATTTTAACTTTTTTGGTATAGCTGCCATCTTATGTCATCAGGAGGACCAGGCTTCAATTGAAGCATTTACGGAGTTCCTCAAGAAAGAGTTGAGGAAACTGATGAAACAAGAAACCAGGCAATGATCTTTGATGCCGTGAACCGCACATCCATCAAACGACATGACCGTGAACCGCACATCCATCATCAAACGAGAAACCCCGCACGGTGGATGAGGTTTTTGAAATGTATCCTGCGCTGGACCTGAACGAAGAGGCATGACATTAAGAAGTTGTTGCAGAGAACTATATAAAACTTACCAGCCTGATACAAGCCTGTTTAATGTGATGCTGGACAAAAATTTGGATTTCACAATACAAGGCAGTAAAAGTGCCTCCATGGGTTGCTACAAAAACAGAAACATCACTTGTACATACAGAAATAGCTCGAACGGATAGCAACATTTTTGAAAAGAAAGGGCTAGTAAGTGGTGTCACGGTCCTTGCTGGTGCTCTTCACTTCTTCTTTCCATGGAGTGTCCTCGGCTGCCTTAGCACAGGGAATGACGCGGGTAGAAAGGGAGGAAGCGGGCATTACATGCCCGACTCCCTTATAAAATACATGGCCAGGGCCGGCCCTAGGGGTGGGCGACCTGGGCGGTCGCCCAGGGCACCATCAAAAAAAGGGAGATTTCTCGCCCCCGTCCAATTTTTTTAGCCTTTTTTTATTTATTTGATGACGGTGGCCGACACGACTCTATATGCTCGATCGCCGTTCGATTTTGGAATGCGGTTCTCGTCTTGACAAAACACTCGTGTTGGGCCACTACTCTCATGTTTTCTAACAACGTGAGGTCGTACCCAGTAGATAGGGGTGTATAAAATAAAGGGGGGGAGGGCATGACCGGTATTTGCCCATAACAAGTCAACCTTACTTTGTGCTCCAGCCCTGTTTTGTGAAATCCACAATTTTTCTTGAAAGATATCTTTTTTAAAACATCAATGTATTTAATTGATTATTTAATGATTTGTCAAACTGCTGGCTTAATTACGATTAGGGTTCTGTGTTTTCGGATCTAAACTTTTGATATGACTACCCCCCTGCACTGTCACACGCAATATTGCGCATTTTTGCGCAACCTGTGACAGTGAGGAGACCTTTTGGGGACAGAAACACTTTGATTAGACCGACTATTATTTATTTGTCGTCAACATTTTCGGCTGTTATGCTGGGCACTTAGTAGAAATAAACACTCATAAACGAAGGTATATTTTATAAAAAAATAAAGTAAGAAAAACACCCTCAGAAGTTTACAAAAAATATACCCAGAAAACACCTAACCTTAGTTATGATGTATAAGTAACCACGCATCAGTCATGCTGCTCTTGAAGACTTTCACATGCATGTCAGTACTAACAAAAATGCAGGTGTCAACTAATTTTTCTCATCAACAGCGAAGAAAGGATTTCAGTATAGGTCGAGAAGAGAGCTTCCTCTTCACTGACTAATATTAAGATATTAGAATATGATCGAAGCTTGCTGACATCAAGATGGGCTAGGTAAAAAAATAATCCTGGTTGCCAAAACAACTGTGTTTCCAAATGTTGATTGAATATTTCTGAAAAACCGTTTATCTTTTAGGTTGTTTTGATTCCTGAACGATATAACTTCCTTGATGCAAATGAAAGAATAACAATTTACAAAGAGCAATGACAAGAGGCTACTGTACTCATGGCATTGTCCCACCTCTTGTGTTTACTTTTATTTACTGTGGCATAGTATCAACATACCAATGATCTTTATCTTTTAGGGAACGAAATAACAAACCAGCAGCAACTTATATAAATAAGGTAATTTTGGAAATATTTGAAGGTTTGCTGGATAATAATGAAGTATAAAAACTGTAGGCGGTTACCTATAATTTATCTGTTTGTATGGTACGTCACAGGTCCTGAACGAATGCTTCAGGATAACTGGAATTCATGTTGCGGTGGAAGTCGTCAAGTTCTTCGAACGCAAAGGAGCCAAGATGCAACATGTCCTGAGGGAAAACAAGCACAGGACAGGAGCTGCCACTTTGACGCAGAGCTGTAGGTATCCTGCATATGTTAATGGAAGCATGTATGTAAGGTGACATATCTATGCATACTTTTAAATTCAAAATTGGATTAGTAATCATGTACCTGTACGGACAGTGCCAATTGTTCAGATTTACAGAAGCCAACCAATGTTTCACATTCGAAGGGGACCTTGAAGTGGTCAAAAAAAATTATTTTCAACCAAAATATTAAATTGTTGCGTAACCTCCGCGTGGTATTGGCCACTTACCACTTCTTTGATGTCAATATTATGTTCCCGCACAGCTTCCACTTTATATTGGTCACTCTCCACCTGTTTGATGATTCCAGTGATGCACTTTGCTAAGGTCTTCGTTGCAGCATGCAGGAAAGGTGAACATAAGCGAGTTGACAGGAATTATACATAGTGAGAAAACCCTGAAACCACGAGCAATAAAAAAAGTCACTTACACGAAAAGCCGCGAGAAATTCTTGTGCATGTGTCGTCTTCCGCCTGCTTTCTCTGGGTCCTATCACCATGACGTTGCCACCATGTTAACCGTTTGAAGCTGACATTCAGCCGATGAGTTCACTTTGCTACTAACCTTATCTGCAGAAAGCACTCGTACTGGAAGAACATGTGAAGACCGGCATGCAGCGATTCTTGCAATCACACTAGAAACACAAGCGCATGAAAAGGAACAGAGATACGGCTAAGCGGTGGCCATGTTTGCTCTAGAGGAACTGGAACATCCGACAATAGCCTCAATCCAGCTTCTTTCTTACATAGGATGGGGTATCAAGGCTACAAGTCAAGATTAAAGCAACCGAAATGGCAGTCTTGAGCTCATGGCAGCGGTTTTGTAGGTGTAAATGCAAGAAAGTATGAAGTTTATGTAAGAAAAAACAACAAAAAGATGTATGAAGTGCAGAATTTCCGTCAATGTGGTACAATAACTTTATGGGGTGTGCGATGGTCCTGTAAGAAAAGCCACAATTAAAGGGCACGTCTGAAATTTCTGTGTCAGAAAGATCGGCAGGCAGTATTACAATCTCTCTATTTACTTAAATAGCACTTTCCCATTTTTCACTTTTTTCCTATTGTTTTAGATCTCTCATTACATCTGAGCAACTCTGCTTCCTTGAATGAAATTGTTATGCATTCGATGTGGGCTTTCCTTTCTTCATTTAGTTTATTCTACTTTGCCCTCACCTTTGACAGTGATTTTTGTTTGTAACACCAAAATTGTTTTACGCCTGGCTCATATAAAAAATCAGTAACGCTGGACACTAATGTAACGTTCGACCATTCACAGCTCAAATTTATGTAACTGTATATAATTAATAATAAATAGATTTCAATTAATTAATAGGGACCAAGAGATTGATATTTAAGTGCAGCTGACCTATTGGTAGCATTCGCAACACATGTTTCAATAGATGGATTATGTATGATGTCATGTTTATATTAAATCAAATCACATGGGGCCTGATATTTAGTTAAAACCATATGAGGTAAATTCTATCACAGGGCCCCCATATTCTCAGCCTATATGAGGAGCAGTCAGAGTAGAATGTTGCATTGCTATGGCTCCTACAAGGCAGTCGAATGCCGAATGTATGCGGGCATAAAGAAAATTTGCGAAGCCTTGGCCACGCTCAAAACGCTGAAGGGTACAGAAGCAAACGAACATGCGAGTGTTGGCAGTATTTAAAATAAATAAGTAAATAAATATCTGCACAAATATTGGCAAAAACCAGACTTGGACGTAGTTCAACTACTCTACTCAAACTACTGTAGTTTAACTACTTTTTCGAGTAACTTGGTAACTTTCAATTACAACTTTATTTCGGTAATTAGTAGTTCAATTTAACTACGTTTTTCAGGTAACTTCTACTCAAATTACTAACTACTTTTGAAATCTAATCCTACTTTTTTCATAACAAAAGTTTGAGCGCAGAAATAAATAAGACGCTGGCAGATTGAGTGGTATACCCGAACAAGGGGCCCCCTCACATTCCGTTCCCACGCACTTATTCTCGGCAGCTGTAGAAACTGCATCACAGGCGTCCTGGGGCCAAGGTGGCGACGAGTTGTCAAAACATAACACCGGCGCGCACGAACGCCGGCAGCCGGTAGTCCACGCCGGCGCCGCGCCTCCAGCTGCAACCGTGAAAGACGGGGACACTCCGAGGATTGTTGTTGTTTTCATGCTGTGTGCCTTTAGTGAGTTCTGACTCAAGTGGTAGGCTCCACGGTGGGAACCACTAGAATGACCGCAGCTGGGCGCCTGTTCTCATGGTCGCCTCGTCGTCAGCGCATGCTGCCTTCCGAAGCCGGTCTCCCCCGCGCACAAACGCAGACACGGATAATCCGTTCATGGGAGCACGTTCCCGCCTCCCGCTTGTTCACGTAATCCTTCACGTCCTTCCGAGTTCCGACCTTCCACGCCAGGGAGACCTCCCTTTTGTTGAAAAGGTTGTACTTGTCACCCTTCGGAGATCCTTTTGTTGGACCTAACGTCAGCGGCGAAAAGCATTTTTTTTTTCTCAGTGGTGTAGCATTATCATTGCAACGAGACGCCTAGTCATTTGGCTGATCCCATCGTCGTGGCGCGAGACTTGATCTCTTGACGGTCAGGTGCACTCGCTCGGCCAACTCTCCGAACGTCGTGAGAATAAAGAGGGGCCAGTCATAACAGTCTCAACTTGCCGAATAAAAAAATAAGGGAGGAGGAGAGTTTGTTATGAAAGACCCTCTAGGCCGAGGCAAGACTCACATGTTTCGTCATAAACACCAAAGATGCCGACACTCGCTTACCCAAGCCTTGGCATCCAGCGCCACGGTTGAACGTCTGTTTAGCTTGACTGAAGACGTCATTAGAAGGAAAAGGGGGAAACCCCCCGATAACAACTTTGAAAGACAATTGCTTCTGCGAGCGAATAAACTATTTTGGAAGTCATAAAATGACTGCATTTATTTCATTCTCGCAGGGTTTTTCACTGATCAAAACTGCTGTTCCTTTTGCTGCTACAAAAATATAAAAAGTAACTTCGAACGTAACTTAAAAGTAACTCGCTACTTTTTCGCAGTAGTTAGTAGTTTACTCAATTACTATTACAAATGCGTAATTTCTACTCTACTTCAACTACTTTTGGCGTCGATACTCAGTAACTTAACTACCTTTTTTGAGTAATTTGTACATGTCTGGCAAAAACCAATATAGGATGTGTGTCTGAAATTTTAGACTCATTGGTTTCTGCACACTGCAATTTATGTATTTCTTGCTACATACTCGCACACTACAATTTAAAAGCGTACGGTACCACAAATAGCATAACACAACATCACGCAAAGCTTTATATCTACCATGCAAAGCACAACGTCTTACCATAGAAAGCTTACACAACCGCAGACACACATCATATGCCAATGTTTGCCAATCTTTTACGCGCACACATTCTGTGCCCTTCAGCTTTGCTAGCATGACCAAGACTTCACACACTATTTACGGGTATCAAAAGCCCATTACGCCAACGATTTTTAAATATCAGAATCAGAGCCTGGGAGCAACAATAAAGCCTTCTTGCTTTTTGGCTACAGTGGAGGCAGCTCTAATCTCTTGCTCGTAAACAGCAGGCACCTTTTGGCCTCGTGGCACTTCATATCTGTATTTAATTTTTTTTTTTCTCAGAATCAGTTCTATTTATACTGTTTTATTCATCTCGCCAAGTGTCACTCAGTGCTTAAAAGAACATGAACATAGAGCCGGTTTGCACAGATGACTTGAAACATGAAAGAACAAAACACATAGGGACAGACACACACAGACAGCACAGTTCTTTCATTTAAAATAACTGTCCTGTCTGTGTACGTCCATCCTATGGGCTTTATTCTTTAGTGTTTCAAGGCTTAAAAGAATGCTGAACCCGAAATCTGGATTGCACCAAACAAGGCAGGATTGCGGGGCGGGATGCTGCAACATTTGAAGAGAGGCACAATTGAGCGTAATGACTCTCGCTTCCTCTGAGCTTCCCTTGACCTCCTTGCTGCACAGGCTGTCCGAGCTCGGGCAGTTGAGGACATTTCAAGGTGGTGACGTGAAGCGAAGAGAGGAGTTGGAGCTCAATCGTGCCTTTCTTTTTCAAAGACATGATCATCCTTTCGAGATATCGCTGCATGACTGACGTTTTGGAGTTTTTAGCATCCCTTGAAACCCACATGTCAGATCAGGATTCTTTTAAAGCCTCTCATAAGTGGGGGGGGGGGGGGATGTTGGAAAGGAAATCAGGGGAGAGGTTGAGGAGATAAAGCTTCTTCTAGATGTACACTAAATCGACTTCAGTTGTGGCAAAACTGGTTGCACTGTATTTGCAGATCGAATTGACACGGCTAACTCCCAGTATCATAATTTTCCTGAAGGACTATTGAAGCGTTGAAGTACAGTAACAGACCACCTGTCAAAGCCGAAGGAAGATCTGAGATCCCCCCCTGCAGCCTGCGGCCCCCTGACTTCTGAGCACCACCACCGCTGTTTGCATTATTCTTCAGTGATGAAATGAATATTAATAGTACAAATTATATTATTTTATTTATTGATTGCGTATCCACATGACACCAATAAAGTTAATTGGTCTCTGCATTTTGATGACAGGCTTAGTGCGGAAAAGGCACGTCCATCCCCAACTGGCATAAATTAACCCTCAGTCCCTGCTGGTGCATGCCAGATGTGCTTCGTTGGTTTGGCATGTGTACCCTTAAATTTAATTTAGGATTTTATATCTTGCCTAGTTTAGCCCTTGTTTTTAAAGAAAATAAAAGCTAAATTGTATACGGGAATCTATAACCTAGAAAATAGACCTAAACATTTGTCCCCTGCTTCATATACATCCAATTATTTAATTTAAAGATAAAGGCGATAAAAAGTCACTTCTATCTATTGAGTCACCTCGCAGTTTTAGTGGAAGCGGACAGCACAATTAAACTGGTGTCCTCGAGAGTTATCAGCAGCATTCAGAAACTTTTTCACAACAGCTAGGGGTATCTGCTGCGCATAAGCAATTGATTGATTACATTAGGACTGCTGGTGATATTTTTTTTTTTACTAAACAAGGTAGACTGTTCTTCTACCTCCTGCCATGGAGGTCGCCAAGAGCCTTGCAGCCCTCTTGAAGAACTCTGCTGCTTGTCTTGTCGGGACGGTATGATATGGAACTTCCAATCTGTTAAGATTTCAGCCCTGACTTTCTTTGCTTCACAATGGAGACACCAGACAGAGGCGGGTAGCCGCTGTCACCCTTGCTAAATGCATGAAATGAACACGAACGTATAGCGGGGGCACCAGCAGTTCTGACATAAATATATCAACAGACCCCTTGGTGCCTTACCGTCTGTGCACGTGCAAGGCCTACGTCACGTTACAAGAACAGTGGTCAAAATACCGCTTACTTAAAAATAGCAAATAATGTTTCCTCATTTAAAAAGATGCAGAGGTGGAAGCTCTGACTACCACCATACGACCTATAGTCACCCCTGAAGGAGCAGTAGGCTTTGAAACATCGGGAGTTCTTTTGACGGTTTTGTGGCTGGAGAATTCTCTTTTAAATTATTCCTAACATATTGTGTGCCACTTGGACGAATGCAGATGTTAAGAAATAGCATTCATCCTATCTCCCAGCCTAGACTAGGTATGTCTTTCGCCGCTATGGGCAGGGGCCAGCTGAGTTGGTACTGTTTGGAAGGTCCCCCTATCCCATATTTTCTGCTACAATTGTTTTACATGTCAGGCAGAAAATGGGGGGGGGGGGGGGCAACTGCACCCTACCCTTGCCCCCTTGTTTTGATGCTACTGGCAGATAGGTGTAATATTGGGGAATGCCTGTTATAAATAAATGCCTCCCCTTATGGCTACTACTGCGCACAAATGAAAAAAATGTAAGAGATGTGGTCCAATTAAAACTTGTGTTAGGCCTAATTGGTTCATGCTGCAGTCTGGAAGTTTTTTGCTCGATACAAGGGACAATCACAAGCGAGCAGACACGGACAAGTGTGGTTCATTTTTCTTTTTGGTGTGGCAGGAAAAAACGGGTTTTGGAGCTGAGATTCCCACTTTTGGAGCAGACAATTTTGAGCTTTCATGTCAGAAAGTTTCATACAATGTCTTCGAAAGTTAGCCCCTAGAACAGCTGCAGTTGTTGGAGCATTGGGAGACTAAAGCGTTATGCCTACAGAAGACCTAGCCTGTACAGATGTTTATTTATTTAATGAACAATCATACGCCGGCAATTTTGTAGATGTTCCAATTAACATATTAAAAGTACCGTGGCATCTTCCGTCTGTGTTTGACGTAAAAATATGTTTTTGGCTACTTTGTAAAGGGTTTGTATCACAGTGAGTTTGACATAAAACGGACACTTTTGTGTTGAATGCGACTCACACTGCCCTCACACGTATTCAACCTGCTGCTGTCCATAGAGCAGCTAAGCGGAGCACATAGCTACTCTAACTTATCAGAACGAGTAGCGCTATCTTTTCATTGCAATCGATGTGAGCACCGTTCTCACAAAGAAACGATTACTCTTCGTTAGGCATGTGCAAATATTGAATTTTCGGCTCAAAGCAAATTTAATGTGTATAGTCGTTTTGCCCGAATATATTTAAATTGAATACTGAAGAGTATTTGTGCCTTTCTCAATACCTTTTACTACTCTTACACCATGCTTAAAGACCGGCGACCAGTTCGCGCTTTCCACTTTTCCGTCGCCCTTTTCTCTCCCCCTTTCTACCCTCTCCACCGTTGCCTGTTTCCTCCTCATGGGGGATGGGGGATCGTCTGCCTTGCGGAATCTCTTGAGTCTGGTCGTCGGACTTTAAACAAAAACTCAGCTGGACTCAGGAAGGTTGTTCCTAATTGCCCGCTCATGAGCTTTATATTTATAGACCGTAGCCTCAGAACGTCCGGCACCTATATTGGGATGGCAAGTAAACGGCAGATTTGACTTAAAATTAAACCTATAAGGAAGCTCAGCCCTACCTAATTCAGGCGATTGATAAATCTTATATAAATTTATTTTCTTGAGTTCTCAATTAAAAAAAAAACAAATAATTAATTAAGGTTTTTAGAGCATCGCTGCCTGACATGCACACTTGCATAATAGCCACAGCTACATTTTGAAGATTTTACTGCAGTATAATATCAACAATCACAGCGCGCGTCCATCATATTAGTTTGAAGGTGTGTTTTTCTCCTAAGCGCAGGGCTGCGATGCGGCGAAGCGAGTCGTGAGATCGCCGTGTTCACTTTGCGGGTATTGCTTCTCCGCAACGCACCAGGCTTCAGGAGATGCGCGCTCAAGGGGGCTAACCCGCCGCGATAAACACGACGAAAAGTATGAATATCGTAGACTGCCACCAGAGGAAATTTTGAAATCTGTTCATTTGTTTTAAAGTTAGTTTTCTTAACAGCTCTGCCCGCAGTCCAGAAACACTAGTCTAAGCTAGTGTTTCTGGGCGGACGGTACAACTTGGATCTCATCTAGACAAATAAATAAAAGTGCAAACAATTGGTTTCTGTACCCTTTTAATATTGCTGAGTCTAAATTTAAATATTCATTCTTCACAGGAGCACAGACAACACCGAGCGACGTATCCGGTGATGCGGATCGAAGAGGACTCAAGTGTAACAACTGTGGTGTTGGAGGACCACTCTTTTGAGGTGACGGATACTGTGGCTGGTACAGCGCTCGTTCTTGCACTGTACTGGGTCCATGACATTTCTTACCGTCCAAAAGCAAGCCGTTCACTTGCAGTGATTGGACACTTTATTGGTTTGAAGTACACAATAAGGTCCATCTTGTCTTTGGATATAATCCCAAAGTTAGAAACTTGTTAGAGGGAATTCATGTGCCTTTTTTTATATTTGCGAAAATTAAAATGTTTGTTTACTGCGCTGCATTCGACCGTTTTTATTCTTTCAATGCTGCCTTTTCGTGAGAGCCTATAGCCTATGAAGACACTCGTGCTCCATCTTTTATGCCATTCTTCGGCTGCAGTTCTACATTTCCTATACTACCATCCCCTTGTGAGCATATACACATACACTTTTAGATTTTAGGGTTACTCTTTATTGCAAAATACTTGAGTTGTCCCTAGTTGTATGCAACAGCTCCCACAATAAGGCCAGAAGTATTTTACATTACGGGGAAGTCAAGGGAATTTTTGAAATTCCATAAAATAGCTGCAACAAGAAAATTACAGTGGTCGCCAATCAACGGGCTAGAAATGACTCTTGCCAGTAGTGTTTAATAATTTTTTCCAGCAAACGTTTGATCAGCAAATCATCAATTTTACATATCCATTTTAATTCGGCTTTCAGGCTTACACATTACTTTTTACTGGGTTAACTTCCGCTCAACAGCACAATAAAAACAACATATAACAGTATACTTTAGGGGAGTTGTGTGACACCTTCCTGGAAAGAGTTTAATTCTTTTATACAGACTTTAGGTAACACTTCAAAACGGGGCTGTACTTCACACAATTCTCTGTGTAGGGTAATTAACTCAATTAACACATCTCGGAGAGTTAAGCACTCTCCGAGAAGGGGTCACACAAACTGCTCAAGTGTGCTGTTATTTGACATTAACCCTTGCTGGAGAGCATACTTAACATTTTAGTACGGAGTGTAGGCAACACTTCTAATGGAGTAGTATTTACTCTCCACAAAATAGTTATATCAACTCTTCCTGGAGCGCATGCTTAATTCTTTAATACAGAGTTTAAGCAACTCTTCTGGTGGAGTTGTAGTTTCTCTGCACAAACAAGTGAAATCAACTCCTCCTGGAAGGTTTTTTAACTCTTTAATACAGAGTTTATACAACACTTTTAATAGAGTTCTAGTTACTCTATACAAACAAGTGAAATTAACTCTTCCGAGAGAACATGCTTAAGTCTTAAATATAGGGTTTAGGCAACACTTCTAATAGAGTTGTAGCTCCTCTTCATGATCGAGTGAAAATAACTTCTTGATGAGCACACATACTCTTGAATACAGAGTTCAGACAACTCTCTAATATTAGAGTTGAAAATACTTTACACGAAGGAGTGAAGATAAATCTGCCTAGAGAGCATCCTTAACTCGTGAACAAGGGGTTTATGGAATACTTCTGATAGAGTTATAGTCATTCTACACAAAGGACTGATATTATTTGTCAGCAAACACTTCTCATGGAGTTATTGTTACTCTACACAAAGGAGTGAAATAAACTCTCGCACTTACACATCGAAAGAGTAGTCCTGAACTTCGCAAAAGTATTGGCATGACTCTCAATAGAAAAGTTAAATGAACACTCGCATGGGAGAGTTAAACTTACTCTCGTCGTTGAAGAGTAACCGTTACTCTCTATAGAAAGTGTTGTTTTTTTATATAGTTTTCGGATTCTGCTGTTACGCCGACTTCGACGGCCGCGACGCTCTGTTGTTATCTTCTGTTTCCTTTTTGTTCTGGACACACGACCGCCGAATTGAACGTTTCAGTTTTCGCAGTTATTCCTTGTTTGTCACCTCGTCATTCGTCACAATATTCAAATAAAACGATTCAATGTTCGGGTGAGTTTTTTTGTGTGTATACTAGTCACTGAAGTCTACTTCAAACCAGCCCTAAGCTCTAATAATTTATTACCTCATTATCACAATTCCCCTAAACCTTTCCCTTCCCCCCATTACAAACGGGGTACTCCATCATATCCGCCGATCTACAAGGGATCCGCGAAATATGAATGGCTGAGAACCGCTCCTATACAAAAATCCCACTTCGCACGCTACGAACTGCTTTTTATGCCTCTTTTCGCATCGCACTGCGTGCGCTGCTCCCCTATCAATTATGCCACACATCCTCTTCAGTTTTTTGGGAGAGGAGAAAAGAACCTTGACTTTGTGTCTCTCCGCCACCTTCATTAATCCTGTGGCGGACATTGTGTACGTAGGGCACCACTACCGGTCTCACTCCAGGCTTGCACTTCCCTGGACCATACCAGTCCCCCGAAGCTTTTCAAGCACTGATTCACCCACTCCTGTAAGGAGTGCTGATGAGTATCCCCCTTCTTCAGCCTGTTGACCTGGGATGCAAAACCCTCAACCATCTTGTGTAGACAAGACTTCGCCAAGGGTGTGCGGAGACAGGTAAAAACTGTACGTCTTGTAACCACTTAAGAATGGTTGGAACTGTAAGGGAGCAGACACCTCTTTGATCTGGGAGCATAACATCAGCTCCCAGATGCTCTCAGAATAAAGAAGTGTCTGCTCCCATACAGTTCCAACCATTCTAAGGTGGCTAAAACAAGTATAGTTTTTACCTGTCTCAGTGCATGCTTGGCGAAGTCTTGTCCGAACAGGATGGTAGAGTATTTCACATTCCAGGTGAACAGGCCAAAGAACGGAAATATCCACCAGCACTACTTACAGGACTGGGTGAATCACTGCTTTCAAAGGCTTCGGGGACTGCTGTGGTGCTAGAGAAGTGCAAGCCTCGAGTGAAACCGGTAGTGGTGCCCTACGTACACAAGGTCGGCCACAGCATTAAGAAGGTGGTGTGGAGACACCAAGCCCCGGTTCTTTTCTCCGCCTCCAAGAAACTGGAGAAGTTGTGTGGTAGAATTGATAAGACGCAGTTCGTAGCGTTCGAAGAGGGAATAGTGTATAGAATACCGCTATCGTGAGGTAAGTAGCATATTGGACAGTCTGGTAGATGTGTCAACAATAGACTAAGGATGCATGCACTATCTATGATATCGCTCCGTGCCGATAATTTGGTGCTTCAATGCGACAGGTGTTGGTGCGCCCCTACGTTTAAAGAGAAAAAAATAATGATGCGACACAACAACAGTAAGACGAGGGTGATAACGGAGGCATTATATTATCACGATGAAGGGAGGACACGTATATCAGTGCTTCCTCTGTGGCCCTCTATCAAAGAGAGATAGAATATATCGGCCAGTGGAAACGTGTTGCCTGGTGACGTGGGTGTGGTGGATTGTTCGGATTTTTGCGCGGTATTTATGTTTTTCCCATTAAACATCAGTTGCAAGTCAGCGCCTTGTCTTTTGTGTATACTCTTCCACTGGTCCGTCTTTTTTTTGTTTTTTTTTTTGCGCTGTATTCTCGTTCCGATGCATCACCACTTCTCCCGGATTTCTACGCATCAAGGACAATGTTTTTTTATACTCATATCATTTCCCGTTTAGACGCTTGTAATTTTTGTTTGCTAATGAACATGAATTTAGAATATCCTAGCTATGTACTACTCAACTATCCGAATTCGCAACATACCTTAACATTAATACTCACCTCACAGCTGAGATTGATATTATATATAATCATTTCGCCAAAGAATTTTACATTTTCCCCACCCACTGCCTTCGTCTCAAGCTCTCAAAACAACTCATCAATTCATCTATTTTAGATTCGATATGCCCTGTTCTTGCAAAAAAAGAAAAAAGAAAAACAATAAAAAAAGCTCGAATTCGCGTTTCACTACTCTTGCATCTTGTGTTCCCCATGATAGTCTTTACGGACCTGTATTATTTCTAATTTATATAAATGAACTCCCTTCTGCCATATAAGCTACAATTAGACTTTTAGCGCACAATTGCTTCATTTACAGTAAAATCACTACACAGAATAATATCAATATTCTTCAACACGATTTCAACTATAAATCTTCATTGTGCTCCCTGTGGGAAATGAAAATGATGTCCACCAAATCGGAACATATGTAACTAAATTCTTCTCTGGAGCTCAGACAATGAACACTTTATCATTACATCTGGGACAAGTATCATGATACCTGTATTCGCGCAAACATTTCGCAGACACTATTGTGAGACAAGAACAAATTACAAGCAAAACAAAATAGAAAAATACAAAAACGATTTACATCCCAAGACGAATCGTTTTTCTTCCACCCCTTAATAAAACATGATTGGATACATAATACGAATCCTCCCCAAACTCGACTAGGCAAGGGAGAACAGGTGGCCGAGTGGGCTAGGGCACACCAGCTCGGAGCACAAGAAGCGAAAGTTCGAGCGTCAAGATCCAGGGATCTGGGGTGACTCACCACCCTTGCCCGTTTTGGGCCTGTATGAGCATCGTACCGGCATGCGGTCGTATATCACTACTGTGTGGTGCACGTTAAAGACCGCAGGATAGCAGTTGTACAGCACAGGCTAAATTTCTTAACTACGGCTGAGGCATCAGACGCCTATTGGAGCTGACTAACACCCGGCGGAAGAAATATATACACAAAACAATTACCCCATTCCCCCATTAAAATCGTTTATTCTCAAGACTAGGATTCGTGTTTCGTGTAGAAAAGAAGCTTGCTTCATCTACAATTACTATTCAATGAAAGTTTATGTTTTTGCGTTAAAAAATGAACAAATGAGCCTCTTTCTTCTACAAGAAAGAAGCAAAGTAGCTAGTGTCAGAATAGTCGGTCCAATTAAATATTCATTTTTAGTAGGATTTCTTTTAACCGTTTATTATTATTCAAATGTAACAGGTTACACTGATTACATAGGAGAATATACGAGAATGGGCCGTCCGCAAAGCGGTGCGTCGGGCTCGCGGTCTCGGAAAGGAATGTTCTCCATCGGCGAGGGCGATCGCCTCGAAAACTCTTGCTTGCAGGCCCACGCGCGAGGCTCGGGTTTCACGGCAGAGAGGCCTCTTGGGGGCTCGTGGATCCTCCAGGGACCGTATGCAAACTTCTCACTGGGAGCAGCCGGGGTCGGAGGCCACCTACGAGCTTTTGACTTGTTTTCCGATTTAAATCTCATCATCGCTAACACTAGATTGTGTTTTTTTTTACAAAGTATATTACCGAAGTAACAATTTTAAGTATATTTCCAGTCTTCCAAGTTTACATAAGCCAGGTTCAATCCCTCATGCAAAATATCACAATTTGAATGACGGGCTGACGTTTTTATTTTTTGTTTCTTCTTTAGCACTTTACATTAGAGAGAAACTTACCTGAACATATCGAGCTATTCATAATTCCCTTTCATTTAAAAATCAATACAAACAATTGCACAACTCCTGACCCTCATCTGTATTTACTGCATCATTTTCGCGTAAGGCTGATAAATAGTTTTGTGCGTGGGCGGGTGCTCAGGTATCATCTTTTTTCAGTTCTGTTATTATCACTTTACGGAACGCATCGCAGCCGACTGAAACCCTATTCTAATTCGTCCTCTTCGTTTTGTTCCATCCCTTTCTTTTTTACTCTTGAATCATAAAGTGTGTATTATGTGTTTTTAATTCCCATTCTTGTGATGCATCCTCTAAAAATGACTCTTCAAGGAGTTCTCCTATAACTTTTTTCATCTACCCCAACTAACTATAGCTTCGGAATCATCCGCATTTACCCTTTCCGTTATGCTATATGGTACCTCGAAATAGAGAATAGACCTTGTGAAATCGGGGAAGTGAAAATGATGACAAAATCAACATTCAGATATAGGCTCGCCCTTCAGTTCCGTGATGCCAGTAGAATGCAAGCTTAGTGGTCAACCAGGCAGGCTAAAAATGGACTATGTCGAACATTTCTTCCTTGTTACTGAGGGGTACCGAAGCGAGCTTCCAAAGCATTCTTTTGATACCATGAAACGGCTTGTAATGATTTGGGAACAGTCTACGGTACAAAGAGTGAACCCCTGCCTTCCGCTGACGTCGCGTTTTCGTTGTTGCTAGTGGATACTTTCACTTTCAAAAAACACAGTGAGTACCAAGATTGTAAGTAACATAATCTCCCGAATTTTTGTTTTGATTTTTGCTTAATATTTGGGTGTTATTTTAGTGATGCTTGTTTGCGTGTTTAGCGTACTTTCAGGCAAATCGGGGACTGTGTAGAAAGCTCCATGTATCTTTTAAGGTCAATAAAAATTAATTTGATTAACTGCAGTTACTGCCGTCGATTCTATCAGGCGAACTAGTATAGGAAGGATATTAAATACCAATAGGAGGGGGGGGGAGTAGAAGATGCACTCTATATCGACAATAAGAGACGGCAACGTAGGAAACTCCTGTACCGGAGACAACAGCTGTTGCCTTTTCAATTGTTTTTGGTCACTTCTTGCATTTTCACTTGCAACCACGTTCCAAGAGGTACATGTAATAAATTACATTTTAAAGTAAATTTACAACAAAAAGCTCTGACGAAGAAAAAGAACTACGCGCACCCGCCTTCCTTGGCGTCTTCCGCCATTGCGTTCTTCTACGTAATAAATTACGAAGTGAGTTTCGAAAGACGTTGTACTTTAAAGGTTCTCTCCCACTCTCATTCCTTTACATTTTGAGTTCGTATCTCTACTGTCCTCTATTGTTCTTTGTTTCATGTTTTGATATTTCAGTATATCCCTCCACAAGTAAACGTTTCAACGGCATTTTTTCATAAAATGTCGCTCTAGCATTTAGGAATCATAATGCCAAAGGTTTTTTCCCTTAAGTGCCTTGGACGAGCTGAGCTCGTCGGCCACTTTCTGGCTAAAAATGCCGTGGACGAGCTCAGCTCGTCCAATGGTTTTTTCGGTAGCCATCAATTACACGGGCGAGCTAGGCTCGTCCGAGTTGTTTTGCGGCGCTGATCATAAATGGCAGCACTCTTTTTAGCTGGCAAATATTTTTTTCCGCGTCCGCTGATATTTGCGTAATAAACTTTTCAAATTTTATGTGTAATACTAAAGGAAAAACAATTCGAAATAAAAAAAAATATGGCACTCTTAGGTTACTTTTGGGAAAACAAATTTGGCACTTAGGGGGTTAATAACTTTTTTTTTTATTTGATGCCAAATTGATAAATCTTGTTCGGTGCGTTGCATGTTCCCGGTAAGAGTTTGAACGTCGCATGTTCTCGGTACGGTGCTCCTTCCCGGTACCAGACACTGCTTACCATCAGATATTTTCGGATACTGTATGTCGTCATGTATATTAAAGAAGAGAATCTGTTTGAAAATAGTTGTTTGTAACTTTTATTACAAAACCGGTAGGTCTTAAAGCGTTGATATCTTCTCCCAACCGCCATAGTACCATTTGGACGCAGACAAAGCGTTCGTCGACGAGTAGTGTATTTTTGCGGTGATAAGACTACCGCTTTTTAACAGTGATCTAGAGGCTCTGTTGTGAAAACAGCGGCGGCTGTTAACGATGGGTCCCATTAAGAGGGACGACGTTCAAATCCGCGAGGGTGAGACGGGGCGCTGCAGTCGAATTGGCTCAGGGAATCAACGGCGGACGCGTTTGGTGAAGCTTAGAGGATCGGTAGAATGGTGTTCCTCCTCCTGCGTGAACGCATTATTCTTGGCAGCATTATTCTTGGCAGCCCTATCGTGTACAGTTTCTCATTTGTGTTTTCTCCTCTGGAGACATGGGTAATAGGAAGCAGAATAAGGGCGTCACACAATACTTTGCGCTTGGACGTAATTTAACCAGGCAGTGGGTCCTCGAACGAACAACGTATCTCAGAGAACAGGGCGAGTTCAATTTGAAGTGGGAAGATCAAGCACTTTGCCAATATATTATTAGTGTGCGAGTAACATTATAAAACTCATCTAATCATTCGTGACTGTTATTCAAACAACTACCTGTTTGCCCCGAAAAAAACTGCGAAAATAAATATTTCAGAGTATATGCGGGGAAGTTTAACAAGCTGATACGCTGCACAGAACTTCCCTTTTTCCGCGTTGTAAAATGAATACATATTCCTCGAGTATGAGAACATCGTGTACGTTTTAAATAACATTTTTTTATATTGTGGGCTTTTACCGCATACCTTTTAATATAGGTACGCGTGCGCAATCTCGCTTTATATTCGGAATATCCTTTTGTAATATAAAACATGGGTTGTTCGATAATATTTTGAAAACTACTCGTGCTCCAGAAAAAAGTGATCCGATCCATCCAGTTTCTTGGTTGTAACGATTAGACATCTGCTTATTTTAATAAACTATGCTTGCTTACTAGATAGCAGTAAATAATGTTCAACGTTAAAAAAGGCATCTTAAATTGTCTCAAAATTGACACGAACTAATTAATCAATGAAAGACGGGGAAAACATTCAGTTGTTTCAGTCACATCCAGCAGCTTCATTGAAAACTAAATGAATTCACTTTTTGGAATATTAAGCAGTTGCCTAATTATCCCCTTTTTAAATAATGACAGACATAAACAGTGAAAGTGGCAACACAAGCAAGACAGAAATTTCGGTGGTTCAGGACGTCGTTTTCGAATCAAGCCACTTCGTCCACGTTCTTCGAACAACTGAATAGTCGCGTTACAAACAAACACGGACTTCTACATCCAAACAATAACAAAAAGTGTATACGATGCTATTACAGTGACGACTCCGGTTTCAGCAGATTTATATTTAAACATTTCTCATGAAAATTATATTTTTTAATTTCATTTTTGTACCTACATTTAGAGGGGTAAATTTTTCGCTCAGTTTTAGCTGTAATTTTGTTCCTTCTAAATACAAACATTTAAAACATAGCAGCCATTTCGATGTACGACAAAAAGTTGAGGAATAAAAGTCCACCCCTCACAGGTTGATGAAACTGCAGTACTCGTATTAGTAGGAGGACTGAAGAATGTTGACTTGCACAGGAAGACCCGAGACCGACTCCAGAGAAGTTCCTTGCAGTCACTGCTTGTTGAAAACTGCTGCGGGGCGTCTGAAAAACTGACTGCATTAAACGCTGGTTGGTAGTTATGGATTCGGTGTCCGGGATATTTACCAGCATTTTTTTTTCTAGTTCTGAACGCGACATTTTGGAGTAAACACCTCGTGGATCGATCTTCGCCAAAAACGCTGAAACAATGTCCACCATGTGTGCTGCTCGAGTAGCCTTTGGCAACACCTGCTTAAATTCCGGCCCACCATTGTAAGTAAAACACACCAAAGGTGCCCTGGTACATAAGATAACTTCATGCTGTACCTCCATCGAGTTTCAACTAGAAGAAACTTTAATGAGACCGCCAACATCAACGGCTTTGCCCCCTCTACTACAAGAAGCAGGGAAGGCCGCGTTACATTTTGTTTGCTTTGGCGCGCGCTCACAAAAGCCAGCCTGTGTAGCAACTGGAACTTTACGACATTCCTATCTCCCTGAAAAAAAAAAAAAAAAAGAAGGAAGGTAACGAGAAGCCAACGCGCCAAGGACCCCTTTTAGTGCTTCTTCTGATTTTGATCTAAACTTAAAAAACAAACGAAAAAACTAACATTTTTAAAATTTTCAGGAACCAGCATGGGCCCCTTGACAGCCTGGGACCCGGAGTGGCAGCCCCATTAACCCCTACTTTATTCCGGCCGTGAATATATACGATACTTAACAAACTATTGATGACATTGAAAAGAAAATATATTTTTGCTAATCGTTTTCACGTTGAGGATGATAAAACAAAACTATATCTATAAATTGTATCATTATTGTTTAAGACACATTTGCTGTAAAAAGTCGCAGCGACGCAGAAATTGTAGGTTTAGTGCATTTTGAGTTGCGTTTGAATACAGTGTTCAGAAACAAATATGGGGGCAGAAACGAATATTCGCGCCTTTGTACTGACTTCTAGGTGCCAGTTGTAAAGTATTGGATGAGTAGTTGAAAAGTGTGACGCATGTGTTCATTCTCTACATGTAATTATTCCATCGAAATGTAAAGACGTAGCGCTAAAATGTTACACGGCGGCCTTGGTGTTCAAAAGCTTCAGTTCTGCCTTCAGGCATATTGGAGAATCGAACCTAAAGGCAGACCACACGTTTCAGTGATCTTCGGTTCGCATTAAGAAGACCTTCGTGCTTCAAAACTTAATTTAAGTTATTCTGTCTTCAGCAAACCTGGATACCAATGAGGACACTTCGGAGGCAGTGCTCTGGAAGCAGTATCATGTCGGCTCGTGGAAACCGCATCTCAACATTTTTGTAAATTAGAATATGTTTTTGCATCAGTGGTAAACATAGCCTATGCCAATTTGCAATCAAATAACTTTAATGACTAACAGGGGCCTAATTAATAAAATATTATCTGGCGAGTCGCGTCTCAATATTTGACACAGTGTAAAAGAAGTACATCATTAGTTGTAGTTAATTGGTGTTTTTGAATGTGACTAATATTTTACTAAAAAGACCTCCGAAAAGAAAAAAAAATATTTTTTCCAACGCGCCGGTTTGTACAAGCGTGTCGAAAAAAAAATTTACGCGAAAAAAAAGTTTTTAGAGCAATATATACGGCGGAAGATACATTTGAAATTTTGCGCGCAAAGTCTATGACGTCACAGAATGGTCATTCGCTCAGCGAGATGGTAATTCGTACCTTCCACCTCAAGGTGATAGCGAAGCCGATCCACCTCTCCTCCACGCGCCCGAAATGCCGAGAGAGAAAACAGGTGGAAAGAAGATGACTACTGACTAAATGGCGTCTCGCGCCGTAAATGTTGCTGTAAAGATTTTTTTGTTTTGTTTTGTTTTGCGCATGAAATTATTTTTGTGACACGTATTTCCCAACAAGACTGTAGGTAAAGCTTTCTTTTTTTCTTTTCAGGGGTTCCTTAATTTGCACGCGAGCAATCACTATTATTCAAAGGAAATAAAAAAGCAGAAGGTTTAATAACATTCAAAGACCAGCTTCTAGCTTTGACGTACGTTTAGTTCAGGGCACCAGAATTACGATGCAGATAACTTTACTTGTGACTTTGATGACGCAGATATTCTTAGAAGAAAAAGAGTAAAGTAAAATATGTTGTGAAAGAGGGCACGAGAGAGTCAGTGCGGAACAGCCAGCGGCCGGCAGCCAGGACTGGGCGCAGTGACACGCACCAAAACAAGGACTGGGCTGCCATTCCGTAGGCAAGAAGCTACACCGGCTTGACCGATTCTTTATGGAGACCGAGTCTTTGTAAAAAAAGTGAACAGGCGTGTCACACCGTCGATCGGTTCAAGACGGAGAGACAAGCCAGAACGCCCGCACCCCGACGATCTGCCGCGATCCAGCTCCCATACCTACATCCCCCCGACGTAACGTCAGTCGTCGTAGATACCACAACACTGCTACAGAGCTGAGTCTAGGAACGAACGTTCCTAAACCACTCATTTGGGTAACTGCCATAGACACTGCTTTGAAGAAGTGGCTCCGATTCGTCCTCGAGCACCGAGCTAATGACAAACACAACGCCACCATTATTCCCGCAGCGGCCATTCGAGGAACCGCACGTTACTTCTATTTTGGCTTTCATCGGCCATTTTGGCGCCGAAACAGATAGAGTGGAAGAGGTTACACGCTACCTAAAAGCACCGCTGAGGCGTGGTTGTATAAAAACAATATTAATTGTGCCGCAAAACCTTGCAAACTAAAAATTTTAAAAACATTACGTGCCCTTCATTTTGCACTTAACTCCAATAAATTTTTTACAAAAAGAGTCTTTTGCGTTTGTTTTTACACAAAAACAGGCTCTCTAAAAGCTCAAGGTGACCACAGTACAGAGAAATGACAAAGAGTGGCGCTGTTGTCGTATTTAGCTCGGTCTCGGTGCACGCCAGCAGCCCAGGTTTCGACGGCGAGTTTCTCAACTGAGTGTTTTAGTAATGTTGGTAGGAACTGAATCAGAATTTATAGATATGCCGACTTGTTTTGTTCTATATCGCGCTTTTAGTTTAAGAGCGCGGCTCCTAGGTGCCCGTTTCCGGATTGAGAGGCGCTGCCGCCCCCGTCGCAGTTAGCGTAAACGCGCGATGACGATGAGGATGGGGATGACGTCATCGTGATGACGTCAGCGTCATCGTCACTAATGACGTCATCAGTGATGAGGACGATGACGTTGACGTCACACGTGACGTCATTGATGACGTCATCAGTGACGATGACGATGGCGATGACGATCACGGTAAATTCCCCGCTAAATTTAGCGGAAAATATTTTCCCGCTAATTCTAGTGGAAACAATTTCATCCTTAATTTAGTGCAGAACATTTCCCCGCTAAATCTAGTAGATAAATTTCCCTGGTAAATTTAGCGGAAAAATTTACCCACTTAAGTTAGCGGAAAAAATTTCCCCGCTAAACTAAGTGGAAAAAAAATCCCGCTATAGTAAGGGGAAAAAATTGCCCCGCTAAATTCCCGCCAAATTTGCACGCGATGCTCTCACCAAAGATGTGCATTTTCTGCAACTGCGTTAAGGGGACCATAAAACAATTTTCAAATCAAATTTCATCGACCGCACGTCGTAAAAGGTGTGAAAAGAAACACAAAAACACAAGAATAGGGAGCTAAGAAAATTTCTTCGCTATAGAAATATTAAAAGAAAACCGGAAACTTTTGGACCTTTCCTTCGAGAGCTCTCTGCCTCTTTTCACAGCGATTCATCCGGGGAACCACAGCACGTCAGCCAAATCCACGTCGCCTATTGGGTAAGAGCCTACCTCACCAGCACCGTGATCATAAACAATAAATTGCCGGCGAATGTTTCCTTAATGTTTTGTTAAATGATATTTAGATCCACATTTTGTAGCATAATTTCGAGATGTGACGAAGACTGCAGAACTTGATAATGCTTAAAGTTCCTGTATAGGGACTATTCACAGGACGCCATATTTGTGGGTGCTCTTTAGAGCGCGTGCTCAGAGCGAGCTCCCATTAATAGGTTGCTAAGACCGGAAATCGTGATGGAGCGTAATACACGCGGCGAAAGAACTGTGGATGTTCGGCGTCAGCACGCACTCAGCAGTCGCGCACACAGCTATGGCCCCCAGTGAATACTCCCTATAGGCTCCCTACGGGAGCCAGAGTTGCGTGTTCACCCCCGGAGCGCCGGCTTTCCTGCACGGCATGCGGAGTCTGCTGCTCACGTGACTGAATTCGGCGAATAGCGGCGCCGTGCGTTCGAGGCGAATAGCGGCGCCGTGCGTTCGAGGCGCGCGGCACACTCAAAAGCAGGAGAACGTACGCCGGGGCGCGCGCGACGCCTTCTTTCCTGCACGACACTTGATCCCGCTCGTCACGTGATCGAATCTCAGTGAATAGGGGGGCGGCGGCACGTGGAAAAAAGACGCGCAACTCTGGCTCCAGTAGGGGCCTAACAGTACGCCCGTTTGCTCGAAACTGGTCAACTCTAACCGCGGTAGGAAGTTAACCGGATTTCCCTACGAGGGGGAATTTTCCCGTACGAAAATGTCAGATACAGGCCGGAATAAAAAATGCCGGTTCCACCTAGACCCAAAATTGGGGCACCAGTTTGTATCCAGCCTGGAACCGCGCATTTGCAGCCCCAATTCGAGACCTAGGCAGTGCACCGCCGGAATTCCCGCTGTGCTCACCACTGGGCTCTAAAAAAGAATTTCGTGCTATGGCCTTAGCCGTTACAACCGAGAGATCGTCGAGATTTCAGAGCCAGGTGGACTGCGTCTGAAATCGCGACGATTTCTCGCTTGTGACGGCTAAGGACATCGCGCGAAATGCTTTTGCAGAGTCCGGTGGTGAGCGCAGCGGTAATTCCGGCGGCGCACACGGTCGTCCAGGCGTCGTCACCAAACACGGTGCACGGAACCAACACACAGCACGCACAAGCACCGTATCCAGTGTTGAGTGCATCGGGAAGTTCCGGCGGGCAAGCGGTATCCAAATTGTCCAAGTATTGTCACCAAGCACACCAGCACCAAGCGCATCCAGATGCCGAGCCAAAGTGCAATGGGTCGGCAGCTTCACACTATATAAAGATTCAAAGCCGAGGTCAGTGAATATCCATCCAGGGCAACGATGGGCGCGTCAGTATCCGTGCGCCCGCAGCGCGAACGTCGCCGCCGGCCGAGCGCCGACCGACACTCCGACGAGAGCGAAGAACCTAAACTCTCGGAGCGCTGCCGCAGACTGCAGCAGACAAACGCCAGAAGCGCGCTCGCGGAGAACGCCCGCTTGCAGCGCCTGCGTAGCGGATGCGCCTGTTCTAACACGTGACCTGCGAGAGACCGCGAAAGTTCCCCGCCGACCATAGAGATCATAATACTAAATCTAAAGGAAAAGGTCCGCCATTTTCCCCTGCATTCTGGCTGCCGCAAGTGGCGGAGCATGCAGGCAGACCTTCGGGGTCCCACACATGGTTACAAACTGCTTACGATTTCACGAATATAATTATATCATCAGAGTAGTTTCACGAGCTTCAACAATCCACGAACTTACCGGTGGAAAGATATTCGCGTTCCTTTCGAAGTTTTCTTTTTGCATAGCGCGCAGATCTACGGCCTCCCGTCAACACTAAACTAAACCAGATAACCGGCTTCGCGGGTGGCCGCGCCCCAGGAATACAAAACTGCGCAACTACCAGATATCCGAGATTTCGACTGAAGGGAAGTTAATGCAGCTTAATGAGTATACTGCTTTTTATAAGCGTTAGAATAGCTCAGAACTTAGTTTACAACGTTAAAATACCACTGTTTATATTGCTGAGAGTTTTCAGTCTTCGCGATTACCATTGCGACTGTCGTCCTTCAGCTGGCAACATTAGTTTCTTTCTCTTGTGTTCTGTCGCTCTCTTTCGCGATCTTTCATTCGGGACCCAGGATGTCGGTGCATGGGTTTTGGCACTCCTCCTCACCCACCTTTACCCGCTTGCCGCGGACCGATCCTCTCCCCGCACCCCTCCCTCCCTCCTCCAGTCACGCATGTGCGCGCCCGCTGGCTTGGAGTAAACCCTGAGCAGAACAAGGGGAGAGGATCGGTTCCACCCATCACCGTGCAATTAGAGTGCGTTGAGTCTCACTGGATCCGAATGGTTACACCTAGAATCGCGCGTATCGAAACTGTTTACAACTTTAGAACCGCACGGATTCGAACTGGAACCGCTGCGACCTGACATTCTCGTACGGGTTAGGTCACGTGGCAGGCAGAGTAAGGGCGGCGAGGAAACATGGCACCGCCCCGTGAGTGAGTGCCACTCGCTTTGGAACTACAGGGTGAAACAAGGAGACGGTAGGCTCTTTAAATCGACCGGAAAATTCGGTTTCTTAACCTATCGGGCTACGACTTTGTGCAGCGTTGCCCACAGATGGTGCATTTTTTTTTTGTAGAATTTGCAAAGAGCGAACTTACCTGAGGAAAAAGTAAAGAAAGAAAAAAGCTTAGCTCCTATGGAAACTCAGCGACGCCACCGGTCTTCAAACAACACGGCGCCGTTTCGCACAGGACACAAGAGATGGCGCAACGAACGCCGCCAACGAACGAGCATACGGCGCCGAGAGCCGGCGTATTTAGCAGACAAGGAACTGCAGTTCCTCGTTGTTACCGCGCGTGTTTTTGTTTCTGTGACTGTCGCCGCCTGCGGAACGCGCGTCGCTTTTGAGTCGAACAGATCGTCTGCTAAAGACGCTGGCTCTTGGCGCCGTATGCTCGTTCGTTGGCGGCGTTCGTTGCGCAATCTCTTGTCTCCCGTGCGAAACGGAGCAGTGTTGTTTGAAGACCGGTGGCGTCGCTGAGTTTCCATAGGAGCTAAGCCTTTTTCTTTCTTTACTTTTTCCTCAGGTAAATTCGCTCTTTGCAAATTTTACAAAAAAAAAAAAAAAGCACCATCTGTGGGCAACGCTGCACAAAGTCGTAGCGCGATAGGTTAAGAAATCGAATTTTCCGGTCGATTTAAAGAGCCTAGCGTCTCCTTGTTTCACCCAGTAATATGTCGTTGTAGCTGCAATATCGGACGCGTTATGGTACGTTTACAACTGAGAAGAAATCCGCTCCCGGCGGCGGCGGCGAGCGGGTTGCGTTTAAATCTACCTCCTCCGAGCGGCGGCGGCGGCGCTGGCTGCGGTAGCTGTTCTCGTAACATCCCGTCAAATATGACGGTAAGGACCGAGAGTTCCCACCCCGGCTGTCTCTGCCGGGCGTTGCTGCTCCCGGAAGAACGCGTACTCATGACGTAGGCAGCGTCGCGCTGCGCAAGAATGTCATATCCGGTCAGCAAAACGCCTCGATCGGCGGCAGTAATAAGTCCCGGACCAATACGGCTCCCCGCCGCGTTTTCCACCCAGCGTTTCACCCCAGCGGCAAAAGCTGGACGGATTCGCTGACGGATCCGCAAGTATAAAAGTATCATTAGTCAGCAATGAAAGGTGCAGGAGGCATTCGTTTTCCCTTTCCTCACTTTATTCGCTAATCATGAGCAATGACCTTGCCGCATTTGGATAGTCTTTAATACTGGCCATTCCTAAGCCTAAATGAACACGATATTTGTCGGCATGGCAACGTCTTTGGAAAGTGGATTGCCTTGACTAAATCGGCCGGGTATTGATAGCACACAAAAGGAGAGTAAATTTTCCAAGCACCGAGGTGCATGCTACGTGTGTAGTTACACGCGCTGCACGTGCTGGCGTCTGCAGTAGTAACTGCTCTGAAGCAAAAAGCCTAAAACAAATTTTTCCTTGCACGCGCGTTCGTCAAAGTTTTGTTGTGATTATTTACTTCGAATTGTTTTTCTAAGGGGAAGGCCAGCGCGCGCGGATCGTAGAATAGCATTTTAGCGTTGTTTTCGATGCTTGGGTAATTTACTAATAAGTCTATTTTCACTGGAGCCGAACTACAGGTTTTTTTTTATTTTATAATGGTGTTATATACAGTTCTTACTTGCTGGCCAACCATGCTGCTGGTGTAGCACCCGCCTTTCACTGCTCGCTTCTTCCTCATCGTTTTAGGACTAAACTTCGTCGTCCTCTTTTGAACTTGGAAGGAAATTTCAACGAGGCTTGTCTTCACTCGACACAGCCAGGTACTTAAACCATTCCAAAGTAGGGTTAATTTAGTTTTACCTTACCCAATACCTGTAGCACGAGCAACAAAACATGTTTCTTAAGCTCGAATGTATGCCGCGCTGCGTCACGGAAACCCGGTAGTGCGCGTTTTTGGGTCCCGCCTTTCCGGAAACTTTTCCACGGAAGCCAATTTATTTGCTACAACCAGTAGGCGACACCAACTGCCACCCCGTAAAAAAACATGGAGCTATCGCTTATCCAGCCCTCGTTAAATTTGACCAGGTACTTGTAGGTACCTAGTAGGGAAAGGCGGTTAACTCTTAACCGCGGTTAGAGTTAACCGGCTTCGAGCAAACGGCCTCAGGAACTCTAATAATGCTCAGAGCCAAACGCCATCCCATCAATCGTGTGGGAAACGAAGCAAGAGAAAGTCCCTACTGCGCTTGCGCAGTCAGTCTCCGAGCGTCGTATGCTGAACGGGTTTGCTCGTGGTCGCACTTTCTTTTCGGAGCATCGTTTTCTGGCTGCTCGAGTAGTAAAATGCTTAGATGGGCCAGTTGGTACATCGTGGGAAAAATAAGCGCCGAAAAAAACACGGACAAAGAGTAGATTGACAACGACACAGGGCGCACTCTCAACTGAATTTATTAGGAAAAAACACAAACTTATATACCAATGGGAGCACACTATCAGACACCACACGTCACGTTAGTCTCCGCCCAGACCACGTTTCAAATATTCAAACTCATTCGTAGACAGAGCCAATGATGTATCGCTAATGCATTTTTTACCCCTTCTCCTAATCTCAAATGCCTCGTGAAGCTCGCGTGACACTTTGTTTCTGTACCTCGCCAATATTTTAGTGCTGTCAAATGATGGGTCGCAAGTGCATCTTTTGCAATGTACAGCCAAATGCCCTGACGGTGTAGTTCTAGTTGAAGCGGCGTGCTCGCGGACCCGATCATTAACACACCTTCCAGTCTGCCCTACATAGCTTAAACCACACGTCATTGGTATTTCATAAACGACGGCGGTTGCGCAATCAGTGTACTTATTCCTGTGCTTGGTATGGCACGGGTCAGTTATCGGTTGTGGATCATTAATTCTCCTGTATAATCGCGACATTTTGTTGGGCGCTGAAAATACGACCGGGACATCATAGCGCCCAGCCACCTTCTTAAGGTTATGGGAGACACCGTGCATATATGGTATCACCACAGGCCGTACGTTGCTCTTTTCGCGCGGTGGTTTCTGCGTCCCCTTGAACTTCTTTATCAAGCTCCCAGCCACTTCGACCAATGAGCTCATTGGGAAACCCCCTTTTCGCAGACGATCTACTTGTCTGACAAAGCTATCGTGGGCGCTATGCAGGCAAGACTTTCTGAGAGACGCCTCCATACACGAGCTCGCGATGCCTCTCTTCACTAGCTTGGAGTGGCAGGAATTGAAGGGAAGGACCCCCTTCTTAGATCTAGGGGAGTACTCCCAACAAATGTGCTCACCTAGAAAACTTAGCTTGAGGTCAAGAAATTGTATAATTCCGTCTTTAGGAGTCTCGTGCGTAAATGACAATCCGCGGCAGCAAGACTTGAACACCTTTAGCGTCTCTGAAACTTCACAGCTAGAGAGATCGGGATTGCGTCCCAGGATGAGAAAATCATCCACATACCTAAATATCTTGTATTTGCCATCACTCATATCAGAGCTATCCGCTATCGCCTTTCCGCACTTACTTAAAAAGATATTGCACAAAACCGGCGCGACACTGGCACCGATGCAAATTCCCTTCTTTTGTAAATAAACACCTCCCTCAAACGTCACAAACGTGTTCTTTAAATAAAAAGACAGGAGCTCAAGGAAAGCCTCAACATTGACACCACAAGAGCTCTGAAAAGCCGCAACCCCACTCAGGTCGATGCGGTCTCTTACCGCAAGGAAGAGGGGCTCATAAGGGATGGAATAAAACAAATCCTGGACATCTACGGATGTTTTTTTATTTAAAGAACACGTTTGTGACGTTTGAGGGAGGTGTTTATTTACAAAAGAAGGGAATTTGCATCGGTGCCAGTGTCGCGCCGGTTTTGTGCAATATCTTTTTAAGTAAGTGCGGAAAGGCGATAGCGGATAGCTCTGATATGAGTGATGGCAAATACAAGATATTTAGGTATGTGGATGATTTTCTCATCCTGGGACGCAATCCCGATCTCTCTAGCTGTGAAGTTTCAGAGACGCTAAAGGTGTTCAAGTCTTGCTGCCGCGGATTGTCATTTACGCACGAGACTCCTAAAGACGGAATTATACAATTTCTTGACCTCAAGCTAAGTTTTCTAGGTGAGCACATTTGTTGGGAGTACTCCCCTAGATCTAAGAAGGGGGTCCTTCCCTTCAATTCCTGCCACTCCAAGCTAGTGAAGAGAGGGATCGCGAGCTCGTGTATGGAGGCGTCTCTCAGAAAGTCTTGCCTGCATAGCGCCCACGATAGCTTTGTCAGACAAGTAGATCGTCTGCGAAAAGGGGGTTTCCCAATGAGCTCATTGGTCGAAGTGGCTGGGAGCTTGATAAAGAAGTTCAAGGGGACGCAGAAACCACCGCGCGAAAAGAGCAACGTACGGCCTGTGGTAATACCATATATGCACGGTGTCTCCCATAACCTTAAGAAGGTGGCTGGGCGCTATGATGTCCCGGTCGTATTTTCAGCGCCCAACAAAATGTCGCGATTATACAGGAGAATTAATGATCCACAACCGATAACTGACCCGTGCCATACCAAGCACAGGAATAAGTACACTGATTGCGCAACCGCCGTCGTTTATGAAATACCAATGACGTGTGGTTTAAGCTATGTAGGGCAGACTGGAAGGTGTGTTAATGATCGGGTCCGCGAGCACGCCGCTTCAACTAGAACTACACCGTCAGGGCATTTGGCTGTACATTGCAAAAGATGCACTTGCGACCCATCATTTGACAGCACTAAAATATTGGCGAGGTACAGAAACAAAGTGTCACGCGAGCTTCACGAGGCATTTGAGATTAGGAGAAGGGGTAAAAAATGCATTAGCGATACATCATTGGCTCTGTCTACGAATGAGTTTGAATATTTGAAACGTGGTCTGGGCGGAGACTAACGTGACGTGTGGTGTCTGATAGTGTGCTCCCATTGGTATATAAGTTTGTGTTTTTTCCCAATAAATTCAGTTGAGAGTGCGCCCTGTGTCGTTGTCAATCTACTCTTTGTCCGTGTTTTTTCGGCGCTTATTTTTCGCTCGAGTAGTGTTCACGTTGTTTGTGATCGATCGCTCGGTCGCTATGCTGAAAGGCAGAAGTGTACCGAAGTGCCATAATTACAGTTTCTGCAGTCCGGTGGTTAAAAAGAAACAGTTGCAGTTTTACCGCTTGCCACTCGATGAACTACGTTGTCGCAGAATTCGACTATTTTTCTCTATATTGGAGTTTTCGTGAGGGAGCGCATTCGGTTGTTGGTCGCCCCTTGCCGCGCGGGCTGAGCGGGAGAGCTAGGGCCATCGGCTTGTGCTGTTACGGGGCCCCCGCTAATTGAAAACCCCCGGGAGATGTCCCCTCTCGAGGAGGGTGCGGCGGAATGTTTTGTCCCAAACTCTGGCGATTTCTACTTTTTGTTGTTGTTTTGACAAGGAAAGAAATGGGAAAGTAAGACTAAGGACCTCGGCTTGGTTTCGAGCCGAGTCAAGCCAGTGTATGCCGATACTGGACCGGTGGGTGGACACGACGCGTAAGTTGGGAGCGAGAGCGGTTGCGGCGGAAGGCGGAACGCGGGAAGAGCTCGGAGCGGCTCTGCAGGCCCCCAAGTGTGTGTGCTCCTGGATGAATGTGGCGCCGAGGAGCATCGCACGAAGCGTCCAAGCACACTCAGACTTCCCCGTTTTGACTAGCGTCGCAACGGCCCCACGTCAGCCACACCCGCATCATAACTAATTGAATTTCGCTCAGCTGCGATGTATCCATGGCTATCGCGGCGATGAGAGGCGCCGATTCAGAAAATACGTCGGTGACATCAGCGCTGTAAAACCTACCGGCACACGCGCAACTCGCCACCGCCATTCTCTTACTGTCCAGTGAACTTCCGGTTCCTGTGCCAGAGTACGTCACGATCGTCAAAATTACGGCGAAGCTTGTTTTGCGGTCAGTTGGAGAAAGAAAAAGTCGATATTTCATTAATTTTGTTTTGTGTGTAGAAGTTAATAAAGCGAAATGAAAACGGATGCCTGTTGGGCATTCAGTGAACATTGAAGGTTTAATGTAAGAGTTATCAGGGCAAAAGTAAAACGGTCATTTTATGGTCCCTCTAAGTACACGTCGATCCACATTCTTGTTATTAGTGAGGGACTTTCTTACTTCTCCCCTCAGTACCCTTCCCTCCTTCTCCTCAAGAGCAGCGCTTTAATTTGGCGTTACATTGCATTGTAAACGTCTTTAATTTTTTTTTCTTTTATGTTACAAATTGTCGATTGCCCAGGACACGTGTCTGGGTTTTCTTAATTAAGAGATTTCTGTATCGTTCTTAACATTTCCCTTACATTAGTGTCGACAACAGGCCAAGATCTATTTAATTTCGGGAAATCTCTGATTTAAATCATTTATTTGTTATAAAACTGCAAGTCAAAGAGGAAGACACTGAGGGTTGCCTCAACGGGAAATGAGTAATTTATTTTACTGGTGTTGTAGATTATTTTTTTCGTAAAAAGTAGTCCCGACGTTTTCTTGTTTTTCGTTTTCTTTAAATGGTTTTTTTAGTCATTTCACCCAACCAGGCATATTTCTGACGGAGATGTTTACCTTCAATATTATTTCTTTACCCGGCAAAAGGTTGAAGTTGGACAGGCTGTAATTTAGAGAATGGCTTAAAGAGTAACTCGCCTGCACCAGGGTCGATCATGTAAAGCGAAGTACACCATGCGGGAAAACCGCGAATGAGAATTGGAAGCTTAAGAATCTTATAAGAGAGCCCTTGAAATTTCTCTTAAAGCTAAGTTACTGATAAATGAGAAGCAACAGTTCTAAACGGCCGGGAAAACGGCAGATTTTAAGGTAAAACTGGATCGCCTGATTTTTTTTTATTTGTATTTTTTCTAAGCTACAAACGAAGCTCTACTTAGTCCGACAAGGTTATCCGGAGAATACCGGAAACAAGGTCTCTCGTTTGATAAGGCAAGATAATCGAGCGTTTTTAAAGCAATCGCTGACGACTCCGATGATTTACTTATCCGAACGTCATGGGCACCTGACGAAGGCACTAGACACTACAAAATATGCGCCAAACAACGTGATGTTGAGCGAACAGGACGCCACACGATACTCTAAGGAGCATGGACAGAGGTTGCTCAAGCAACAAGAGTATGACAGAGGGAAATTGTAGTGGCTCATGCCATAGCCTCCTCTACAGACCAACACGCGGCCTTTGCGTCGTGCAGGTGTTGTGGCGCTGTCGACGGCACTGCGCATGCGCAGACACTTCACGCGAATTCGGTTTCTGCGAACGCGCAGTGCCCACACTTGGTATGGGCAAACGCGGGCTTGTTTGTAAACAGCGTCTCGGTCTATATTCACAAAGCCTGGCAGTTCGATGACGGATCCATAGAGTGCCCGATCGCAGACTTGAAGCATAAGGATCTGGTAGTACAGAGGACTTCTCGAGAAGCCTGCAGTCAGCGCACAGCTTTTGCAGAGGCGAGGGTCCGAAACATGGCTTTCATACCCGACGAGAAAGGAAGTGGTAGCCCGAGGAACGCGACGAGCACAAGCGAATATTCCATCGCTCGGGACTGCTCGGGTCAAACGTGTTTCGGCGTCTCGCCGCAGTGGGGCGCCCGTTACATGCCTCTTGTCTGTTGCTCTAGCTTTTCACTACAGTGTACTTGAGGGGGTTGTAGTGGCAAGAGCAGCGGCCGCTTTCTGAAGATTTTGCGCGTAGACGACACCATGGCGCTGCTGTTCTGTGCCCTAGGAGCGCGCCCCCGTCAGCCCCATCATCAGCGCTGTTCGGCGCTTACTACTGTGGTTTGACTGGAGCTTTTCGCGGTGCGAAACAACTGCTAATGTTGTTCTGTATACTCTGTTTCACCTTATGATGTACCGCAGGAAAGGCTACAAGCGCGAGCTCTTTGCTCTGGGACACGTCTCGGCGGCACACTCTCGTGAATTATGAGCAGCTGCCAACGCTATGAGCTCGCGCTTCTAGACTTCGCTGCGGCACAACATAAGATGAAACGTAGTAAATTGTAGTTCTGCCTTTGGACTAATGCCTCTAGAGTGTGTGCTATCCTCTTCTTGAAATATTCCCGTGTTTTGAGGGAGATTATTTAATTAATATCGACTCCCCCCCAGTACTGACACATCGTTCAGCAACGCTATCACTTGGGCTGCAGGCTTAATAGCTGCGAAAGAAGTTCTACGGTGCTACATTTCGGAGAAGCGTACCGCGTCACCCTCGTCATCTTCTTCGGGCACAGAACTCCAGCGCCACTCGCGGTATCTACATCGACCGTCTCCACGCGCTTCATTGTAAGCGGGCGCCGCTCTTGCCACTACACCCTCTAGAACACCGTACTTTTCACTTTCGGTGGCCGCGTCTCGTGGCGATCTGCTAGGGTTTGTCAGTATAAATCACGTGGTATAAACATAGCTATGCTCATGCACATGCAGGGCGCAACGTCAGATAAAAGAATGAAAATCGATGTTCTCGGGGTACGTGGTTTTCACGCGCCTCGAGAAAAGGAACACCAGAACTCGAACCGCCCTCTTCGAATACATGGTGTTCTCTGTCTTGAACAGCGTGAGTACTATATCACCTGGAAGAAGTCCCTCCATCTCAGACAGCTCTGAAACGATTTTGAAGTATGGCTGCAGGTGGTCGCCAGAGCTCTTTTTTATGGCAAGCGGACTTGCACTGCAGCAATAATCTTCTGTATGTACAGGGTGTCACAAAAGAAAATTTACACGGTCTTTTTTACCGCAAAAATAAACTAGGCATCACCGAACGCTGATTCTCCGCCCAATGGTAGAGCTAGAGGTCACAACCAGATGCCAAAGTTTCAGGCCGATCCAATAACTTAATCAAAAGTTATAAGCGATTTTCTAAAAATTTCTGTGGGAAAATGGCGGCCGACGGAGTTTTCAAACACAAGGGGGTCTATGGCACCAGAAACCGAAAACGGGCAAAAATGGGCTCCATTTTCCGATTGAAATTTTCAGAAAATCACTTATAACGTTTGATTAAGTTATCGGATCGGGCTAAAACTTTGGCAGCTGGTTGTGACCTCTAGCTCTACCTTTGGGCGGAGAATGAGCGTTCGGCGATGCTTAGTTTATTTTTTCGGCAAAAAAAACCGTGTAAATTTTTTTTTTGTGACACCCTGTAGAAACCTTTGGATGTCTCCTGTTGTAGATAATGTTTAGACCAACAGTTGGCCGCGTGGTATACAGCAGTTTCTTCGTTTTCATATTTATTTTGAAAATCCGGGTAACACTGCGCTTTAGATCTTCCGATTCGACGCGGGAATGCTGACAGTGCATTAAGTCCGAGAAGAGTGGCTCCTCTCGAAAGGACACACAGAAGCATCGGTGCGCTTCCTTTTCTACAGAATAATATAGCAGTAATGCACCTTTCCACTGGAATTGGTTTCCTGGTGAACTCCTGCAGCTCGCAGAGGCATTTTCCTCGGAAAGTTTGTCTTGTATACACCTTTGCAAGCGGGATCCCGCCTTAACCTCGAACCGCGCTCCAAAGTGAGGCGGACCTACTCTCCAGCCAGGACGTTCGCTGGTTGTCGTACAATGTTGCCAAGCGTTTCTCGCCGAAGCGTACACCACTGAGCGCAGAAAGAAATTTTAAAAAATAATTATAAAACGTACACGTGTCGTCTTCGACAGCGAAATAGCAAGGACAATTAAATAAAATGCCTAAAGCGGTAACAAATCGAAAATTTTCAGAAAGATCTAAAGTCTCAAGGCGCTCTCTTCAGAATGCGCCAAAAGTCGCATGGCCTTTGCATCAACGATGGCTGCGCTCGCGGCAGCTCTGGCTTCCACAACATGCAGGAACAGAGGCTGCGATCGTTATAAAGTCAGCTCCAACCCTGAAAGATGCCCCGTCCTACAATATGTGACGCTACGATTCTGTGTGGATACCTCCTCCTGCGTTCCGAGACAGTAAGTGTGCCGCTAACGTAAGCCATCGGCGATGCAGCAAACGGCACCATCTTGTCATCGCGCACCCCAGTGACGTGCCCCTGGCGCACCCCAGCATGGCGGAAACGGTACGGGGCGCCAGCATCGCTCAAAATGGCAGCGCACAGGAGCCTTTCTTGCAAACGTGTATACGTCCCATGAGATGATGGAAACCGATGATCCGGCGTCAACCCGGAATGTACCATCCTTCCCTTCGATATTCACGGTGACATACACCGCAGGAGACTTTACTGGTGTTGTTACTTGTAGCAGTTGAACTTTATCTTGCTCTACACCGGCGTGGTTAATCGCCACCCCGCGCATACTGCATGGCGCACTTCATTCTCCTGGGAAGACTGATTCGTAGTGTCCGCGTTTATGGCATTTGTGGCACTCAAAATTTTTGCGATGCATTTTGATGAATTGGCCTAGTGCTCCTTTGAGTCACATCTGTAGCCCATTCCGTTCTTCGGTTGACCTTAGTTGGTAACGTTTGAACCAGCCCGACTGTCTTTTCCGGCCAACTCGGGCTGTTTATCGCGTGCCACTTGAACTGGAATAGAACTTGACGTTATGTTATTAATGAGCTGGGTTTCTCTTTCTGCGTTGCTCCACCTGATGAGCCAGTAGGACGGCCCTGTCTAAAGTGAGCGCAGAGCCCTCGAGCAGAAGACGTTCTCGTACCTTGGGCAGCAGCACTTTTTCGACCAGTTGGTTGAGTAGAGCCTCATCCAGAGCCGTCCCGAAGTCGCATATGGTATCAAAACCCATCAATGCGGTGACTCTTCAAAGGTCTCGTCGGGCATTCGGGGTCACTGTCAAAATCTTCGATCGGCCACGACGTTTTATGACTCGACGTATCTCTTTTCCAGTGGAGACATTGCAGAGATGTACTCAGGTGGAGCAATCGGTGGCTTGCCTTGACCTCCATCTTTGTCCCGTGTCCCCGTAGAAGGCGCAGAAATCGTAGCAGGCGTACCCAGTGGCAATGTGTAGAATATGTACTGTCCTCCGTGCCTAACGCATGAATCAACATTGCCTTTTTTGTTCAAGGCCTAAATCGCAGGTGTCCTCCACCATCAGGTAATGTTTCAACATTCGGCGGCATTGCTTCCAAGGTAGGGGAGGCTTGCCTGGTTTCTCTTGAAACAGAGTTAACGGCGAAGTCCCCATGTGCTCATTGTAGCATACAGTCGATCGACCGAACCAGCAATGGTTATGCATTAAATGTAAACATCCTCGCCGCCAAATTATGTTGTATCGGCAAGGTCATTGCAGTAATACATTCAGACACGTCTACACGACTGCGTGGTGCACGTTGAAGACTCCAGGCTATCTGTTGTACTCCACTGGCCAAATTGCTCATCCACAGTGAGTGACTTATCGCAACCTTGAAATGGCTGACCAACTACACGCTGTAAAAATATCCACAAAACCCCAAATATTTTGTAAGTTCCAACTTGAACTCGTTCGTTCACGCGTGCTTCCTTTTTTAATCCTAGTTCTATTTTGCGATGATCATTATAAATATATTGTACGAACCGTGGCAATAGCACACCTCTGTGTGTTTTCCATGTTCAGCTGGCCCCATTCACAAACTCACAAGTCAGTTTGGTCTCCCCACAATTTTGTCTATATCTCGACAAGACTCGTAGCCCGGATGAGCCAGACGTGCTTGCTTGGAATATCGGAAAAAAAACCTTGAACTAAATGACGTGCCAAAGGTAGAGTGAATTAGAAATCAGCGTAAAACCGCAGGCAAGCTGGTGCACGTTCGTGATAAAAAATCTCGAGACAATGATCATGTAGTACAAGGAGAACAAAGCCTCAAATGACGGTGTTGCCCTCCTCCTCTCTGTTCCTTGTCTCCAGGTTTGTCACTGTAAATGAGAGTTCTGGATGACCTCATGTATAAACCATCTATAACCATGTGCTCATACGTTCCGGCAGCCGTTCCCGCTCAAAAATTAAAATTTCAAGAGTAGATTTGTCTAAACAGAAGCCTGCACGCGGATTGGTGCCGAGCGACTTGAACGTCGCAGTATTGTGATATTTTTCAGTGGGCATTTCTGTACTACACTGAAGAACAGAAATGCTTCTTTGAACGAATTATACTCGTAAATTGTTGTATTATTTATCACGGTGCAGCCACCTACCGACCCGAATCGCTGCTTCGACTACAGCGATCGTATCGGTACCGATCAGCGGAAGCAGAGCGCGCCAGTCCGCGCTGGATTCAGTTTCGTTGGGCTCCTAGGGGGACGGGACCAGCGGGGCGCGGTGTAGAGGGCGATGTCGAAACAATCGAGTTCGGAGCCAGAATCTAGGACAATGATGGGGGCTAGGACGACGAGGCGCACCCGCCTTCGACGCAGCAGTAACGAACCTAACCCGGAGCCAATTCGTCAGCCGCTTCGCTCCAACCCTCGAATCAATGAATTATCCTTCATACGTCACGGAAGTAAAAGGTGTGCTTGCTTTTGTAATATCGATTCGCTTAAAACTCCCAATATAAACCGAATTTTCAGAAAAAAAAACATTTTCCTCCGTGCTCGAATGTTCCATTTTTTTTTACTTTACATCGCTTTAAATGTTGCAACGGGGCACATAAGTGAATGAATTTAGATTATGTAGGTCGCTGTTATTCATTTAATGGTATTTTAAGTACACATGGGCCTAGGCTATATTTACGACAGATTCTTAAAGATGCCATCTAATATGTGAAATAAGTTTACATGCAATATCTACGAGCAGACATCATACTGCTTTGGAGCACTATGGACTCAGAAAATCAACCCGTCAACAGTGTCCTTGTTGATAGGCACGTTTACTAAAAATTAAAGAAAAAAAAACAATGTTTAAAGCACGAAGGTCTTGTTATCGGGAACCGCAGATCGTTAAAATGCGTGGTCCGACTTTACGTATGATTCTCTACCATACCTAAAGGCAAAACTAAACATCTTGAACAACAAGGACGCTTTGTAACTTTTTAGTGCTGCCTCTTCATTTTTGATCGAACTACATGTTGAGAACGAACACAAACATGACATTTTGGAGCTATTCATTCAATACTTTAAGCCGGCACCTTGATTTCAATACGAGGACTCCATGTGTATTTATGTCCCCTCACTTGTTTCTGTACATTGCATTCGAGTGTGTACAAAACATACAACTAAAAAAAAAATTACTGAATCGGTAAGGTTTTTACAACACTGGCGCCCGAAATAAAATAATACAAATAACAAACTCAGCCTACACGTTAGACTGAGACCAGAAGGAATTATTCGTTTAATGTCAGCGAATAGTTGGTTAGATATACTACAAACTAATTAACAGTCTTTTCTAATTTCACAATTTTTTAGGATTAAAAAGATAATATAAAATGTGTATTGAAAGGTATCTAAAAGTTTTAAACAAAACTATTCAGCGTTTTTTGCCATTCTTAAAAAGTTACAGATGAATGTCTACCACACAATTTCGAATCATTGTGTCTTATTATGCATTCCCACGATCTGACTGCCATTTAAATCATTGAGCGTTCTTAGTAACACAAGCTATTTCGATTACTGGTAATGTGGAAGGACGCTTAATATTTCGAAATCAAATTATCCAACACATGTAATCATTAGCAACACTTTTGTGACATGTGTCTAAGGAATATGAGACGATGTCAGTTTCTCGTAACATTTATAGCAACGTTAGCTGATTTTTGATTGTTGTTTTTGTCACCAAACATATTGGACTATAACTCTGTTGTCTACTAATAAAGAGTGTCACTCGAGCTACACCTAATGAACCTTGAAACCCAACGACGAGTGTGATTCGCATTTCGGGTTCGGCGCTTGTTTTTGCGCTCTCTCTGGCAGATGCCAAAACCACTCTTTTCTTCCATTTACCTTGGGTAATTTGCTCCCTTGGCTTGCTGGTTGACAGAGAGAAGACGCTTCGTTTCAGCCTTGGGAAAAAAAGCAGTCGCTTGTGAGCGTTCACGGTAAAATCTGATCACCGCCTACCTATAGGCCGCTGTCTTCCCGGAACCACCCGTGTGATTTACGTTGAAACCAGCCGTCTTTCTACATCTTGATGCTTCGTCATCTGGCAACAACCTTCCATTCTTGGTCTTTCAACTTCCGCTGCTGGAAACAGCGCCTGTTTCCCGTCATTTCAAGTCAACCGCATCGTCACGAACATCGGGTGGCGCTCGGATTACAAATAGCCTGCCAAAGCAACTGATCGTCAGTGGGCATGGAGGAGCAGCAATGATGCAGACGCTGCTAAAGCCTTTCTGCTTTCTCGTACAGGTTAGTCAGCCTTTATCAGTTCATTATAAACGCACTAGTAATCGGTGCTTGCTGCTCGTTCCATGCCCACGTGTCCTGCTTGACTTATTTATGGATAGCACCCATGTCTTGAAGTTGCTTTTCCTGTCGGGTGACATTGAACTGAACCCTGGCTCCAAAGAGGATCAGAACAAGAGTATAGGTGAAATATTGGCTGCCATTAAATCTATTTCTACTACAATGGAAACACGTCACGCCGAAGTTTTGTCCTCCCTCAATGAATTCAAAGCCAGTCGAAAATTGCTTGAAGACTGAGTGTCCGATATGAACGTAAGATTGGCTGCCGTGGAATCGAAGGTTGACGCACTTGAGGGTCTTCATGATGTTCTCGACGTTCCCTACCTTGTTGCGGAAGCTGTTAGAGACAAACATTTCGCACTTCAATGCCGTCTGGACCATTATGAGGACCGGTCTCGCCGGGAGAACTTAATTTTATATGGCATTCCCGATAGTCCGACTGAAACGTGGACCCAGTCCGAACAGAATGTGCGCTCGATTCTGGTTGAATCGTTCTCCCTCAGCTCCCCGAGGAAGCTGTTTCAAGAGCACATTGGTTAGGTACCTTTGTTGTCAACAAGTGTCGCCCGATAGTTGTTAAATTTATTTCACTTAAAATTAAAGATAACATTCTATTTCAAAAATCTAAACTGAAAGGCACGAGGATTTCGTTGCAAGAAGATCTTTGTAAAGCTACCCGGCTTTGGCGTAAGAAGCTGTTAGATTTCGGCAATGCAAGTGGAAAGAAATACAACTTGTGTTATAATAAGTTATTTATCGACAATAAGTGTTATGCATACTACGCTCAAACCGACAGTGTGTGCGAGGTGCGAGGTTGAACTACCAAACGCACGCTCTGGTACTGACGCAGAAAATGTGGGTCAGGTTAACGATAATGGCGCTGAACACTCACCTCCTTTGATCCCGTCCCCTCCTTCTTCCTAGCTATCAGCAGCCGTTTAGGCGCGACCTATTTGTGACTACTTTATCTTTTTTCCAATATCAAAAGCATTTTAAAAAACGGGATGCCTTATCGTCCCTGGCTGACACATGCCTTGCCGAAGTGATTGTCTTGACGGAGACCTGGTCATCTTGTAAAGTTGACAGCCGTGAACTGTTTCCTTGTCAGAACGACTACACCGTTCATAGACAAGATTATTGCGGGCGCCTGGGTGGGGGAACGTCGATTGCTGTTGCTGATAATATAGTTTCTTATGTTGTTCCCGTGCCTTCGCCTCTGGAATTTCTTTGTACGTGCATTCGTTTAAATCACATAGATAGGGTATTTTCCGTTTGCTACCAGCCGCCTCAGGCTACGCCAACATTTTGTGGTGGTTTGTTTGATTGCCTCAATAATGTGGTTATTAGATTCCCTGAGGCCCCGTTATTCCTTCTAGGTGACTTTAATTTTCCTGGCATATCGGGGAACGATTGTTTCCCTATTGTAACTTGTGGTTCGGCGGGGTGTTCAGCTTTCATTAGCACTTGTTCTTTGTTTAACCTCTCCCAACTTGTACCCCGCAGGGGGCACCTGTGAAAGCAGGTGTTTGGAGAGTGGCGTCTCCACGAACCCCGAGCCATGCGGGTTCGCCCGCCCACGTCTGGCTGTGCGTGGCTGTCCCGTGTCTGGGTAAAAGGGCATCCTGGTGGTTGAGCCAAGCCCGGGGTAGGTTTGGACCCTTCGGGGCCCCCCGGGCGAGGCAATGCACCACTTCGGCCCCCGCTTCTCATAGACGGGAGTCCTGGTAAGGCCCGGCCAGGATGGTTTAGTCTAGTCGCCACTTCTACTATCCCCTCTCTACTTTCACCCTTGTCTGCTCCTCCTTTTCACTCTTCTCATTTCTCTTCCTTCCTTTTTCAACTCTTTTGGCGGCAAGGGCTAACCTTGGGTGGCGAAAGACCTCTTGTCCAAAACCACACTTGGTTATAGAGACTGGGCAGCACTAATAGAGTCACGTCTTCAGCCAAGCCCATCTTGTTATGAAGCGTTACCTATTCCCTTGTTGGGCTCGGTGGTGGGCAGTGCACCACAGTTTCCGAACACCATTCCCCTCTTATGGGTTCCAAGCTGAAACAACCTAATCGGCCTCCGAAAAGAGGCCGGACCGAAGCACTTTCAACATTTTTAAAACTAGACAACTCAGACGACCACTTTACAAGATTTTTCGTCTTGCACTCCGACGACACTTCTAAACCGCTGTCAAAACTATCTCCATTCCTTGTCGCCAAAACTCTCCAAAACACGCTCGGGGCAAAATATGAAGCAAAGAAGCTTTGTTCCGGTGACCTTCTTGTCGAGATTTATGAAAGATATCAGGCAACTGCTTTGCTTAATCTGAAAATGATACATGACCTCAACGTGACTGCATCTGCACATGTTGAACACCATTCGCGGTGTGATATCAGAGGATGATCTTGTAACCAGTTCTGAAGAGGAAATTGTGGAGGGTCTAAGCACTCAAGGTGTCGTGGCCGCAAAACGAATTAAAATCCGTAAGAACGGTGAGGAACGAGCCACCAAACACGTGATACTAACATTCGAGAAGAACTCGCTGCCCCCTACTGTAAAGGCGGGTTACATCAACTGCAAAGTGCGGCCGTATGTCCCGAACCCGCTACGCTGCTTTCGCTGCCAGCGGTACGGTCACGGTTCACGAGCGTGCCGTGGTCGTGAGACCTGTGTTAGGTGCTGCGGAACTGACCATACCGCTGATGACTGCAACCTTGACTATAAATGTGCAAACTGCAACGCCGACCATCCTGCCTACTCTCGATCATGTAACCACTTTAAAAAAGAAAAAGAAATACTTGCTCTCAAGGTGAAATAAACATTTCCTACCAGGATGCAAAGCGCCGCCTCTCTGCTTTCCAGAGAGGCTCTTTTGCCGTGGCGGTGTCCAGCAGAGGACCTGCACCGTCTAAGGTATCGGTGGCGACCCAGGTGACTTTTTCAGACCACGGGAAGTTACTGCAGTCCTCTACGCCCAGGTTGAAGCTATCTCTCCCTGGGCATTCCCTCTCGGCTCCCAAGGCAGCCGAGGGACCCAGTTGTTCCAAAGACCTGGGTGCTGCCGAGGCAATGGAGGTGACTGCATTGCCCACACCTTGCAGGTCGTCCTCGGAAGAGACCGAGCGAGCCCCTCGCTCGTCCTCTCAGAAGAGGACTTCCTCACCCAAGAAGCCTTCAGCTTCTGGAGAGAGCACACCAGCTGACTCCCAGCGTCAGAACAGGCAGTCAATGCCTGCCCGTGGCTTAAGGACTTCCTCTAGTGGGGAGCGGCATTCCCGCCAAAACTCGCTGGAGAGGTCCTCTTCATCCAAAGGGCAGCATCGAGCTGCCCCTTCAAGGTCTCAGGGGCAGGACCAGAGGGACTCGGGCAATATCACGCCCAGTCTCTCCCCTGCCTCTTCAGTGGGGGGTGGTCGTGGACGGGGTTATCCACCCCGTGCTGCGGACCTACCCAAACCTGCAGGAAAAGTCTCGTCCGAGGAGGTGGAGGCGATGGACGAGGCTACTGATCCGCATACTCCTGCATCTGACCATGAAGACATGGAGTGGCAAACTCCAAACCGTAAATCTAAAGGGAAGAAACCTGTGACAGCTCCCAAATAAATTAGGTCAACTTACCTCTTTAATCACGACCATTAATTTTCTTTTTCTCTCTTCCTTTTTATTAATTTGTTCGTGTACCTTTTTACCTAAATGAGAAACTTACATTTTATGCAATGGAACTGTCGAGGTCTTTTACCCAACATCGATGATGTTAATTATTTTATGGATGACCTTCGGCCTATTGCCCTCTCTTTACAAGAAACTCATCTTCAAACACATCATACACAGATTTTACGACGTTATCAAGTGTTTCGCAAAGATCGTCTGAATTCCAGTTCTGGTGGCGTAGCAGTGGTCGTGCAGAGCGGGGTTGCCTGCTCGGCAGTTCTTCTCTGCACACCGCTCGAAGCTGTAGCGGTACGCCTTCTTTTAGACCGCCTCATAACAATTGTGTCCATTTATTTGCCACCAAACGTTCCATTGCAACTTCACGAACTCCAGAGTCTTGTAAGACAACTTCCTCAACCCTTCTTAATTTTAGGTGGTTTTAATGCCCATCACCCCATGAGGGGCAGTACTCGCCTCGATTCTCGAGGCCAAGTAATTGAGCGGTTTTTATTATCATCTAACTTGTGTATTTTTAACGGGGGAGAACCTCCTTTTTTTAATTCTGCTCACAACTCATTTACGTCTATTGACCTTTCTATTACTTCACCTTCATTACTTCCATGCGTTTCATGGAAGGTTTTTAATAATCCCTTTGGGAGCGATCACTTCCCTATTGTTTTAGAGAGTACTGTCTCTCTTCCGACTTTGTTAACACGAATGCCCCGATGGATACTGGACAAGGCAGATTGGTCCATTTTTCAATTAGAGGCACTGATTGATCCTTCTATAATCTCAAACATAAACCCAGATGAAGCAACACTGTGTGTCACAGAGGTTATAAAAAGCGCTGCCACACGAAGTATTCCTCAAACGTCTGGTCGTCTTCCTAAAAGATGCAAGCCTTGGTGGAATGATGACTGTAAAACTACACGAAAGTCCCAGAACAAACCTTGGTGCATCTTTCGTAGATATCCAACTTCTAGAAACTTACTTGAGTTTAAGAAAAGAAGAGCTAAAGCTCACTGGACAAGATGCCAGGCGAAGGGAAGCTCCTGGAGGAAGTATTTGACGTCCTTAAGTAGCTTTGTACCTGCAAAAGAAGCGTGGGATCGGCTTAGAAAGGTTAGGGGTGACTACTTACCCTTCAGAATTCCACTTTTCCTTGCATCATCTTCAACGTCCCTGAAAGATCAAGCGAATGTTCTTGGGGAACATTTCCAAGACGTTTCTAGTTTGCGAAACTGCAGTGAAGCATTTAAAAAGTTCAGTTCGACAGCAGAAAAACAACCAATCATTCTGTCTGGGGCTCGTGACGCTCCGTACAACAGGCCTTTTACACTCTCTGAGCTCGAAGTAGCTCTCAGTGTAAAGAAACAGTCTGCTCCTGGACCAGACAATATTCATTTTGAGATGCTAAGGCACCTATCACCTGATTCTCTAGGCAGTTTTCTGACCTTTTATAACTCATTGTGGCACTGCTCTGCATTCCCCAAGGTTTGGAAAAGAGCACATGTAATCGCTCTTCTGAAGCCTGGTAAGGATTCTTCTCAATCAACTAGCTACCGTCCCATTGCCCTCTCAAGCTGCTTGGGAAAAACCTACGAAAGAATGATTAACCGACGTCTCGTTCATTTCTTGGAGACTGAGAATGTGCTTGACATTAATCAGTGTGGTTTTCGAGCTGGACGTTCCACCCTGGACCACTTAGTCCGCCTTGAAACCTCTATTCGTGAGGCATTTGTACACCGCCAGGTTTGTCTCTCTGTGTTTCTTGATCTGCAAAAGGCGTACGATACAACGTGGCGCTATGGGATCTTGCGGGATCTCTATGTTTATGGTGTTCGGGGTCGCATGTTGCGATGTATCCAAAGCTTCTTAATGGGACGTACTTTCCAAGTCCGTCTGGGCTGCACCTTATCAGATGTGTTTTCTTAAGAAAGCGGTGTCCCTCAGGGAGGGGTGCTTAGTGTTACACTTTTTGCAGTTAAATAAATAGCCTGGCTCAGGTGATACCACCGACAGTATCTTATTCTTCGTATGTGGATGATCTGCAAATTTCAGTTTCTTCTTGCAATCTGCATAGTTGTGAACGTCAACTGCAACTGACAATCAACAGGATGAGCAAGTGGGCAGCCGAAAATGGGTTTCGTTTCTCCCCCGACAAAACCATATGTGTTCTTTTTTCCCCGCGTCGAGGAATGTCACCGGATCCTACCTTGCATCTGAATAAGCTTACCATTACTGTAAAGGAGGCGCACAACTTTCTAGGCGTGATATTTGACAAGAAGCTCACATTCGTACCCCATATGAAAGAACTAAAACAAAAATGCCTACGATCTTCCAATATTCTTAAAGTGCTGTCGCACACAACTTGGGGGTCTGACAGACGATGCTTGCTGCGAATTTACAACTCTCTCGTGCGGTCCCGTTTGGATTATGGTGCACCGGTATATGCGTCGGCACGACCATCTGCTTTGAAGATGTTAGATCCAGTCCATCACCTGGGCCAGCGTCTAGCCACAGGTGCGTTTCGCACGTCGCCCGTGCCGAGTTTGTATGCTGAAACGCATGAGATATCCCTTGAGCGTCGCAGACAACATCTTAGTCTCTGCTAGGCCTACAAAGTTTATAGTGATCCACACCACCCTTCATTCTCTGCTCTGCAGACCTCTGCATCATTGCGCCTATTTGAGAATAAGCCCAGTATTGTTCGGCCCTTGAGCCTTCGGGCTGAGAGCATGGCAAGGTCGCTGCATCTTTCTTTTAATGAGCCTCCTTTGTTGAGACAGGCCTATAGGGTTGCTCCTTGGGATTTGGTGCCAATCTGTTGTGATTGGTCACTTTCAAAGTACAGCAAAAAAGTTGTTCCTCCTCTTGTTCTCCAGCGGGAGTTTGCAGAGCTAGAGCAGAAATATAGTGACTATCTCCACTTTTACACTGATGGCTCGAAAACATCGAATTGCGTAGGCTGTGCAGTTTATTCTCTCGCTTTCAGTGAAGTTAGGCAACTCAACCCTCTAGCAACTATCTTTACTGCTGAACTGTATGGTATCCTGATGGCTATTGAATATATTTTAGAAAATAGCATTAACAAAGCAGTTCTGTTTGTTGATTCCCAAAGTGTTCTCTTAGCTATTTCATCTGTAGCAGACAGCAAGAATGCTCTTGTGCAACAGGTGCGTTTTCAGATAAACGAAGCTTTCCATCTAGGACAATTTATAAACTTCTGCTGTGTGCCCAGTCATGTGGGCATTTCCGGTAACGATTTTGCAGACCACCATGCACTTTGTGCAAAACATTACACGGAAACGTCTTTTGGCCTGCCACACCAAGACCTCAAGCCAGCCTTAAACAAGTCAATTATTAAGTTATGGCAACAGGACTCGGACACACAGATGGATAACAAACTTCACATTATTAAGCCAAACTTAGAAGTGTGGGAGAGTTCCTCCCATAAGGACCGCCGTTGGGAAGTCCTTTTGTGCCGCTTGAGAATTGCTCATTCTCGTTTGTCTCATCTGCATTGCTCTGCGGTGAAGATGTAAAGCTCTGTGAAAAATGTGGGAAAATGTTAACTGTCCTTCACATCCTGTGGAATTGTAGATTTTTCGATCATCAACGTCGAAGGTATTTTCCAGAACTTTTCAGAAACCACCTTCCATTTCATCCTTATTTTTTGCTTGGTGATAGACCTTTGGTACCATTTGCTCGCGTTTTAAGTTTTCTGCATGCAATTTGCTTTTTTGCACCTGATATAGATAAGTAAGGTTAGATGAAAATGCTAGGCTCCTTAAATTAACTTTCTTGGCGCAATATGGCCATTGTCGCTTTTGCGCCATTAAACCCCAATCATCATCATCCCAATTTGTAAATGTACTTACTCGCGTTACCAGCTCATCAGCTAATGCTCTTGACCTCGTATTGACCACTACACCTGAATCTGTCTCATCTCTATCTCTTCTGCCTGGTTTAAGCGACCACTTTGCTATTCACTTCACTTTAATATCCAGTTCCCCCCGCCTTCCTATGCAACAGCAACGGCCAGGCGGCGCCAGAAGCGTGAGAGCGCACCGTTATACCCTGTTTCGTTGTAACTTGGCAAAGGGTGAACGATAAGCCCCACATTGAATGCCGAAGGCTTTGAAATGCGCGACGTATGCGAGCGCAACGCACACATATTGGAGCATGACGCAGCGAAAAGCGTGATACTTCTCCGGAGTTGAGGCGCGCTCCGGTGATACGCAGTCACGTTCCGATTGGCCCGCCAGGGCCGTAGCTTCCGCTCTACTGGCACGTTACGCGATCACGGCTTCCTGGGATACTCAGTATTTCTTGCTGCAGACACTAGGCTAAACGGTGTCACCAGAGTAAAAGCTCACATTTAAACAATGCAGCCGCCACTCCCAGGGGTACCCAGTATTTTTTGTGTCAGCTGCTGGATGGCGCCAAACCTAACAGCATTGCAGGTTGCCTATAAACTAATTCGGGACTATAGCTAAGCGGATTTTCGAGCAATCAACGCCGAGTTGGCGATATTTGCTGATGCTTTCGTTCCACAGTTCTGGGAACGATCGATTTATGAATAATTGGGATCTAATTAAAACCAAGGTCACTGCTCTCGTTGAAAAATATATTCCTCTTCGCCGAATATCCTGTTCCCGAAATCCCCGTGGTTCAACCTATCGGTAGAACGTCTTCAGAACAAAAAATAAAAAGCGTTTTTTTCGTCGCTGTACAGAATCCAAGATAGGCGAACGTTGGTCAGCTTATCTGTCCGTGGCGTCGGAATATAAACAAGCTATTGTCAACGCCAAGCACGCTTTTTGTTAATGACACGCTTCCATCTTCGTTATCCACTGACCCACGCAAGTTCTGGAATGTTGCCAGTATGCGTGAACGTAAAGACATTCGTCTAAAATCCGAAAATGGCGTGTTGATACCACGTCATCAGAGCTGTGTTCTTTTGAATAGTACCTTCACATTGTTATTCACGAATTGTGCACTTACTGCATTACCTGTTATTCGAAATTCAGATTTTACACGCATGGAGCCCATTTTCATCGACTCGGTTGGTATTTCTAAGCTGATTGGAAACGCGGAAGTTTCATCTTCAGTAGGTATTGATGGTATCAGTTACAAGTTTTTGAAGAGTACTGTGACTTATTCATCTGTCATCTTGTCTCAGTTTTTTACGCAGTCTTTCCAATGTACCACCCTACCCGGCGACTGGAAGGTTGGCAAGGTGGTTCCGGTGCACAAATCTGGTGATGTTTTTAACCCTGTAACTACAGACCAATTTCCTTGACATTCATTCTATGCGAGATACTTGAACATGTGATATACTCCAACCTTATTCTTTTCCTTGAACCAAATTCCTTTTTTACATCCTGCCACCTCGGTTTTCGTAAACATAACTCCTGTGAAACCCAACTACTCGTTTTTACTAATGACTTGTTTTCTGTGTTAGACCGCTCATCTACCGTTGATTGTGTTTTTCTTTACTTCGCTAAAGCCTTTGATACAGTTCCGCATCGTCTACTACTTTACAAACTTAGCAAACGTAACCTCGATAGCAATATTTTAGGATGAATTGAGTGTTATTTTAGTACTCGCACCCAGTATGTATCAACTAACGATCATGATTTTCAACTTTCTTCTCTGTCATCAGGCTTCCCTCAAGGGTCTGTCCGAGGACCCCTTCTTTTTCTCATCTACATTAATGACCTTCCTGACTCTATTGTCTCACCTATTAAACTTTTTGCTGATGATTGTGTTTTATATAGAGAAATTTCTAACTTTCTGATGAATCTATCCTTCAACCCGATCTTAACAGCATTTCCGTGTGGTGCGAGACTTGGCTAATGAAACTCGATGTTAACAAATGCAAAGTAATGAGAGTCACAAGGTCAACTAATCAATCCAATCCGCCTTCTTATCTTCTTAATTGTTCCCCCTTGTCTTCCTTTTCTACGTGTAAATACCTGGGTGTTCACATTACCTCTAATTTTTCCTGGCAAACACATATTAAATGCATTGCAAATAATGCTAAGCACATGCTCGGTTTCCTTCGTCGTAATTTCTCTCCCGCTCCGATTCCTTTGAAACTGTTATTATATAATACACTTGTGCGCTCCAAAATTGAGTATGCTTCGTCTGTATGGTATCCACATAAAAACTCGCTTGTTCTAATCCTTGAATCTATTCAGAATCGCTCTGCCCGTTTCGTCTTGTCCAACTATTCCCGTTTAGCTAGCGTCTCTCAAAAGAAACAAAAATTAAATCTCCCCGATCTCTCTATCCGACGTCGCATCTCGAGACGTTGTCTCCTTCAAAATATTTATTTCACCAACGACAGCCTTTGTCAGTCACTTTTTAGAGCCCCCTTTTATGTGTCATCCCGTTCCGATCATCGATTTAAAGTCGGGGTACCAAGTTGTAGGACTAACCTGTACATCGACTCCTTTATCCCCAAGACCAGCGTGGACTGGAGCCCCCTTCTTGCCTCCGTCGTCTCCATCAGCGATCACATTACCTTCAAGTCCGCCGTCTTTTCATCACTTGCCATCATAACTATTCTTTTCTCTACATGATTTTTGTTATCCACCACTCTTGTCTGTAACGCCTAACGGCCCTGAGAGTAAATAAATAAATAAATAAATTAAAAACATGGCTTTGCTGCGGATGTCTGCTTTAGCCGACAAAGAGACACAAAACCTAGCCGCTTTGTAAAGAGATTAAGGCTCAGGAACATCGGACAACAAATCTTTCAGCCTTTTAGATTTCTAGGAATCAGACAATAGTTTGAGAGACAGTTACAGGAGTAACGAACACGATGTTAATCCTGCAAGCATTCCAATAACTTCGGCGTCTGCACGTCAGTGGGACTCTGACTAGAAGTCCTGGTTTAGAGCAAGGTATGGCTCCTCGAAGTTGAGAAAATCTCTTTTTTTTTTTTATTTCAAACTGATTCTTTAAAATAAAATTTATTTTACGTTCCTTGAAGAGTAGAAAAAGTAGAAAAGGAGTTAACGAGAATTAGAACCACATATTTATTTCGGCTAATCTACTGCTATAACCGTGTTGGGAATTTTCACTATATTTACATCGTTATATCTAACACACGTATTTCGCCTCAGCCGTGCAAACATAGGTTTCACGAAACCCATTATTTTATCTTGCTTTATTTTTATTTACAAAAGGCTCCAAAAAGCGTTCCTCCATTGAGTTACACTTAGGACAGCTCACGTAGCAAAGCAGATGCCTTGTAGGAAGGGTCAACGGAAAGCATTTTAAACATGTGCTTTTTTGACCAAGCTTTCGTAATATACGTATGACGTCAAACAGAGTTTGTTTAAAAAAAAAGAACTCGAAAATGTCAACTTTGCGTATATAAAAACGCAGCTCTTAGTCCGCTCATTCAGAGCTCTCCCAAAGGTCTCGGAATGGAAGTCAAAACATTTGCGTTTCTTCAAATCGCGGTGCTTATTGCCGTTGGGTAAGTTAGAACACTTATATTGCGCCATTAACAGATACTTCTTGTTTAAAATTGCAAGTATACAGAACTGAAATATTTAGCTCATCAAAAAATCACAAATATCGTTTCGTATTTTGTTACTTGAAGTCTTATCTGTCATTTACTAAGTTGCCGTGACTCCCTCTTCGCTTAGCCTCTTGAATAGAAAACTAAACATACCTTCCTACGATGATGAATGTTCGGTAGGCGAATTACGTTTGGTGTTTAGGATACACAAATATTTTGTTCTAGAAATTCTAAACTCAAGCGTTGTCTATGATCAGCGCATCCTTTCTTCTACTTAATAGCATAATGTAATACAGGAAAAATACGGAGCAAATATGTAAACTGGAAGGCATCGATGTATATTAAAAGAGGAGCAAACGAATATTTGTTTTTTTATTGCGAAAATCAATACCTTCCTTGTGTTCTTATCAGATCAAATTCCACGTGTTGACAATATTCCCTACTGTTTTTTTCTACACTCTTAGCACCGTGCCTTTTATGGTGTTTTATGAGGCAGCATGCACGCCTATTACCTCTCAGGCTCAATTTAAAGTTTCATCATACATGGAGTTATATCCAAATCTAATGAATAGTAATAAAATACGTAGATTGTTTTTTTTAATGGGGTGACAGTGAATTGTCCGACTCACACTCAACTCTTCTATGCGTTGACCGGGCAGGTTGATATTTAAAATGACATCGCATTTTATACAGTTAGCCGGAGATATTTTTATGTCATTGCCTTAAACATAGTGAAACATCAAAATGTGAATCCTACGAATGTCATTAAATGCCACAATTTTAAAAAGAACAAATTCCGCCTAGAAGCTTTTTTATAAAGTAGATTCTACCTTTGTGGATATCCACTGTAATTATGTTTATGACGTGGAATGACTTACGTTTAACTTGAACAGTGCTTAATTTGAAGAATAAAGCGACGTATTGAATTATAGTTCTACGTGCAACAAAGCTTGTTCAATGAATCATGTCCCAAGATTTCTTGGTGTACCGCCTTGGTGATTTGGGATAAGGTATCGGCCAAAGGGTGGCTGCTCGACATTTTTAAATTGACTGATGTTTTTATATGTCATTCTCTACTGGATGGTATAAACGAAGCCAAAATTAGTTTTGATAACAAAAAAATTTGGGGACATGAAAAGTCGTAAGGCATGAAGTAGTAGTAGATTGAAGTCTTAGGGCTCAAAATCAACTAAGGCGATTTGTCGTTCAAGCGGACATGTTTTTCATTTTTTAGAAAAGAAAAATACTGTAAATGAATATTATTACTATACAGGCTGTTTTTTTTTTTTTTTAGCTGGACCAAATTTTTAAATAAGTGAACGTGATATAAAGTCATTTCAGCCCTGGGGAAGTGTTAGCGGCATACGGCCTCTAGAAAAGAGGTAAAACTATTTAATTAGTTGGCTAATTAACTAAAATGTTTTAACTTACTTTTTATTTTTTTCACTTGAGGGCACATAATGCATTTAGAGGATTGAAGATCGACCACAATATGGTCTAGCCGTGTCGTAAACTTTGGATATTATATTCCTAGTAGGCGCTACGGGGTCGAGAAATGTCGCTTTAGTAAATGGCGTCACACCGAAACTAAACAGGAAAGAATGCCGGTAAAGTTACCACTCCGCCCTTCTGGGCATGCAATTCCTCATTATCGCGGACGGCTCGTTTAAGCAAGTGGAGCCGGCCAGGACGATGACCAATAGCATGCCCGAAAGGCCGGAGCGATAAATTTACCGGAGCTCTTTCCAGTTTAGTTTTGGTTTTACGACAATTACCAAAGTGACATTTCTCGACCTCGTAGCGCCTACTTGGAATTTGTTTATCCAAATTTGACGACACGGCTAGAGCATACTGTGGTTGATCTTCAATCCTTTAAATACATTATGCGCCCTCAAGTGAAAAATTAAAAGTTAGTTAAAACATTTTAGCTAATTAGCTAACTAATGACCTAATTTCCTTTTTTTTCTATAGGCCGCCATGGCCACTAACTCTTCCCCAGGGCTCAAATTACTCTATCTCACGTTCCCTTCTTTGAAAACTGCGTCCAGCTAAAAAAAATCATTGTATACTGTCGACAAGCAGTACTCATAATTTATGTCTAAAGAGTATTAGACTTCTGCTATTTTTATCCTTTTAGTTATTCACTTTCAAACTTGCCCTCTCCATCAGTGCGCGTTAATGCAACTGCCTACCTCTTCTTTCCTAACGACATTTCCTGTCCCCAATTTTCTTTCCGGTCAAAACTAAGTTTGGATTAGTTTCTACCAGACACCAGACAATGATATAAAAAAACATCAGTTGATTTGAAAATATCGACCAGCCACCCTGTGGTTAGTCCTATAGAAATCGCCCAGCTGTAACATTTTTTGGCATGACAGAGAGTCGGAGAGGGTGATATGCTCATCCCACTAAAAAGTGCATTTCGTGTTTTCAAATAAGACTTGTAGGTAGAAGCATTGCATTTTATCCACTATATTTGCACGCCCTCTGATACGGGTATCGTAGCCATGTGTATGGACCTTGTGACTGATTCATCGTTGAAACTTTCTTCGGTGTCAGTAGAAATAAAAAAAAGGTTTTAAAGGCTGATTTGTTGCTTTTTGGAGATTTAAGGTTTACGCTAATTGAATGGGGAAGTCTGTCACCCGAGGGGTCACGTACATTGGCAGAATTTATCGGCCTGCATCTAACTTTCAATCTAACACAACTGGTTAACATTGCAACACACACAAATTACGTTCTGAACGTTGCTTTAGCCAAATCACCGGATGCGTTAAAGTCAATCAAACGTGGTGATGGGTAGAGAGAGTGATGAGTGGATCCTTCATGTTTCTATTTGTCACTCCCACTAATTGTAAAAAAAAAATTATTTTTAAAGATTATCCACGATTATAAAGTGACAATTATGAACCAATAAACAACGAACTAATTTTTTCTAACATTTTTGCACCGGAATACTCGACAGAGAGGATGTAAAGCCCAAATTGGAGGATTCATAAGAAAAAATAATTGCCCTTGTTTAAGCATACGCCAGTAATCTACATATTAAGAGTGAATCATCGAATCCTTGGTATAAAAAAGCATTTGACTGAATAAGCAATAAGAAAACGACTTTTTGCAAGGGTGAAAGGAACAAGCCTATCCAGCATATAAGAGCCCTACTGCACTGCACTCCGGACGTATACAAGGACTCGAGTTTTATAAAATAGAATACTTCTCATAGGGCTTTCCGACAATCTTGCTTAATACCCCGAACAAATTCTAAAATCTTAGATGACCTAAAACAAGCCGCGGAAGAATCAACAGGAAAGATAATGCACGCGAACATATTTTAGAGACTCAGTGACCTAAAGTGCTAAAATAATATTCTCCTTCCACTAAAAAAGGAATGTCGGCAAGGTTTAACTACAACTCCCTTCTATATGCTTCAGCAATTCTGGTAACTCTAGAAAATTTAGATTTTACATATTTTCACACTTTTCTATAAGTATAGCTCCATACAATATTCGACTAGGCAACTCCGGTAGTCGAAACAAGGAGCTGACTTTTGTTAAAGCACGAAACACATCAATATTATTACAGTATGTTTTGATTATTTATATGGACCTGAAGCCGCCGCTGAAAACCTGAGTCAAATGAGCATAGCAACGTGCTTGGAAACATTCACTTAGAACTAGCGACAGTGATATCTCACACAATACAAAAATAGACGTACACCAAGCCTACCCAGCAAAAAATAAATTACAATCAGCTGTTCTATATTAGGTCATACGTGCTGAACTAATGAATTGCCCTAAAGGAACAAATACTGGTGAAGGTGCAGCGTGTGAGGCAAACCACAGTATTGCTTGTCTTTCATCTTTTTTTTCCGGAGTGTGTCTGAAAGAAGTGCAAAAGGCTATCAAGCCTACCGAGAGAATGGCCCCTTGCAGTTCAATACACAAAAGAGTGTTCCGCCAAACGCCGCAACAAAAATAAAAATAACAACAAAAAAGAAGGCTCAGTAGAGTGCTGAGCAACTAAACACTATTACGAAGTACATGACAGGTTTGACTATACAATATACGAATGCAAAATACAGGAGTCAGCAAAAAAAAATAAAATATAACATAGATTGCTAAACAAATAATCATAATAGATATTTGTATACAATGTGAAGTAAGTTAGCTTTATGGAAAGCGTATGTCGCTGCCCACCACAAATGCCGTGTAATATTTATTTTTTTAAGTATTGGGGAATATTGCTAATAGTTCATAGCTCTGCCTTCCGTAATTAGTTCTGGTATATGGTGTCCTTTTTTAGCGTGACGCAACTGATACGTTGACGTTTCTTTATCGCCGTGCGTAACATATAGTTCTTTTATGAATGAAATGAAATAATTTAAGGTAATATATTTTATTTTTTTATTATATTTTATTTGATCGAGACTAGTTGAGTGCACAGTACACTCATGTTACCTTTATAATTTTCGAACCTGTTTTGCAGAATTCAAAATTTATTGTAATATTATATTGTTGTCTTGCCCCAGATAAGAATTCTACAGCACATCTTAGATAAACATAGAACGTAGAACAACATTTCAACGAGCCGCTTAAGCACGAGGGTTGATACTTCATAAATGCAGCCCTAAACTCGCAATAGCCCGGATGTTGATTTATCTACGTGTGTACTCAAATTCAGCACTTGATCAAACCACACGCCTACGCAGTTTTCCTTTGTCACCTGTTCTATGAATGCAGCTTTAAACGTAATGCCAGGGGTTTTTGTATAAAGGTTTGTTGCCGGCTTAAAAAAATTACATACTTTGCTTTTCTAGTGTTTTATCGTAGTTTGTGGGAACACGGCAATCTTGAAAGTTTTACGAGATAAGTGTTCGCGGTTCAATCAAAAATTTTAAGTGTTTCTTCACTAATAAAGATATTAGTGTCATCCGCATGCAAAATTATATCTGGGGAATCGGATATGCACGCGATATCATAAATATAAATGAGGAAATGTGATGGGCCCAGTGTAAAACCCTGTGAGGCTCCATTAAGCGTTTCTAGCTTATTTGATGAAACTATGAATTTTTACGTGTTACAGCGATTGTTTCATTGGCTTTTTAGTAACACGAGTGCTACACCGCGGATACCTTAATATTGCAATTTTTTGAATAAATTATTATGCTGAAAATTGTGGAAGGTTTTTCTGAGGTATACAAAAAGGCCAAGTGTTAAGTTATCTTCAATATGTAACTAGTTTCTCTTTAGTGTCCAGTACGGCTTGTTCTGTCGATTTCTTTAACCCTATATTCCGCACAGGATTTTACTTCGTGCGTCGTAAAAAAGCTTTGCAGGCGGTGCTTCACTATATGTAAAATTTCACCCAAATATTGCTGTGAAAATGCAGGAAAATTTGATGTGGTGATTTCAGCGTGCACTACTGCCAAACTGGGATGTTGCCCGTACTAATCTTATGCTTATAGTGTAAACTACATCAAATGCCCTGCTCTATAGTGTTTTTTCTACACAGGTATATTATCACTTACCCAATCTCCTTGGACATTATTGAATGGCATCTTTTTAAACATACCAAAGTAGCCTAAAGTGGGATCAGAAAGGGAGGGGCCATGGGTGGGTCCTACGTCGCTTCTAAAAGATGGGATAATACGGGCGTACTTAAACAGCCTACCTTGTCTTCCCTTAATATATTCTACAGCAAGAGGTGTGTATTTTGAACAATAGTTAATATTTTATCTGCTATCATTTTCTTGTACTTGTTAGGTCATGTTAATTGACACCAAACATGGTTTTATTAATTTTTATAAATAATTTTGCAGTCACAGGTAGCACGGACACGTTTTAATGAGACGAAATAAGGTTGTTAATAATACACCTAGATATAGATGAACGTTATAATCACGTTCAATATATTGCTTGCTTGTTGACAGCCACAGTTTTTTTTTCTGAACTTTAGATATAAGATTTCCTCCGCTAACATTTGCTTGTGCACCTTGCAAGGCGGCGGTAAAAAAATAAACACATTTTTATTAGTTTTCTGAATCCAGTAGCATTCACAGTGACCGCTGACTTGCTTGGACTAAGCGGAGTAGTGGTCGTGCTTTCACCTTTATTCGGTTGAACTTTCAAATTGCACTCACTATTGTTGTTCTCTACAGCAGCTGGCGTGTCGTATGACCTACACCGTTAATATTTTTTTAGCTTACATTTAAGGTCACGTGTCCTATAAAGTTCAGTTGAAGTGACCGCTGGCACGTTTCATGAATTGTTCTAGCTACACGTAGATGCGGACTAACTTTCAAATAACACTCAAAAATTGTATACCAGCGGCGGTCTTTGAACTATAGAGTTAATATTTTGTACTAACATTTTATTGCACTCCTTGTAAGGGCGCAGCAATGGACAAGTAGTAATGTTTTTTTTTTTATGAATCCGTTTGTAGAGTTGCAGTTCCTGTGACCTCTTACACGTTTGAACAAAATATAAACAAGTTGTTTGTACTATACCGACAAACGCATGAACTTATATGAAATATTCAATGTTGTTTTTTACTTCAGCAGATGTGTATTTTGAACTATTCAGTTAATTTTTCATCTGTTAACATTGTCTTGCACCTCTTGTAAGCAAATAATTGAAGGACAACCAAATATTTGGTTCATTTCTTACAGAAGGTGTGTGCTTTTAATTCGTACACATTTTTATTCAAAATATCTGGTAAGGGTTAGGCCGAGGTTTGTCTTTCCCATGTATTTATCGTACCAGGTGTGCATAAGTTAACGATTTCATCGTGTTTCCACGACGAATAGTAATCTAAAGTGTGTCAGTTAACATTTCTATTACTGCTTTTAGGGCTCAAGTGAAAATTAGGGTATAGACGAAAATTATATGTAACGGGCAGACAGATTTAAAAATTTTTCGATAAAGGAGATAATTTTAGAATTATGAATCGTTACTTTTTTAGACTTTTTTTGCTCGATATAAAATTTGCGCTCATAAAGAGCTTCGCTAACTCTGGCCATAATGCGACATGAAAGAACGACATTGTTGTTTCAATTATGTCGTTACCACCTTCGCAGCGTGTCCTTCGCAGGAGTGATGACGAAACGTGATGACGTGACGTAAACCAGTACGCTACTTTTTCAAGTATTATTGTGGCTGTGTCTTGAACCACTATGTTGACCCGCTAACACCGCTTCCTATGTCACCGTCCTGCGATATCCGATGCTCGGGGGCTTTCCTGTTGTCACTCGTCTCCAGATAATCGAAGTAACTTCTTTTCTGACATTTTGCTCTTGCCACTGCGCAACAGTCGTTGAAAAACACGAAACAGGGACTGTTTTAGAATATACCTCTTACACAATTTCTGGCTAGAGAACCTAGAATCGTCGCGTACCCAACAAGGCAAGGTAAACCCAGGGGAACCAGAAGTATTACTCTCTCCGTGTCATGGCGGCCGGAAGTGGCGCGAACATCATTTATACAGTTGCAGCCGCAGTGTCCACGGTGACGTATTTAAGCAAAACCAACGAAAGTCATGCGCACCACGAACAGGCGGCTGATATTTAAAAGAACAGGAAACATATTGACTCCAGTAGAAGTTTCTGGACCTAGAAGGGCAATGTATGCAATTCGGTAACAATTATTTTCAAAACTTGTAAGGACGAAAAAATGACGTAGAAAATTTTAAATAATTGTTGTTTTAAAATTGCATTATTGGGGACTACTGAAACATCTAACTCCAAAAAGTTCATCGTACCCCAACTACTCCTAGGACCACAGATATCTCACTGATAGTTCATCTTATGAACTTCCATGTTAATATATATATATATATATATATATATATATATATATATATATAAAGATATGTTATACGCCAAAAAGGAAAATAATAATAAACCTCTCAGCGATACGTTCCCTTATATGGTGCGCCGAATCGCAGCAGATAATTTTGTTACTTAAACTTACAATACAAGTGTGACATTTAATAAAGGTTGTTTGGGAGTAAAATTACATCAGAGTTCTCCTTTCGGCGTGTATAAAACTAGCAAACATTTTCTGTATGTTCACTTGAAGCCATAGCAAAGGTCCTGAAATGGCGTTTAATGTGTTTAGCTTCTTCAACTTGTCTTCTTTGTGGCCATCGTATTTAATGCCAAGTGAGCTTATTTTTTCCGTCTAACCGTTGTTTCTCTTTCAAGTATTTGAATAACGGCGAACTTAGCTCCTGACAAAATATGTCTCTATGGAAAAACTCGTCCATAGACCTTATTGTGCACAGAAAGTCTCATGCTTAACTTTGGGCAAACTCGATGCACTAGCATGTGTTATGCTTCTAGTATTTCTGTTGTTCCTTCTGTTTGAATGTGCATACTAGATTCTTCACTTTCGAGTTATTTCAAACCCTCAGCACTGCGGAATGTGATGTTTAAATACGCATTAGTGCGGTATTTCTCTTTCATTGTAAAGCGACAAATAAAATATTTGATTAATGCGGCGTTTTAGTAAGCCAACGGATAGCAAAATAACGTCTAAACCGGTTCCCACATGATATCTCCGGATTTGCTGCAACATACTTCGGCCGTCACTTTTGAACAAACTAGTGGTTGGTGGAGCACTGATCCTTACTGCATGAAAAATGTTATTGCTTTTGGAAGGTAAATATCAGAGTTTTGTATATTTACGGGCACTTGCACTTTCATCCATAAATTACATATATAAAGGCAGCGGACATTTTCGTCTAAGGGCCATTATTTTAATTTTCTTAGTGAAATATATTTCATTGCAACACAATTGTGCGTAGACAACACTGTAGTGAAATCAACATCCTCAAATATTGTGCCACAACTTAAAAGAACCGCATATAAAACCACGATTTGTTTTCAAAAAACTTCACGGCTTGTACAGACGAGAACGAAATATCGTGATGTTATTATAATATCGATCTATATCTGCTACAGGTTTATTCATTCTACCATAACTGGATAGTCTAAACGCGCAGGCCGCATTGTCACGTGGTCAGACGTGACCACGTGACAGACTGACGTGGTCAGACTGATGCAAATAGGCGCGAATTTAATTTATCAAACACAGGTAACTTTGCACCGTCACACCGTGCTCGTGAGCTTGCGCTGGCGGGAGGTTAGCGACGGCAAGTGGGCGGAAGGCTGTCGCTCTTTCGTTCGCGTTCTTTTTTTTTTTTTGGTTCGAGAGTGCACATTACTGCATTCTGAATAAAAATAATTATGAACATTTGCAGTTCCACTGAACCGCAAATATTATCTCGAGAGTTTGCTTGATGATATATAGAGGGTGTTTCAGAAAACGCAGGCCAATTCGCTCCTCCGAAAACTACTCATCGCAAAAAAAGTCGGCTTGTGGCGTTATGGTCCTGGGCCAGGGGCCCATTTAGGAAAATGATTAAAGTCCGGGATATTTAAGTTGTTAATTATTTTTGCATAATTAACTTTTTTAATATTGTGTTTAAGGGCAAGGTTTAAATTAGAAAATTGCTCAGCATCATCGAAAAACACTAAATCAACAAATTGCAGAATGATAGAAGGCACGCGAAGCATTTTACAGCTTTCTGAAAGACCGCACAAAAACGACCGGTTTTTAAGTATCGGTTTGCTATCAGAGCGTATCTCAACCCCGGCGGCACCGCGCCCCGTGGGGAGATAGTGCAACCAGCCGCTGCTGCGTTGCGCGATGACGGAGCAGCAGAGGTTGGTTGCACTATTTCTCCACGGGGCGTGGTGCCGTCGCGGCCCAGATGCGCTCCGATATAAAAACCGACACTTAAAAACCCGTCGTTTTTGGTCGGTTTTTCAGAAAGCCGTAAAATGCTTCGCGTGCCTTCTATCATTCTTCAATTTGTTGACTTATAGTTTTTCGATGATGCTGAGCAATTTTCTAATTTAAACATGCCCTTAAACACACTAATAAAAAAGATAATTATGCAAAAATAATGAACAACTTCATTATCCCGGACTTTAATAATTTTCCTAAATGGGTCCCTGGCCCAGGACCAAAACGCCACAAGCCTTTTTTTGTTGCGATGAGCAGTTTTCGAAGGAGCGATTTGGCCTGCGTCCTCTTAAACACCCTGTATGTATATACTGGCCGAGACGTCGAAGAACAAACCGTCCGTTATTGCTGTTTTCACCGAGGGTTTTCGGTTTTCTTTTCTTCTCTGCTATATATATATATATATATATATATATATATATATATATATATATATATATATATATATATATATATATATATATATATATATACACGGTGTTTTCTTAGCTTCATGCAATTGTTTAAAAAAGCCGTGACAGCTACACTTATGCCGCTTGTGGAGGTGAGCTATGCGGCCAGGGGGACATAGTATAGGGGGCTTATCGAAACGATCGGTCGGCTATTTAATTAAAATTTATTAATTACCTTTTTAAATATTGAAAATATACATATAGTTTCAATTTGAAACATGCTCAGCGTCATCGAAAACCACTAAATCAGTAATTTTTAGAAAGACTTTGAGCGCGTGAGAAGCGTAGCAGTGCACCAAAGTTACGCCTCATGGAGCAGGTACAAAGCTAGCGGCTGCGGTAAGGCGCCCGCGCGCTTTTTCCGTCTCTTATCTAGCCAGTCTTGTACCTGCTCCACGAGTGGTAACTGTGGTACAATACTACGCTTATCACGCGCCCAAAATCTTTCTGAAAATGACTATTTTAGTGGTTTTCGATGGCGCTGAGCAAGTTTCTAGTTGGGAACATATGACTATTTTCGCTAATTAAAACGTTAATTAGCAAATTTTAATTAATTAGCCGACTGATCGTAACGATTAGCCCCCATTATTAATTACCCCTGGCCACACATATATATATATATATATATATATATATATATAGTACGAAGTCCGGGGCTTGGCTGCCGAGAGTTTGTATAGAATGAAGAGCCACTTCAAAAACTTAACTCCTATACTTAGACGTTTCGACCCGAGACGGGTGATACGTCTAAGTCAAGGAGTTAAGTTTTCGAAGTGGCTCTTTATCATATATATATATATATATATATGTGTAGATATCTATATATTGTGAGCAGCGACGTGAACCAATAAGCTGTGAATATGCGTCAACTTCGGCAAGCTGACTGCGGGCGCGTGAACAGGACCCAGTTTGTGCATCCTGACGGCGGGGCGCGACAGCCGCATGAGCTCAGAGGAAGGATCGGACATTCTGCCGAGCGGCCGGTTCTCCTGGGACCTTTTCCAAGCACGCTGAGACACCTCAATCAACCTGCTCAAAATAATATATATATATACTACATCGTACCCAATCGTGCGAGTTATCTCTAGTAAACAAGGATGTAAAAAGTCATGTATTAGAAAAGTAAAGTGCCAAATGCGCTTTTAACTAAAGAAAATAAACAAATTAGCTTTTCTTAAATATAATCGTGTGGTTGGTTTAAAAAGTACTGTAATTTCTGGTATTGTATGCTTCAAAAAGGTTTGCATCACATTGTTGCGCATTAAACATTCAAGACGATGAAGGGAGCTTAGTTGTATTCAATCGTTTCATGAATTTATTTATATAGTTACGTTGTTTGTTTTTTTGGTACTTATAAAAGGTGAAAATAAATTCAACAAAATGTTCACTGTTTTATTTTAATCGGAATTCAACAGTTAAAAGATACAATTAACGCGATACAAATTTTGAAGGGATACATTTATCCATTTTATAGATTGCAGCATTGAAAGTCAGAAAATGAGTGATTATTCTTTTTTTGTTTTCGTGCTTTATCTAGCGTTATAAACATAACATTTTGTAGAAATGTTCATGATTGTGAAAATTACGACACAACATATATAAACGTGTTTACGTATATTAGGAATGAATTTTAAAAAGCGGCAGTCTTCACCACGCATTTATATAACTCGGCGGTCTTTACTTGAGAGAACAGCTGTCAAGGAAAGTTGTAAGGCAAACGGAGGGAGATACAGTGCTGACTCTCGACTTGATTTGCCCATTAATGTAATACCTGATTAACTTTCTAATTATCGAGTTTATGAAGTATGTTGCATTTCCAGTATTGATGGCAGTTACGGCTAGAGAATACATAAATGTAAAAAAAATTCAAATTGCCAATTTTGTTCGGGGCATTCATTGATTACACTTTGCGTTTTCCACGCCTAATTTTGAAACTGTGTGTATAAAGAGCGCGGTAAATTCCGTTAACAATACCACACAAAGTGTGGCGTAGACGTCTCGCGTCCGTTATCATTATCTTGAAACCGTATTCTTAGTTAATGGTCCAACGTCGGGATGACAAGTTAATGACGAAGCTCCCGAAACAACGCCAGTCTTCCGCGCATCATTGCAGGCGGGAGTGTGGCACTCCTTAGCTCAGTTGTGGAATTAGGAGAAACGAATAGAAAATTTTAGCGAAGTTTATGAAGAAACAAATCGGTTTGTGATAGAAAAATTGTTAAAAATGTTTTCCCTTATATTCGAAAATACGATTATTAGTTCAATTGCAGCATTACACTAAATGCCAAGACTCGTAAAGCTAAATCATTGGTTCTTGTTTATTAACCAGCTTAGGATGACGGTTATATCATCCCATAATGGCCGTCGACCTTCATAAAAGCATGTCGAAATGGCACCCATGTAATACTTATCCTCTATAAAACATGTTTACATCAATGTCAAACACATTATGATACTTGGAGCGTTTTCAGGATTTCCATGTTTGTTTTAAAAATATGTAATAAGTACACAATGCACTTTGTGCTGGTGAGTCTTAGAGTCAGGGTGATATAAGACATAATACCGGGAAAAGCGTCCCACAATCGATAATTACCGAAAATTTCTTAATAGGTGTGCGTTTAGTCGATACAAATATGGTTCGCACTAATTGCGACAACTGACACTAGAATATTGCCGCTTGTATGACCGAAAAGGAAGTATTATCCACATATCTAAAAGATTCGTCCTTAAACTTTCACCGAGTGTAAAAAGGAAAGACTCGAAAATGACCTTGTCTAATTGATCGCGCCGATATAGTTAATATAACGTACGCTTGATGTTCAACTCGAGCTAGTGTGTTGTCGCAATGTTTAGCAGACAGCAACCATTAGGAAATTCACTTCCAGTTATGCATTCCTATGGGAAAAAAGTCGGTGCATTTTTTACCTGCGCTCGATTATAAAACCAAATATCTCCAATACTTCGTGCGTACTAGGTAGATTGAAAGTGTTTCAGTCACGCAGAAAAAAAACAACTGGTGAGTTACGGCGTCTTTTTTCAAATTCATGGCATTTAACACGAAGCTAAAACGGCTTCGTACATGCATTTTTTTGTGCACTGTCAGACACAGTTAGCGCTAACACGGCGTTGGCACCTTCCAGCCTAAGCGATCAACGTATCCAACCAACGGAGGACACCCGGAAAACCAAGAGACGGCTGGAACTACGCAGGAACAATAAGCACTGCTTTATACTTTCTGCTAGTTAATATGTGCGACGAGGCTGGTTTTCTGTTCAAAGCATCCCCCGTACATTTGAAATATTTAAAAATAGAGGGAAGCCAGAGAACGGGTACCCGATAAAAGCTGCTTTGCTTAAAAAAAAAAAAAAAGACGCATCTTTTACTGTTAACATACTTTGTTTTTCACGTTTTGAATGTTTTGTCACTCGTATAAATGCACGACGCTGTTATTTTTGGATGCTGACAGGACGTGCATATCAGCAATATACAAGCGCCACACGAATGCTGGCGAACTTTGAGCTTTAATGTCGTTCACTGGTAACGTAAACTGCTGTAACTAAAGCAAATACATTTTTTACAACGTTAATGAAGACACATATTATTCGGTACGAACAAAATAATTAATGTTATCCACCTAATTGTCCGGCAAAGAAACAAAATGCTTGGGCGTTTTCCTATAGGAATGCACAAGAGCACTGCAAAAGTAGACTGGATGCTGTCTGCTTCAACTTGCATCCCGGAAATCGCATAAACACTAGCGCCAGTTGAACCTCGAGCATGCATTGTAATAACTCTATGGTCCCGTTCTAGCTCACCCCCGTACATTCTAGATCGAATATTCAAGACACCGACTCAGTGGCAGTCTCTTGATGGTGACGAACGAATTCCACAGAGCTCGATTCTGCGTTTCCGTTGACTCCCACGCCCGCTACGATTTGTACAGTTGTCTTTATCCAGCTCCTTCGGTTGTTCGTTTATTTTGGGCACTAGTTGGCCCGATCAAACGTTGATTTCAGTTCAATATATATCGTCTCTTCACCTTCATACGTGACAATATTACGCTTATTATATTTAAAATATCTACTTCTTTCCAGCCTCCATTCGGTTGGTGCTGAATCAAAAACAAGCGCCACTGGTGGCTCTGGGAAGTCATTCGAAGTCCACTTCTGCGAAACAAACGTAATTGTTTTTAACCATTCTAGAGCATATTGTTACTTGATAAATACTTTTTTGCTTATTGAAAAACAATTATTTTTTATGTGAATGTCAGTATTACAAGAAAAGAAACATCAACTTTGTTTATGTTTTTTTTTAAATATAAATGTCAAAATTTTATCAGTTGAAGAAACGTTTACTTTATCTTGTCTTTGCAGACGTCTTAGCTGATATGTTAGGGAAACTTACATGTTCACTGAAATCTCTTGTTTATTTTGTTTATGTGCTAAATTGAGTGTTTTTATTTGACATAAGACATTTTACATAGTCGACCAGAACACGGTCGATATTTCGCATGCGGGATAAGAAATTCAGCAAATATAAAGTGGTAATGTATTGCGAAAATATATATACAGGGTAAAACAAGGAGACGCCAGGCTCTTAAAATCGACCGGAAAGTTGGTTTCTTAACCTATCGCGCTACGACTTTGTGCAGCGTTGCCCACAGATGGTGCATTTGTTTTTTGTCAAATTTCCGAAGAGCGATTTTACCTGAGGAAAAAGTAAAGCTAGAAAAAGGCTTAGCTCCTATGGAAACGCAGCGACGCCACCAGTCTGCAAACAACACGGCGCCGTTTCGCACGGGAGACAAGAGATGGCGCAAGCGGTCGCGACGCCAACTTCCGCCAACGAACGAGCAGACGACGCCCTAAGCCGGCCCATTCGCAGACAAAGAACTGCAGTTCCTTGCTGTTACCGCGCCTGTCTTTTTTGTTTCTGCGACTGTCGCCGCCTGCGGAACGCGTGCCGCTTTTGAGTCGAAAAGATCGTCTGCTAAAAATGCCTGCTCTCGGCGCCGTATGCTCGTTCGTTGGAGGCGTTTGTTGCGCCATCTCTTGTCTCCCGTACGAAACGGCGCCGTGTTGTTTGCAGACCGGTGGCGTTGCTGCGTTTCCATAGGAGCTAAGCCTTTTTCTTTCTTTACTTTTTCCTCAGGTAAGCTCGCTTTTTCCAGAATTTACCAAAAAAAAAATGCACCATCTGTGGGCAACGCTGCACAAAGTCGTAGCGCGATAGGTTAAGAAACCGAATTTTCTGGTCGGTTTAAAGAGCCTGCCGTCTGCTTGTTTCACCCTGTAGTACGAAGCAGTTACTTTTGAGCCAAAGTAATTTTGACTCTAATCCAACACATTTGACTCTCAGTAATTTGTAATTGTAATTCATTACCTTTTTCAAGTAACGGGCACACGTCAGGTAACAAGAATAAAATTGATTTTTTTTAAAATATATTTTAAGCTTTACACTGTTGTTTAAAAAATAGCCGTGAAAGCTATACATATGAGGTTCGTGCACCTGCGTTATACGGCGAGGGAGACGTAGTGTCGGTGCTGATCGTAACGATCAGTAACTAAATAACTAAACTTAACTTTTAATTAATTTATTTACCTTTTTTTAATTTATGAAACTATACCCATGGCTTCAATTATAAACTTTCTGAGCGTCATTGAAAACCCCTAAATCACTAATTTTCTAACCTTTGAGCGCGTGAGAAGTGCAGTAGTGCGCTAAAGTAACCCCTGGTGCAGCAGGAGCAAGGCTGTCAATGTGATAAGGCGTCCGCGCGGATTTTTAGTCTCTTGCCGTAGCCCAAGCCTTGCACCTGTTGCACGAGTGGTAAGTGCAGTGCACTACTATGCCTCCCATGTGCTCAAGGTATTTATAGAAGTTATTGATTTAGTACTTTAGTGTGCGCTCAGCAAGTTTATAATTGGAACCATATGTTCTTTTTCTCTTAGTAAAAAGTTAAATAAAAAATTTATTTAGTTTCCTGGCTGATCGTTACGATTAAACCCCTATACTATGTGCGGCTGGCTGTATAACGCACCTGCAAAAACCACATAAGTTTACATTTCATGGCTTTTGTTTTAAGACCAGATCTCTAAATCTAAACATACAAAACCCCCTATAACAAATCCAGACTATACATGCCGCTTGAAACAGATTTGAAACAATTATAAATTGAATTAGTTATTCGTTGTTTAAAACAAATATTATACCATTTTGAGATACTATATTTCAACTATATAGATCTTCTATTTGAATCGCCTGAAATTAATATTTTGGATTCCATCGAGACCAAACATTCCAAGCATCTGCTTTGAGACTTTTAATTTTAGCATTTATTTTTAGTACCACAATAAAAATTTATTTCCGGCTATATGTTTTTACCTGTGATTGACTAATTGACTGTAATACGAAACACATGTTTAAGCGTTTCAATGCCAAAACACGAATTCGTACATAAAGATTGCCCGAATTCACGATCTTAGATAACAATTTAAACATAACTGCAAAAGCATGCTTCACACTTATCGCAACTCTTATTTCTCTTTCATTTCTAGTGTACAAAGCAAGAAGGAATGTGGGTCGGGTGCACTGGTAACTGTACCTGTGTACATGTTGACGACAGCAAGGAAGGTCGCTGCATGGAGTGGGAGGGGGACTATGAAGGCTACCCAGAAGCAGAAGACTGAGCTTTACTGTTTTTGGCGCTAACCGAAATGGGAACGTGCTCCCTAAGAAAACGAAATAACAACCCTGAAGCTACAGCCGTTTAATTAAGATGCTCTGATGCATGTATAATTACGAATAAAAAGAAAATAAACTTGCGGTTGGTGCAATCCGCGTATAATTATTAAAATTTTTAGTGTACAGATAACAATAAAAAATTACTTTTCTCTTGGACAGTGTACGTTTTTCGAAAACAAATATTTTATTGCTAGTCAGAGCTACAAGATCATAATTAAAAAAATATATTTCCACGAGCTACCGTAGCCGAGTCGGCAGCGCGCTGGGCTCAGAAGCACTTGTCTCTGTTTCGATTCCCGACACTTGTGGGATTTCCCTTGCTGCTATCCGTCTCGGAGAATGACACAGCACACCGGTTCAACAACACGTAAACATTTAATGAGCGCTATCGCCTGCGCCGCGATCCCAACAGCCCCCGCGCATCCGCTGCGACGGCCTTTTATCAGCGGCGGAGCGCCGCTCGCGTGGCCAGTTGCCCTTGGCCCCCTCGTGGTCAAGATGACCACTTATGATTGTCGGAGGGGCAGCCTGGGCCAACCGCTTGGAATCGCCAGGTTGCCCACACATCTCCCCCCTTCCAAAAACGAAAACAGAGGACGTCTTTGATGGTTTTCGGGGGGGGGGGGGGGGCTTCCTTCTGGGTCAGCAAGGGTCTTCTCAGATGAGCGAGCACGGGTCCGACGTCAGTACTTCCGGACAGTACCGATGCAGCCGTGGGGGGTGGTCTGATGATGGGAGCTGCGTCGCCGCTGTCTGGCACGAGGAACTAGAAATTAAAAACAACATGAGGCCATGGCGCGGTAGAAAAAGTAGCCGCACACACGAAAGATGCCTGCCCCACTGTGCCTGCGGGAGCGCGGACCCTTTCTCTTCTCCCCCCCCCCCCCAAAACACCGAAGAGGGCATGAACATAATGCACTTAGAACTCGTGCTACTCCCGGTCGTCTTCACCGCCGTCTCAAGTTGTACCGCGGTAGAGACGGTGTGGAATCTTCCGAGAGGTGGTCCGGATAGCCGTCATCTGGAACCTGCGACACATCTACCTCCTCGGGTTCATAGAAAGCTCTAAGGTCGGCGACATGAATAGACCCGCACACTTCACGAGATTCACAATGCACCTGCTCATAAGACAGGTTGGAGAGCTTGCTACTAACACGGTAGGGGCCATCCCACCTCTTTGCTAAAGAGGCCGTGAAGCCTCTAGCTGCATCACTCAGCGGATGAGTTCGCCTCAGTACCAGATCTCCTACCTTGAACTGCAGATTTCGCCTCCCCTTGTTGTACTGGTTTGCCTGCTGCAGTCTCGAGACATCGAGTCTCTCTCGGGCTTCACGCAGGTTCTCCGTGAGACGCTTCCGGAGATCTTCTGCGAACTGCGTGGTTGTGCGCTGCATGCTTGCAGGATCTGTGCAAAGGAGGCCGTTTCCCAGGGGAAACACGAGCTCTTTCCCAAAGTTAAGTTGGGCCGGAGTAAAACCCGTGGACCGGATGATTGTTGTGCGGGTAGCGAATGCCATTTCTGCTAATTTCTCGTCCCAGTCTTTGTGTCGCTCTGTATGCGATACAAGCATCTGCTTCAGGTTACGGTTCACTTTTTCCGTGATATTCGCCTGTGGATGGTATGGCGAAGTCCGTTTGTGCCGTATGCCTAGCGCCTTACACGCATCCACGAACACCTTGCTAACAAAATAAGAAGCGTTGTCTGTAATAAGCGTTGCGGCAAAGCCAAAGCGCGCGAACGTCTCGAGAAGACAGTCCCAGATTTTCTTAGAGTCTAGTTTGCGCAAAGGAAACATTTCGACCCATTTTGTGAAATGGTCGGTCACTACTAGCAAATACTGATTGCCGCGTGGACTACGGGGAAAGAGACCGACAACGTCGCAGGCAACACACTCTTAGGGGTACTTGCTTTCCACCGACTGCATTAAACCTGGTGGTTGGCCACCTCGGGGTTTCGCCTTCTGACAAACCGGGCAGCTGCGTGCGTACCTCATCACATCCTGCCTCATACTTGGCCACGTTGCAATTTGGGACAACTTTTCGTAAGTTTTGTTCCCACTGCTGCGGCCTGCCAAGGCGGGATCATGCATATATCTTATAAACGACTTGCGCAGTTTATGTGGTATTACAGACCGGAATGGCGGGCCGCAGGACCCATCGTCCGCCTGGGGGATGTATCGCAGCAGGATGCCGTAGCTGCTGAGCAGGTATGAGTCCAAGTCTCTGAAATTCCCAGCGTCGGCTGAGTTTTCTTCTGCCAGCTGGTGCATCACCTTCTGACAAAGTCCATCGGACAGCTGGACCGCTCGGAGCTCCTCTCTGCTCACCAGGGTTCCCCACCGCGACTCTGGTGTAATGGGCGCCGCATTGGCCAGTGCCACCAAGTCGGGATCCACCTGCATTTCCTGCCCGAGAAGTGGAGCACGGGACAACGCATCTGCAACGTGGTTAGCCACTCCACGCTTGTACTCGATTGTGTATTTGTAGCGCAGGAGCGAAAGGGCCCATCAAGCGAGTCGTCCTGCAGGGTTTTGAAGCCCTTTGAGCCACGAGAGAGCCACGTGGTCAGTTTGAATGCTAAACGAAGCGCCGTCAAGGTACATGTCAAACTTCTTAAGCGCAAAAATAATTGCCAGGCACTCTTTTTCGGTTGTTGAGTAGTTTCGCTCCGCTCCGGTTAACGTATGACTGGCGAAAGCTACGGGACGAAGAACGCTGTCATGTTCCTGCAGAAGGACAGCTCCTAATCCGTAATCGCTTGCGTCGGTCTGCAAGACGAACGGACGATTCAAGTCGGGCAGGTTTAAACACGCGTTTGTAGTCACAGCCCTTGAAAGACATGCGAATGCGGTTTGCTGCTCTTGCCCCCAGCACCATTTCGTTTTTTTTGCGGAGCAATCGGTTCAGAGGTTCAGTTATCTCAGCGCATTGCGGAATAAAATCTCTATAAAACGAAATCATCCCGAGATATCTCTGTAGGCTATTGACGTCATAAGGGGGTGGGTACTCCGTTATTGCGCGCAGCTTATCTTCATTCTGCCGCAGCGTTTCGTTATCTACAACAAATCCGAGAAGGTTGATTACAGGCGATGCCAACTGGACTTTATCTGGATGAATCGTTATGCCGGCTTGACGCATTCGTTCGAGTATGATCTGAAGGTGCACGAGATGCTCCTCGAATGTTCGTGAAAAGACCACTACGTCATCCATGTACGCCATCGCAAACTCGTACTTCGCGTCACCGAGGACAACGTCCATTAGGCGTTGAAAGCTGGCGGGAGAGTTGGACAAACCAAAGGGAAGGCGAGTGAATTCGAACAACCCCCTATGGGAAATGAATGCGGTCTTCTTTACATCAGCCGGATGAACTTCGATTTGAAGAAATCCGCGGCTGCAATCGGGGGTTATGAAAACAGTCGCGTTTCCAAGGGCATACATTACTGAGGAAATACTAGGAAACGGGTAACTGTCTCTGACTGACACTTCATTTAGGCGTCTGTAATCAACACAAAGCCTTGCTGAGCCGTCCTTCTTTGGAGCAAGGACCACCGGGGAAGCCCACGGGCTTTTTGACTGACGTACTGCGCCTGTGTCGATCATTTCCAATGGCGCCGCATCAAGAAGTTCGCGCTTGTGAGCACTTATGGTCTCGGATTGCACCTCCGGGGAGGTGCACCCTTGGTTTCGATGCGGTGCTGTAGGAGATCGGTTTTCCCAGGTCTTTCCGTGACCATCGGCGAGAAGGGTTCCAGCAGTTGCTGGAGCTGCTTCTGTTTGTGTTCACCGGAACACTTTTGCACGGCTTTGAGCACGCTGTCTGGAAGTAAAGGCATCTGCCCGGCAAAGTTTAACGGGAACGCTTGGCCGCGAATACAATCCTGCCGTCTGGTAAACGGCGTTAATTTCGTTTCGCCACCCAACCAATATCCAGCTTGGGCGAAGTCGAGCAAAACCCTCTCCGCTGCAATAAAATCTCTACCCAGGATCATGGGCACCGGCAGTTCCAGGAGGCATACGAACCGTTGTCTTCGTTTTCTACCATGAAAGGAAATTCGTAGCCTGACTGCGCCGGCAGCAGGCAGTGCGGACCCCGATGCTACTTGCAATTTCACGTTTGCTGACCGAAGATGTATCTTTCTCTTGTTGCATTCCACAAATACAGCATCCCCAATAAGCGATATGTTTGCTCCAGTATCTAAAAGAGCGGCTACTGGTATACCTAGTACATTCACAGTTATACAAGGTTCAAGAGACTTGGGTGTAGATTCGATTCTACTCACAGCTGGGATGAGCACTGTCGGTTCCCCATTTAGTGAGGTTGTTCCTACCCCCGTCGGCTGGTGCGAGTCCATTAGGAGCCGGCCATCCAGAGCGACCATCCTTGGTGTTGAGAACTTCAAAGCGGCTCTGACGCTGGGCATCGGGCCGGCCTTTGGCTGAAAGGGAATCGCATTTGGGTCCAACTCAAATGCAGTTGCTTCGGGTAGCGTAGGACCGGGAACAGTGGAAGCTGTTCGCCCGGGGATCAGTGCAAAGGCAGACGCGCCGGGAGTCTCATGACCGAGAATGTTGTTAGCTGGCCGCCCGGGTGTCACTGCAACAGCAGGCACGCCGGGAGTCTCAAGACCGCGAACGGTGTGAGCTGGGCGCCCGGGTGTCGGTGTGAAAGCCGACACGACGGGAGTCTCATGACGTGGAGTGTTGTGAGCTGGCCGCCCGGGTGTCACTGCAACAGCAGGCACGCCGGGAGTCTCAAGACCGCGAGCGGTGTGAGCTGGGCGCCCGGGTGTCGGTGTGAAAGCCAACATGCCGGGAGTCTCATGACGGGGAGTGTTGTGAGCTGGCCGCCCGGGTGTCACTGCAACAGCAGGCACGCCGGGAGTCTCAAGACCGCGAACGGTGTGAGCTGGGCGCCCGGGTGTCGGTATGAAAGCCGACACGCCGGGAGTTTCACGACGAAGAGTGTTATGAGCTAGCCGCCCGGGTGTCGTTGCGAAAGCAGGCACGCCGGGAGTCTCAAGACCGCGAGCGGTGTGAGCTGGGCGCCCGGGTGTCGGTGTGAAAGCCAACATGCCGGGAGTCTCATGACGGGGAGTGTTGTGAGCTGGCCGCCCGGGTGTCACTGCAACAGCAGGCACGCCGGGAGTCTCAAGACCGCGAACGGTGTGAGCTGGGCGCCCGGGTGTCGGTGTGAAAGCCGACACGTCGGGAGTCTCACGACGAAGAGTGTTATGAGCTAGCCGCCCGGGTGTCGTTGCGAAAGCAGGCACGCCGGGAGTCTCAAGACCGTGAACGGTGTGAGCTGGGCGCCCGGGTGTCGGTGTGAAAGCCGACACGCCGGGAGTCTCATGACGGATAGTGTTGTGAGCTGGCCGCCCGGGTGTCACTGCAACAGCAGGCACGCCGGGAGTCTCAAGACCGCGAACGGTGTGAGCTGGGCGCCCGGGTGTCGACGCGGAAGGTGACACGCCGGGAGTCTCTTGACGAAAAGTGTTGTGAGCTGGCCGCCCGGTCGTCGATGCGAGAGCAGACACGCCGGGAGTCTCAAGACCGCGAACGGTGTGAGCTGGGCGCCCGGGTGTCCATGCAAAATCGGACACGCCGGGAGTCTCACAACGAAGAGTGAAAGTGTTATGAGCTGGCCGCCTGGTTGTCGATGCGAGAGCAGACACGCCGGGAGTCTCAAGACCGCGAACGGTGTGAGCTGGGCGCCCGGGTGTCGGTGTGAAAGCCGACACGCCGGGAGTCTCACGACGAAGAGTGTTATGAGCTAGCCGCCCGGGTGTCGTTGCGAGAGCAGACACGCCGGGAGTCTCAAGACCGTGAACGGTGTGAGCTGGGCGCCCGGGTGTCGGTGTGAAAGCCGACACGCCGGGAGTCTCATGACGGATAGTGTTGTGAGCTGGCCGCCCGGGTGTCACTGCAACAGCAGGCACGCCGGGAGTCTCAAGACCGCGAACGGTGTGAGCTGGGCGCCCGGGTGTCGACGCGGAAGGTGACACGCCGGGAGTCTCATGACGAAAAGTGTTGTGAGCTGGCCGCCCGGTCGTCGATGCGAGAGCAGACACGCCGGGAGTCTCAAGACCGCGAACGGTGTGAGCTGGGCGCCCGGGTGTCCATGCAAAATCGGACACGCCGGGAGTCTCACAACGAAGAGTGAAAGTGTTATGAGCTGGCCGCCCGGTTGTCGATGCGAGAGCAGACACGCCGGGAGTCTCAAGACCGCGAACGGTGTGAGCTGGGCGCCCGGGTGTCAAAGCGAACGCCGACACGCCGGGAGTCTCATGACGAAAACTGTTGTGAGCTGGCCGCCCGGTTGTCGATGCGACAGCTGACACGCCGGGAGTGTCAACACCGCGAACGGTGTGAGCTGGGCGCCCTGGTGTCCCTGCAAAATCGGACACACCGGGAGTCTCACAACGGAGAGTGTTATCAGGAAGAAAAAGTGGTGGAGGGCCACCGAAAGTCGATAGAAAACTGTCTGTCCCCGGAGCCCGTGCGAGCCTCCGGGAGGCCCGAAGGCGTTTGCGGCGGCTCGATCTCGTGGATTGTGTTTTCGACGCGGCCGGCGGAGAGTAGAAATCTCTTACCACCGCCGGCCGTAGCCGTTTCCCTGTGTCTGAGGCGGCCGCTGCCGTTCGCTGCAGTCCCGGTGTATGTGTCCTGGCTGGTCGCATCGGAAACAACGGGGCGTGACCCGCCCGTCGGCTTCGTGCGGTGTCCCGCTCTCGTTTGCCTCTCTCAAGCTCCGCGTTACCAGTCCAGAGGACAAGAACTCATCTTGACCAATGGAGGGGCTGTAGCGTTGTGAATGCGTGCCTTCGTAACCGCTGCACCTCCGTGATTCGTATGCACGAGGATCTAAAGTTCGTGATTCGTATGCACAAGGATCTGGGGTTCGGGGGACGGGCGCGTGATTGGAATCGTCATGTTCTCTCTCGACTCTATGTGCACGTGCGTTTCCAGACCACGCAAATGATGGTTCCAGAGTCATGTTCTGCGGTGGAGGGGGTCGGTATCTTAGTTCCGCGAGGATGTCGGCCTGGATGGTGATCGCCTCCCGTGCCATCTCCTCTAAATTCGTAAAGGTACGTCCCCTGAGATGGGGATGGAAACGCGGGTGGCTTTGGCGGATGGCGCGTTTTACTTTCTCCGCGTCCGGTGCCGCGGCGTCGGCGATATCGTACCGGCCCTGGAGAGCCCTTACAAACTCAATAAGTGACACTTCCGGGTGCTGTGTGCGCGCGCGCAGCTCATCCTTAATCCGCACGCTGTAATCCGGAGGAGGGAACTCCGTCCTAAATCGTGCCTCAAAATCTGACAAACTTGTGAATTTAGTTTGTCTTTGCCTCCACAGCGCTGCACTGTCTGTCAGTGCAACCGGCAAAAAGCGGGTGAGGATGGTTTCGTCGTCAATTCCCGACGCAGCTTGGTAGTCCCGCAGTTCCGAGACGAACATCGCGACTGACTTTCTATCTGCGTAACCCGGAAAAACAGGAACGCTAAGCGAGAGCCTTAGGAAGTCCCTGGGGGGGTGTACTTTCAGCAGGAGTGGGTCTTGAGCGCATCATCTGCTCTCGTGGTATGTTAAGAAGCCTGGTCATGGTCACTCTTAGCTTTGCTAGACCACCCTCTAATGATGCGCCTACCGGGACTGAGACTGCAGGCTTAGCGTCTGGTTTTATGTCGCTGGCGATTCCAAGCGGTTGGCCCAGGCTGGCCCTCCGACAATCATAAGTGGTCATCTTGACCACCAGGGGGCCAAGGGCAACTGGCCACGCGAGCGGCGCTCCGCCGCTGATAAAAGGCCGCCGCGGTGGATGCGCGGGGGCTTTTGGGATCGCGGCGCAGGCGATAGCGCTCATTAAATGTTTACGTGTTGTTGAACCGGTGTGCTGTGCCATTCTCCGAGACGAGCAGCATATCACGTCTGGGCGCCAGTGTGGGATTTCCCTTGCTGCTACCCGTCGCGGAGAATGACAGAGCACACCGGTTCAACAACACGTAAACATTTAATGAGCGCTATCGCCTGCGCCGCGATCCCAACAGCCCCCGCGCATCCACCGCGACGGCCTTTTATCAGCGGCGGAGCGCCGCTCGCGTGGCCAGTTGCCCTTGGCCCCCTCGTGGTCAAGATGACCACTCATGATTGTCGGAAGGGCAGCCTGGGCCAACCGCTTCGAATCGCCATGTTGCCCACACACTGCATGTCCTTTTACCTTTCTTTATATAAGTGTAAGATTCGAGAAGGTTGGAAATCCGTCTAGGCGGAATATTCTGGGCTCCCAAAAAGGTTAGAAGCCGCGCCGCGCCGTTAGGAGTCAGCTTCGCCCAGGCGCTCAATCCTGCTGTTACGGCGGCAATGACGCCTGCGACGCTAGCTTTTTTTTAAATTTTGTTTTGGGCACGAGTTTTCCCAATTAGCGGGGGATGCAACCGCGCGTCACTCAATCGGCGAATTTCTTTACACAAACCTGAGTTTGAGGAATGCACGAGAGTATTCGTTCTTTGGGAGGTTAATTATGAATTCGTAATGAAGGTTGTACGGCCTAGAGATTTTTTCTTGAGAGTGTTGAGGATTTTTAATAAAATCCAGAATTATTACAGTTTTGACTGTTTTGAGCGCGTTTTGAGGCATCGTTGAAAATACAACTATTTAAAAGACAAACGTGAGAAAACGCTTGACCGTACATACTAGGTGCGCACCTAATCTTAATTTTAAGACCAAGAAGAGAAAACTACATTGCGTTGCATTCGCGTATTTATGTAAATAAATTTACCCTGATAATTTTATTTCCAACGCGTTTAACGAGGTGGCTGCACTTGCACTAAATGCCTCAAACCGGAGATGTATTTGCTATTTTTCTCTCGAGCTCAAATTCGACCGTGATGTCTGGTTGCTCGGTTGCATATTGCATGTATATATGTATATATATTTTTTCTATGCATAAAATATAAATGTATATATCTTTTTAGGTTGCATATATATATATATATATATATACAACACGGGCACTTCACACCATCGTATATATATATATATATATATATATATATATATATATATATGATCATTTTTCCTTCGACACGCAGTGTCTAGGGAAGTCAGATCGCTTTTACTATAAATACGATGAAACTGATAATGATAAAATGACATCCCCTTTGAATGGTGACCCGAAGATTTCTTTGTACAAAGATAAGCAAACAACGTAAAAAGTGTCATTTATAATATTTCTTTTTTCATTCACACTTCATGATATGATATCCAATGAAGGCCTGGATTGTGAGTCGGATGCGGTTCCATATTTTGCGAATGCGGTTCGGATACGGATGCAAAGTATGCGGATGCGGATGGGATAGGGATGCAATAATGTAAAAAGTTTGCGGATGCGGATACAAAATCTGCTGATGCGAATCGGATGCGGATGATCAAACTGTTATCCGAGCAGTGCTCTTGTTTAATAGAGATGGCAAAAGGTAACGGAGACATTCTTTTCCGGAGTTAGCCGAGTTGCAGGGACTAACCAGCCCTATATGTGCCTTGAAGAGTAACTAGAAGTTTTTTATTTGCAGTTGGGACAGATTACGTGTGTTACATATATTTCTTTGTGTTTCTAATTTAGAGCGAGAACTCAAATGACATATGTATAGGTTGCGTGCCCTGACACCGCGAGAGCGACGAAAGACAATTGAACTTGGAGTTCCGTTAGAGGCCTTATAGATGTGGCGAACATATTTCTTTTGTAATAAATGAATACGCTGTAGGTTTGAAGTCGTAGTTGACCCCTACACTAGTTAACAATAGCTTAAATGTGAGTAAAACAGTGACTTATAAAGAAACAACTTAACTTGTATGGGAAGGAGGTATCGAATGCGTCCAATTATGCCATTAATTTGAGCTATTTTTGTTAGCAGGTAGTTTACATGAGCGTCCCACAGCATCTTGGCGAAAAATACCACACCGGGACACCTGAAATTGTCTACCTCTTCTATATGGCGTGAATTAAGGTAGATTTCTCACTGTGTAGGAACAGGCTGTTTTTGAATTTGAATATAACCGTTTTTGTTCTTTTATCATTTACTGGCATAGAATTAGCTGCCTACCAGCTCTCGAGTGTTTTCATTGTGTTATTACGTCGAACAATAAGTTCATGAATCTCATGGCCAGAGAAAGAAATGTTAGTGTCATCCTCACATACTATAAATTTAGCTGTTCGGCTAATACTTAAAATATCGTTAAGATAAAGGTTGAAGAGTAGTGGCCCTAATACGCTACCCTGTGGCATACCACAAGGCACTGTTTGCGCCTTTGAGCATATATTGTTAATCTGGACAGCCTGTTTTCGATTAGATAAACAAGATTTTAGAAGCAATAAATCCCATCTTAAGATACCGAAGTAGTCAAGTTTTTCCAGCAAAATGTCAAAATTTACTAAGTCAAAAACCTTTGAAAATTCCACAAATACACCAAGAATGACGGCTTAGTTTTCAAATTGTGTGAGTATATATTCTTCTTGATCAAGTAATGCTAGTTCACTTGATTTGTTTTTATTAAAATCCGAATTGCTCTGGCGTCAACAAGTTATACTTATCAATAAATCTCGAAAGTCTCGAGAGCAAAAGTTTTTCAAACACCTTTGAAAAGACTGGCTGAATGGAAATTGGCATATAATTTCCCAGATCATTTCTATCTTCCCTTTTGTAAAGTACTGTAATCTTTGCTTCTTGCATTTTTGATGTGAAGACAGCTGTCTCTAAACGGGTGTTAAATATATCAGTGAGAATAGGCGCGATTATATCAGTACGTGCTTTACATGCCGTATCTGGAGGATGTCAATCTCACTGCTACTGCGACTATTAAGACTTTTGATTACTGATATCCCCTCAGGCGCGGTCACCGGTCGTAGAAACATTGATTTGTCATTTCGAATGCTCACATATTCGACAGCAGCCGACGAGTTACGACGTGTAGTTAGGCTTGCGAAGAAATCATTGAATTCGTCAGATAATTCGGCTCCAGGCAATTCTCTTTCATTCACTCGTAGTTTCAAGACAGGTGCATGAGGAGAACCACGATGTAATTGTTCGTTTAGTCTGGACCATAACACGCCATGGCGATTGCCTTTATCGGTTAAAGCAGAGGAGTGGTATTCTGTCCGCACAGATCGCAGCTTCTTTCTCAATTTATTTCAGTGCTGTTTAAACGTCTTCAATTAGTCGAGTGCACGAGTATTCAGGAAGCATCTGTGTAGCTTGTATCTAATTTTCATCTCTCTACGCAGCTCCGGAGTGATCCACGGATTCCCTGTTTTTCGAGTGTATTTAGTTCTTTAATAGGGAAGTGGGCGGCATATAGATTTTTGAAAATGTTAATCAACTTATCGTAAGCATCATTCGCCTCACTGAATGTATCTGTTCTGTTCCAAGTTTCCCCCAGCAATGCAACGCGGAAAGAATTAAAGGCTTTCTCCGTAATTGAGTGGTATAGCAATTTAGGGCCTTTTTTAGCTGCTAGTTGAGTTACTTCCACAGAAAGAAACACAGGGAAATGGTCACTAACGCTGCAGGTTATAACTCCAGCCTTAGCGCAGGACTTCAATGAATTTGTAATAGACAGATCAATGACGAATTGGCATTCGGCTGTGACTCTAGTCGGCGCATTAATCATGTTAACAAAACCATTAGATGTTATTGCAGTGCTAAAATTCCTGGCATATTGGCTATTGTCACCATGTCGATGTTCAAATCTCCTCCGGCGATTTAGGTATTTTTCTTTTCACCAACGAAGGCTAGAAATTGATCGTAGAATTTTAGAAATATCGAGATATCTCCATTAGGTGGCCGGTAACAAACAGAGTACACTCTCTTATCTGTACACAAAGAAGGTATTTCATTGTCAGGCGTAATTAAACTGTAACAATGAAGTAACTGACATTCAGCATTGTCGCAGAGCAGTAAGGCAATTACACCACCTCGTCCATTCGATCGGTTTAAATAGTAAGTCGTACAGTTTAGTAACCTGAGCACATTATTTTCCCTCGTGCTTCAAGTCTGAGTTAACATGATGGCAGAAACTTGAAATGAAAATTCAGTAAAGAATACTTCTAAACAAATTACCTTGTTATTTACAGACCTCGTATTTAAATGAATACATTTTAGTAAACGAGGTGGGAGCCCAGACACAAGCTGGTCAACGTCACTCTGCCAATAATAGCGATGTTCGTCGTTCATGGCACAGTATTCCGTAAAAAGTAAATCTGCAGTGTACTCGCGTCTTCTCTCCCTTCTCCTCCTCCTCCCCCCCCCCCCCCCCCCCCCCCCGAAAATAAACATAATTGAGAGGGCAGTTTTGAGGGACTTGAAGGGCGGGCTCACCCGAATGAGGACAATGCTAATTAATCCCGATTATAAGGGGGATTGTCCGGTTTCTTGACTTTTTGCCGTTGACTTTGCCTGGTGAACTTGGGCGGCTCCGCTGCACCTGGGCCACTCTGCTGGAGAAACTTGCACGGAGCGGCTGCCTCCGCTGAAGAGGCGGCCGACTTCGATGTCGGCATCGAGCCGGTTGCTTCAGGGGATGCCGCCAGCCCGTCTGTCAGCTGAACGACGTCGTCGACCTGTGGCACTGTTTTGTTGTCTTCCTTGACATCGCCACAGGGGGGGGGGGGGGGGGGGGGGGGCCTCGGGTGTCGCTGCGTTCTTGCTGTTGTGTGGGGGAGTGTTCTACTTGTGTTCTGTGTATTCTGTGTATTGTGTGTGCTCTGTGATGTATATGTACCTGTATCTACCATGTAGCGTCCTAAAGTCGGGGGAACTTGAAAAACATTTTTTAGAGTGTGTTGGCTAAAAAGAGCCATAGGGAAACCCATACAGCCATCTTTAGCAGGCCATTAAATCGCTAAAGACACGAAAAAAGCCATCGGCAGCTACAGCATGCTGGCTATAGAGAGCCAGCCATTAGAAAAGCTAAAGAGCGCTATGGCTGGGCAGTGATAGGACGATAGACAAAGCTAAAAGGGCCTATAAAGACGACCATAAAATTGCTAAAGACAGCCATAAAAATTTTTTTAGCTAGTTGAGCCAAATAGCTAAAGCCGACCGTAGGACATTCTTGTATGTGGTGCCAAGACTCAATGCCAGGAAAAGCGCGCACAGTCAGCCACTCTTCTTTTTTTTTTTTTGTTGACGATGCCGAACAAGCTCATTTTCGTCCAGATACGCAAGATGCACCCAGTTTCTCGAATATAACGCTCACCATTGTCCTGACAGTCTGAATTGCGATTATTGAACATTCGGTCAGGTTGTTCAGCGTGGCCTGGTGCTTCACGAGTCTGCCAACTCCGTCACATGCATTCTCCCATGTCCAGATGCCGATGATTTACTTATTCGAAACTCATGGACATATGACAAAGTTGTGTGCCACACGTCACAATAAGCTCTAAGCAACGTGATGCTAAGTGAAGAGGAAGCCTCGAGGCGGTGTAAGGAGCGTGGACAGAGGTTGCTAAAGCAAGAAGAGAATGAAGGTAATAAATTTAGTGACTCATGCACACGCAGCACACAATATCAGATAAAAAAATGGAAATTTCTGTTCTTGGGTTACGGGATTCTCCCTCGCCTTAAGACAAAAAAAAAAGGTTTCGAGTTTCTGGTGTGTTCTGTGTCGAGGCACGCACCTCGAGAACATCACTTTTCATTTCCTTTATCTGATGTTGGGCGCTGCGTGTGCATGCGCGTTGGCATGAGCCAGTACAGATATGCCAACCTTGGGAGGATTAAAGGTGAATTTGATTGATCCTGACATTGAACATTTCTTCTTCTATGGATGTCGTTTAGGGTTGAGGGTTCTAAGTGTGCAGCCGAGAGGCACAGTATGCGCACTGCGTGAACTTTTTCGTTGATATGAATGATGAATTTGTATTTTCTTTGCTGAATAACTTTGAACAGTCCTTGGTATTGTTGACGTAGAGGCTTCCTCTGGATTTGTCGTTCGAGAACGTGGCAGAGGATTTCTAAAATCCTCTGCCACGCAAGGTAATTTTGTTGGACAGGCCCAAGCTGGACTGGACATCAAGATTCTGGAAGGTATGTCGCAGACTCTCAATGAAATCTTCATGTCTTGTTGAAATTGTGTCCTCCTCAAGGAAGTTCAATGGCAACCACAGCGGTGTTCCATGAACCAGCTCAACGGCGGAATATCTTACACCTTGTTTTTGAGCACTGCGAATACAAAGAACCACAAGAGTATTTGAACTACCCACTAGTTCGGAATTTTATGTGTTGTGTGTGCAGATCTAATTGGCGGCGAAAACGGTCCACAAGATCATCGGATTGCGGAATGTATGGTGTGGTCCTCAATGTGGTTATTCCGAGAATTTCGTTGAGCTCTGAAAAGAACGACAACTCGAAGTTCGTCCACGGTGTGTAACAATCTCCTACGGGTATTCGGATCTGGATACCCGCGTTGAGATGAAGGCGGTGGCGGCAATGAAGGCAGTGATGTCAGTTAATCGTGTCTCTTCTAGCAATCTCGTGCCTCTGTCAATACAGGTAGGAGGATCCCGGTGTCTATGCGATAAGGAAAAAGGCCTGATCATTTGAAGACGAAATTTGTCAAACAGGGCATCGTGATGGAAAAAGGTCCAGGTCTAGGGCACGGGGTTCTAATGTGCAATGGCCTGCTGAAAGGAGATGCAGGAGCGTACCCAGTCACGGGCGTGTGCTTTGACGCGACCTTACACATACATGCTCGTTATGATCTTCTGCGTTGCCCGAACCACCGGGTTTGAGAGGCTGTGATTGGCGTCGAAGCTTTTTTTGAAGTAGAAGAGCAGAATCAAAAGGCAGCCGCTTTGAAGTTTTGATATAGCATTTGACGACGATGTTTCCTGGAAAGGTGACGTCCTGCAGCTGCAGAAAGGATGACGCACGCAAAGTTTCAAGCTCCCGATCGTCGGCTCGCAAACGAGTGCGTTCTGCAGGATCCGGGAGCTGTGGTAAAGAAACGGCGTCCATGAGGCTTAGGACGTCAGCAGGCATGTTAACCACACGGTAGACGTGTCGAATGTCAATCGTAAATTCTCAACAGCAGGGCCAGCTGACTTATTTCCAGTGGAGAGTAGTGAGATCCGGTGTTGAAACTGGCATTAGTCGGAGGGTTATGATCTGTCCACTTGGGATGAGACCGGCAGGCTGAAGAAGTCCTGCCGGTCTCGTCGGTGGCTTCTTCCGTCATTGACACTCGTGGCAAGATCGGGTGTAGTGGTGCACTGTCTTCGCAAGCTTGGGCCAGTAGTACTTTTCGCGTATCCTGGCAAGAGTCCTGCGGTAACCAAGGTGTCCCGCCGTCGGGTCATCGTGGCAGGCATGAAAAATTTCTTTTTGAAGACTGGAAGGGACCACCAATAGCCACGCTGTGGTGTTGTCGCTGAAATTCTCATTGTAGAGCACACCTTGTCGGATGGAGAAGGTTGGCAGGGTTCGTACAAAACCGCGGGGAACGGCGCTTCCTTGTCCCTCTAGGTGCTCGATGAGTTCTCGCAGCTCAGGGTCGTCTCGTTGGAGTGCTGCCATGTCGCTGACATCCAGCGCGCCGAGGAAACACTCATCGTCGTCCTCTTTGGTGTAGGAAGGACCGGCCTCGACTGGGGCCCTCGAGAGGCAGTCGGCGTCATTGTGCTTCCGGCCGAACTTGTACACCACGGTCATGTCGAACCTGCAGTCGTAGGCTCCACCGGGCGAGGCGTCCGGAGGGGTCCTTTAGATTCGCCAGCCAGCAGAGCGAGTGGTGGTCTGTGACTACGCGAAAAGGACCTCCATACAAATACGGGCGAAACTTTGTTATTGCCCAGACGACAGCGAGGCACTCTTTTTCAGTCGTTGAATAGTTCCTCTCCGCGTTAGACAGGGTCCGACTTGCGTATGCGATAACTCGCTCTGCTCCTTCCTGCACTTGGACGAGTACCGCACCCAGTCCGGTGTTACTGGCGTCGGTGTGGATCTCGGTTTCAGCCAACTGGTCGAAATGGCCAAGAATCGGGGGCGTCTGGAGTCTTCGTTTGAGCTCGTCGAATGACCTCTGGTGTTCGTCTGTCCACTCGAACTTTACGACGTCCTTCGTGAGGTGTGTCAGCGGTGCGGATAGTTTTGCAAAGTCTCCAACAAAGGGCCTGTAGTAGGCACAGAGTCCGAGAAATCTTCTCACTGCCTTCTTGTCAGACGGGGGCGCAAATGCAGCTACGGCGCGGGTCCTCGCGGGGTCAGGTAGAACACCTTTGTTGTTCACGACGTGGCCGAGGAAGTTTAGTTCTCCATAGGCGAACAGACACTTTGTTGGCTTGAGTGACAGGCCGGCGGTCTTGATGGCTTGAAGCACGGCTCGAAGTCGTCTGAGGTGTTCGTCGAAATCTCGTAAGAATACCACGACATCGTCCAGGTAGACGAGGCAGCTCTGCCATTTCAAGCCGGCAAGGACGGTGTCCATAACGCGCTGGAAAGTTGCCGGTGCTGTGCACAGCCCGACTGCCATTATTTTAACTCATAGAGTCCATCCGGCGTGACGAAGGCTGTCTTCTCACGATCTCGTTCGTCGACCTCAATCTGCCAGTACCCGCTCTTCAAATCCATAGACGAAAAGTATTGGACGTGGCGCAGCCGGTCCAGGGTGTCGTCGATGCGTGGCAGCGGGTAGACGTCCTTTTTCGTCACAGCGTTCAGTCGACGATAGTCCACGCAGAACCGCAGGGTTCCGTCCTTCTTCTTTACAAGGACGACTGGGGACGCCGATGGACTTCTTGAGGGTTGAATGATGTCGTCGTCGAGCATCTCCTGGACTTGATCTTGAATCGCTTTCCTTTCCTTTAAGGAGACTCGATACGGCGACTGGTGGACAGGGAGTGCGTCCTCGTCAGTAATAATGCGATGTTTCGCCATTGGTGTTTGGCGAACTTTCGTTGTCGTGGCAAAACAGTCACTGTATTCGGCGAGGAGATCAACCAGTTGCCTGCGCTTCGGAGCTGGGAGCTCGGGGTCGATGTCGAGCGGCGGTGGCGTCGTGCTCTTCTGCTGTGGCGACGAGGTTTCCTCGGAGATTACGGTTACCGCGGCTGGCGCCTGAAGCTCCTCGACGTGGCCCACGGTGGTACCCTTCGTTAGGTGCTGTGGCTCCTCTCGAAAGTTGGTCACAAGAACAGTTGTACGTCCTTCTTGGAAATCCGTTACGCCTCTTGCGACACCAATTCCTTTTTCGAGTAGCAGTTGGACGCTGCTTCCAGAAGAGCTTCACCGTGCATGGCTGCATCGGTTATAACGGTGACGAAAACACTCGACCGCGGTGGTAGGTTTACATGGTCGGCGATAACTCGGATAGCAGTTGACGTCGTGTTGGTCTCCACCGGCGGCAGGACAGGCTTTCGCAGCGTCAACTGGCTTGCCGCGAGGTCGATTACGGCGCCATACTCGCAGAGAAAGTCCATTCCGAGAATAACGTCCCTCGAACAGTCTTGCAGAACGACGAACTTCACAGGGCATGTCTCACCATGGATCTCGACGCGAGCGGTGCATCTCCCGACTGGTGTAATGAGGTGTCCTCCGCCGGTTCTTATTTCTGGTCCATCCCACGGCGTCATGACTTTTCGAAGGCGGCGGGCGAGGCTCCCACTCAGGACTGAGTAGTCTGCTCCGGTGTACACGAGTGCCGATGCGTCGAGGCCGTCGATCACAACGTTGAGGTTGTTGGACACCGATGCAGGAGCGTCGTTGTGATGCGCGGCGTCGGGAGAGTGGGGCGCTCCGTCGTTCTTGGAGGCTCTTTACGTCGGTCGTCTTCGGCAACTCCACCTCCAGGGGTTGCCGCGCCTAGTTTCCCCGGCGAGGAGCGTGGGGCGACAGGCTTTCACGGCGGGGTCGGTGCATCGGCGAAGCTGGACGTCGTGGCGACGGCGACCGGAACTCTCGGCGGGACGCAGGCGCGGGGGACTGGGGTCTTCGCAGGTACTCGTCGATCTCCCGAGGGCGTTCACCATACCGGGGGCGCGGGTCGTTTGGGTGGAATCCGCGCAGCCCGAGTCGGCGGTATGGGCATCGGCGGTACACATGGTCGGCTTCCCCGCAGTGGTAGCAGAGCGGGCGTCGGTCAGCCGTTCGCCACACGTCGGTCTTCCTCGACGAGGGTTGCTCCGGGCGGACGTCCTGGATTTGCCCTTCCTGGCGTCGAGGAAACTGTGGCATCGGAGGGTCTCGTCGAGGTGGCGCCGTGGCCTGGCGGTTAGCTTGCGGCGGTCGTCGGGCCATGACGGCGTAGCTCAAAGTCGGCTCCTCTGGCATCGTCGTGTTGATCGGAACCTCAGGTTGGAAGGCCCGGTGAACTTCATCTAGCACGACCTCGGCGAGCGACAGGGAGGACGGGCGATCCATAGAGGGGAACATCTTGCGGATTTCTTCCCGGACGACTTCACGGATGATGTCACGGATGCCTGGGAGGTCGGTACCAAGGTTGTATCCGGATGTCGTCAGAGTAGTCACGCCAGGGTGTCGCTCGTAGTGTCTGGCGCGTGCTAGTAGGGCACTCTCCATATTCGTCGCCTCCGTGACGAACCCGTCCAGAGTTGTCTGGGGATTGCGAATGAGACCTGCGAATATCTCGCTTTTCACACCCCTCATAAGGTGTCGCAGCTTCTTCTCCTCTAGCCTGAGGATCGGCGCGGGCGCTCAGGCGAAGAATATCCTCGACGAAGCCGGTGACGCTTTCGTTGGGGCATTGGGTTTTGGTTCGCAGTAGGTCCTCGGCTCTCTCTCGGCGGTGGTGGTTGCTGAACGTAGCCTTGAGATGGGTCTTGAACATGTCCAACGACGTCAAAGAGGACTCATGATTCTCGTACCAGTGCTTGGCGGTACCCTCAAGCGAAAAATAGACGTTGTTCAGGCGCTGCTCGTCGGTCCAGCAATTGTGGCGGGCTACGCGTTCGTACTGGTCAATCCAGTCTTCGACGTCGTCGTATTGCTCGCCGTGGAATGGAGCAGCCGTCCACGGTACGACGGGCAGGTAAACGACGGCTGTAGTGGCCGGGGTCTCCGACTGGTTGGCCATCGTCGTCCTCCTTGTTTGCCTGGTCCTGGGTGACCTACTGAAAAAAACCATATGAATTTTCCATACGGGTCTTCATATAGCGTTATGGTATACGGGTCATACGGTTGGTACGGGTCATATGGTTGGTACGGGTCATATGGTTCGTACGGGTCATACGGGTCATACGGTTGGTACGGGTCATATGGTTGATACGGGTTGGTACGGTTTGTATGGTCCATATGGTTTGTACGGTCCATATGGTTTGTATGGTCTATGGTTGTTATGGATGATATTGTTCATGCAGTTTAAATCGTTGATATGATCTATAGGCCAACGCACTATTTACCAACAAGCCCTCACGAGGTGTGAACAAATTCAATTTCTACACGAGGTGCAAGCACTGAGTGTGCGCAAGAACGACATTCACGTGACGTAAAGCGTCTGCACATGCGCCCTAACAGTAGCAGCGCCACCGTAGCAACGTGACGTCAGGGCCGCGTATTGGTGTATATCGATCGTATTAACCACATGGTTCACTCATCAGTGAAACATAAAGTTCAGCAGGGAAACACTTTCCTTTTAAAGCCTATGCAAGATAGCAGAAAGTGCATGCACAGAGAAATGCTCGAACTTCGAGAAATTGTGAACATGCATTCTACCCGCAGGCTCGTTTATTTGTCCTCCAGTCTCAGGCTTTGAAGTAGCTCATGCATGCTAATGAGGCAATTTTTTGAGGCGAGCTGCATCTGCTTTCCCAGTTGGTCACAGGCTGACGCACCTCGGACGGGTATCTGAAAGTAATGTAAACAAAACCGACAGTCACATTACATGTTCTTGTAAAATAGTTTGTACAATATCTATCTAGTCAGTAAACCCTTTTCAAAAGTCTATCAAGCAACAATGGCTGTCAGTACTGCTTGCTCACGAAGTGCGTGACTGGATCTGAGTTCTCGCTGACGCAGGGCTCGCTTTCAGTATATGCTCAGAGTATGAGAGCAAGCAATGGCGGACAGGCGTTTGCACTGACGTTGGAAAAGGGTCTATTGACTTAAATTTTATGACTGACCTAATATTTAAAATCATCTACCTTCTGCAACTTTCACATTTTGAAAACAATCACAAACATTTATCAAGGCAATACATCACCGCATGACGGAAAATACATAACATACGACTTTCGTCAACTTACATAGCATACAACTTTCGTCACCACGGGACGTCTCTGCAGTCTCCCGGGACGCGGACCTCCCACGTGGTCACACCCCGGTCCAAGCATCCCTCTCGTCCCGTTTCCCAGAAGAACGCAGGAACAGGCAGCTGTCCCGATCATACGCCGAGACCCAAACGTCTCCACTTGTCTCCATCGTTCGTTAGCACCCGGTCCGAAGGCCGAGGAAGCGGGCCTCTGTTTCTCAGCGGGGTGTCAGGGGGGTCAGCTCCCGCTGTGCCGGGTGGCCCGCTCGGCGTCGCTCGGAAGCTGCACCCCACCCACGCCGCGTCGGTCGGCATGTTCGGCGGCGCCAGAATGCCGAGCCCGAGACTCTGGTCAGTCGATGGGAGGTCAATTGCGCTGCCAGGAAGCCGAACCTGCTCTCTGGGTGGCCGATCATAACAGAACGCATCCACCAGGTGCACATTGAAAGTCGTTTATTTAGCTTTAAAATTAGTTTTCTTGTGCTTTTCAACGGAAGACTGGTGATTTTGAGGTTAGGGTGCAACATGCAACACATTAAAGCTAGAAAATGAGCGCTGAAATTTCGTTTCCCTACACCTTTAATGGAAGTGTAGCCACATAATCTTAGTATAGTATAATTAATAAATTATTCTATGCATGAACAGGAACTTTCAGCTAAGTATATCATCCCTGCAGTCCATTAAGCACAAAATTTTAGTTTAGACTAGACAAATGTAAGCCAGAAACACTCAAATCCTGGAATTCATAAGGAAATAACTTTATTTGTGCTTACTGCAGACTTATTTTTCGCGGGCTCCATATTTCGCAATTAAGGACGAAGCTGAAGTTTTGAAATAATTCGCGGGTTCTAATTTTCGCGATGCAGTGGGATCTCCAAATAGATTCCAATGTGTTTACACTTTACCGGAATTGTTTACGGGACCTACTTTTTCAGCAATTGTAGGCGATTCGTAAAAACGATTCGACAGCAATCTCAACCAAACGATTCGACAGCAGCCTCAACCATGGGGTTGCTGTCACGTGCCTTGCTTCGACGCTCTTATTGGGTCGGGAAGGCCGCAGCCTCCACAGCTCGTCAAGTTATCGTGAAACACAGAGTATAGTTGCTGCACTCGGAGTAAGGGTAAAGGATCGCAAACTCAACATGCCCAGCACCTGGAAGAAGGCATAGGACATACACCTCGAGGTTAAAGGGATACTGAACTGAAATTTTGAACTCACAAAACAAGGCTGGACAGATAGGCGGGACGGTGCAAAACCCAAAAACATCACTCATACAGCGATATCTCTAACGGATCGCCATATTTTTAGAAAAGAAGTGCCCGGCCGAGGAGGCCGACGAGACAAGGCACGTCACGATTCTTATTCCCTCTCCTCCTCGCTACGTCCCGTGTCAAGCTGGTGAACCGAAGCGAGGAGGAGAGAAGCGAGGCCGCTTCCCCTCATTCTCAAATTCTCCCGGAGGACAGTGATGTCAAAGACCTCGCTTGATCGTGCCCTTCTTTTCCAAAAGTGCAGCGATCTGTTTGAGATATCGATGTACGAGTAATGTTTTGGATTTCGTAGAGTACTGTTCAACGCTTCTAGAGCCTTATTTCGCGAAATTCAAATTTCGGTTCAGTATCCCTTTAACAAGCCACACGTCAGATAAGGTACTCCATCTGTGTTTAATGGTTCCAGAAATCTATCGATGCCCTTGCACCAGCGGAGTTGAATCGTTCATTATGAAAAGCAAACCAACAAAACTGCAAGATGTTTGGCAAAAATAGGTTACAGCCTGTGCTTTTGATTTGGAACTTCAGAAAGATGAGCTCAATTCTCTGGAAATTAGGAACTATGTATATTCTGAAAGAATTACTGTTCTGCATTTCAAGGGTGTCTCGTTAAAATAAAAAAATAAATACCAGAAAAAAGTACTAACCTGATATGCACCTAGGAAGTCTTGTTTTGGCTAGCAGTGACCGGCCCTGGTTAGCAATGACTCCATGTCCCGAGGATTGAAATGATGGTTAAGTAACGTCCACCCCTTATGCACTTTTTGGTACAACTGGAAGAGACAAAACATCTTGTTAAAAATTACCAATCCTTTTCACGTGCGAATTTTGCAGTTCATGCTTCCTGAAAGTCATTTCCCACAATATTGTTAAATTAGAAGAATGAGAGCAAAGTTGTTTCAGTAAAGGGCCCCTGAAAAGAAAAACAAATGTTTTTTTTTAAACAGACGTGTTGGGACACTCGTGTCAAATAATTAATTTTACGTGAAAAAAAAAATTGGTCAGAGCAATATTGACGGCGCGAGACGCAATTTAGTCGGTAGTCACCTCCTTTCCACCTGTTTCCTCTGGGCACTTCGAGCGAGTAGAGGAGAAGGAGATCAGCTTCGCTTTCGTGTTGAAGTGGCGAGAGCGAATGACCATTCCGGGACGTCATGGACTTTGCGCGCAGAATTTAAAATTAATCTCTCGCCGCCAATATTGCTCTAAAAAATTAATTATTTTCGCATAAAATTTATTTTTTGGCACGAGTGTCCTTATCAGACTGTTCAAAAAACTTTTTTTTTTCCAGGGGTCCTTTAAGAGGTGTTTGCCTGATATGCATCAGTGGAATTAGGTATTGACTAGCAATGACTTATTGCCCCCAGGACTGAAGTGCTGTTTCAGTAAAGTGCCGTTCACACTCTTGTGACCGAGTAAGACCGAGAGAGACCAGACCGGTTTTTAAGCCTTTTGCGAGTTCTTAGGACGGGATGCGCCAGAACGCAGCTGGTCCTAAGAGATCGCAAGTGGCTTGAAAACCGGTCTCGTCTCTCACGGTCGTACTCGGTTGCAAGAGTGTGAACGGGCCTTAATGCTTCCTGCACAAAAAATTCAAATGTAAGAACACAAGCCCCAAAATGTTTGTGCCATTCTCCTCCCCCTACTTTTCTGTGCATTTATTTTTTTATCCCTTGGCAAATCCTAAAGATTTCAAAATGCTTATCCTACATCCTTGCGTTAGACTGAGTGGGTAACCCGGAAAATTCATTGTTTGTGAGAACACTTTTCCATTCACCCCATGCTGTTCTAGAAAGCAGAAACTCCTCTCTCTTAACCACAGTCATTAAGCACTTTTCATAGACCATGCACACAAGGTTGGCAATGCCAGCACAAGCTCATGTCTTCACTTTGAGCATGGATTAAGCATATATAAATAAATCTGAGACACCGGAAGAAGGAAAAAGGAGGACACAAAAAAGAGGACGACACACATAATGTCTTGAACACAGCTGCAGGTTCATACTAAAACCACACCATTTTATAAGGGTACACCGCAGTCAATGCCAAGAACCCTCACACTAAGTCACACCCCCAGATTGTCAGCAAGGGGGAAAAAAGAACTGCCCTCAACGTTCCCACACTTGCCGAAGTCAACCCACCGACTAAGAAGTAAAAAAAAATGCAGCTGTGGTTGAGGCGTGTTGTGTTTGATGTTCTCTTTTTCGCGTCCCTCTTCCGGTGTCTCAGGTTTAGTTATGTGTGCAATTCGCCACCCTTGCCTGCACTTTTACTCTTCTCTCAATTAAGCGTACGCATGCAATTCGTAATATCTGATCTATGGAAAGTCTCTGATCCACCAAGCCTTTTCCATTATGAGCAGGCATTATTTATAAAAACCTCCTTTCATTACATTGTTTCAGAGAACAATTGTTCTTTTTTAATTAGGATCAACTGATCATATTAGGATAATTGCCAAATAATGGCAAATTCACGTGATACATCGAATTGCAATTTTCATCCGTGCACCATTTGTCAAGTTACCATCATGTAGGCTATTCCTGAGATTTGTCCCTCGTCCGCGGACACCCATACTGAAAGGGCAGAGTGCCTTCTTAATCGCAGATTTTTGGCAAGTGAGTAACTCGAAAAGCGTTTTTATGGTAGAGTAGCAACAGCTCACGAATATTTTTGTTTTCAAATCAGTCAAACAAAGAGAGTGGATCATTGCTTTGTCGCGCCACTCTTAAATCTCCACGCGTGAAAAAAGCTGCAAGAACTTTGCCCGGCTAACACGCCACAGGTCCTGGTACTCCTCCAGCTGGTGTCAAGAAGCTTGTCAAAACTCGCCTAGCATGCTGCAATCTTTCCTGCAGATCCACCCAGTTTTCCATCCAGCAAGACCTTTCTTATGGCTTGTGCTGAAGAGTGGTGCACAAGCGAGCAGTGTGTAAAGGTATTTCCAAATGCCTCTCCGCGACCCCAGGACTTCATCGCTATGATGCTGAAGCCTCCTGAAGCAGGATCATACTTGTGTCATGTCGTTAGTAAAGTAAGTGACACTTCGCTCCAAGCCTGCCACTATGTTTTAGCCCACTTGGTATGCAACAGCGGCACACAACGATTCCTTTTCATAATAGCACCGTGATCCTAGTCGCAAACATCACTTCTGCTCTTGGAAAACAGTGCCACACTGCGATGTAGGCATTCTGCAAAATTGCAAGGCTGCGAATAGGTATAGTATGTCCTCGCTGTCGCCTGCTCGTCTCCTTAGTGTGGATGCGCTTGGTGGACTAACGTTCCATGGACGTCTTGTCACGTGATAAACCCATCCGCGGATTAGCACGTCGTGTAAATCAGCCATAGATGGACTGCGGAGTCTGCAATCACTTAACATTTTTGTTGACGTTGCCTGCACGTCATGAAAATGTGTTTCGTATCCAATTAGATATTCTCGAAGAAACAAGGAAACTGCATAATGATGTCGCACAATATTCACCTTAACCACTTAACCGGTTTTTGTTTTACAGTTTTCCATCCTAAATTTTTTTTTCCTTTTTTAATGCTTGTGCGGCTTTGGCCGCACGTGCCTCCACAATCGGTCGCCATCCTTAAAAACGTGTACAATAAAAAATGCGTGCTGCCATCTCTCAGCTGCACCGCAAAATAAGCTCGGAGCGGGCCTGGGACGTCCAAAACAGCCAAGGGGCAAGGTAGGATGCGTGGACATGCTACATTCCTCCTAAACGCCTAGGGAACGGCTCTAGGTGGAAGAGCTAGGCTTGCTTAAAACAGTTAAAGGACACATGCAAAGAAAGCAAACTTTTTTTTCAACAGCCGGATTAGGAAAAGGAAGTCATAAAACTAATTTACAACGAAAAAGAAAAATTTTTAGAGCAATATTTACGGCGCTAAACGAATTTGTAGTTGGCGCCCGCGGGCACCGCGGAGAAGTGGCCCTTATTTATCACGTGATTGGCCGCTATTTGTCACATGGTGCCGTAAAATACCGAGCAAGCGCCCACTCAAACTTTAGAGATAATCGTGAAAAAATCGGGGATGGGCCCTTCTTCGCTCATCAATTTTACATATAAATGTACTTTGTGTATTTTCTCAGATCCTACAAATTTGGGAATGGGCGCTTAGTGTGGTGTGGGCGGATGCACGGTATTCTACGGTACTTGCACTCTTTCGGATGCTTCGTATGGTCTCGAAAAGTTACTTATTCATCTTCGTTTGAAGTGCAACAAAAAACAAAGATTAATAAGTTACTTTTAGAGCCCAAAGGAAGCTCCTGAAAAAGCGCAAGCAGACGTGATAAACCTGTGGACCGGTAATATGACAATGGCGGCACCCCAGAGCACACAAACTTGCACGGCGAAGGCGGCGCCGCCGTGGAGAAATGCATTGGAGCAGCAGCGCACAGTGCTCAGCATGCGGCGGCAGCGGGTCTCCGCGGCTTCGGCGACACAGCGCGGCGGTGCACAGGTCTAACACCTGACCAGCGACGGCTCTCACGGGCGCCAACTACAAATTCGTTTTGCGCAATAAATATAGCTCTAAAAATTGTATTTTTTCGTTGTAAATTTGTTCTAAAGCAATCTTTTTCCATCAAGGCTGTTTTTAAAAAAAAAATGTGTTTTTTTTCCTTTGCATGTGTTTTTTAGGGGTTTAAGGAGCTGCAGTACCTTCCATGTCATTGAATCTTATGTAGTAGTATATGATTCTAAGTCACAAGACTAGATTACAGAAAGTAACAAGAAAGAGGAAGACAGGACGTCATATTGTTTCATATTCTAATTTTTTCATCAGTCCCGTATTAAAAGGTTTTCATAATAAAACTTGCACTTGTATTTTATCTACACTTCTCTTTCTCACAACGTCCTGTCTACCAAATGGACCAGCGAAGTAAACTCCCCCCCCCCCCCAAACATACAGACAACGCACAATGGAAATTTCTGGACACAATATTCCATGAATGTATTGGGCATCTGAACCAAGCTGAAGAAAAATTTTTGGTCTAAGGAAATAAAGGGTTACAAAACTGAAAAACATAGCAGTAGCATACTTCTCACTTTAGCACGTGTAGAAGAACCATTCATTTCTATTAGAAAGGTAGAAAAGACAAAGGCTCAGGTTAATCACCGACAGCAACTACCAGGACAGCAGGGGGGGGGGGGGGGCATGATTGTGGAGGCAGCTGGTCTCCAATGCTTGTGCCTTTCTGAAAATTGGAAGTAAGACTTTTAAAGCAAAATGACCCCAACTATTGCCACAAAACATTCTTTCATTCCATTTATCATACCAAAAAAGTTGGTATGAGGAACTTTGCCGGGCTGACACGGTGCAGATTCTGGTATTCATCTGCGTCGAAAAGCTTCTGTCAAATCGTGTCTAGCACGACGGAAGCGCTTTGCATCTCCAATGAACCGTTCAGCCAGCAAGACCTTTCTTGTAGGGGTGTCGCAAACCAGCCGACGTTCGAGTTTGACCAGGTTCGACTTTTTCCAACTTCTTGCGAAAAGTTAGAAAAATGTTTGACTGCTGTTCGCACGCGCGACATGCTGGCCAGTTGGCTTCGGATTGGATGGTGATGGCTAAGGGATGAATTAAGGGCAGCACCTATTGGTTATTCCAGTTAATACAGTACAAAAAAGTAAGTTATTAACTTCTTCAGTAGTTAGAGTTAGTTTCTTTTATTTGCAACTGTTTATAAAATTAAAATAACCTTTTGAGTGAAAACAAATTTTTGTAGACCTAGACATGTTTGTATCATGGTCTTGCCACGCTGTCCACAAAGTCGAACAAGTAAAATCTGGTTAAACGTTTCGAAGGTTTGTCGAACCGGTTTGACACAGTCGAACCCCAAATGCTCGACCTAAAAATCCGGTTTGTCAAAAGTTCGCGGCACCCCTACTTTCTTGTGGCTGTGGTGTATTGAAGGCGCAAGCACGGAGTGAGTGAAGGCGTCTCCAAATGCCCAGTGGCGAGCCCAGGACTTCGTCGCTTCTACGCCAAAGTCTTCTCGAGTAGGACTACGCTTGTGTTTTTATCATGACTTTGTTCAGTAAAGCTAATGGTGCTTCACACTAAGCCTATCATTGTGTTAAGTCTCCCTCTGCACGTAACAGTGGCGCAGAGTTCTTTTTTTAAAGTAGAAAATGTTGATTTCGATTTGTGACAACTGTGTCACAGTGTGATCGCACAATGTTAGAGTTTCTCAGCAGTGTGGGGCCGCGAACATGTTTGGTACGTCCTGCCTGTCGTTTGTGAGTGTGCTCCTTTGTGTGGATCAGTTCGTCGTATGAATCAGCCATCAATGAAGAGTGCTGTTCATTTTGAACTTGATATAAATTAACTGAGCAGCACCATTTTGTAGGATGGCTAACCCGCCTAAATCCCCCTGATGTGTTTGTGTTAGTTTTGGAACTGGCGTGTAAGTGCCAGTGCACGAGGCCCATGCAGCACTTGTAAGCAAATGGCAATATAGCCCTGAAAGGAGAGGTACTTGGAAGTGAATTCTTTGCAGCTCGGAATAAAGCTATCTCGCCTCTGCCTCCTTCATAAAGTCGACTATCATTGCCCCGACCTCAAGAACTCTTTGTTATCACCTCCGGAATGAACATCATCTCGTATTTCCAGTTCCACAAACGCATTCAATCAGTCTTTCCTTTCTCAAGCCATCTGCGACTGGAACAGCCTATCATCCACCATCGTAATCCCAGAAGTATTTCTGGCAAGCTTACGGATTCATTTTTCTTGTTAGAAGTATTTTATTGCCACTATGTATGATTAATGAGCTTCCTTTTCTTGTTTGTCTTGATTTGTATAACAATGGCATGTAAGTGCCAGTGCACGAGTTGCACACTGCACGAATCCTGACCGGGCCCTTAAGGTGAAAATAAATTAAATGAAATGATTGGCAACATAGCACTCACTCGTGGCACATGTCTCTCGCATTCGCACAATAAAGGCTGAACCGCATGTAAGCGGTTTAGCAAGCAACGAGACGAGCAACTGAGACTTGTCACTGTAGCTCGGTTTTTGGATTTCTAGAAAATGTCGCTCAATTACTTGACTGCTTGCTCCCGTCGCTTTCAAGCGATTACCTTGTCGCGAGACTGACTGAGTGATAGCAAAATGGTTGCCATTGCTTATCTCTTCGCTCGCTCAATCGCATACACGTAATTTATACTTTTTGGCTGTTGGCGCTTGCAAAAATGTAAAGCGTGAATTTTATCAAAGGCTTTGTTCTTGCTTACTCTCAGACTGCTGCGAAAACTTTGGGTTCCAGTGAAATAAGACCACATGATTTCTTACTTTGCTTATGAACTGAGGAGGAAAGCTGAGGAGGCAGTAGCTTGAAAATCACCTCATGGTCTCCTCAAGTTGTTTGGAACACCTTTTTTTCTGTTTTCTTTGGCACTACTCAATGCGCGTTTTTTTTCTCCCGACCTTCACAATAAAGTATTGCCAGAGGGTTAGGAAATGAGCGCTACATATACAGCACTTTGTATAAAAAGTCCGTGCCACAGTCGAAAAATAACTCCTTATACTTTTCGCAAGCAACGGCACCAATACAGACGGTACTTCCAAAGGCGCAGGTCACGCAATATTTCGAGTAGTTTCCCAGGACGAAAATCGAACTTGGATCCGACCTCCCACAGTGGAAACAAACGGGGTGCAAATACGAGCGCTAGGACGCAAACTGGTACCTTCAGCAGTCATGGGTTCCGCAAAACACACCGCCTAGCTAGGTGGTACCAAGCCGCCACCCGATTTGCAGGACTCAAGCCTTGAACACCGATCTACGAGATAAAGCTCCCCGATCACTCACCAAGCGCCTCGCTCGGCGCCCCACGCCCCCGTGGGACCTTGCCTCTGGGTCCGTTCCCGCCATTTGACTGCTCGCTCAGTGACAGGTCGGTTCCGGTACTTCCTTGGAAAAAGCTTGAGGGTCATCCAATGCGCAAAGAATGTGTGCGACAAGGAACCGCACACGTCCGCTTTCACGCTGCCTGCACACACAAGAACACGCCATACACGCTCCGAAAAGAAAGGGCTGGAAAAGTACTCACCAAGTAGACTGAAACCCACAGCTGGCTCTATGGGCACGCCGGCACCTGGGACACTTTGTTTCTTCAAGAACGTTCTTCGATGTTTTTCCGTAAGCCTGAAGGCCTGAAACCGCCCGAAATACGGTGGCCCGAGAGTTTGCAGCTTGGCAACGTTACTAAAACACTCAGTTGGGAAACTCACCGTCGAAACCTGGGCCGCTGGCGTCCACCGAGACCGAGCTAAATGCGACAACAGCGCCACTCTTTATCGTTTGTCTGTACTGTGGTCCCCTTGAGCTTTTTGAAAGCCTGTTTTTGCGTAAAAACAAACGGAAAAGACTCTTTTTGTATGAAATTTATTGGAGTTTAGTACCAAATGATGGGCGCGTGATGTTTTTATTGTCTTTAGTTCGCAAGGTTTTGCGGAACAATTAATATTGTTTTCAAACAAACAGGCCTCAGCGGGCCTTTCAGGTAGCACGTCCTGACCTAGGTGCATTTTAACGTCGGTAGTTCAACGCGGCGCGTCCGCCGGGGAGACGGGGTGGTACCCCTGTAACCTCTACCGCTGTATCTGTTCTTAAAGCCAAATTGGAAGTCACGTGCAGTTCTGCGAGAGGCCGCTGCGGGAGAAATGGTGGCGTTGTGGTCGTCATTAGCTCGGTACTCGGAGACAGATTGAGGCCACTTTTACAAAGCTGTCTCTATGGGAGTTTCCCAACTGAGTGTTTTAGTAACGTTGCAGCTTGGTTTGTTTTTTTATTTTGGTGACGATGGCGATGGCGATGCGGCGACGTTCGCTGGTTTGACGACAGGTGTTACGACGAAACTCGTTTGACGCAACGTAAATGTTCCTGTTTTAATCGACTTACATTACAAATTTTAAAAATAAATAAAAACTGTTTCAACATTTATATATTTATTTGTAATAAAGTATGCGTGTACTAAACTAAAGCTTGGCCTGGCTCAGCTTCGTTTTATTTTAACATGGCGGCGACAATCGTCTCTGTTCGTGCTCTGTGCCGTGCTGGACCTATTGGCTGTTCACTGGTCGTCCTGTTATCCACCTCTTGCGATCCGCATCAGCCGCAGGCGTGCTGTCTAAGTATTGTGTGCCCGCCGGAAAGAATATCCAGTCTTCTCGGAGGCAAGGCTGCAACTAGGGCTGCTCGGATCGTGGCTCGGACTTCGTCGACACCCACGAACCGCGTCCGCGAGCCTCACGTCGACTGCTTGGTTCCTGCACGTTTCCGGCGTCGGATCCCCCAGCCTTGGCCTCAGCCCTACATGACCTACTGGTGAAAGACAATCTACGACAACCCGGCGTCTTTGGAATGCGATTACTACGATTAGTGGCTCTTAAAAACTCGGTAGCCCCCCTTCAGTGGTGAGCTCTTCGATGTGAATGGTGTTACCTTCACAGTGTCCCGACGCTCCGAACGGTCATTCTACAGGTGACGCTGCGAGACGCGAGCCTTCTGTGTTGCTTCAACTCTCAGTGTAATTCTCAAAATGGGCACTTGGTCCCGAATTAGCTGATGCACCTTTACTCACTCTCGAGACTCATCCCACGACGGTTCTAGCGGTACGTAAAACGTGGATGCACGATTCGGTTTATGGCGGTCACCTTGTCGATTGATACAGTGGAGAACACTGCTTACAGAAAGGATCGTTCTAAGAAGTGTAGAGCTGTGCTGGTCCTGGTACCTTTCCGATTACCCTTTTGGCGACGCCGTAACCTGGAGTATGAACCTCCCACAAGCATGGCAAGGTGCTGTTATGCTGCGAGTTCCGCCCCGCCTTTCGTGAAAGCTGAGTCCTACGGCTTGCCCAGCGAGCCACTGGTGCTCATTAACGCGAATTAAATGTGTGCATACTAGAAGTCTTGAAGTTGAGTCGCTCAGAGTGCAGTACATACCATGGAACCATTTCCAGTGGCCCAAGTGCTGGAGAGTTCCGTGAGACAGTGTGCCCAGTCCAATTGTTTTCAACATATTTATTAATCATAATAATGCCTCACTGCAATCGACTCCACTGCTGTTACGGACAACCGGATGTTGGTGCCGCTTATCAGGTGACCCCAGAAACCACGAGGGTTTGCAGAACAGCATTGAGAAGGTCTGCAATAAACATTCAGCTACATTTCTTCTCACAGCATGTCAACAATTTTGTTCAAAACGTGTGGAACGCTGAATTTTGTACTTCGCATGCCTAGTAGAACAGGCCATAACACACTTAGGTGCCTTTCACAGCCTTGGTCCTGCAACACCTAGAGTACTGCAGCTTCATACAAAACTCCAATGAGGTTTATCTTGTAAGATCAGTTGAAAGTGTTCACCTAAGGGCAACTACAACTACGTATGTTAAAATTTCTTTACCTTGTATATTGTATATTGTGCTTGTGTCCTGTGTCGTATCTATATGTGGTATACACTGGATGCCATATTTGAGGTGACTGCTCGTAATGCATGCACGGCAGGGGAGGGAGAAATTATCTTCTCAACGGGGCTCTCCTTTGTGTGTTCCAGACTCGCCCAGACGTTCCTATTCTCTTTTTGAAGAATAACTTGTCACTCAAAATTCGTACAAGAGCAGCTTTCCGCTCTCAGTCTTCCGTGGTGGTGCGAAATGGGTGATCCGACGTCAGTGCAAGGCCTGTAGGCATGTTGGAAGCTTGCCAATAGTGCATGCTCAGCATTAGCGAGCTCAGCTATGACCGCTAGTGAATAACGCTTATTGCATAATATCAGCATCCCTTCTGTCATTCTTATTAGCCTCCTGCCGTCCGTGAACATGCCGAAGTTCCTATGCACATTGATTTATGCATTGTGAGTTTTCTGGCTTCCAGTAATTGTGTAATATAATAATTAGCTAAATATTGAATTTCAAAATAAAGTGCATATTTGCATCCACCTTAGACTACTTCTTTTTTTACTAACTCAATTTTGTATATAGGCGCTGATTTAGGATTTTTGATTAAGCTTATTTCTCATTTATATTTACATATATATTTTCCGGCCCTCCAGACAGCAACAGATCCCCAATCCTTAGCCAAAACGTTTGGTTGTAGGCCGATGAAAATATCGATGGGTCGTAGCTTGGGTGGGTGACCTTGTTCTGCTTCTCCTTCCTGGTGAAGTGTTTGCTGCATATTTTGGTTTGCTGTAGGTGTCCTTGTTCCATTGTCGCTAGAAAAATTTAATTGTATTATTCGTCAGCAGCTTATAGCAAAACGTGAACTGCAAGGTGAGAAACGCTTCATAGAATAGAATAGAATAGAATAGTTTATTATAGGCTTCTTTCAAAATACATTTTCGAGAATCGTTGCATTTATGCACAAGTCGCACCCAGCCCCAGGTCGCGCGGCGCTCTGCCGCGTACAGCTTCGAAGAGAAGCTGGGAAAGCCATAAAACTTTGTGCCGTGCTAATTTTTGTATCTAGTGTTTCATCTAACCACGCAGCAACTGTTCTGGCTTTTTTAGTGCGGAATAGCCATCTCAGAAACTACACCGCTAATCCACTACTACAGCTGCCGCTGCAATGTACAACCAACACAGTGACTGCAGAAGCTTCCCGATTAAACCGACCTGTTTGCCGCTAGGGGTTCCCTCCGTGGTGGGGGCTTGTACATTTTATGTCTGCTCGGTTCCTTATGTATCCTCCATCCCTAATGTGACAATATTCAAAAATATTTTTAAACCTAAAAGTACAGGGAGATTCGCCGGTAAAAGTGATTTTAAGCGGCGACATTGCTGCAATTTCTCTCATTCGTAACTGACTGCTTTTGTCAAAAATGCTCTGCTGGTTCCCCAGTGTAAACCTTGCCCACGACATGGCATATTGCTGTGATATTGATATTTTAGATGAATGAAAAACGTGCCCCCAGTAAACTACCAACATGCTGCTACTGTAGCCAATGTACTATATGGGTCTTATGGTTCTCGATGGTTTTAATATATAGAGTCCTATGGGTAGATAGAGTTCATACCGGTTATAATGCCACGAGTGTCGCCGACCTAACGCGCTCATGGCCGAATGGTTATCGTCTTTGGCTCCTATGCAAAGGGCTCAAGGTTCAATGCCTGGGAGTGGACGCGCCTTTTCGTTATATCTGTAAATGTTGAGTCGTGGTAAATTCGAGAACCCTGTTGCTTATTCGAGGTTAGAATGTTCTACGCACCGAACCTTCTATGCCAATTTTCCCAGACCGCAAGCCATTCTTCTACAATTGAGTAATTTCTCTCCGCCTTGGACAGTGCCCGACTTGCATGGGCGATGACTCGCTCAGTGCCTCCTTGCACTTAACCCAGTACCGCCTCGAGTCCTGCACTACTAGCTTCTGTGTGAATCTTGGTTTCTGCGTCCTAATCAAAGGGTCTAAGAACAGGAGAAGTCTAGAGTATTCGCTTCAGCCTGCGAATGCCTGCTGTTGCTCCTCGGCCCATTCAAACATCTCGGCATCTTTCGTAAGGTTTGTGAGCGGTGCAGAAATCCTTGCGAAATCCCAAACAAACGTCGAAAGTAGGCACAAAGTCCAAAGAATCTTGGCATGGCCTTTTTGTCTGTCTGCGCTGGAAATCCTGCAGCTGCACGAGTTTTCTTGGGGCCTGGGCAGACGCCAATGTTACTAACCATGTGGCCTAGGAACGTCAACTCGTCAGAGGCGAAAGAACAGTCTGACGGCTTAAGTGCGAGTCCGGCGGACTGCATGGCTTGGAGAACAGCTCGGAGTCGTCGCAAGCGCACGTCGAAGTAACTTGAAAACGCTATGACGTCGTCGAGGTCGACAATACAGGTCTGCCACTTCAGTCTCGCCAGTACGGTGTCCATGACACGCTGGAAAGTTGCTGGCGCCGTGCATAGTCCGAAGGGCATTACCTTGAACTCCTACAGTTCATCCGGCATGACGAAGGCTATCTTCTCTCGGTCCTGTTTGTCAACTTCGATCTGCTAGTAGCTGCTCTTCAAGTCCATCGATGAAAAATACCGAGAGTGACACAGCCGGTCTAGCATTTGGTCGATGCAAGGAAGTAGATAGATATCTCTTCGGCACTGTGTTCAGCTGCCGATAGTCCCCGCAAAACCAAAGCGTTCCGTCTTAACCAGTACTACTGGAGAGGCCCACGGACCGCTTGAAGGCTGGATTATATCGTCGTTCCGCATTTACATGTACTTGCTCCTGAATGACCCCCTCTTCTTTTATGGAGACTTGGTATTGTGACCGATGCACAGGGAGCACGTCATCCTCGGTAATGATGCAGTGCTTCTCAACGGTGGTGGTTTTGCTCACCTTCGACGACGTCGCAAAGCAATCCCGGTATTCGGCGAGGAGGTTAATCAACCGCCGTCGTTTCGGGTCTGGAAGCTCGGGTCAATGTCGAGCTGTGCGGGAGACATACTGTCTTGCTGAGGTGACGAGGACTCTTCAGTTCTTGCGGTGATTTCGGCTTAGTTCCGGAGTTCCTCGACATGGCCCAGTGTGATATCTTTCAAGGGGTGTTGCGTTTCTTGTCGGAAGTTCGTCATGAGGACCGCAGTGCGCCCATCCTGAAGTTCAGTTATTTCTCCTGTGATGCCTATTCGTTTTCCCAGGAGCAATTGAATGTTGCCTTCCAGAACAACTTCTCCGCAGGTAGCTGAATCTGCTACGACGGGTACAACAACATGATTGTGGCGGCAGGTTCACGTGGTCGGCAGATACTTGGACGGTGGCTGACGCTGTTTGGGGTTTTTCTGAAGGCGGAACAGGTGTCCGCAACGTCAATCTGTTCTCTCCAAGGTCGATGACGGCGCCGTATTCACACAAAGTCCATGCCGAGAATGACGTCTCTGGCACAGTCTTGTAGAACGACGAATTCTACAAGACACGTCTCGCCGTGAATTTTGACGCAAGCAGTGCATCTTTTGACAGGCGTGATGTGTCCTCGAGCGGTTCGTATCTGTGACCCATCCCACAGCATCGTCACTTTTTGAAGGCGGTGAGAGAGTCTCCCACTCAAAACTGTGTAGTCTGCTCCGGTGTCCACAAGTGCTGATGCGTCCTGGCCCTCAGTAACGTTTAGGTTGTTGCGCACTGTTGCAGGAGCGTCATTGCGATACGTGGCTTCGGAAGAGTGTATGTGCCCCTGCGTTCTTGGAGGCTCTTGACTTCAATCGTCTTCGGCAACACCACCTCCAGGCGTTGCCGCAGCTAGTTTTCCTGGCTCCGGAAGTAGATTTTGAGTGGGGGGGCTGAAGTCAAGCATTTTGTTTTTGCATATTTTATTATAGGAGACAAGGGCTGCAGCCAAATTTCTGTAATTTTATTTTTACTTACTGTCTATTAAAATATCAAATATTATTTGCATGAAGTTCCTTACTTAGCATGTGCGATCACTTTTCCTTCCTGCTTTATAACAACAGTAGGGAGTTTTAATGGCTCGTACACAACACAGTTGTGGGTCACAAATGCACACGCGTAGAATGCAATACAGTTGAACCTCGATTTAGCGAAGTCGCCGGGACCCCCTAATTATTTCCTTAAATCGGGAACTTCGTAAAGTTGAGAAAGACATTCTTCGGGATAGGCTGCGCGGGGAATCCGAATTTGTTCGTTAAATCGGGTTTCGTTTAATTGTGGTTCAACTGTACTGCATTTTTGCGCATGCACATTCTGACCCTCAAAGCTTTTACGTACGATCCACCAAAACTCAATAATATAGCAAAAACACTTACGCACAGTGCTTCAGACAATTTTAAAATTCCTACGGGGATACACAGCATTGCAAAACTGAGTTTGCAGAGAATCACGTTTATTATTCTTGAAATGCTCATTCAAATAGACATCCACGCTATGAAATGAACAAGTAAACCAAGCTAATTACATATATACAATGACATCTTAATGCATATTTTGAAAATGTGCACAAAAGCGTGCTGAAGGAAACAGATCCACATGTAGGCCCCAAAGCCACGTGCGTTGATCGTCTCGAAGAAGACTAAAGGTCGCCAATCGCTCGGCGGTCCTGGAGACAAATTTTTGATGATGTCGTCCAGGTTAAGCTCGACACTCTTCCTTTTTGAATGCGCAAAATGAGGAGGCATGTTAGCCTCCCCTGAATCATGCGGCTGCATAGATGCATTTTAATGCGGCATAAGGCACTAAACGAGCGCTCCCCCGAAGCGACAGATGCAGGCTCAGAATGAAGAAGTTTCATATATTTTACGACTTGGTCCAGGAGGTCACGAATTTCGTCGGATTTTGCCTGTTTTTCTCAATATGAAGTCAATTGTGAGGGAATCAAGGTTGCTTAAAAGAGTCGGCAAAAGTAAAAACTGCGCAGAGTCGGGCCAGGTCAAAATCACATGCATGCAGCTCCTAGGGCCTTTTCCAGGTCATCTGTAGTGAACTGTCTTCCCCCATCAGCGTTAAAATGCTCTCTAGTTTTACTAGCCTGCTTCATACCAGGCTATTCAAACCGCCGTTGAGTTTCACTCGGAATGCAGACTATAGCCTCAAAGTACTTCTTCCGTAACGCTGCCTTGCAATCGAGTACAACTGGTAAAGAAGGTTTGTTGCTCATTTTGAGCCTTTTTGGCGGTTTTGTTGGCTTTGCGCTGCGCAGGTCCTTCAAACTAGCCGAATTGCAGTTGAGCTCGCGCAGTCCCACAACTCTTCAAACGCGACATCAGACCGCAGATGGGACATTGCCTCGCAGAGTCTCTGTAGCCTCTTTGATACCTGCGGCGCAAAACGTTGAACGTTGCAGTACCCTCGCAGGCTCTTCGCATGGACCGAACATAGCTATAGAAATGTTTATTCCTAGCAGTGTTTCAAACATTTTCAGAAGCCTCCCATAACCGTTCAAAATGGCCCTGCTGTTGTCTGCAATCGAATATTCTGTTTGTAGCAGCTTGTTCAGTGTCTCCTGAACTAGGTTTTCAGCGAACCTTTTCATTGACTTCATTCTGACAGTCCACCTTGTTGGGCAAAGCGGAAGAAGGTTATTTGGCGTTGATCCGGCCTCTTCTGCCGCCTCGCTGACTGGAGTAATTACACTAGATGAATAAACAGTTTTGCGTTTCTTCGAAGTCGGAGGGGGGGGCTCAGCCCCGTCCTGAGAAATCTTGGGGGGAATCTGGACCCCCCCCCCCCCCGCTTCTGGAGTCCCTGGGATACAGGCTCTGTCGTCGGGGTTGTGGCACTGGACACGCTGAACGTCTTGGTGATGGTGAGCGGGATTCACAACAGAGAGGCGGTGGATTCACAACAGAGAGAGGTGAGGATGGCTAACATCGGAGGTACTCTTGGATGTTGTGAAAGTGTTCGCAGTACCTCGGGCGTGGTCGTCCAGGTCGAACCCACGCAGCCCAAGTCGGCAGTAGGAGCATCCACGATAGATGTGGTTGGCTTCCTTGCAGATGTAGCAGAGCGGGCGTCGGTCGGCTGTTCGCCACAGGTCAGTCTTTCTTGACAAAGCTTGTTCTCGGCGGACGTGCGCCCAATCTTCCTGGTGTCGGGGATACTGCGTGGCGAGGGAGCTTCATGTCGAGGGGCTTCCTTGTACGGACGCGGAGGTGGTGGTGTTCGGCGGACCACTGCGGCGTAACTAATTGATCAGTGATCTTCTCCGGTGCTGATACGGTGACAGGAGCCTAAGGCTGGAAGGCTTGGTGAACCTCCTTTCGCACGATTTCGGTGAGTGAGAGAGAGGACGGGAGATCAGCAGCGGTCTTCCCGGACGATGTTGCAGACAATTTCCCGAAGTCCGTCGGCACCGGCACTGGTTAGGTCCAGTCGGAAAGATGTTACGATTGGAGGAGCAGTCACGCCAGCAAGTCGATGGTAATGGCTTGCACAAGACGACAGCGCGCGCTCAATGTTGCTGGCTGCAGTCACAAGACCGTCGACGGCTGTCGGGATTGCGAACGATCTGTCGGGATTGCGAACGATCTGTCGGGATTGCGAACGAGGACTTTGAAAATTTCACCCTTCACGCCATCCTTAAGGACACAAAGTTTCTCTCCCCCAGCTGCCTCTGGATCGGCTCGGGTACCGAGGCCCATGACATCTTCAAGAAAGCTGGTCATGGTAATGTTGAGGCCCTGCACCCTTCTATTTGGAGAAAGTCCTCCGTTCACTGTTGATGGTGGTGGTTGATGAACGTTTGCTTCAATTCGGTGGGCAGGACTTCCATGTAGTGAAAGAGGCTTCGTGGTTATCAAACCGGTGCCTCGCAGTGCCTTCAAGCGAGAGGTAGAGGTTGTGGAGGCACTGCTCAGTCGTCCATTCGTTGTGGCGGGCTACGCTTTCATAGTGTTGCAGCCAATCCTTGATGTCCTCTTGGACCTCACCGAAGAAAGGCGTTGGAGTCCGGGGTGCGATAGGCACGTATACGACGGCGGGGTAACCGGGGTCTGCAACGACTGGTTGTCCAGCGTCGGCCTCGTTGGTTGCGTGTTCTTGAGTGGCAAAAGTCAGAATTCCGGGGTTAGGCCTTGGGTGCAGCGGCTTCCTTGGGTCTTGGTAGTTTGTGCGGATGGTACTCTTGAGTGGGGGACTGGGCTTTGGCTGTGAAGCCTCGGAGGGGTACGCTTCATGGGCTGCGTTAGCCCGCACCTCAACCAGAATTTCACGAATGACGATTGATGAGGCAATGAAAATTGAAGCAAACTAAACGATTAATGGGGCAAACTTGTGCCCACAACAAAATAGAAAAAGACTAGCGTCGCAGGCGGCGATGACGAGAGAACCGCAGGATCAAACGCGGGTGGGGCTATTTTGCGGCAGCTGGCACAGCAGCCCGGGGAAAAAATGCCAGCAATTTCGGACGGCGCGTGTATCACTGGAGATCGTGTTAACCCCCCGCCTGCGTTCGCGCCGCTTCGCAGCGACAGTCTGCGGCTGCTCATTAGAAAAATATTAACCCATGACCCACACACGCTGCTTCGCGGCGGCCCGCTGGCGGCCCATGCCCCACTGTCCTCCACTTACCCCACTGTCCTCCACTTACGGTTTAGTTCAGCAAAGTTTCGTAGACAATATTCGTTTTCTTTTTTTTTTTTTTGTTTTTCATTGTTAATTGTAGAAAACAAATGTTGTAAATATCGCCAAATGCCTCAGCAAAAAAAAAAGGAAATTAAGCGTTGCAGGGGACTCCAAACCCTGGCCCGCTGGCCAAATCCGGCCCGCGGAGGCTTTCTGACCGGCCCGCGGCTGGCCATGGTGCTTATATTGAGCTCCGGCCCACGGCCCGCTACCAGTATAGGCCCGCTGCTACCAGTGCGTGCAGAAGCGCGCGTAAACACGCGACGGCGCGACGAGCACCGAACATACCGGAAAGAGAGAACACCTCATCGTATTTCTCGCTCGACGCCGAAGCGAAAAAGGCATTTTGAATGCTCGGTTCACACGAAAACTGACAGTGCGGTGGAAGCTGCGTGTTCGCCGGACCAATCAACTGCATGTCTCTTATCGCCAGATCTCGCTCTCCACTCGTGAATAATATGCAGAGAGGGTGTGATCACGTGGCAAAAGACCGGGAGTTGACTGGTTTAGCGGGTAAGCAGCTTTCAGTGCACTGTCAGCTTAGGGGTGGACGGAGGATAGAAGAATATCGAACGCGGCTCCAGCCGCGCAAGCGGTGCGTTGGGGGGGGGGGGGGGTAGGGGGTGCTGTACGATTCTTCAGCAGGCACTCTATGGGAAATATGTGGACATGTCGTGTGATTTAAAAGCTGTGGTTTCGGCCGTGAATTACATAAGGTCGCATGGGCTTAATCATCGCCAGTTTTCCTAAAAGATGGTGAATCGGAGTTTGTAGACGTTTGGCGTGCGATGGCTGAGTTGCGGTAAACTGCTTTCGCGTTTTTTCAACCTTAGAGAAGAAATAAGAAAATTTCTCGCAGACAAGAAGCGGGCCGAACCGCTGCTTTCGAACAGTATGTGGCTTTGGAAATTGTCGTTCAGTGTAGACCTGACGGAGCACGTGAATAAGCTGAATGTGAGATTGCAAGGCGAGACACGTCTTATTCATGACGTATCCATGGATATTAAAGGATTCAGGGTGAAATTACAGCTCTTCGAAAGACAAGTGTGAAACCAGACCTGGGATCACTACTTCCCCTATTGTGCAAGGCTCCGTACAGAGACTGATGTGGAATTCCCCTCATTCTTCGGAATGGAAATCCTCAGATACCTTCAGAGGCAATTTTTCGAACGGTTTTCTAACTTCGATAGGAGAGTTAGTTTGTAGTTTGACTTACAGTTTGTAGTTTATTCAGAATGGTAGTTTGACTTACAGTCAAACTACATTCTGAAGGAAAACTACAAGGTAGGAAATTTTATACAGTTTTACAAATCCTTGGGCTCTGAGCAATTTCCAAACCTGAAATAAACTGCTTTTTTGCACTACATACCTTTGTGAGCAGAAATTTTCAAGGATGAAGTACGTAAAATCCAAATACAGTGCTAACTTGTCTGTTGAACACTTGAAGTCCCTCCTAATTATTGGCTCATCAGGCTTGAAGCCGCAGTTCACCGAAATAATAAAGCCGAAGGATCAGCTACACCGCTCACATTAGTCCTGCACCTCATGTCCGAGTAAATGTGTCGAAATTCTGATACATTCCGGCTCAAATACTGCTTAGTGTTTTGTGGCATATAGTCGTGTGTTTCATCATCAGGTTCACCGTGCTTAGTCTCCTGCTTCATATCTGTAACTACGTTAAAATTCCTTTGCGTTCTCGTGTATATTGTGATATGAGTCATGTGTGATAACTATTGCATATTGTCATCACAGTTTTACAGTTCTCGTTAGTTTTTTATCTGTGCGAATATTCCAGAGTTCATATGCGCTTTGATTTGTGCCTGGTGGGTTATCTGGGTCACACTTATCGTATGTCACAATTACCTATATGCTGAATTTCGAAATAAAGTATATGTATTAATCCACCCTTGATTGCTTCTCGTTTTTACTCTAACTTGAGTTCCTCTATTTAAATGCTCATCAGGGCTTATTAATATTGTTTTTAATGATTTATAACATGTATTTGTTTTCCGGCCCTCGAGACTGCGAGAGGTCCCCAATCCGGCAACTTGGCCAAAAAGTTTGGAGACCCATGCGTTATAGGGATTTGTCACAGAATTCGACTATTATTATTATTATTATTATTATTATTATTATTATTATTATTATTTATTTATTTATTTTTTGGAGTTCTCGCGAGGAAGCGCATCCGATCGCCGGACGCTCCCTTGCCCCGCGCGTTGAGCGGCAGGGTGGTTCGGGCCTCGTTCGCCTCGCCCGGTTTCTGTTTTATGGCCCCCTGGCCCCCCCCCCCCCCCCCCCCCCCCCCCCCCCCTCGTCCCGAAGACATTTCTCGCGAGGTTGAACTCTGTTTCACCTTTCGTCCGAGCACAGCGGACGCTAGGAGCCATCCCAGCCAATGCGGCGTTGAGGGAGTGTCATGCGACCTTGAGCTCCCTGTGTCGCCCCGCCCCACCGGCAGGTCACGCGACTTTCTCCCGGCGCTGGATCGGCTGGGATGGCTCGTGGCGTCCACTGCGCTCATACTGAAGGTGGAACGGAGAGTTGGTAGCGATGTGCGACGCGCTTCCCGGAATGTTGGGAATAGCTTCCAGATGTCGGAGTGGGGGTGCTCTTCATGGTTAGCTGGGGTAGGCTCACTGCAAGGCTTGCCAGTGTGACGTTTTTTTTTTGTTTTTTTTTTATGTATTTTGTTGTTACAACTGCAGAAAAACATTTTTTTTTTGGGGGGGGGGGGGGCGAGGGAAAGTGGGGTCTGTAGCTAGAATTTGGGAAATGTGAGGACCTCAGCTTGATTCCGATCCGAGTCAAGGGAGTGTGCGCGAAGACTTGGCCGGGGGGTGAACGCAACGCGAAGTTTGGGCGGGACTGCGGTAGTGACGGAAGGCTGAGCGCGGGAGGTGTTTGGGCTCCCTGGTCCAAGCGCTGCCTTGGGCGCCCAAGTGTGTGTGCGTTCGTGGGTGAGTGCCTGCGCCGAGGAGCCACGCCGACAGCACCCAAGCGCACATCGACCTCCCGAGTTCGGTCGACATCGCAAGAGGCCGCGTCACCCCCATATCACTCACCGGACTCAGGTTCCCGCCACTCACCCCATATTACTTTGTATAGTTTATCCCCCTTTTAATTGTTTTTTTTTTCTTCCTTTGAGTTTGCAGAAAATGTTCTTTGAACGAGCGCCGTGTTTCCATGATAAGTCGCGCCTGAGCGCTTTCTCGGAGGGCGGTCCGTTGTGCCTCGCTGTCGGGAGTTTTGTTTGTTTTGTTTTATTTCTATCGGATTTTCAGTAAACCATCCTGTGGCTGGAAAGAAAGGAGTCTGTGTTGTTCCTTCTTCCCTCACTGTGAGTCCGTCACCAGGGCGTAGACCTATCGTCCGGTTAGCGGTCCTATCAAAATTATAAATTTGTTTGCATAGGATATCTTTTTTTTTTCACCGAACCAGTAACATGATTGAACCAGTGTCACCAGTGTTCTACTGATTATGAAACAGACCTTACCACTGCGCCACTTTACAACTTCGAATTGCTGTTTTCACAATTTGTTTTATACGAGACCGATATGGCACAACGGCCGGCATTTCTTTTCCCTGGTGTGCCAGCTACCAGCAGAATATCCACTTCCAATCAAATGCTGGGGCGAGACTGACCCCGGCTCGCAACACGGAGCTCCTTATGTACACAAGTGGGCTCCTGAAAAAATCAGCGTAGGAGGTTCGGCCCACAGAACATTCAAAAAACAAATAAGCAACAGGGTTCTCGAATTTACCAGAACTCAAAATTGACAGAAATAACAAAAAGGCGCGCCCGCTCCCAGGCATCAAACCTCGAGCCCCTTGCGTAGGATTTAAAGATGATAAACATTCGGCCACGAGCGCTTGGTCGGCGACGCGCGTGACAATACGCCTCGCAAGTGGGCTCATTTTCGTCTTCTGCGCATGAGAAAGGAAGTAACGGTGACGTCAGAACGCCGAGTCCTGATTGGCTGATCGCGACCCCCCTACTGAGCGTCGTCTGCTCCTTTGCAACGTCGTCTGCTCGCAACATCGTCTGCGTCTGTCTTGCCTTTCCTGCGACTTTCGGAGCGAACTCGACTTGGCCTTTAAGGGAGGGCAGACGAAATAACTCGAGCGGTACGTTGTTTTCGTCTAACAACTAGCAGACGCGCATCAAGGAGGGAACTCAAAGGACTCACTGGCGAGGTGTCCCGGGGCGCCGAGGTTTGTTTGCTTAGTGTCCGCAAGTTCCCTCCCAAATACTTTTTACCTCCATTCGTGTGCAGCGAGACCCCTCACTCTTTAACGACGCCGGCGGGTTGGCGCAGTTAACGTCGTCTGCTTTACGTCTGCTAGTCAAAGCGATGGCTGCTTTACCTTTCCTGCGTCTGTCGGAGACTCGCCGCTTTTTCAGCGGCGAGATTCACCGTTGCCTCGGGAAACAAGGAGATAACAAGAGGAAGAAATTGACCTCTTAATCTAAAATTAAGGTCAGCGATCAAAGTGTAAGACGGGAAGGGTTCACAAGGGTCGCGCGGGCATATTTCATTCAGCACGTCAGCCGGTCGTGGGCAGACGGTCGCCGAGTCGCGGAGTGCCTGCTAGGCCTAACTGCCCAGCTCGTTTGGTCGCGTTCGGTGGAATTGTCGCCGTTGGAGCTTTTCCCCGGTGTCTGTGGATCCAGCGTTCTTGTTCGTCGTGCTCTGTTTCAAGTAATTTTTACTTTTTTTTGCTGCTTGAAGTCAGGACGCGTGAGAAGCTCACGTAGAAAAATAAACGTCCGTGGGTCGTCGCGACCGCGACGCTGTCGGCCATGCTGACTTGATCGTAAGAAGTGCGTAAGACAGCTTCGGAGCTGTCGTAGGATTTCGCCGTAACCTGCGCAAAACTTACGAAAATTTCGTTTCGTGAATACGAATTTGTTCTTAAGTTTTGCATACGCACATTTGTGGCGTAAGATCGTTTCGTGAATCTGGCCTCTGCACTTCCGAAAGTCGCAGGAAAGGTAAGACAGACGCAGACGACGTTGCGAGCAGACGACGTTGCAAAGAAGCAGACGACACTCAGATAGGGGGGCTCGATCAGCTAATCAGGGCTCGGCGTTCTGACGTCACCGCTACCCCCTGCGCAAAGAGCAGACGAACTTGCCCTCCGCATAAGGTGGAATTGTTTGCAGTCATATGAACGTAAACGGTTGAGTATATGGTACTGGTGCGACCATATGAATATAGTTTTGTATGGGCTAGACTATACAACCATACGGTACCACATGTGTATGGTATGGCTCGGTATGGTTCAGTCATATCCAACTATACGGAACCATATGTGTATGGTAAGGCTCCGTATGGTTCAGCCATATCCAACTATACGGAACCATATGTGTATGGTATGGCTTCGTATGGTTCATCCATATCCAACTATACGGAAGCATATGTGTATGGTATGGCTCGGTATGGTTCAGCCATATGGAACCGTATGAATCCATACCATGCCATACGGTTGGCCATATGGAACCATATAGATCCATACTATTCCATATGGTTTGCCGTATGGGTTCATATAGTTTTTTTCAGTAGGGTGGCAAGGGTCCTAACTCCGGGGGTAGGCCAAGGTTCCGGCGACTTAATCGGATCTCGGTCTGGTCCTCGTTGAGTTCTTGGGGGCTTGTGTTCGGGCTTGCACTGCGGGAACTCGGAGGGGAGCGCTGCACGGGCATGCGGTTACCCCGCACCTCCACCAAAAATGTCACGGGTGGTGACCAATAAACAAGAAATTAACTGGAAGAAATAAACATTTAATGTGGCAAACTTGTGCCAAAAAAATAAATAAACGGGTACAAAATATAATAACAGAGCGTCGCGGGCGTCGAAGTCGGCGAAGCAGCAGAGTCGAACGCTGGTGCGAAACTGGCCCCGCTCGCCTTGCGGAATCCCTTATGTACCCTCGTGGGTTTCCGGATCGTTCGGCGTAGAAGGTTCGGCGCGTAGAACATTCTAACCTCGAATCAGCAAGATGGTTCTCGAATTCACTAGAACATCACATTACAGTGTCAACAAAAATTAGTAGCCGAGGCCAGGGATCGAACCCCGGCCTTTTGCGTGGAAAGCAAAGGCGCTAACCGTTATGCCACGCGCGCGCTGTCCACTTGGCCAGCTGCCCGCGCGGCAATATCGTCGTTAGCTACCAGAATTTGGTGGTAAGATTGGGTGTGGTCAACCTTCGAGAAGAACGTCAACCTCAAAGATTGATGGTGAAATCTTGGATGTTTGGGAGATGGTACCGGTCTGGAATGGTGTTTTTTTCGTGACCGCGGTAATCCACGCATTGTCGCCAATCCCCGTTGTTCTTGGAAACCATGTGTAACGGAGGTGTCCAACTGCTGTAGGATTCTCCGATTTTTCTGAGCTCAAGCCTATGGTCGAACTCGGCCCTAGCAATTTAATGCTTCTCCAGAGCTAGAGGACTTGGGCGGAAAAAATCCGGTGGACCTGTTGCTCGTATGTGATATGTGACATCTTATTCAATAGGTTTGATCCATTCGGTGGTCACATAGGTGACGAAAAGTCAAGGAGTGTTGCTTGGAAAGGACCTTGCATTGAGTGCATGGGGATGGAAACACCGGAGTTTTCGTCTTGTCGACTCCCGGTATATAGAAATGGGCGTTTTCTCTTGACGTCGACTGGCAGAAAATGGTGCTCGAGAAAGTCTGCGCCAAGGATGGTTTGACCTACTTCAGCCGCCTGGAATATCCACTAAAAAATCGTCAAAAGCCAAGACTTAGAGAAAGTGAACGGTCCGTGCACACTGAAATGAACGTGCCGTTCGCAGCTTGTAAGAGGCAGACAGGGTTACTTGTACGTCGGTTACGTGGAAAAGGCGACTATTTCGTAGAATCGGACCACTCGTTGACTCTAGCGGTGGGCGGGACGGTTTTTTGGCCACGCGTAGGAGCGCTGGCAGCAAATTGGATCGGGCCGTAACGGTGGTGGCAGTAGCAGAGACCTGATGAGTGATATCCACCAGAGCTGTCGCTGTCAGTTCGGGGGAATATAGAGCGCCACCCTCAGTGGGAATAACGCACAGAATCTCCGCGTCGTGAGGATAACTTGCTCGAGCCGTTTGCACAGCTGGTCAAGGTAGCCTTGGGACATAATTGAGGTCTGGACGTCCTACGCCATGTTGCGGACACCTCCTGCTGACTGGGTGGTCCTGGTGGCCAAGTGAGCGGAGAACGGGGCTGAGACATCCCTATCCACGTCAGCTAAACCGGCGAGTTCCAGAAGGTTGAGGGCGCTACAGGTGCATGTACCGTCTGGACGTCTGTTGGCAGTCACTGGAGGAACAGTTCCCGGAGCAAAACATCCTCAATGGTCTTAGCATGTTCTCCAAGAAGCTCTGTCTTTCGTCGCAGGAACTGTAAGGGACGTGGGTTCCGGAGTTCCTCTACGGAGAGGCGTTGCTGCAAAGGGAAACGTTCAGACGCTTCAGTTATCTGAAGTTTTAATCAACATACAAAATAACCTAATTTATCTTTAAGCTACAAATTTGCTAATTTACATTTTTCATCTTATTCACCAGGGAAGCAGAATCATTATTACTCAACTGCGCTACCTATAATATAAAGCTTCAAATATATATAAACCAAATAAAAAATCTGCATGCAAGGAGAGCACCTGATTACCAAAAAAGTATGATCTATAATTAGATGGCCTATAGTAAGCTGCATTCTACATTCCTAGCAAAATATTTCAACACTCCCTTCACTCCGGCATGTTTCCTCTTGATAAGCTTTATGCCCAAGCAGTACTAATTTCTAAAACAGGACACCATTCCTGTCCTACAAGTTATTGCGCCATCTTGCTCGCCAGTGTGCCATTCAAGCTCATGGAGCATGTTTTGTATACTCATATTTTCACGTCTAGGTGCTTTTAATTAATTATGTGCTTACGAACATGTGTTTCGATATCGCAGCTATGTATTACTCAACTATTCCAATTTGAAATATACCTTAAGATTAAAACTAACTTGACAGCTCAGCCTGATATTATCTTTATTGAATTCGCTAAAAAGTTTAATATATTTTCCCATCACCGCCTTCGTCTAAAGCACTTAAAACAAGGCATCGATCTGACAGTATAAAACTGGATATCCCCTCTTATTAAAAATACGAAAACAATAAAAAATCAACATTGCGTTTTACTACTCTTCTATCCTGTGTATCCCATGTAATGCCTTCGGGCAGTTCTTAGTTATAATCTATATAAATGTACTGCATTCTGCCATATAATCCTAAATTAGACATTTTGCGCACACTTGCGTCATTTACAGTAAATCACTACTCACAATAATCAGAATGATCTTCAACATTCTGATTGTTCCCCTTCTCCAGGGATTATTTTCGTCATTCTTCAACACGATTTCAATTATATATCGTCATTGTGACCCCTATGTGAAATGAAAATAAACACTACCAAATGGAAGCATATGCAACTAAGTACTCACCAGGAGCTGACACAATGCAGACCTTATAATTACAACTGGAACAAGTATCACGATACATGTATTCGTACATACATTTCGCATACACTACAGTGAGATAAGCTCATCTTACAAGCAAAACACTAAAATACAAAACGATTTGCCCTTTTAAGACAAATCGTTTATTGTCCACACCTGAAAACAAATTGATCGCATACATAATATTATTCCTCTCTAAATTAGACTAGTCAAAGGGATCGGTGGCCGACGGGGCTGAAGCACAGCAGCTTGGAGCCCGTGGAGCCACAGCTCGAGCTTCAAGATCTATGGATCCTGGGTTAATTTAGTACCCCTGCCCGTTTCGACCTCTCTGAGCATCGTACCGGTGGGTGGTCGTGTATCAGTACTGCGTGGTGCACGTTAAGGACCCCAGGCTTGCACTTGTACCACACACACTATATCTCTGAACTACAGTAGGAGACACCAGATGCCTATTAAAGCTGACTAATATCCGGCGGAACAAATATACACACCACTCACTTCCCATACAAAAAATTTATATCTGGCCAGATCTGAAGATTTCAGATATGGCCATATCAAAAATTGGCCACATATAACCTGATATAGTATATCTGCCAGATATAGCCTCATAATGCCAGATATAGCCTGAAAATCAGGTATGGAAATTCCAGATCTGGCTAAGTAAGGAAATTCCAGATCTGGCCTTGCAGTTCAATAGGACACAAGCCTGAAATCAGCACTCTATATCTTTTTAATGTCTACATTGCTCCCAAGTGCCCCGGCCTGCACTCGAGGAGTTATGGAAACGGTGATCCTTCAGCACCCTAGTGATCGCTAGTTTTGACCAATTCCATGGTTACACTGTTTCGAGTGTAATTCGTAGTCACCCTGAACAAGCGTCCCAAAGGGCTCAAGTACCTGTCATATCACTTTTAAATTTTCTCGTCAATGGCAGCGTTTATGCTTTCTGTCCAACCTTCAACCAAGCTGAGCCGCCGAAATCTCTTACCATATTATCATTCTCGTGATTGTCGTTTTACCAAGAATTACTTAAAAGCCGAGGAATCACAAAAACCACAACCGGGGTTTAGCTCGGATTCAGCGGAGCTGTTTATGACATTTTTTGCGTTTCTAACTTAATATCAGCGTCTTAGGAGCTGTATGAGAATGATAAGAATGTAAGAAATATCTCTGCAGCTCATCCAGGTTGAAGGTTGGACGGAATGCACAGTAATGACATTAACGGGACATTTTAAAAGTGGCATGGCAGGTATTTGGGTTCTGTACGGCACGTGTTCAAGGTGACTCCGAATCACTGTCAAATGTGTGTAACCATAGAATTGCCCGAAATTTTCGATCACTGGGCAGCCGAAGAAACACCGTCTCCATGATTCCTGGAGTGGAGGCCGAGGCGCTTGGGGGATTTAGCAAATTGTCTATTCGGGCGTAATGTCAACACATTGAAATAATTAAGCTACATTGAAATCCTCGTGAAAACTAGCACAAATAATTTCAAACTTAAGCTTGTCAAAGCTGAGGTTTGGGATCATTTGTGCTAATATTTAGCTCGCGAACATGGAGTCATTCAGAGTTTGCTAACAAAGAATTTTTTTACTTTTTTAACTTTTTTAATATATTGAAAACCGGCATCCAGATAAGTCTGTATATACGCCATATCAGGCTGTATATATGCCAAATAAGTCTGTATATGCGCCAGATAAGTCTGTATATACGCCATATCAGGCTCTACATACGCCAGATAAGTCTGTATATACGCCAGATATGGCAATATATAGGCCGTATATAATCATATAATGTTTGATATGGCCAGATATGGCCCAGATATAAGATTTCCATACGGGTTACTACGAAAGACCCATTTGGAGCTCACATGAAAATTATATTTTTTTCGAGAGAATTCGTTCAGAAAAGCAGCTTGCTTCATCTGCAAGCACTTTCCATCAACGACGGGAGAAATTTACCTAAACAATTCGAACCACTCGGTTAGCCCTTTCAGTTAAAAGTCAATAGAAACAACTGCACGACATCTGACCCACACTTGTATTTGCTTAATCATTGACATGTGAGACTGATAAAATGTTTGTGCGCGTGCGTGTGTTCAGGTATAACCTTTTTCGGTATTGCTATTATCACTTTACTGAGCGCATCTCAAGTGACTGAAACCCGGTTTCATTTCGTTCTCCTGGTGTCTCAGAATCAAAGAGGTCGTGTGGGCGTCGTATTTAAATCATGCAATTAACGTAAAAACAAAACACAAACTGTATTTACACTAATGAATCAATCGAATATACACCATTAGAGTGAAGTGTCTCGGTCGGCTTCTGTCGTTCGCCTCGTTCCGCTCGTGACTCCAAACTTCTTCATTCTTCTCCTTTTCTCGTGAGCTTCAAATTCTTTCCAATCTGCAACATCCTACGTCCCCCCCCCCCCCTCTCTTTTTTTTTCGCGTGAGATTTGCCTTCATTCATTCACTTGCCGGTTCCAGGGGGTAAAGGAGCTGCACGGGGCGCCGAAGCGTTACCCCGCTTGGTAGGCGCACCAGACAGGAACGCACGTGGTTGTCTCTGCCCAGCTGAACTGTTTCGATCCTCCCCGTTTTCCACATGAGCCGTGGGGTCTTGTCCTCGTGAACAAGAACGAGGTTCCCGTTCTGTAGGTTGTTTGTCCACGTCTCGGGCGACCGGTGTGCGGAGCGGAGCTGAATGAGGCGTTCCTTCCGCCATCTCCGACAGAATTGGTCCAGCAGTTGCTGCCTGTGTAGCCAACGCCTGGTGATGTCCCCTCTCACAGAACCTGGCATAGCTTCTACGTTGACTGATGGGAAAGCCGTCAGACGCCTGCCCAACAAGAAGTGCGCAGTCGTTAAAGCATCCTGCTCGTGTGGAGCGTCGAGAACAGGGGCCAAAGATCGAGAATTCACGACGGCTTTTACCTCGTGTAGCATGGTTGTCAGTTCTTCGAAACTAAACTTATTCCTTCCTAGTATATTCAGTAGACTACGCTTCACTGTCTGGACCATCCTTTCCTAGAACCCGCCCCACCAGGCTGCTCTCTCGGCGATAAACTTCTACTTTATCCGATGCTGTGAGCAGTGGTCCTGTAAGCGTCGGTTCGTGACAACGTCCCATACGCCGCATAAGTCCTTTGCTGCCCTCTTGAAGGTGAGGGCATTGTCTGAGTAAACGACGCTGGGTAAGCCCCGTCGAGCAGCAAAGCGCTGGAAGGCCATGATGAACGCCTCTGTCGATAGGTTGGAGACAAGTTCTAGGTGTATGGCTCTCGTCACCGCACATGTGAAAAGCGCATTGTACGACTTTTCATCTGATGCTGCAGTCTTTACCATCAGTGTACCGGCAGAATCGATCCCGACCACCTCAAAAGGACTTGCTTGGGTAATCCGATCCTGCGGCGAAAGTGCGTTCGGAGCGTTAGCCGGCTTGAGTCGGGCCAACCGAGAACCACTACATTTTTTTATGACCTTTTTCGCCAGCTGTCTTGCTCGTGGTATCCAGAACCGCTCTCGGACTTGGGTTAAGGTGTCCTGAAGTCTGCCGTGCAGTGTTCGACGGTGCCAGTCTCTTACCAATAACTCAGTGAAGCGGTGATCGGGAGGTAGCAAAAGCGGGTACTTGACGTCGATTGTTTGGTTTAATTGTTGCAGTCGTCCCCCCCACCCTTAACATTCGATTGGGGTCAACGCAGGGGGCGAGCGAGACTAAGCTGGATCGCCTTTCCAGATTCTTATCTGCCCTTAGATCGTTCAATTCTTGTGTAAAAGCTTCCTGTTGCGTTCATGCGATCCACCAAATCTCGCCTCGTTCAAGTTCTTCGGACGCTAGTGGGCCCTCACGTCGGTTTGGCAGCGTACGGCAGTTATTTACAAACCGCATAATTCATGCAGTCATCCTGAGGATCCTTTCCAGCGCCCCGTACCCTCTGTTGCCGTCTGCATTACGTGATGTTTCAGCTTTCCCTCTTCTGCAATAACTGGTCCTGGAACGTCGTCGCCCATGACGAGGTTCGGCCATACGTCTTCGGTCTTACCAAGCCATTTTGGACCCTTCCACCACAGTTGCGTACCTTTTAGAGTTTCCGCAGATATTCTCCGTGTAACCAAATCCTCCGGATTTTCTTGTCCCGGGCAATGCATCCTTGTAGAAGGTCACCCTCCAGATTAAAGCTCTGCCCCTCGATTTGGCACAAAGGGCTTCCACTGAGTTGCTGACCCGCGGATCCAGTGAAGTGTGATAGCGCTATCGGTCCAGTAGAATGTTTCTTGAATATTTATGATCCCTCCAAGACACTGGCCCATCCGTCTTCCAATCACTGCAGCCATTAGTTCTAGTCGAGGTAGTGTTATCCGCATTATGGGCGCCACATGTGATTTCGAAAATATCAAGTTCACCTCTACCCTCCCATCTTCTCCTTCAGCTCTCAGGTAGGCACAAGTGCCATAGGCCACCGGACTTGCGTCGCAGAAGACGTGTACTTGGACAGAATATATGACTTCTCTTGGCGTCTTCACGATGCAGCGAGGAATCACTATCTCTTCTAATTGTGGAAGTTCTGCGCACCATCGCCGCCTTTGCACCAGTAGGTCGTCCGGTAAATCGTCCTCCCAACCAATTCCTCGCTCCCAAGATTCGCTGAAACAAAACCTTGATTCGTATGACGAATGGAGCAAGAAGTCCCAACGGGTCGAAAACCCTAGCTGCTGCACGGAGTACATAGCGCGTCGTCGTGCCGCTGCACGTGACGAAGTTCAGGATCCTCTCCACAGGAATGGCCAGCGTGTCAGCGTCACGTCGCCAAAGCAGTCCAAGTACAGCTGTCGGCTCAGAGAGTGCAGACGTTGATGCAGCTTTATCGAACGATCTTTGCAGTTCTGTCGCGTTGGTAGACCACTTTCGGAGTCTCATTCCTGCATCTTCTAAAATCTGGTTGGATTGTTCCTGTATTCGCGCCGCTTCTTCGATAGTGGGGGCTCCGATCAGGAGGTCGTCGACGTAGAATCCCCGTTGAAGCTGTTCCCCAGTCGATCTCAATTCTCCCTTGACGTTGCTCAGATGATGAGTAAGAGTGGCCGTTAGTAGAAATGGGCTGGCCGATGTCCCAAAGTGCACTCTCGTCATCCTCCACTCTTCAACGGTTAGTTCTGAGCTTGCTGACGACGAATCTCTTTGGAACCACAGGAAGCGCAGGACGTCTCGATCTTCAGGTCGAACGCTGACCTGCAGAAACGCCTTTTCTATGTCCGCTGTTAGAGCGATTGGGTGTAGACGGAAGCGCACCAAGATTCTGACCAGATCAGCGTTGGGATTCGGCCGCTTTTCCAGGTGTTCGTTGAGTGAGACAACTCCTGGGAGATGAGAAGAAGCGTCGAAGACGACTCTCAGCCTGGTGGTTTCGGATTCATTCCGGATTACGGGCTGATGGGGCACATAATAAATCCGTGGGTTCGTCGACTCGGCGCACAATGGGCTCGTTGAAACCTTTTCTGCGTGTCCTGAGGTGATGTAGCTGCATATGAAGTTGTAATCTTTTGCGAAGGACTCGTCGCGTGACAATCTCTTCTTCAAACTCTCAAGACTTTTCAATGCCAGCCTGTGGTTATCCTTCAGTTCTCCCGCGACGACCCTGAATGGTAGACCCACTCCGTACAACCCATTCACTTTCCGTATTGTTCGGCTGAACTCGTTCAGCAGTTCGTTCTCTTCTTCCATCTTGTTGGAGGGCTGGTCAGAAATGCCGATGCTCTCTAGCTCCCCAAAACGCCGCAGGATGTCTCCGACGTTCTCGTTCCTGGAGCATTTCGTTCTTAGCACGCATACCATGCTGCTGGTGCTGCCTTTGAGAGATCTGTGGTTTGACACTGGGCCCTGAAAGGTCCACTCAAAAATGGTGCTTATAGCTACCAGCTTCTGATTTTTCTTGCAATGCAGCACTTGGTCACCGTTCACTCGCCACATCTGGTCTGAACCGACCAGAAGGGAAATGCCCTCTTCAGCAGTGGCCAGAGGGGAGAAAAGCATGTCCGCAATACGACGGCCGTTTTTCATCTTACGGCGCACAAATTCGTGGTCGACGGGTACCTGCACAACGTCCTTACAAATGAAGGGTACCTCGACGGCCTCGATGACGCACTCTTCTTGGCCGTATTGGCTGTGCAACCGTACTTGCACTAGTCGCCGACGTTGCGGTCGTGACGTGGAGTGGTCGAACGTATTTAGCCGGAGGCTAACATCTCCCAGAACTTTGAGGTCGAGTTTGCGAGAAAGATCCTCACGAATGAACGTCCGTTGGCTACCTCCATCGATAATGGCTCGCACGTAAAGTCTTTGGTTGCCTTCCTCAGCCCAGGCTCGGAACGTTTGAAGAAGCACTTCGAAATCCAATGGGACGTCAGTACTGTCGGAGATTGCGTTCTGGACGCTTGTCGCAGGGGCACCTCTAATAGATTTCTTCACGTTAGGTTTTCAGTTCGAGTCGCACATGGATGTGGCACGTCGACCGGAGCACGACGCGCATGTCACCTTCCGCCGACACTCCCTCGCCCGGTGCCTTCCGATTGTGCATCTGAAGCAGCGGTTTTCTTCCGCCAGCCTCCTTTTCTTCGCCTCTAACGTGAGGTCGCCAGTACATACTTCTGTTGCGTGCTTGGTGGACCGGCAAAAGAAGCAGGGGCTTGTGATATTTGCATGTAGCACAGAGGCTGCTGGCATTCTGGGTCTTTCAGTCCTTTTCTTCTGCGTTTCTTGCCGTTCTTTCTACTACTCCGGCTCTCTCCCTACTCTCAACCTCAATCCGAACGAAGCTTAGAATATCGGCGAGCTTATCTTCGGCATCGGCGAAAGAGGGTGGCCTTGAAGCGCCCCGGGTGGAAAGTGGTCCGTTGTCAGCCTGTCCGGTGTCCGGCGCCGCAGGTGAAGTCAGTGAAGTCCGACTGTTTTGCGTTTCTCCCGACGACCTGTAGGCAGTGCTGCTTGCCTGCTGTCTGTGATAATTTACGACGACCTCGCTCGGCAAGGCCTTGAGGAGGAAATCGGATATCATCGTGCAGTACGTTGCCGATCCCACGCCGAGCGCATTCAGACCGCGGATGTTCGTCTGAACGTGATGTACATCTTTTGGAGGCCTTTCGTGTCTTTTGCGTAGGCAACAGGAGGCAGTGCTCGGAGATTCGCCAGATGATTTTGCTCAATGCTTTGTTTATCACCGAAGCGCAGTGTCAGGATTTCAATGGCATCGTCGTAGCAGGCGTCAGTTGCCTGAAGCCCAGTGATGGCCGCCGCCGCTGGTCCGGTGACATGGTTGCGCAGGTACTGAAACTTGTCCGATCGTGGAATGCATCGTTTTCTTGGATAGCAAGACTGAAATGCTCCCAGAAGCTCTGCCACGCGCTGAATTTGCCGTTGAATGTTTAAAGTTGCAACTTGGGAAGCTTCACGCTTGTCGCGGAAGTGGTGATCTGGGCGGCCTGTGTCTGTTGTTCTTTACGTCTCAGTGAGTCAGCCTTGCAGTCCAACAGCGTCATCATTCGGATGGCCTCGTCGTCGTACTCCGTGATCGTAGTGTATTCTGCGACGAGGTCGTGTTCCCACACATGATCTTCTATCTCCACGTTCAACTTCTGAAGTGCCCTGTTATTGGCCTACAGCCTCTCTAGCCAGGCAGTCAGCGACGGCATGTCCGCTGTCTCCATCCCCGCTTTCGCCTCGTGGATAATTTTCGTGTTTTGCGACCGCTTCACTCCACGTTTTGCCTTGAGATGTTCCATGTTTGACGATCTCCCACACAGCTCTCGGAAACAGCGTTCCAGGCAGGTGTTCCACAAAGGGGGAAAATCCGCTCACCTCAATCGTTTTCGCTCCCGGGTTTCGGCACCATGATGTCTCAGAATCAAAGATGTCGTGTGGGCGTCGTATTTAAATCAGGCAATTAACGTAAAAACAAAACACAAACTGTATTTACACTAATAAATCAATTGAATATACATCATTACAGGGAAGTGTCTCGGTCGGCTTCTGTCGTTCGCCTCGTTCCGCTCGTGACTCTAAACTTCGTCTTTCTTCTCCTTTTCTTGTGAGCTTCAAATTCTTTCCAATCTGCAACACCTGGTTTTGTTTCCTTTCATTTTTAATCATGAATTATGAAGCATGTGCTATCTGTTATGATTCCCCTTTGTGTAATGCATCCTCTAATATGACTTACTTGAAGGAGTCCTCCCAAAATTTGTTTTCATGAACCCCAACTAAATTTAGATTCAAAATATCGGCATTTACTTTTTCCGTTATGCCATTTGGTATCTCGAAATAGTGAATAGACCGTGTGAAATCGGCGAGTGAAAAAAGATGACAAAACAAGCGCTCAAATTTACGCTCGGCTTTCATTTCAGTGAGGCCTGTGGAACACATGCTGAGTGGTCAACCGACCAGTTTAAAAATGGACTATTCGCAGCATTTTTTTCGTGCTACTGAGCGGGTGCTGAACCGAGATTCCAAAGCATTCATTTCATACCACGAAACTGCTTTGTAATCAGTTGGGAACAGTCTACGGTACGAAGAGTGAACCTTTGCTTTCAGCCGACGTCACACACGTAGGCCGTGTTCCAAAATTTACTCGATCTTACTCCAGGGTAAAGGTTTTGTACCCCTGGCGTTCTAAAACCTACCCGCGTCCAGCGTGTTTCAATCTGTGCTGTCACGTAATACGCTCCGCCGGAGTAGTTCGGATCCATTCGGGTAAGATTTGGACTTATTGTTCTTGTTGATATTTTCACTTGAAAAACAGATTGCGTATCAAAATTGTAAATGCAATAACTTCCCAAAAATAGTTTTTATTTTGGCCCAGTATTTGTTTACAGTGATCTGGGTCTATGTAGAAAAATACATGTACAACTTAAGGTCAATAAATTAATTCAACAAATTTACTCCCGTAGGTGCTATGAGAGGAATCGGTATCGAAAGGTTATTAAATAATCATCGGAGCAGAAGTTTCACTCCACCTCGACAATAAAATCAGCGAAGTAGGATACTACTGTACCGTAGACAGCAGCTGCTGTACCTTAGACTTTCTTCTCTGCAGTCACTCCGTATGAAATTTTTTCAACCACGTCCACAGAGGTACATGTAAATGTTTGTTGTTTTATGCAATTGTACAACGAAACGTGCAGAAGAAAGAAAAGAAAACTACGCAGCTGCTTTGCTTGGCGTCATCGGCCATTGCGTTTTTCAACGTAAAAAACAATAAAGTGCGTTTTGAAAGACATCGAACTTTAAAAAGGTCTGTCCCTCTCTGATGTTGTTTGCATTTTGAGTTTAATCTCTATTGTTCTATTTTTCATGTTCTGTTATTTCAGTATATCCCGTCACAAGTGAACGCTGCAAAGATTTCTTTTTCATAAAATGTCGCTCTAGCGCTTGGGACCATAATGCCAAAGGTTTAAGAATTTTTTTTTTAAATTTTATATCAAATTTATTAACGATGTTCAGTACGTTGCATGTTTCCGGTACGAGTTTGAACGTTGCAAGTATTCGGAAGGGTGCCCCTTCCTAGTACCGGACACCGCTCATCGCCAGATATTTTCGGATATCGCAAATCGTCATACATATTAAAAAAAACATCAGTTTAAAAAATGTCTTCATAATATTGTAATAAAAAACGGTAGGTTATGAAGCGTTGGCATCTTGTCCCAACCGCTAAAGTACCATATGGACGCAGGCGAAGGGTTCGCCGACGAGTAGTGTATTTTGCGCTGATAAAAAATACGGTTATTTTGTACAGTTATCAAGAGGATCTGTTATGGAAAGGGCGGCGGCTGCTTGCGATGAGCAGTGTGAAGAGGGACGACGTTCAAATCCGCGAGGGTGAGACGGGGCACTGTAGTCGAATTTTCTAAGGGAATAAAAGGCGGACGCGCTTGGTTTAGCTCAGAGGAACGGCAAGTGGTTTTGCCCCTCTTGCGTGAACGCATTATTCTTGGCGGTATTTCGAACGTGCCCTTTCGTGTACAGTTTTTCATATGTTGTTTTTTCCCTGGTGACATGAGTGATAGTAACTAGAAGAAGGCCGACAGACACTACTTTGCGGTTGGACGGAAGTCGGGTTGCTCATGTAGGCAGGCAGCGGGAGCTCGAACGAAGAGCGTGTCCCGAGGGACAGGGCGGGTTCAATTTGAAGCGGAAAGAACAGGTACTTTGCAAAAACATTATTTGTGTGCGAGGAACATTTTCAAACTAATATAATCATTTCCGACTGCCTTTCAAACACCTACCTGTTTGGTCTTAAAAAAAATAGGATGACAAAATATGTCGCAGTATATGCGGGAGAGTTTGTCAAGCTTATACGCTGCACACATCCCCTCTTTTTGTCGTTGAAGAATGAACCTGTATTCTGCGACCACCAGAATATCGTGTGCGTTTTAACTAAGATGTATCCACAGTGAGATTTTAACACGTACTTTTTAATATAAGTATGCATGCACCCAATTGCGTTATATGCGGAATAATTGTTTGTAAACCAAAACACAAGATGTTTGTTAATATTTGGAACCCGACTGGTGCAGGAAGAAAAAAGCGATCAGATCCACGCAATTTCTGGGTTATAAGGAGCACACATCTGCTTATTTTAATAAACATTTATTGCTTACTACATAACAGTCAATAATATTCAACCTTACAAAGTTCTCTTCCAATATCTCAACACTGAGACGAAGTCATTTATCAATAAAATATTAGGGAAACATTCAGTTGTTTCATGCACATCCAGCACCTTGAAAATGAAAGCTAAATAACTTTCGTTTTTTGAAGAATTAGAAGTTGTCTAACTACTACATTATATAAAATTAGTGAAGTGAAGTATGAAAGCAGCAACACAGGGAAGAAATCAACTTTGGTTGTTGAGGAGGTATTTTTGGAACCAAGACACTAGCAGCATGTTATTCCAAATATTGAGTCCTCGTGTCACAAGCAGACATGGACTTCTACATTTAAACAATAAAATAAACTGCATAGGATGCTATGACACTGACCACTGTTGTTTGAGCACATTTACATTTAATTATTTCTCATAAAATCGAGGAGATTTAAAGCAAAATTCTTCCGAAACGATGTCTATTTAAACGGGAAAATATTTAGATCAGTTTCTGTAGTAATCTTGTTCCTTCTAAATACAAAAAAATTAAAACATCGCGGCGATTTCGATGTATGACACAAAGTTTAAGAATAATGGTTCACGCCTCAGAGGTTCATGAAACCATTACAGAACTTGTGCTAGTGGGAGAACGGAAGAGTGTTTTTTTTTTTTTTTTTAGTTTGTTCAGACAATACATTTGGCGGCAGTACCAAGGCAAAATATCAGAAGGTCTGACGAGGCCTCGGTACCGCTACATAAATGAAATATTAAAAAGACAATGACGCTCGTCGACAGCAGAGCACAGTAAAACAAGAAGCGCTTTTAAATAAAATATAATGAATAACAAAGTATACATATCAATGAAATTTAGATAGTACACATTCTTGATAATATAAAACTATACTATAATACCATAACACAAGTAACCTACAAAAACAACAAAAACAACAACAACAGAGATAGCAAAGAGGATAAAACCAGGTATTTCCGATCAGTTTGCAACATTTGTGGGCAAGAGAGTTTCTTTCATTATGCTTTTGTATCTCTTTAGCAATATTTATGACTTAATAGGTGCATGAAGATAACTGTGTGTATTAAGGAAGTTTGGAATTTGAAATGAGAGCGATTGTCTGCCCGTGTTTGTCCTGATTTTGGGGAGTATATACTTGTCATTTCGAGTGTTCTAATGGTGGTCGGGTCTCGTGCATGCAGATGGATAGCTAGGTTGTTGAAGCATACGGTCATGGAATATGTGGAGTGCAAGTTTATAAATTTAAAGATGTTCACAGCTCAAAATTTTATACTGCTTAAAAAGTGAAGCTGTATGTGCATCCTAAGCAGAATTGTGCATTAGACGAACAGGTTTTTCTTTGTAATAAATGCAGATGTGTGATATTTGTTTTTGTTGTCTGACCCCAGACAAGAAAGCAGTAGTAAACCTTGGTATATATCAGCTCCCACAAAAAGACCCGAAACCGACTCCAGAGCAGTTCCTTGCAGTCATTGCTCATCAAAATTTGTTGTGGGGGTATAAATAAGGACTTCCATAAACGCGAAGGCCGAAGCAACGTCCACCATGTGTGCTGCTGAAGCAGTCTTTGTCAACATCTGCTTAACATGGGACCCACCAATGCGGGTAGAACACGCCAAGGGGGCTTTGGTACATAGGATAACTCCATGGCTGTTCCTCTATCGAGTTTCAATTAGAAGATACTTAAACGAGACCGCAAACGTCACCGGCTTTGCCCGCTCCGTGGCAAGGGGCAGTAAAGGCGGTGTTACATTTTGCTTGCTTTGGGACGCGCTCACAAACTCCAGCTTTTCGAATGAACGCCCTCCCTATCTCCCTGTAAAAAATTAAAAAAAAAGGCAACGGGAAGCCAACGTGCCAACGATTCTTTTAGTGTACCATCTTATATTGGTGTTAGCTTAAATAAGAAACAACTAATGATTTTAAACATTTCTGGGGCGAGCACAGGGCCCCCTGACAGCCTCGGGTCCGGGGCTGCAGCACCTTAGCTCCTACCTTTATCCGTCCCCGATGACATACTATGACATACCTTAACTGTCCCTGATTACATACTATACTTTACAAATTAATGCTGACATTGAACAAAAGAAATATTTTCCTAATAGGTTTAGCATTGAGGCTGATAAAAAAAACAATTTTATTTTGAAATTGTATCATTATTGTTTCGGAGTACATTTACTGTAAGAGGTCTTAGCGACGCACAAAATGTAAGCTTAGTGTGTTTTTGTTTGTTCATTTAAGTTTATATAAACTAGAATATCATGTTTAGAAACAAATGCGGGGAGAGAAACAAATATTCGCGGCTTAGTACTGACTTCTAGGTGCGGGCTGTAAAATACTCCAGGAATAGTTGCAAAGTGTGATTGATGCATGTTGCAAAGTCTGAGTGATACCTGAAACATGTAGACGTAACATTAAAGGTTACATGGTCTCCTTGCTGTTCAGAAACAATCCAGTTTCTCCTTTACGTGTATCGGAGAACCGCACGTAAAGACTTACTACACAGGAAAGAGGAAAGTTGGGCCAGTTGGTTCATGGTTCTTTAAATAATTAAAAGCGCCGAAAAAGACAAGGACAAAGAAGTGGAACGACACAAGGCGCTCGCAACTGTTTATTTTGAAAAGTGCATGCATTTATAGGCCCCAGAACCCTGTTAGTCATCAGCGTGTGCCTTGTGTCGTTCCACTTCTTCGTCCTTGTCTTTTTCGGCGCTTTTAATTATTTAAAGAACTGACCACACGTTTTAGTGATTTTTGGTTCGCGTCAAGAAGCCCTTCGTGCTTAAAAAAAAATGTTTTTCTTCAGCAAACATGCATTTTTCTCAGAAACTTTGGAGGCAGTGCTTTGAATGTAGTATGATGTCGGCTTGTAGATCTCACATCTCAACATTTTTGTATATTATATATTTGTATCAGTGGTAAATATTGCTTATGTCTGTTTGCGATGAATAACCTGAATGGCTAACCGCGGCCTAAATTTTAAAGAAAACATTGTCTGATGAGTCCCGTATCAATATTTAAAACAATGTAAAGTAAACAATACTTATTAGTAGTAGTTAATAAGTGCTTTTGAATTTGAGTTTAGTATTCTTAAATGGCCCTTGAGAAGAAAACAAAAACTGTTTTTTTAACAGTCTGGATGGGACAAGCATGTCCAAAAATGAATTTTGCGTGAAAAAAAAATTTTTAGAGCAATATTGACGGCGACAGATTTATTTGAAATACTTAGCCCAACGTCTATGATGTTACGAAATGGTCATTCACTTAACGAGATGGTAATTTGTTCTTTCCACATAAACGTGAAGGCGAAGCCGATCCACGTCTCTTCCGCGCGCCCGATATGTCGAGAGAGAAAACAAGTAGAAACGAGGAGACTAGCAACTAAATCGCGTCTCGCGCCGACAATATTCCTCTAAAAATCGTTTTTTGCACGTAAAATTAATTTCGTGACACGCGTGTTCCAAACAGAGTGTTAAAAAACAACTTTTTTTTTCAACCACTAGTGTTCAAAGGAAATTTAAAGAAAAGCTGAACAATAAATGGCATTTAAAGAGCAGCTCCTAGTTTTGAAGTAGGTTTAGTCCTGAGCACCAGCGATCAATATAACCTTGCTTAGAGATTGTGATGACGTTGATATTCTTAGCAAAAAAAGGCAGAAGAGAGATGTGAAAAAGGGAACGAGAGTGTCTTCGCGGAACAGCGAGAGGTCGGCAGTCAGAGCTGGGCGCAGTGACCTGCACCAAAGCAAGGACTGGGCCTTGCACTGGTGCAGCAAAAGTCGACAACGGCTTTACCGATTCTTCATAGAGACCGAGTCTTTGGAAAGGAGTCAACCGGCGTGTCACTCCTTCGATCGGTTCAAGACGGAAAGACAAGCCAGAACGCCCGTACCCCGAAGATTTACCACGGTACAGCTCCAATTCATACGTCCACCCGACGTAACCTCAGTCGTCGTAGGGACAACAATACTACAACCGAGCAGTGTCGGACCAGATCCAAACTTTTTAGATATGCCGATTTATTTTTATATCGGGCGGTTACTTTTTTTTATATCACAGATTGTCGATTTACAAGAACATGTCTCTGTGTTTTGTTAAGTAACAGATTTCTTTAGCGTTCCGAACCTTTTGATTACACGGGTGCCCACGACAAGCCAAGATTCTTACAATTTTGGAAAATATTTAATTTAAAAGATTTATTTGTTATGAACCTGAAAGTGAGAGAGGAAGAAACTTATGGTTGCCTCCATAGAGAATAAGGATACTTTATTTTTCTGGTGTTTTAAAAGATGGTTTCTTTACCCGGTGCAATGATCGAGGTGAGTGCCCTAATCAGAGTTGGGCAGAAGCTAAGATTGAACAGGCTGTAGATTAGAGAATGACTTAAAGAGTAACTTGCCTACGCCAATGTCGATTATGAGAACGCGAAGTAGATCAAGCAGGAAAACCTCGAATGAGAATTGGAAGCTCAAGAATCTGTTAGGAGAACGCTGGAATTTTTGCTGAAAGCTAAGTTATCGATAAAAGAGGAGGCAAAAAAATTTAAAGGGCCGAAAAAGTTACACAGTTTAAGGTGGACTTCGATCGCCTGATTGTTTTATTTTATTTTGTAAACAGCAAATGTCGTTCTATTGAGTCCAACAAGGTTATCCGAATAATACTGGATAGAATGTGTCTAGTTCGATGAGGCAAGGAAAGCCAGCGCATTTAAAGCAATTGCTGACGACTTCGACGAATTACCTATCCGAAAGTCATGCACACCTCACAAAGTTGTGTGCCATACAACAGAATATGAGCTACGCGTCGTAATGTTAACCGAAGAGGAAGCCCAAAGAAAGAGTAAGGAGCGTGGACAGAAGTTGCTAAAGCAAGAAGAGTATAAAGGGGAAAACATATTAGTGGATCATGCACACGCAGCGCACAACTTCAGGAAAAAAAAAAGGAAAACTGATGTCCTCGGGGTACGTGATACTTACGCGCCTTGAGACAAATAACACCAGAAACTCGAACCAACCGCTACGTCTACCGGATGTTCTCTGTCTCGAGGCGCGTGAATGTCGCTATAGCCTCCTCTTTACTGCAAAGCCTGGCAGATCGCCATGAGAAGCGGCCATCGAAATTGAAAAGGTAAAGCGCCAGATAACGGATAAGAGGAGAGCGACGTGACGCGCGCCCCTCTGCGGCGAGACGCCGAAACACATTTCTCCCGAGCGATGGAATGTCCGCTCGTGCTCCTCGCGTCGAGTTCGAAAATCATGTTTCGGGTCCTCGCAGCTGCAAAAGCTGTGCGCTGACAACCAGGGTCGCCGAGAAATGCTCTGTGATACCAGATCCTCGTGCCCCAAATCTGCGACCGGGCACGCTATGACTCCGTCGTCGAACTGCCAGGCTTTGTGATTAAAGATGCGTATATAGTATCACGCACCCCAAGAGCATCAGTTTTCATTTCCTGTATATGATGTTGGATGCTCAGTGTGCATGAGTATTGGCCTGAGCCAGTAAAATAGGCCCACCTTGAATGGATTAAAGGGGAATTCGATTAACGCTGAAATTGAACGTTCCTTCTTTTATGAAATTTGTTTGGGGTGAGGGTTCTAAGTGTACACTTTTGATGCACTGTATGCATACTGCGTCATCTTTTTGCGTTGATACGAATGATCAATTTATATTTTCTTTGTTGCATCATTTTGAATGGTTCTTTGTATTGTGGAAGTAGATACTTCGTGTCAATTGGTCATTCCAAAACGTGTATACCGTTTTTTGGATCAATTGCCACGTACCGAAATTTCGTTGGACAGGCCCGAGTTGGACTGGACAGCAAGGTTCTGGAAGATCTGTCGCAGAGTCTCAATGTAATCTTCTGGTCTTGTTGAAGTTGTGTAAGCTTCAAGGAAGTTTGATGGAAACCTAAGCGGTGTTCAATAAATGAGCTCGGCGGTGGAATATCTAATATCTTGTTTTAGAGCAGTGCGGAAACAAAGAAGCACAAGGGCAGTTGTAGAACCCACTAGTTCGGAGTTTCGTGTGCTGTGAGTGCCGATTTAATTGGCGGTGAATATGGTCCACAAGACCATCGGATTGCGGAGGCTAAGGTGTGATCCTCAATCTGGTCGTTCTAAGTATTCTGTTGAGCTCTGTAGAGAGCGACGACTCGAATTTTGGCCACAGTGTGTAACAAATCTCGGAAGGGCATACGAATATGAATACCCACGTTTAGATGAAGGCAGTGGCGACTGCGGAGTCTGCAATGTCAGTTAATGGTGTCGCTTTTAGCCATCTTGTGCATCTGTCGACACACGGAAGATGATACCGGTGTCCATGCCACATTAAAAAAGGCCGGATCATTTCCAGATGAATTTTGTCAAACCGGGCATGGGGAGAGAGAAAGGTCCTGGCCTGGGGCAAGGCGTTCCGATATACCATGCCCTGCTGAAAGAAGATGCAGGAGCGAACCCAGTCAAGGACGTGTGCTTTGATGCGACTACACGCATACATGCTCGTTATGAGCTTCTGCGTTGCCCGAACCCCCAGGTGTGACAGGCTGGGATTGGCGTTAAAGCGTTTTTTGACGTAGAAGAGCCGGGTTAACAGGCAGCGGCTTTCAAGTTTTTATATCGCATGTCACGATAACTTTTCCAGGAAAGTTGACGTCCTGCGAAAATTTGGAACTCCCAATCATCGGCTTGCGGACAAGCGACTTCTGCAGGATCCGGGAGCTATGATAACGAAACTGCGTCATTGAAGCTTAGGACGGCATAAGGCACGTTAACCACACCTCAGACGTGTCGGATGTCAGTCGTAAATTCTGACAGATAGGCCAGCTGACGTATTTCCAGTGGTGACTAGTGAGATCCGGCGTTGGAAATGGCAATGATCAGAGGCTTATAAAATGTCCAGATGGTGAATGGTCTTCATTTAACAAAAGTGTCATTAGGGGCGAACTGAAACGTATGAAGAAGGGAGCTCACAGCTAAACACACTGTAGCGCGTTCGTGCGTACTTCAGCTTCTTTCAAAAGGACGCAAGTGGTTGTGTGTTGTGCGTCGATAACTCAGAGTGTTGTGCATCGATAACTCAGAGTACTGTGCACCCATAACTATTGAAGTGTTGTCTCTGCCAACGATCGCTTTGCTTCGCAAAACCCTTGCTCATCTGCTTAATTCCAAGGAAGAGGAAAAGTTTACCATCCTCTCTTGCCGACGAGAAGGTCAAGTGGTCGAAGCAGCTTGACACAGTGCCGAATAACGCGTCTGTAAAAGTTGATGAGACCTATGAACTGACGGAGCTTTGTGAGTGACGTTGACAGCGGGAATTCTTGAATTGAACGGGATTTTTTTGGGCTGGCGTCAAATGCCTGAGCTATAAATACGGCGGAGTAGAATGTTCAGTTCGATCACTCCAGACTGACTCATCCTGGCGCTGTTAATGATGACATGTTTGGCGAGCCGTTCCAAGAGAAGGCGTAGCTGTGCAGTTTGCTAGTCTGGGGATGTGCTCGCGACTACCAGGTCGTTGACGCATGCGAAGAAAAAGTTTAAAACGCATGTCCAGCATCGATAAATCGTTGAAACGTTTGCGCCGAGATAATAAGGCCAGAAGGCACGCGAAAGAATTCAAATAGGCCAAAAGTACTGTGACAGCCGTTAATGAGGATGTCGCCTTTATCTACCAGAATTGGATGGTGGGCTCGGTTGAGGTCAACTTTCTTGAAGGTGGTACAGCCTCAAAGATTGATGTCGAAGCCATGGATCTTGGGGAACGGGTAGCGGTCTGGATTGCTGTTTTTGTTCAGAGCGCGGTAATCTACGGACGGTCGCCAATCTTTGTCATTCTTGAAGACCATGTGCAACGGAGATGCCCAACTGCTGGAGGATGCGCTACTCTCTTGAGTTCGAGCCTATGGTCAAACTGGGCACTCTTGACACCCACTAGCAGCGAATGGTGCTCGAGGAAGTCTGCGCTAAGCATGGCTTGACCGACGAGAGCCGTGAGGAAATCCACTGAAAAACTCGTCGAAGGTCAAGATTCGGCGATAGTGAGTTGTGCGAGGACACTGGAATGAACGTACCGTTCACTGCTCGTAAAAATAAAGGCAGGCTTACGTGAACGGTCGGCATGTGTCATTGGTAAGGTGCTGACCTCGGTACACATGTCGACAAGTGAACGGTTGTCGGTGGCTCGGTCGGTCATCTGAAAGAGGCGATTCTGTCTTTGACTCGCACCACTCGTCACCTCTAGCGGTTGGCGGGCCGGTTTTCTGGCGATGCGCAGGACCGCTGGCAGCAGAGCGCATCGGGACCAAAACGACGGTGGTAGAAGGGGAGACCTGATGAGTGAGTGATCTCGGTTTAAGCTGTCGCTGTCAGTTCTTCGCAATTTAGGGCGTCGTCCATGGTTGGAATAACGCACGAAGTCTCGGCGTCTTGTGGACACCTTACTCGAGCTAATTGCACATTGGACGTATTGCTTCATGTTGCGAACATCGCCTTCCTATGGGTAGTCGTTGTGGACAAGTTAGGAACAGTTCTCTGGGTAGAACGTCGTCAATGACCATGGCACATTCTCTGAGTAGCTCCGTCATTCGACGCAGGAACTGTGAGGGACGTCGGTCCCGAAGTTTCTCCGCGAAAAGAAGTTGCTGCCAGCGGGAACCTCCAGAGGCTTCGGTTCTCTGCAGCAGGGCCGCCTTCAGCTGGTCCTAGGGACCAGTTGGCGGCGGGTTGGAGAGCACGTCGTAAACTTCGTCGGATTCAGTGGAGAAAGAGCCGAGACAATTTGATTGTATTTGCGTCTCTTGCTTGTGACGCCTGCCAGATGGAACTGCGACTCCGCCTGAAGAAATCAAACTCGCGGGTTGCGGTCCTAGTAAGGTGGAAGAGAAACAGCATAAGCCGCGTCTGTAGCTGGAGTCGAGGATTTTGGACGCATTCTCGAAGAATTGTGCGGGTCACAACTTGTGGGGTTAAAGAGCAGAAGAATAACCGACCGGTTCGATTTCCTGGTCTTCTTTGTCTCGAGGCGCGTGACTGTCTCGAGCCCCGAGAACATCAACTTCAATTTATTTTGAAGGTAAAAACCAATAAACTGAGGAATAAATAATTACTTTAACCTTGGTAATATTTAATTTTTTAATGATTTAAAGGTTTTAGTACGCAGGCGATACTTTAGTCTAAATTCAGTGCACACTTGTGAATGCCAACGAGTGGTGTTATGCGAAAACGGCTTGCGAAAGTTTTTTTTTTTGGATTCTTTGCGTTTCAAGAAGGGTTTTCAATCTAGAAACAATTAACTAGTAATGTCTTAATCGAATATACACTCTTGAAATATAATGTTTATTTTTGTTTTAACTCCATGGTCCCAGCCCCTAAGCAATCAGTATCGGTGATAAATAGTATATCGTCAACCGCGTGGCCGCACGTGCATTATCCCCCTGTCAGACGGACCGATTAAGCTGCTTTAGTAGAATGTACTTCCCCTTAAAAGGAAAAGTTCTTGCCACTTGGCACCGCAAATTCCTCTAGCCTTAAAACATACTTTTCGGAAAATTGAGCTCGCTAGCTACCTCTAGTACAATTGATTTACACTTGACAGTTAACACGAAAGACATTAGTAGTCAAGCTAAGCCGGCATTTTGTCTCCTTGTCGTTAGAATTTTCAAGAGCTGGTCTCAATATTGGTTTTTTAGTGTTAACTGATACTGTACTTCTTTTTCCTCACGCGCGTCCGGCTAGTCAGCAGCTCTCCTGCGCTCACTCCTATGTCAAATATTTCTGGTATAAAGGATTAAACAAGGATATATAAAAAAAAATCTGATTGTAATATGGGAAGATAGAACTTTTTAAGGATTTCCAGGTTTCTGTAAGCAGGCAATAATTCAGCGCGCTGCAAATTTAGGTTTGTCGGGTTGCCAGTGTCTTGTTGCGATAAGAAAACTTCCTGTGAATATTTTCTAATTATTTGTTTTAATTCCGTGCAAACATTTTTCGCAAAAAGCATGAACTTGTGAAGTGTATTTAAATCCGTCCCGTACAACTTTCAGACTCCGTATGAAAGTTGTACGGGACGGTCGTGTTTTTCAAAGCTCCCCGAGAGACGCACGACGATATGAGCATCAACGGAGCGGCTGCGTTGGATGGGACTGGCCAGCCGGGAGGGGAATACAGGATGTCCCTCCCGGCTCTCCCATCGGGCAAGCGACTTGCAACCACCGTCTTCCTGCACGGCGACCCTAGGGTCAAACCTTACAAGATAGGTGACTTTGCCAGATCTCTGGACGCCGCAATCGGGATGAAGAATGTGGCGGCTCTTGCGCCTTTCAGCTGAATCACGTATGGGTATGCACGCTTCACGACGTGGAAACACGGGATCGTCTTACTTCTCTCGGGGAACTGACTGTGAAGGAAAGGAGATGCGTCATCGTCGACCCTAATGTGACCGAGGCATCGCTTCGGGTGCATTGGCTGCCAACCTACGTGAACGACGAAGAGGTGAGCGCCGTTTTCCGATCCTTCGGCAGGATCAAAGACATTCGACGAGAGATGTGGCGGGCGCCGGGTGGCGAGTACCAGATTGAAACTTCTACCAGGATTGTTACTCTCTCGCTTCGCGACGAGCTGACCAGGGATGAGCTGCCGCACCAGGCGACAGTTTCCGGCTACCCGGTCCTTGTGTCAGTGGCTGGCCGGCCGCCTGTTTGCCTGCGCTGCAGGCAGGTGGGCCACATGGGACGACGATGCAGGGCTCCTTAGTGTAGGCTGTGCCGGGAAGTCGGACACACGGAGGACGACTGTGCTCCAACCTACGCATCCAGGGTAAGAAAGCAGGTGACCACCCCGGCAAACATCCAACTAATGGACCACGATGAGACGGAAGAGACCAACGAGCAAAACCCGACGGCGGTGACGGCGGCGGTAGCGGCTGAGCCGACAGTGGCCGCAGAGGCGGTGGTGGGTCCCGGGGCCGAGAAGTCGGAGCCACACGTTCGTGACGAATCGGAGGCTGGTGAACAAGGGAAACCCGACACACCGAAAGCCGATGCTTCGGAGGACACGGCCACTCCGACGCAGTCAGCAGCGGACGCGACCGCTTCGCCAGCGGGGGCAGCCGCTCCGGTGGTTAGCTCCAAGCTTGGTCCTACACTAAAAACCTGTTCCAAGGAAACGAGGGGGCCGATCAGGCAAAGTTCCAGGCAACAAAGAACCAAGGACGAATAGGCCCCCGAGCATCGGCTCCCTCTCGTACTCGTTTTTCTCCGTACTGTCGTGCCGTCGATGGGGATTAGGGAAGACCGGTCCTGGTTCGCTTGGTGAGTGTCATGTCTCGGTCTCCGTTCATCAACCTGTTTTTACTTTAATCTTTATTTGCTTGCTGCTTTTTTTGTTTGCTTTATTTCTTAGTTTGCGATGTTCTTGTTTGTCAGAGCCTACCTTTTTCACATGTCTGCCATTCACCAATCGATGTATTTTAAACCCGAATCGAGAAAATGTCCTTTTGCCATTATAACATGAACAAAAAAGAGTACCCACTGCCCAACGAAGTAGGGCGAACATTCAGCGCCCTCTCTACTACTCCCCTTTCTCTGTTTCATTTAAACATTCAATCAGCACGGAACAAGTTTGATGAGTTGAATATTTTTTTAGACGATTTTGGGTTCTCTTTTGATTTCCTTATGTTAACCGAGACGTGGTGCCGTTCTGATGAGACGATGGACCCTTTGGATGAATACACCGTTTATGACTTAAATCGCGGTTTAAAGCGCGGGGGTGGTGTTTGTATTTACGCAAAAACTGCTTTCGAATGTACGGTCATAGATCAGTTGACTACTGTTACAAATGATTTTGAAATTCTAACTTTAGAAAGTTCAAAATCTATATTATCTGTTATGTATCGTCCACCAAATGGTGATATGGACTTGTTTTTGGAATTCATCGAAAAACTCTTTATGTTTATGGGTGAAAACAATGTCACCTTCTACTTGGGCGGAGATTTTAGTATTGATATGATGACGTCATCTCCGCGACAATTGCGTTTTTTTCATTGTGTAGTTCCTACGGTTTCTTTTGTCCAATATCCCAACGAACTCGGGCAAATAATACGAATGCAACGCTTCTAGACTTGTTCATAACAAATATTGATGATTCACGCCTAACTGCTGGTGTCATTGGAGCCACAATCAGTGACCACCTGCCAATTTATTTGTTTGCCGATCTAAAAATTCGGTCAAAAAAGTCTTCGAACACAAATTACACTTTTCACAGAGATATAAGCTCAAGAAGACTAAACTATTTTGAAGAGGAAATACAACTTACAAACTGGAGTGCGGTTTTTTCCTGTGACTCAGCTGACCAGGCATATGATCTCTTTCTTGAAACGTTTACAAATATCTATGACCGGTGCTTTCCCTACAAGAAGTGTCGAGTGCATAAGAAATCACGCAAGCCGTGGGTTACTTCGGAGATAATTAGAATGATGAATCGAAAGAATGCGCTCTATAATAAATTTCTGCACACTAGAGATTTGGGCGTCCTCCGCGAATTTAAAATTCAAAGGAACATGGTGACTAGCGCTCTTCGCAAGTCAAAGCGTACATACCATTACGATATGTTTCAGGGTGAACCTAGAACGGATGTCATGTGGAAAAAAGTGAACATGTTAGTAAAGCCTCACTCTCGCAGTGACTCAATTAAAACGATTACTGTAAACGGCGAGTGCATAACTGGCGCCGCGTTGACTGACAGGTTCAATAATCATTTTGTGGACTTAGTTGATAGCGCACACACCGTCAATGCTTGTGACCTAGTCGATAAGACTTTGGAGAGTGTTTTTCTTGTGCCTACTGACGACAGTGAATTGATAGAAGTATATAACAATTTTAGAAACAGTAAAAGTAACGACGTGCATGGCATTCAGACCGGGCCTCTAAAGCGTGTAATTCATTCTATCGCTCCTTGTTTGACCCACATTTATAACCTCGCCCTTCAGGATGGGGTGTTTCCTAAAAGAATGCAAGTGGCCAAGGTGTCTGTCCTCCACAAGGCAGGGGATAAGAACAACGTGGGTAATTACACGCCTGTGTCTGTATTGCCGGTATTCTCCAAAAGACTAGAAAAAATTATGCACATGAGACTATATGCTTTCTGTGAAAAACACTCAATTATTACCCCTTGTCAGTTCGGTTTCCGAAAGGGGTACTCGACAGAGTTGGCGCTACTAAAACAGAAAGAAATGATACTTACAAACATCGAAAACAAACTGCTAACATTAGGCATATTTATCGATTTTTCGAAGGCATTCGATCGCCTTAATCATACAACTTTACTGCAGAAACTGGACCTTTGTGGCATCAGGGGTGTTGCCCTGAACCTAATCGAAAGCTATTTGCAAGACCGTTATCAGTACGTTGAAATTGACGGGGAGCGTTCAAACATGCGCCAAATAAAGGCAGGTGTACCGCAAGGGAGTATTCTCGGGCCCCTTCTCTTCAATCTTTTTATAAATGACATAGTGAACTTAGGTAATAGCGTGAACTACATAATAAACGCAGGTGATACAAGTTTGTTTTTCTCTGGAACTAGCATTGACGTCATTATAAGAAAAGCAAATCAATTCTTGCAGAGTCTGAAAGTTTGGACCACCGCAAATTCATTAACAATAAATGTTGCAAAAACTAAGGCAATTATTTTCCGCGCAAAAAATACAAGCTGCACCAGCAGCCTGCCGGGAGGGCTCTCTTTTGCCTCACGAGATGTGGAAATTGTAAAAAAATGCTAAGGTGCTTGGCGTAACTCTTAATGAACATATGCTGTGGGATGAGACGGTGCAGGACACAACCATAAAGCTCTCGAAGGTTGTAGGCGTTTTTTCTAAATACCTTAATATCTTACCCCCTCGATAATGCTGCTTATATATCACGCCCTGTTCTGCTGATATTTGGATTAGTGTTTCCTGGTTTGGGGTACCACTACGAAAACGAACGTTCAGAGACTTTTTATAATGCAAAAGAGGGCAATACGAATAATATGTAATGTAGCGTATGATCACTCCACAAAATCTTTGTTTAAAAAGCTTCACACGTTAAAAATCACCAATTACTATAGTTACAAGCTTTTGATGTCATATAAAAGATCATTAAACAACCCTATTAGCGTTTTTAATTCAGTCTCAGGTTTGGAGTCGCGAGACGCAACATACAGCACTCGTCATTCCCGAAACTGGGCCGCACCGCGCTCCAGGACTACTTATGGTGACCAGAGACTGGCTTTTACTCTCCCAAGAATTTTGAACAACCTTGAAGCAAAGGGAATTTCCGTGGCCAAAACAAGCAAGAAGGAAATTCGTTACCTATTTGAGTGATCTATTGAATAGGTGTTGTCATGTTTTGAAGGTGCAGAGGCAGTTGCGTATATATTTTTCAAAGTCAATGTGCATTGTAGTGCATGTGCTCATTTCTAAACTCTTGGAGCAAGCGTGTGCTACTCTGAATTATGTTTACCTTGTTTAACCCTTCGCACTGTATATAATTGACACCACTGTTCTGTGTAAGCGCTCGATTATCTTTTTTTGTATATGTGACATTGCTCTTTCTCTCATATGTTGTGTTTCTTCTGCGGATGTAAAAGGGAGGCGGGGGCTTCGTCAAGTAGCGACATGCTGCTTTTTTCCCTGCCTTCTCCTCTCAGATGGAGAGGAAATAAATTGATTGATTGATTGATTGATTGATATATATGCATATATTTACTTCCGGGTATCACTCCTTCTGGCTAACTCCAAATTAATCAATATCTGTGATAAATAGCATTTGGCCGGTCGTGTGACAGTAGTTCTTAAAAATCAACTCACTTTAGCAGAGAGTATATTTGTTAAAAAATAACTTTCGGGCGTCCTATGAAAGGGGTATTAAACGCTTTGCAAAATAGAGCAGACGGCGTCGAAAGCGATTATATCTTAGGGGTCGCACAGTTCGTCGACAGAGAGTTTATCTCGCGAGAGGTGAGGTTGCGTTCGTCGCGTGTCCTAAGGGTGGGGTGAATCCCCAGGAGTTAGATCAAGTGCATGCTGCGGACGACTCCATCACACTGCTGGGTTCCAATCATATTTCGTAAGCTCAAAGACGTAGGCTGGGGGTGTAGATTCGTGCTTAGTATAGCATACGTTTTGACATAAAGCTAGAACGAACTTATTGCTACGCGTAAATTTCTAGCGTCCAGGAGGTTCTGGTACAAAACTGCAATAGTTCGTTTTTTTATGATGACCCCTAGTTGAAGGATGACTAGTGCCTAATGTTTCACTTAACTGTTGTAAGTGAATGATATAAGAGATCTGGAACATTTCAATGGTGTAAAATTTCTTAATCTCTATTTCCCAATACCATTGGAGCAATGCCTCAAAATTTGTTTTGTCTCTTTTTGTATTGTAGTGAGGGTGTTGTAGATTAAGCTCTTAATGTCAGTTAGTTTTATATTTCTTCAGAATATCGTAAATTTTATTGCATCCTCTGCTGGAGAGGTTTGAATATTTTTTATAACTTTAATCTAAAACATGCTCATAAAGTGTTTTACGCTTTTTGTGTATGTTTTTGCTAATAGTTGATTTTTTTTTTTGTGTCGGTGACTACGTCAGTGCAGTGTTTTTTAACCTTGCATAACTATGTTGAGAAACTTAAAATTGGGGATTTGCGTTCTCTTTGTGTTTAAATATTTTAAGTGGGGTGTAATTGTGATAATGTGGACATTGTTAGAAGGGAGAAGGAGGGAAAAGATGACGTAAACAAGGGTACGACCGAGCCAGTGCGGAACAGCCAGCGGCCAGCAGCCAGGACTGGGCTCTTCAGATGCATCCGAATCCAGGACTAGGCTGCAAGGTCGTACGAAGCAACCAACACCGGCTTTGCGACACTTCGGCAAGACAGAAGGACGCTTTGGGGAGAAGCCACGGTCGTGTCAGACATTCAATCGGTTGAACACCGAAATGCAATAAAGATCGACCGCACCCCGTCGTGACCCCACGATCCAGCTCTCATCTCCACAAATGACCAAAGATGTATAAAACGTTTTGGGGAATAGAAATCTACGGTAAAATCTTACTAAATGTTTTCTTGTTTAACTTCAAATTTTATCTCTAGCTTAGGTACTCATCATTTTAACATTCCCTTGCGTCCTTTAAGAAACTATAAACAGGATAAAAATTCAAGTAATGTTTACGAATATTTAACAAAAACGGTACAGAGACTCCTGAAGCAATAACAAGCGAGGGTCCAAAGCATTCGCATGATACCATGAAAGGGCTTGTAATCAGTAGGGAACAGTCTACAGTACAAAGAGTGAGCCCCTGCCTTCCGCTGACGTCATACTCTTATTGGTTCTTGTGGATGTTTTCACTTTAAAAAACAGATTGAGTATAAAAATTGTAAATGCACTAACATCTCGAAAATTGTTTTTATTTTGGCCCAATATTTGCGTACTATTCCAGTGATCGAGGAATATGTAGAAAACACCACGTTCCCCTTATTGCCGATAAAAATTAATTAAATTAAATAAAGTTACTGCTGTAGATAGCGTCACAGGAATCGAGATAGGAAAAATATTAAATATCCATCAGAGCAGAAGACGCACTCCACCTCGACAATAAAAGTAGCAACGTAGGAAATTCGTGTACCGTAGACAGCAGCTGTTGCGCTTTAGATTTTTTCCACGCAGGCACGGTGTCTGGACCTTGTGCAACCACGGTCACAGAGGTACATGAAAAAAATAATGTTTTAAGAATATGTATAATGAAAAGCACTGAGGGAGAAAAAGAAATCTACGCAGCTGGCTTCCTTGGGGTCATCCGCCATTGCGTTTTTCTACGTCATAAACAGTGAAGTGCGTTTCGAAAGACGTTGAACTTTAAAAAAAATCTGTCCGTCTTTGTTGTTTTTTTTTTGCTATTTGATTTTATATTTGTATTGTTCTCTATTTTATGCTATGAAATTTCGCTATATCCCGTCACGAGTGAACGTTGCAAAGCTTTTTTTTAAATATAAAATGTCTCTCTCGCGTTGCGGACCGTAATGCCAAAGGTTTTAGATTTTTTTTTTTAAATTTATTATCAAATTAATAAACGATGTTTGGTACGTTACATGTTTCTGGTACCTGTTTCAAAATTGCAAGTAGTCGGTAGTGTGCCATTTCCCGGTACCGGACACCGCACATAACGGATACTCTTGGGATATTGTAGGTCGTTATATATATATTAAAAAGAATATATTCAAAAAAAGGTTTCAATACATTTTAATACAAAAACGGTAGGTTACGATGCGTTGGTATCTTCTCCCAACCGAGAAAAAAAAACGATTTGGACGCAGACGAAGCATTCGTCAACGAGTAGTGTCGTTTCGCGCTGATAAAAATACGGTTGTTTTGTACAGTGATCTAGAAAATCTGTCGTGAAAAGAGCGGCGGCTGCTTAGGATGGCCATGATGAACAGAAAGCGCACACAAAGACAGTGGCAAAGAAAAGGAACATGCAGGGCACACAAGCGCTGACTCGCAACTGAATTTATACACAAAAGGAAGAAGAAGACGTTCTGAAAGACACGCAGGGCACGCAGTGCTTGTCACGCGCGACACAACAACATCTGACTACAATGTCTTTGCCCCATAGTCCGATCTAAAAACAAGGTTTCGGTTTGTAGTAGTGTCACTGGTGGGTGGCTGACGCAGCAGTCCCCCAGGGTGTTGATGAAATGTGCTTCCAAGAGTTTGCGAGTCGTCTTGTCCCGATAGTGTCCAATTATTGTTGTGCCTTTAAGAATTGGAGCACACGAGCAGGAATTGCAATGAACGGGAAGATGACCGCCCACCATAGATTTTAGTCAACGATCATGCACTTTGTACACCACGCCAATAGGCCGATCTCACCAGCCAGTTTGACTACGCCACCGCTGCCGCAATGCATCGAGGGAAATTTAGTCTTTCTGCACGTGCGACAACCCCGCTGGAGCTCTGCGCGAGTGGAGCACGAGACAGAACGAGCACTGCCGTTTGCCTCCTGTGAACTAATGTTATGGCGGCGTCACGCATGCGCCGAACGCTTGGTGAGATCGGTCTATTGAACACGGCACATAGGCGTGGCTGTTGCGTTTCTGGCACTTGTCTTTGTTGAGGTTATCCGCTATCGAGCGAACCTTTGAACAGATTTGCGCCACTTTTTAGGAGCTGAAAACACCACAGGCACATCGTACCTTTGGGCGGCTCATTTTAAATTATGCGAGGTATTGTGCATGTGTGTTACAACAACCTTTCGTTTCTGTGGATCTCTAGGTTTCTTTCGCTGAATCCCTTTAGTCTTACGTACTAAGGCCACCACCACCTCGTTTAAGACCTGTGACGGAAAGCTCGACTTTTGGAGTCTCTCAACTTGAGCATTAATACTTTCACGAACAGTGTGAAAGCAGGACTTCGTAAGTGCAGGATGGATTCAGGATACAGGATGGCCAGTATGAAGAGGGACAACGTTCAAATCCGCAAGGGTGAGACGGGCCGCTGCAGTCGAATTCCCTAAGGGAACCAAGGCAGACGCCCTTGGCATAGCGTAGAGGAACGCCAAGTTATGTTCTCCCTTTTGTGTAAACGCATTAGTCTTGTTGGCACTTTAAACATGCCCTTTCGTGTAAAGTCTATCATATGTGTTTTTTCTTCTGGTGATATGTGTAACTGTAAGTAGAATGGGCTGACACACATTACTTTGCGGTTGGACGGAAGTCGGGTTGCTCATATAAGCAGCAGTGGGAGCTCAAGCGAATACCGTGTCCCGAAGGACAGGGCGAGTTCAATTTGAAGCGGAAAGATCAAACACTTTGCCAAAACATCATTGGTGTGCGAGGAACATTTTCAAAATCATCTAATCCGTGACGACTATCTTTCAAACACCTATCTGTTTCCTCTTAAAAAATGAGAAGTCCAAATATGTCGCTGCAAAGAACTCCGCGTTTTTGTTGTTGTAAATTGAATACATATCCTGCGAACACCGGAACATCGTCTATGTTTTTAATAACATTTTTTCCACAGTGGGCCTTCACCCCGTATCTCTTCATATAGGTATGCGTGCCCCCTCTCGCTTTATATCCCGCATACCCTTCTGTAAAATAAACACGGGTTTTTTGTTAACATTTGGAAAACTATTCGTGAAGCGGAAAAAAGTGATTCGATTTATCTGGTTTCTTGGTTATAACGATCACGTATCTGTTTATATTATTAAACATCGATTGCTTTTTGAATAAAAGTTAATAATGTTCAACCTTAAACAAGTATTCGTTCATTATCGCAGCACTGACGCGAAGTCGTTGTTCAATAAAATACTAGGGAGCACGAGCGACACGACTCAAATTTTTTCCACGTTCTCTAACGATATTTGATAAGCATCCAAATCTGGATACCTACGTAAAGGTGCAGCAAGTTACGACAGTGGAGGCAGTGATGTCTGTTTATGGTGTCGCCTGTGGCCATCTCGTGTATTTCTCGATACAGGTCAGGAAATGCCGGTGTCCATGCGCCCATGGAAGAGGCCCGACCATGTCCAGAAGAATTTGGCTAACCGTGCCTCGATGTGACGCCACACATACCTGCTTGTTATCAGATTCTGTGCTGCCCGAACGCACTGGTGTAAAAGGCTGTGATTGGCGTCAAAACGTTTTCGGCGTAGAATAGGGGAAAAAAAAACGCGGCTTCCCAGTTTTCATATCCCATGTGATGATGATGTTTCCGGGAAATGTAACGTCTTGTAGCTGCAGAGAGGATGACGCACGCAAAGTGTCGAGCTCGTGATCATCGCTTGCGGGCGAGCAAGTGATGCAGGATCCGGGAGCGGTAGTAGCGAAACGACGTCAATGCGGCTTAGGACGTCGGCAGGCACGTTAACCACACCTCAGATGTGTGTGATGTCAGTCGTAAATACTGAGATAGGCTAGGTGACGTATTTCCATTGGGATGGGGAGTAGTGATACGGCGTTGGAAATGGAAATGGTCAGAGGCCTATAATATGTCCAGATGGTGAATGGTCTTCATTTAACAAAGTGTCATTAGGGCCGAACTGAAACGTACGAAGCAAGGCGCTCACAGCCAAACACGCTGTAGTGCGTTCGCGCATACATCAGGTTCTTTCAAAAGAAGGCAAGTGGTTACCACTGGTCATCCATAGGGCTGATGAAGTACCGCTCTGACGCCGGAAGCCTTCAGAGCGGTACTTCATCACCTTTATCATAGTCGACCTCAGAGCGTTGTGCATCGAACACTGCAGAAGAATTGTCTCCGCCAACGCTCGTTTCGCTTCGCCAAACGCTTGCTCATCTCGTTCATTCCAAGAAAGAGGAGTTTGCCGCCTTCTCTTGCCGACGAGAAGGTCAAGTGATCGAAGCAACTTGGCGCTGAAATCATTGCGCCGCATTAATAAGGCCAAATACCACGGGGAAGAATTTAAATGGGCCAGAAGGCGTATTAAAAGCTCTTTAGGAGATGTCATCGTTAGCTACCAGAATTTCATGGTAGACTTGGGTGAGGTCAGTATCGGAGATTGATGGTAAAATTCTGGATGTTGGGGAGCGGATACCGGTCTGGAATTGTGTTTTTGCTCAGAGCGCGTTACTCTCCGCATGGTCGCCAATCCCAGTTTTTTTCTGGAGACCATGTGTAACGGAGATGGCCAACTGCAGGAGGATCGTCTTATTATCCCGATCTCCAGCATATGGTCCAACTGGGCCCCAGCAAATTGAAGCCTCTCCGATTCTAGACAACATGGGCAAAAGAAAACGTTTGGATCTGTTGTTGGTATGTGATGTGTGACATCATGTTCAACACTTTTGGTCCATTCGGGAAGTCGATAAGTAAGGGAAACTCAAGCAGCGGTGCTTGGAGGAAGCCTTGCTCTTGAGTTTATGTGGAGGCGAGCACCGGAGTTTCCGTCGTGGCGACTCCTTGTATATAGAGATGGGTCCTCAAATCAAGGAGACGTTTCCCTAGACGTCAAGTAGCAGCGAATAGTACTCGAGAATGTCTTCGTCAAGGATGGCTTGAGCGAGGTCAGCCACATAGAACATCCTCCGAAAAACTCGTCAGAGGCCAAGATTCAGCGACAGTGAACCTTCCGATTACTGGTGAACGGACGTGCCGTTCACAGCTTATGGAAAGCAGGCGGGCTTACGTGAAAGTTTGAAATTTGTCGCAGGAATGACACTGACCTCGGCACCCGTGACTACAAGTCGACGATACCCGGTAGCTCTGTTGGTCACGTGGAAGGGGAGAGTTTCCCGTAGGCTCGGACCACTGGTGCCCTCTTGCGGTCGGTGGGCCGGCCGGTTTTCTGACCATGCACAAGGGCGCTGGTAGTGGCGCACATCGGTACCGAAACGGCTGTGGTAGTAGCAGAGACCTGATGATTGCTCTCTGCCCGAACTGTCGCTTTCAGGTCGGTGCAATGTAGAAGACCGTCAACAGATTGAATAACGCAAGGAGCTTATTCGTCTTGTGGACAACTTGCTCGAGGCGTTTGCTCAGCGGGTTAACGTAGCCATGGCACTTGATTGGGGTCTGCACATCCCGCGCCATGTTGGGGACATTAGCTGCCGACTGGGTGGTCGTGGCGGCCAAGTTAACGGACGACGGGGCCGAGACTTCCACGACCGCGTCAGCCCAACCGGTGAGTCCTGCAAGGTTAAGGCGAGCGACTGCTGCAAGTAGCATCTGGATGTTCGGTGACTGCCACTGGAGTAACAGTTCCCGGCGTAGAACGTCGTCAATGGCCTTAGCACGTTGTTCAAGAAGGTATGTCATTGGACGCAGCAATTGTAAGTGACGTTGGTCACCAGTTCCTTCGAGGAGAGCAGTTGCTGCGAGCGGAAACGTTTATAGGCTTCAGTTCTCTTCAGGAGAGCCCCCTTCAGCTGGTCATAGGGAGCAGTTGGCGAAGGTTTTGAGAGCACGTCGTACGCTTGGCCGGATGCTGCTTGAGAAAGCGCCGAGAAGATTTGATGTCATTTGTGTCTCTGGCTAGTGACGCCTGCCAGGTGGAACTGATACTCCACCTCAAGAAACCAAACACGCGGGTTGCGGTCTCAATACGCTGGGAGCCAACCGTAACAGCCGCGAGTGGAGCTGGGCTAAAGAGCGGTGCTTGCATGCGTGGAAAATAGACCTATTGCTATACTACCCAAGCATCAAGGGGAATGCAGGGATTGGTGTTCCATGCGCCGCACGTGCTGGCCTCGGCATTAGTAACTTTTCCAAAGTAAATACGTAAAACAAATGGCATTTAGCACGCGCGTTAGTCAACGCTTAATTTTGATTATTTGCTTCGAATCGTTTATACGGGGAAGGCGTGCATGTGTGGCGCGTGGAACACCAATCCCTGCATTCTCCTTGATACTTGGGTAATATAGCAAAATGTCACCTCTCGTGAAAAAAAAAGAGCAAAAGACAACCGGCCGGTTTGAGTTCCTATTGTTCTCTTTCTCGAGACGGGTAAGTGTCATGCACGAGGCGCGTGCCACGTGACATGGCGTGGCGTGGCGTGGCATGTGCCACGTGGTGTGGCGTGCCGTAGGGTGCCGCGGCGTGTGCTACGTGGCATGGCGTCGCGTGAGCCACGGGGCGTGGCAAGGCGTGGCGTGACATGGTGTGGCGTTGCGGGGCATGGGCCACGTGGCTGGCGTGGCATAATTCGGCGTGGCGTGGCGTGGCATGTGCCACGTGGGGTGTTTTGGCGTGGTGTGTGCCACGTGGCGTGGCATGGCGTGGCCGAGAACATCAGCTTTTATTTTTTATCAGAAGTTTGGGGTTGCGTTTGTCTGAGCCACTACAGAAGATAGGCATGGGCATCAACCGATCCTACGGCGTTTGGTCAAAATGGATTTATGCTCAAAGGCATTGACAAGGCGACATGGGCAACACCCCTGTCAGACGAACCATCGAAACTCCTTTAGTAATAAAGACAATCTTCTAAAAGGAGAAGGATTTCGTGCCACACGGCACCGTAAATGCTCCATTCCTTAAAGGATCCTAGGGAACTTCGAAAGAAGTTCCCTAGGGTCCTTTAGTACAAAGGAAGTACCAAATATTTTACTCGGGGGAATTCATTCTACTCCCCGATAATACAAGGGCCTCGAGGTTTGGTGCAGTTGGAATGGTGGAATGACCAGCAACATAGTATTTTACCGTATTGAACCTGGAGTGGTGGGATGCTCTACCTTTTGCCGCGAAAGTCACACTAATCAGGCATTCGTGCTGGTGGGTGAAGGCCGCACCGCTGGCCGTTCGATCGATGCAAGAGTTAGCTCGATATGTGTCGTAGCCTGTTCTCAAAGCATTTTTAGAGCAAAAACATGTTTTTTTCCTGCCCGGCGAGACGTCCAAACCGCCAGGGGAGATATTGGTGCAGTAGGCGCGCCGTCTAGTGCAAGTGAGAGGAGTAGATAAGATGCCCTTCCTATAGTAAAGTGTTTGGGAATACCCTCAACACTAGGCGCTACCGGCATTAGAGGCGAGCTAGGGCATCACACTGTTTCCCTGCGTTTAGAACATTAAAGGACTGACCTATCCATGGGTTGTTCAGGGAATGGCTGAGGCTACTGTACCTATACAAAAGGCTTTAGTTGACAATTGGAATATTTTGTCAAAGACCCAATCTGTGTCTTCTTCCTCTTCACGCGTCTCAGATTCGCTATCTGGCTTGCGCGCTCACTGTTTCTTCCGGTGCTGCCGGTATAATGCATGAAAGTAAAGTATAAATCATGACTTTAACTACCGCAAATGTAATATTTAATGATTTCAAGGTTTGTGTACGAAAGCAATAGTTTAGTCCAAATTGAGTGCCCTCTCGTGGTTGCCATTGTTTGGTATTACACGTAAATGTTTTGGGAATGTTTCTTATCTGTGTTGTTTGCGTTTCGAAAAGCTTTTGTAAACACAATATTAACAATAAAAATAATAATTATTTATTTTCTCTCCAGAAAGCATAGGTGCAAGGACAAAAAGCTGCATTTAGTAACTTGACAAGGCCCCTGCCCCGATAGAAACGGCAAAGAGAGCAGTGATGAGATGTTTAATATTCACTTATTTACAAAGAAATAGAACAATAAATATAAGAACTACACACAGACAATATTAACCTGCAAACATTTAAACGAATATAAAAATTTAAAATTTGATAATAGGTTCTGTTTGTGGGCACCCTGGCGGCTCCCCAGCACAGTTGCCCGACTGTGGGGCACAGGTGGCGAACATTTTCCGCGTCCGGCGATGTCACGCCGGCCACGCGCACATCGTACGTGCCGCCTAGATAAGGCGGAGGAGAGGCGGCGCACGGGCAGTCGCTGCCTGGACTCAGGCGCCGCTGGTAACAATGTTAATCGTATCGTCTATATCCCAATAAATGTAGTCTCTTGATGTTGAAACTGTTGGCTCCGTGTTACTCCTCCGGGTTGGGTATGGAGCAAGGCAAACCGACCACAATGGCGCCCAACGTAGAGCCCGAGAGAATCTCGACGTCGCCCGAGTACATCAGGCAGAGCAGTACAACCAGGGGCGACGTGACTTGCAGTTTGAGGTGGGAAAATTTGTACTCCGTCGTACTCACCCACTGAGTGGCGCCGCTCGAGGATTCGCAGCCTCCGTCGCCAACAGGTGGGAAGGTCAGTTTCGTGTGCGTGAAAAGTGCTCACCCCTCACTCACAAACTAGTTCACTCTGAGTCTAGTGAGGAAACCGACCTGTTCATGTCACCGACCTTAAACGATTTTTTGATGGAGAAGACGAAGATTCCTTGCAGGACCGGAACGGCACTGACGACAGTCGCGTTCTGGAAACCTCATTGTCTACACCAAGGCAACAGTATAATCTGCGACGTCGGTGACACGAAAGATAAACCCTTTTTTCAACCGCACCTTTGAGACCCCTGAAGAGCTAGCCCGGGACGCCCACCTCATCGAAGAAGCTCTTCATGCCGAGCGGAGCTACTTGCCGCCACCACCAGCTCAAGTACGCGCTCGAACCGGCATGCCCAATGCGTGGCCCCGAAGGCCTCCACGAACATGGACTGTCCGAACGAGACCTCCCTTCCCCACCACGCCGACCAGGAGAGTTGGCGTGGCATGCATGGTGATCTCCCAAGCGGGATAAGCGGATGTTCGCTTAACTCTCGTCAAGAGGTCCCCAGAGGACACAGCGGGGCCCACGAGGGTCTCGGGCGGGGGTCGCAACGACAGGTGGGAGGTCGTTGGCCATACCCTACCGTAAGCTGGGGTCCAACGGAGATCGCCACCCAATCGAACGATCTTCATCAGTCTGCTCCTGGAAAGGCTGGGGAAAACTGGTACGGTACGGTCGCAATCCAGCAGCCAAGCAGCGTTGACCCCTGCTGCAATGCAACAAGGCCTCCCCACAACACCCGGTCGCAAGCCTGGTGGAGGCCCTCCCATAGTGGTTCTTTACCCGATCACTGGAGGCGGTCCGACTGGCACCTCGGTGCGGGTGGCCTAAGCAGGAAACTGTCGTCGGACTGCTGCTACGAATGCGAGCAGCCTGGTCATCACCGAAAGCAGTATCCAAGGCTTCTGGACACTACAAACAAAAGGTGGCACGAGACGGCGGCAAAGGGCCGGAACCAGAACAACCAGGGAAACTACTGCGGCCGGCGACTCTGAATTCGGAAAGCCACTGGCCGACGGCCGTTACAGTCCCTGAGGAGTGAGGCCGCGGCACAGATTCCATCGGTACGTCGAATCTATCCCGAGGCTAACATCATCGAACCGCGCATGACGATTTCACTGCTCGATTTTCTCATTGTCGCACTTTTGGATTCTGGGGTCGCTATCTCACTTATAGGGGACTTCGTTTTCGAACTCTGCAATGCGAAAACCCGTTTGCTGCTAGCTTCTGATACAGCGATAACAGCTGGAATAGCCGTGAGTCTGCAGATTCGGTTCAATGGAAAGAAGAGGCGTCAGTGATTTCTTTATAGGCCAGGACTCGTGGTACCCGTGATCTTGGGCCGAGATTGCATTACAGGCGGAAGCATGACACTCGACTTTTCTGGTGGCGGATACCGGCTGAGACAACAACCGGAGCTGACTCCGTTTACTAGACTGGAGAACTACATTCGTAACCCGCCCGCTGCAGCCCACTTCTCCATGGTCTTGGACGTCTTGCTTGCCGGCGTTCAAGAGTCGTTGAGGAAGTGCCTCGCAAGCAGCCAGTAGAAGCTGGAGCTGCAAGGCATCCGGCAGTCGTTCTCACCAATGTTCATGGAAACACGTGGAAAGGCTGACATCCTGCTGCACCGCATTGAATCTGGTGTGCGCCGCCTGGGACGTGCAACCCTCGACCGATCAGCGTCCACTAAAGGACACTCCTGAATGCGGAGCTTAAGCAAATGATCGACACAGGTTCAGTACGTGAGTCGAAGAGCCCCTGGGCGTACGTCGTTGTTCTCGCGCCGAAAAAAGGCGGAACAGCAAGACTCTGTGTGGATTACAGGCGGCTTAACAATGTGTCCGTATGGGACAGCTACCCTTTCGCCTCCATTTCCTACGCGATCTACGCGCTCGGTAACGCGACCGCGTTTACAACGCTGGATTGCAGTCGCGGGTTTCTTCAGATCGAGATTCACCCATCAGACGTTACAAAAACTGCTTTCATCTGCCACAGATGGTTGTTCAAGTTCACCCGATTGCAGTTTTGCTTGTCTAACTCTCAAGCCCGTTTTCAACGCCTGATGGATGTTGTACTCAGGAACTCGAAGTACCAATTTGCCTCGGCATACATGGATGACGTAGTTGTTTTCTCGATAACTATTGAGGAACATGTCGAACATCGTCGCATTGTACTTGAGCGAACGCGTAATGCTGCTCACATACTTCATCCTGGAAAAGTTCAGTTGGCCGCGCTCAAGATTAACCTCCTTGGATTCGTTGTTGATAACGGCAAGCTCCGCCCCAACGAAAATAAGTTGCGCACGCTAACGGAATACCCAAGCCCACATGACGTAAAGAGCCTACAACGATAACTCGGAGTGATTGCGTTATACCGGGATTTCATTCCACACTGTTCCCAGATATCCCAACCGCTCAATCAATTTTCTAAAAAAAGGCGTCAAGTGGTGTTGGGTTGAACAACAACAATGCTGATTCGCAGCCCTTTCAAAAGCCGTGTCTGACAACGCTTGTTTACAGCTCCCAGACTTGAGAAAGCCGTTCGTTCTGCAGACCGATGAAAGCGACTGTGGCCTGGGTGCTGTCTTGCTGCAGGAGTATGGTGGTGTGCTTCGGCCATTTGCTTTCACGAGCCACACGCTAACTCCAGCCGAGCGCAAGTACAGTTTTGCAGAACATGAATGTCTTACCATTATTCTTTGAAGCGCTTCACAATGTACCTAAATGGCAAAACGTTCCAGATTCAATATGTTCACTTCGCGCTCTCATGACTAAGGGGACTTAGGAATCCAGCTGGACGTCTTGCTCGTTTGGCGCTTACGCTACAGGAGTACGTGTACTCCATCGTGTACCGCCCGGGGCCAATTAACAAAGTTGCTGATGCGCTTTCTCGTGCTCCACGTCCCGAAGAACACTCGCAGGATTCCCACGGATTGATGACCTTCGCGGCTAAGGCACGAGGATCCCCACATTCACGGTGGGGTACATTGCTGAGCCGCGAGAAGCTCCAAAAGGCGCAGCTGGATGACGGACTCTACCAACGCGTGTCCGCTTCGCTGACAGCAAGAGGTCCAGTCGACCACCCAAGTGGCAAGGAGATTGATACCTACTTGAGGAGCGACTACGGCCTCCAGCTCCGCTACATCCCCCAAGCCGTCGACGATCCGGATGGCTCGGGGTTTCGGAGCGTGATACCCCGCAAGCTACGCAAGCTTTTCATCCATTACTCTGCCTTGGCAGAACAGAGCAGTGGGAGCAAAATTTACGGAAGGTCATCCCAAATTGCTACCTGCCCAGGTATGAGGCGGAATGTGCTCCGATACGCTCGTGGCTACTCGGTGTGCAGAAGACAAAACCACGTGGTGGTTAGCCCCCGGTCTCATGCAACCAATGGTGAGCCAGAGCCCTTGGCAGAATTGTTGCTGTGGCGTCATGGGCCCCTTCCCACGTAGTCCCCGCAGCAATCAGTACTTGTTCGTAGTAACCGACCACTTCATGAAGTGGGTTGAGTTATTTCCTTTGCGGAAGCTAGATTCGCAGAAAAATCTGAGAGTGTCTACTATAAACATTCGTTAGGTTTGGCTTTTTGCACAAATTGTAAGCGATAATGCCTCCTATCTAACGAGCAACGTGTTCCTGGACGCTTGCGCAGTGCCGGGAATTAAGCACAAAAGAACTTCCCCATCCCACCCACAAGCAAACATCACGGAAAGGTAAATCAGAACCTTAAGATGGTGTTAGTGGCCTACACCGAGCGTCACAAAGACTGGGACGCGAAACTGTCCGAGCTAGCGTTCGCAACTCTCACGACCACTAATCGATCAATAGGTCTCACTCCTGCCCATTTGAATTTAGGCAAGGAGCTCGCGTTCCCGCTTTTAAACAGTCTCCTTTATACAGAATCTGGGGGAAGGCTTCGCCCCTACGTGAAGTTCGCAGAGGACCTGCGACAGAGCTTCTCCGATAACCTTCGAGAAGCCCGAGAGAATCTAGATGCCTCCCGAGTACACCAGGCAGAACAGTACAACTAGGGGCGATGTGACTTGCAGTTCGAGGTGGGAGATTTTGTACTCTGGCGTAGTCCCCCACTGAGTGACGCCGCTAAAGGGCTCGCACCCTCCCTCACCAACAGGCGGGAAGGTCCGTTTCGCTTGCGTGAAAAGTGCTCAATACTCACTTACAAACTAGTTCCTTGTGAGTTTTGTGAGAAAACCGGACCTGTTCATGTCGCCGACCTTACACTATTTTTTCAAGCAGAAGACGAAGAATCTTCGCAGGACCGGAACGGCACTGACGGCAGTCACGTTCTGGAAACGCCCTCGTCTCAACCAAGGCGGTGGCGTAACCTGCGATGTCGGTGACACGAAAGAGAGAGGAACCCTTTTTTTTGTCTCCTCGGATGCGAAGATAACGACCACACGTTTTAACCTCGTGTGGCCGGCCACAAAGCAATCACTATTGGTGGTACATGCTATTCACAAAAGCCAAACAAACGTTCGGGTAGGGCTGATTGACTATATTACAAATAGTTTTCAAAACAATAAAAAAAAATATATATTTTCTTTTGTGAGACTTCCTCGTCTGTTTTTTTTTATTGTGTGCATCAATTTCAAACAAACATGTAAACCTAAAAACAATTAAAAAATATATTTTTAAATTAACAGACAGAAGCAGTTAAGATATCTAGAAGCACTTTATTTGCTAAAAATTGCATCGTATTCACCGAGAAAGCGCAATTATTATAACAGTACACTATTTCTAATTAATATTTAATTAGGATACCCATGTAAATCTAGTTCAAAAGCATATATAAATCCCAAGGAAATCTTCCCGCAAGTAGACCATCTGATTACCATAACGTGTCTTATCTATACCTAAAAATCTTATAATATGCTGCGTGCAATATTCCAAGTAAAATATTTCAACAACCTCTGAAATCTGCCTTGCTTCCCTTTGACAGGTAGTAGTAATACTTAAAACAAGAGGCCATTCCGGTCCTACAAGTTATTAAACCATCTGGCTGGCCAGTGTGCCATTCAAGCTCATGCGGCATGTTTTCTATACTCATATCATATGCTGTCTAGACGCCTTGTAATCATTTATTTGCTAACAAACATGGGGTTAGAAAAGCACACCTGTGTTCAAGTCAACTATTCGAATTTGCTAGAGACCTTAATAGTATTCCTCACTTCACAGCTCAGACTGATATATCCTTCATTGATTTCGCCAATGAATTCGACATTTCTTCTAACATCACCTCCGTCTAGGATTCCTAACGCAACTCATCAGTCCATCAGTTTTAATCTGAATATCCTCTTTTCCTGCAAAATAGGGAAGCTATAAAAATACAATCAAAATGAACATCGCGTTTGATAACTCTTGCATCCTGTGTCTCCCGGGATAGAGTCTTTTGCCCGCTATTATCTCTAATATATACAAATGTACTCCTTTCTATTATATAATCTACAAATAGACTTTCCGTGCACAAATGATTCATCTACAATAAAATCACTCAACTCAATGATCTCGGTATTCTTTAAGACTCGCACTTTTTGAGTGTATTGGTCATTTTTAAACATTTACAAAGTCGAGACAAATGAGGGATGATACAGACAGACACTCCTCTATGCTGAAAAATTGTCCTGTCTGTATCGTCCCTTATGTGTTTTCACTTTCTAAATGTTCTTTAATACGATTTCAATTATACGTCTTCAGGATGCTCCCAGAGGGAAATTAAAAAATAACGCTGCCAAATGGAAACATATGCAACTAAATTATTCGAAGGAGGATACACAATATACATTTTTATTATTACAACTGAAACACGTCTCAGATAAATGTATTCGGACATACGTGTCGTCAACACTATAGTGAGACAAGCACATATTGCCATGAATGACTATGGATGAGGTGACGAAAATTGAAGTAAGCTAAACGTTTAATGGGGCGAACTTGTGCCCAAAACAATATAGATAAAGGCTAGCGTCGCAGGGGTCGATATCGGTAAAAGAGCAGGATCGAACGCTGGGGATAGACTAACCCAGGCTCGACACACGGAGCCCCTTATGTAGACGCGTATAGGCTATTGGAACAATTGGCGTAGACGATTTTTGCGTAGAATATTCTAACCTCGAATAAGCTACATGGTTCTCGAATTTGCCAGAACGCGACACAGAAACAACAAAAAGGTGCACCCGCTGCCAGGAATCGAAGCTCGGCTCTTGGTGTGGGGGCCGCGCTCGATAACCGCTGGGCCACGGGCGCGCTGCCTACTTGGCGAGCTGCGCCCGTAGCAATATTACAAGCCAAACAAACAAACAAGCAACACAATAAAAAAAAGCTTTACAGCCTAAGACGAATCGTTTATAATCCTCCTCTCAAAAAAAAAGTGAACGGACACATATTATGAATCCTTCACAAATTAGACTAGGCAAGAGAGGATCGGTGGCCCTGTGGGCTAGCGCACAACAGCTCGGAGCACAAGGAGCGAAAGCTCGCACTTCAGGAACCAGAGATCCTGGGTTCATTCAGCACCAATGCCCCTTTTGACCTGTATGAGCATCGTTTTGGTCATGTAATCGTGTATCATGGTGCCGGTTAAGAACCGAGGGCTAACGGTTTTACTGCACATCCTAAATTTCTCATCTACAGCTTCAACACCAGACGAATATTGGGGCTGACTAAATTCCGGCAGTACAAATATACACAGAACACAATTACACCGAAAGCCCTATTTGGAGCCCACATAAAAATTGTTTATTGTCGAAACGAGAATTAATTCAGAAATTACGATTCATTTGAAGCTAATGTTTTTCGTTTACAAAATAAATAAATGAGCCTCTTTCTTCTAGAAGAAAAGGAAAAAGTCGCTAAATTCATTTTTTAAAAAGTCTGTTATCGACATAATAAATTTAAGTATATCGCCACCTTTCTAAATTTACATAACCCAAATGGTAATGCAAAACATTACCATTTGAATGACGCACTGACTTTTTTTTGTTTTCCTCTTTAGCACGTGGCATCAATGACTGGGGTAGTTTACATGATCACAATCAACCAATCATAAAGCCCTTTCACCTAAAGCTAATGTAAACAATTGCACAACATCTGAACCTCATTTGTATTTACTGCATCATTGTCGCGTAAGACTGATAAATAGTGAAGTCACATTTTTATTGTTTCTAGTGGCACTTTCACATAAAAAAAACACCGTGATGATAAAATTGTAAATGCAATTATTCTCTAAAATGATTTTGATTCTATATTTTGGCACTATTCCAGTGTTGCTTGTTGGTGTGTTTAGCAAATTTTCGAGCAAATCGGGGATTATGTAGAAGGATCCATGTACTTCTTAAAGTCAATAAAAAGTAATTAAATTTAATAAAGTCACTGCCGTAAATGCCATAAGAGGAATTGATATAGAATGGAAACTGAATACCCGCCGGAACAGAATATGCGCACCACCTCGGCAATAAAAAACAGCATCGTGGGGAAACTCGTGTATCGTTAACAGCAGCTGTCGCGCGTCTTTTTTTTTTTTTTGCGGTTATTTTGTGTGAATTTCTTCGCATCCATGTTCACAGTGGTACGTGTAAGAAATTATTTTTTAAAGTAAAGTAACGACGAAAAGTGCAGAAGAAGAAAGAGAATGCTACGCAGCTGCCTTCCTTGGCGTCGTCGGCTCCTGCGTCTTTATACGTAATCAACAATGGTGTCTGTTTCGAAAGACGGCGAACTTTGAAAGGGTTTTGCCGTCTCTGAGTTGTTTACATTTTGAGCTTGTATCTCTATGCTTCTCTATGATTCTCTGTTTCACGCTTTGATATTTCATTATCTCCCGTCTCGAGTGAATTGATATTTTCTTATGAAATGTCGATTTAGCGTTTGAACCCATAATACCAACAAAACATTTTCGTTTCAATTTGGTATTATTAAGATAAACGATGTTCGGTACGTGGCACGTTCCCGGTACCAGTCTGAACGTTGGAAGTTCTCGGTGGGGTGCCTCTTCCCGGTACCGGACACCGCTGATCACCAGACAATTTCGGATATTGTAGAGTGTCATTTCTATTTAAAAATAAACCATTTAAAAACATTCTCATAAACTTTTAGTACAAAAACGATAGCTTCTAATGCGTTGGTATCTTGTCCCAACCGCTAGAGAAACATTTGGACGCAGACGAAACCTTCGGCGACGAGTAGTTTAATTTCGGCTGATGAAAATACGGTTCTTTAAGGTGATCTAGAAAAGCCGCAGTGGAAAAGGCGGCAGCTGCTTACGATGGGCCGCGTGAGGAGGAACGACGTTCAAATCCGCAAGGGTGAAAAGGGGCACGGCAGTCGAATTCCCTCAGGGAATCAACGGCGGACCTGCTCGGAGAAGCATAGAGGAACGGCAACTGGTGTTCCTCTTGTTGCGGAAACGCGTTATTCTTGGCAGCATTTCGAGCGTGCCGTTAAGTATACAGTTTTATATATTTGTTTCCTCGTCTGGTGACACCATTAATAATAGGTAGAATAAGGCCGACACACGCTACTTTGCGCTTGCACGGAAATCGGGTTACTCAGGCAGGCAGGCATTGGGAGCTCGAACGAACAGGAGTCGCAAAGAACAGGGCGGGTTCCATGCGAAGCGAAGAGATCAAACGCTTTGACAAAATATCTTTGATGTGTGAGAAGCATTTTCAAGCTGATCTAATCATTCACAACTCTCTTTTATTCCACTACCTGTTTGCCCTCAAAAATAGAGAAGTCAAAATTTGTCGGAGTATATGCGTGGGAGTTTGTCTAGATTATAGACTGCGCAGAACTGCGTTTTTTTGGTCGTTGTAGAACAAACGCATAATCTTCCACTATCAGAACATCGTGTACATTTTAAATTACAAGTTTTCCTCAGTGGGCTTTTAATGCGTAACTTTTAATATAGGTATGCATGCACCCTGTCGGTTTATTACGGAATACCCTTTTATAATGTGAAACAGGGTGTGTTTGTTAATATTTAAAAAAAACTACTCGTGCTCCAGAAAAAAATTCATTCGATCCATCGCATGTCTTGTTTATAAGGAACACACTTCTGCTTGTTTTAATAAACATCGCTTTTTAAAGTAAAAAATTCGCTTGCTTACTACGAAGCAGATAATAATGTTCAACATTACGAAAGTCATCTTTGATTATCTTAAAGGTGACACGAAGTTATTTCACACCCAATTTCCCTGAAGAGATATTCACTACAACTTAAGATGCGTGGAATATGCTAGAGAGGTCAAATACGTCCCAGCTTATAGACTCTCGTCCTCGATTTCTGGAAATGGCTCAAGGAGCGAGGTCGACACAGAAATTAGAAAAGAATAAGAAATTATATTTCGGAGCATAAAAATTATCCTCTTCGAAAATGTGTACACATTTATTTTCATATTTTCTTTGTGTGTGTGTGTGTGTGTGTGTGTGTGTGTGAGTGTGCGCGCGTGTGCGTGTGTGTGTGTGTGTGAGCGTGCGCGTGCGCGTGTGTGTGTGCGTCTGTGTGCCTGTGTGTGCGCGTTTGCGTGTGTGTGTGTGTGTGCGCGTGTGTGTGTGTGTGTGTGTGCGTGTGTGTGTGTGTGTGCGTGTGTGCGTGCGTGTGTGTGTGTGTTGGCCCTGTATCTGTTGTGCTGGTCTAAAACCTGTATGGGGAACGGGACCTTGGTCAGGTGCTATGAAGTACCTTTCGCCCCCAAAGGCTGAAAAACTGCATCGAACATATTCACGCCACCACGATATCAAATTTAAAAGAACACATAATGCTCAAAACCCTTTCTGGGCAAGTTTTACGTTTAAGGTATAAAAAAGAATCAAGCTCCTCTTAGTGGAGGCGACAAAATGTGGAGACATATAGGTGCAGGAACTTCATATTGCGAAGAAATTCAATTCATGGTTACCAATAAATTTAGATGACGTTTACTGAAAAACAAACTAAGAAAAAACAAATTTCAAGACTTTGCTTCAAATTGATATGAACATAGAGATTTCGAAATCTTATATCGTTCAGATATTCCAGCAAATCGTTTACCAGTCACTCATAAAAAATAACTTAAAAATGAGCACTATAGTCATGATCCCGAAATTTTCATCATAAAACACACAAATAAAACTACTTCGGTCCTGTACGAGAAAGCTCTCGACGCTATCAAAGTACATGTAAAATGTTCTATCAATCTCTTAAAATTCATCTGTCTGCAACAAAAAACTAATGTACCCCACTAGCCTAGGCCTTCGAGCAGACCAACTTGGTTTGTGACCCTGTACTGTGATGAAGTCGTACTGGGCTTGGATTCACTCTGGTGTCTCGCGGTTCACCCTGCCGCTAAAACACGCAAAACACGCATTCTGTTGCATAAGTGTGCGTGCCATCACGCATGTACTTTTAAAACGCCATGTGCTCTATGTTGCGAAGCCGTAGAGCTCGTGACGCCTTGGCAATGAATTTGAGCCTGAGACGCGTTCGATGATCCACCGTAGAATCGATCTAGGTTTTATCTTTCCTTTTATCCTTTTTCGCTATCTTTCGTGGTTTCACAACCTCTGCCGACGCTCCTCCGCAGTATCTTGTGGCTTTCTCTGCGCCCGAGAGTGCGCTGTTCTGCGCGTATTCGGAGGCGTGACATAAACCTTGCTCATGTTTCAATGCCTTTCCGATAAGTAAATTAAAGGAGTTTTCAATGTATGGTTTTTTCAATCTCGGTTCTCTTGCCTCATTGAACGATAGATATTTTCTCCTGGATCCTTTGGCTAACCATGTACGTCGATATGAAACTTATTTTTTTTAGCTTCAAAAAATGCGAATACGCAATTCTAACAGTTGGCATCTCACCTCAAAATATGCCATTTCCGGGCCCTTTTGAGGTTTTTTTCTCCCTATCGGCATCTTACTTTAAGCACAATTTCCAGTGCTTTCCTCTCACATTCTTGGGCTTCGAATTCCCCATTTATGGTCTTCCCTATCTCTCCATCACGTGCTCATAATTCTCCCTGGCGTACGCAACTTGCTCATTAGGCGATTCTCTAAATGACCTCCGGTACAGCCGTGGAGCTGCCCAAGTCTCATCAGATCACTCACGACGATCCTTCCTCCGAGTAGAGAAGACATCTTTCAGAAGACTTGAAAAAAAATTTCGTGTTATTCCCCATTTGTTTATTTACATAATTATTTACAATCAAGGTGCATAGTACATATCAGAGGGGAGTGAACGCACAATCACAAAATAATGACAACGAAATCATACAACTAAGGGTGCTGTTACTACGTGTTTGTTGAAAAAAGAAAAACGTCGGTGATGGAAGCAATTGAAGTGGGAAGGCGGTTCCAGACTGTTGGCTTGCGAGGTATTAATGACACACTGAATGCTTTAGTACTGAAACTTGGCGTGCCAACCTTATGCACTTGATCGAGGCGAGCGGGGCGATAAGATGGTTCGAGTATAGACCGACACGCTGTTTACAAACAAGCCCGTGCTTGCATACACCAGGTGTGAACACTGCGCGTGAGCAGAATCCGAATTCGCCCGAATTGAAGCATCTGCGCATGCGCGGTGCCATCGACTGCGCCACCGCAGCTGCGTAACGGCGGGGTCACGTGTATGTCTATAAGTGACTGGAGTGAAATTAGTTGTGATGGTAAATTTTATGAAACAAGCAGAGACGTGCACATTTACGGCAGGAAGATAAGTCGGGTAACGATACAGTTGTTTTTTTATATTTGTTACACTGGACGTGCGATGGCAGTTAGATAAAATAAAACGAGCTGCTCGATTTTGAATTCTTTCCAATATGCAGTGACAAGGCAATGTTTCCGGGATCCCACACGGATGAATCGTACACTTATTCGAAACGAACTAGGCGCTTGTACATAATTTAAACAATGAAGGTGCTTGAAAAAAAATAGTTCTAAGTAGCCCAGGATACGATTGGCTTTTCCAGCAACCTACTCGAATTGGGTATTCCATCAAAGATTAGAGGTCATATAGACGCTAATGTACTTGTAACCGGAAACAGGGAATAGGGGTGTATGTTTGACGTGATATGTAGGACAGCTGGTGTTAGTGCGGGCACTCTCATAGACTTGCATTTGTTCGTATTTAATTCCATCAGCCAAGCATCGCTCCAGTGAGCTATGTGTTTAACATCCGTTTTAAGATGAGCAATATAAGATTGGTCAGTGGTGTTGCGATAAAGGGCGCAATCATCAACAACATCATAACAAACAAGCTGATTGATAAATAAATTTGAGGCACTAGACTGTTAATATTAATAAGAAAGAGTAAAGGGTCATTCGCGGAGTCTTGGTGTACAACAAAAGGAACAAACGCCATAAAATAAATCTTGTTGTTAAATCTTACAAATTGCAGGCGATTAGTTAAAAAGGCACCTATCCGATCGAGCATGTGAAGGTCAATATTCAATGTGCGGAGTTTCTGAATAAGTAAATACTGGTAAACGTTATCAAATCACTTCAAAAAATCTAGAAAACACAGTCAGTGTAAGAACCGGATTTAAGAAAGTGATGAAGATTATGGGTAAAGTGGACAAGTTGATTTTCACACGATAATGTCCTTCTAAAGTCGTGTTGGGCTGACGTAAAGAAGTCGTTAGATTCTACGAATGTAGGCGGATGAGAGCATATGGTATGTTCTAAGATTTTGCATGGGTCACTTATTAATGAGATAATACGATAATGGCATGGATCATATTTGACACCTGACTTGGGCAACGGAACCATCTTTCCCATCATCCATACATTAGGCACTTTACCCGTTTCGAGTGACTAGGAAAATAGCTATAGTCGAATACATTTTGGTGTTTTTTGAGACATTTTTAATTAATCTCGTCATCCCCAGTAGATGATTAAATTTGAAGTCTGTCTAGTACACCTAAAATACCAAGAACATCGAAAACAACAGAGTTTATAAATAAAAAAATCATGCAGAGTTAGTCGAGGTAAACTTGCGTTACTCTAAACTAAGAATAAATTGATAAACACATCATTTCACACAAAAGCACACTATGGTCTGCCTATCAGAAAATATCAGAGACATATGTTTTCGTTATCACTGCTGGTTGCAGTGTTCCAGAACTGCTTGGGATTTTTGAAAAAATCATGCAAGAAACTGCTCTGTCATATTCGGAGTCGGCAAAAAGATAGACCGTCCAGAGGACCTCTGTGGAATTAAATTTTGTTGCACGGAATTAGCTTTTTCAGAGTTGCATTGTACCATGGCGCATTTCCATGATTGCGAATTGCCTTAGACGGCATATATTTATTCGTAAAAAAAACCAAACAAAACCTTTAAACATATTTCGATTTCTATCAACTGAAAAATTAAGAAAACCTACAGGTTTTCTTTAGTTCTTCAAGGAATAAACACAGATCTCTGTTGCTGAAAGTCAAATCACCCTTACTGTAGTCTAGAATACATTTTGCTCTTGATAAAATTGAGCCCTTAGACGCATAAACCGTGAAGTGTAGTACAAAATGACCAATAAGGCTAGGCAAGTATTTTATCGATGAAATAGTTTGTGGGTAAGTGGTAAGCACTAGGTCTAACTAAGACGATGATGTCGATGATACTCTTCTCGAAGATGCGACTGCCTGATCCAAGTTAAAATGTGAACATAACATAATAAACTCGCTAGCTTCAGTTGAAAAAGGAACACAAGAAGTGTAGCCATCAGTCCATTAAATACTTGGGTAATTAAAGTTCACAGACAAAACGATAGCCGAGTCTGGAATCCGTACAATAAGTTGGTTGATAGAATTGTGCAGCAAACCTGAATACATTGAATTATTCGCTGGCGGGTGGTAACAAACACCGAATGTTTTTTTTTATTGCACAGGCAATCGGCACATGAAAAAAATCAGCATTGGCCACCGATAAGTTACAACCACCGCATGGGTCATTCCTACCGTTTCGGTAAATATTGCCACGTTTCTAATAATAAAACTGTTCATTATTACAAACCTTTGCTGACAACAAAGTTTTCGTCAAAACTATTATATCCGCATAACAGGAGTCGGCAGCTGAGTATATGTCATCACGTTTGTAAAAAAAAAAAAAAAAACTTCGAATGTTAGTAAAAATAATCGAAATTTCCAAATTGGGTTGAGAACGTTCACGACCCCTCCCTGGATGTTATGAAGTGGAAGCCGGTTCATACACTATTTAAGCTACTGACTTTCCACCATTGTTTCCTCGTTGAACAATAGCAGAAGGAGGCAGCTCATGTATGATATAATTGGTATGATTGTATGCAAAACATTTTCCGTCTAGAAATATATTTTTATAAGGAGGCCTAAAGGGGTACTTCACAGGTTTTTTATAGTTTCCTATTTGTTTTAAATTTTGCTAAACTCACCAAGAAACATCCCTAAAATAGTATCCCTAATATTGGGTCATAATGTGTGTTTTCGCGATGTTAATGAATTTACAGTTTCGGTCCTCTCCGTGCTTTTCAAACTGAAAGTTCCTAATGGCAACAAACGAAAAATTGACGCTAGTGAAAGGAATGGGTCCACTCTTTGGATTGTTGTATTTCTTCCCAACTGATTCGAAGCAGTTTCCTGGTGTCAAAAGAATGCTTTGGAAGCTTGCACCAGTACTCGCGCTCCAGCAGAGAACAAATGATTGGCATACTTTATTTTTTAGACTGTTTGCTCGATTGACAAACCTGCCTGCCACTGACGTCGCGGCACTGAAAAGTGCAGGTATATATATTTGAATCTTGGTCATTTGCCGATTTCATAATAACTATTATGAATTTCGCGATAGTGAATAGCATACCGGAAAGGGTAAAGGCTGGGGACTCGGAAAATGTAGTTAGCTGAGGTAGCTGAAAAAACTTGTGCAGTACACCTTTAACCCCCCCCCCCCCCCCCCCTGGCTTCTCCTGCAATCAAGTAACCGTTTCCTCTCGAGCCGTCTCTCAGGAAAAATATCTTTTCGGCAACGGAAACAGGATTATGTTTCACTCTGGGACAGCATAATAATATACTCTCGTTGGTTTTAAAATATCTGAAGTTTACAATCACGGGGCGATATTTACCACTTACAAAGGACCCCAGCCTATTGTGCACGTGCTGTCTGTTCATGCAAGGCGGTTTTATTCAAAACATTCGATAAGAAAGACAACACCTTATGCTCCGACTGAGACAACAATTCAAAAACGCTTTCACGACCACAGTGAAAGATAAAATTATTCCTTCGTGACATGTATTCCATATCACTCCATCTTGAATTTAAGTTAAGATTATCTCGTTCAACACGCTCAATGGTCTGGTGCGCTGTGACAAGCTCACGCTGCGTGTCAGGGAAGGCTACGGTTTTGGATTCCACTGTCGTCACTCTTTGAACAAGTGGTAGTGAAAAGAATTTTGGAAATACAAATAACTCTCTGAAAATGTATATGCGAATTCTACAATTATTTTTGCTGGAAATTTTAATATGCCTAATATAGATTGGGAAAGCATATGATAAGTGTGTTCTATTTCGCCGGCTTTACTAGAGCTGGCCTTCTTTTATGACCTGAATCAAATTGTACGCACTCCCAGAAGATTATCCGAGGAAAAAGACTTGATACTCGATTTAATTTACCTTCACTTGAATTTACCTGAAAGAGCAGAAAGCATTGAGCTGATTGATTGGATTTCAGATTATCAAATAGTATTGCTTACTTCTACAAATAATACGCTCTGCGAAGCACGAAGTAGCGAAGAATATATCGACTACTCCAAGCCGATGACGCCGCTATTATTGACGCTCTAGCGTTCTCGTATAGTGACATTTTCTTTGCTTACAATACAAATGACATTGATATAATTGTTTGTGGCAGTTCTTCGAAAATAGTGTTATTGACTGCATTTCAAATTTATGCTGCGAAAAGTGAAGTTTACGAATAAAAAAAAAATGCGTGGATAAATAGGGAAATTATGCAAATGCGCAGTTGACTCTTTAGACTTCGCAAACGATCAAAATACGCAAGCCTCGTTGACCAAATAAACCACAAGCTTAAGAATAGAATTAAAGTAGCAAAACATCGATTTTTTATTGTAACAATGCCCTTCTTTTTCAAGTCATCGCCTGAGAAATTTTGGCGCATTATATCGCCCTTTAAACCAAAAGTAGACGAGTTGAATATTGATAATGAAATTGTGGATTACCCTCTTATATTGCTGATGCTTTTGATAAATATTGAAAGCCCATTTTTAGTTTAGAGAATGGTAACAGTCTGGTATTTGTTGCGATTTGAGAAGACAGCGAATGCGCTAGAAACGTTTTGCCAGATATAACAATTTCAGAGGAAGGTATTTCGAATTATATCTTGAAAATTGACGTTCAAGGGCGGTTGGGCCAAACGAATTTCCTAATGTGTGTGTGTGTGTTTTTTTTTTTAATTTGAAAAGTTATGCGGAATGGAGAGCTAAGTACGTGACTGTAATATTCAGAAAGTCGCTAGAAAGTTGCACTGCGCCTTCAAAATGAAAAATAGCAAAACTGATTTCCATATAAAATCCGGTGGCTCAATGGTTGTTTCCTATAATCGAACTACTTCCTTACTTAGTATTTGTAGTAAAGGTATGGAACATATGTTGTATTTAAAAAAAATACTGGCATATCTCCAGCAAAAGAGTTTTTTTTTTTTACTTGAGCTCAACATGGTTTCCGCCAAAAAGGGCCTAAAATCACCCAACTGACCTAAACAGTGCTGGAGTTTTCGTCGGTAATCAATACTCGAGGGTAAACCGACGTTGTATACGGACCTTTCAAAAGCGTTCGACCGCGTTCTACATGAGAAGCTACTAACAAAATTGTCGGCTCTCTTAAATAAAACTAATAATTTGAAGTTGCTAGGAAGTCATTTGACTATGAGACAGCTATTTAAACACTTTGATAGGGCGTGTTCCGGTACTGCAGATGTGCCATCCGATGTCCCACAGCGATCATTTCTCGGGTCTCTATTGTTTTGATATTTGCTAATGATATTGTTTGTAAAATCCCAGTCAAGATAAGGTTGTTTGCAAATAATTGTGTTGTTTTTAAGAAAATCGAAAGCGTCAAAGACTGTGAAATATTAAACTCCCCGCTAGAAGAATTGTCTAGGTGGTGTGCTGACTGGCAAATATCACTGAATTTATCGAACACTGTTTGTATGTCTATTACTCGCAAGAAAGGTACGTTACGTTTTGAGTATTCAATTGTTAACTGTAGCCTTCTAAATGTTTGCTCGTATATTATTTCATTTGAGAATACTGCCGGCCAGCTTTTGAGGGCCAAGGGAGGGAGGTGGAAAGATAACTTAAGGGAATACTAGTGCGCGTACATACAGGCATGGAAATAAAACAAACAGGTAATTTATTCATAGGCACCAAAGAAAAGATCATCGATTGCACTAGCAAACGAAGAAGGAGAAACAATAGCTGTCACGCCCTGTGGCCCACAGGGCGTGACAGCTATATGCGAAGATAACGATCACACATTTTAACCTCGTGTGGCCGGCCACAAAGCAATCAATATCGGTGGTACATGTTATTCGCAAAAGCCAAAGAAACGTTCGGGTAGGGCTTATTGACTATATTACAAATAGTTTTCAAAACAGTAAAACAAATATATATTTTCTTTTGTGAGACTTCCCCTATGTTTTTTTTTATTGTGCGCATCAATTTCAAACAAACATGTAAACCTAAAAACAATTTAAAAAAAATATATTTTTTAAATTAAGAGATTGAAGCAGTTAAGATATCTAGAAACACTTTATTTGGTAAAAATTGCATCGTATTCACCGAGAAACCACAATTATTATAACAGTACACTATTTCTAATTGTTATTTAATTAGGATACCCATATCAATCTAGTTCAAAAGCATATCTAAATCCCAAGGAAATCTTCCCACAAGTAGAGCATCTGATTGCCACAACGTGTCTTATCTATACTTAAAAATCTTATAGTAAGCTGCGTGCAATATTCCAAGTAAAATATTTCAACAACCTCTGAAGTCTACCTTGCTTCCCTTTGACAGGTAGTAGTAATAATTAAAACAAGAGACCATTCCGGTCCTTCAAGTTATTGAAACATCCGGCTCACCAGTGTGCCATGCAAGTTCATGGGGCATGTTTTGGATACGCATATCATATCCTGTCTAGACGCCTTGTAATAATTTATTTGCTAACAAACATGGGTTTAGAAAACCACAGCTGTGTTCATGTAAAATATTCGAATTTGCAACAGACCTTAATATTATTCCTCACCTCACACCTCAGACTGATATATCGTTCATTGATTTCGCCAATGAATTCGACATTTCTCCCCAACATCGCCTCCGTCTAAGATTCTTAACGCAACTCATCGATCCATCAGTTTTAATTTGATTATCCTCTTTTCCTGCAAAATAGTGAAGCAATAAAAATAAAATCAAACTCAACATCGCGTTTGATTACTCTGGCATCCTGTGTCTCCAGGATAGAGTCTTTTGCCGGTTATTATTTCTAATATATACAAATGTACTCCTTTCTTCTATAGAATCTACATATAGACTTTCCGTGCACAATTGCTTGATCTTCAACAAAATCACTCAACTCAATAATCTCGGTATTCTTTAAAACTTGTACAATTTGAGTGTATTGGTCATTTTTGAACATTTACAAACTCAAGACAAATACGGGATGATACAGACAGGACAATCTTCCGAGCTGAGAAATTGCCCTGTCTGTATCGTCCCTTTTGTGTCTTCACTTTCTAAATGTTCTTTAATACGATTTCAATTATACATCTTCATGGTGCTCCCAGAGGGAAGTTAAAAATTAACGCGGCCAAATGGAAACATATGTAACTAAATTCTTCGAAGGAAGATACACAATATACTTTTTTTATTATTACAACTGAAACACGTTTCAAGATAAATCTATTCGGGCATACGTGTCGTCAACACTATGGTGAGACAAGCACATATTGCCATGAATGACTATGGATGAGGTGACGAAAATTGAATTAAGCTAAAGGTTTAATGGGGCGAACTTGTGCCCAAAACAATATAGATAAAGGCTAGCGTCGCAGGGGTCGATATCGGTAAAAGAGCAGGATCGAACGCTGGGGATAGACTAACCCAGGCTCGACACACGGAGCCCCTTATGTAGACGCGTATAGCCTATTCGAACAATTGGCGTAGACGATTTTTGCGTAGAATATTCTAACCTCAAATAAGCTACATGGTTCTCGAATTTGCCAGAACGCGACACAGAAACAACAAAAAGGTGCACCCGCTGCCAGGAATCGAAGCTCGGCTCTTGGCGGGGGGGCCGCGCTTGATAACCTCTAGGCCACGGGCGCGCTGCCTACTTGGCCAGCTGTGCCCGTGGCAATATTACAAGCCAAACAAACAAACAAAACAAAAAAGAAAAAAAAAACGCTTTACATCTTAACACGAATCGTTTATCATCCTCTTCTCAAAAGAAAAGTGATCGCACATATATTATGAATCCTTCCCAAATTAGACTTTGCAAGAGAGGATCGGTGGCCCTGTGGGCTAGCGCACACCAGCTCGGAGCACAAGGAGCGAAAGCTCGCGCTTTAGGAACCAGGGATCCTGGGTTCATTCAGCACCAATGCCCCTTTTGACCTGTATGAGCATCGTATTGGCGTGCAGTCGTGTATCATGGTGCCGGTTAAGCTAGCGGTTTTACCGCACATCCTAAATTTCTCATCTACAGCTGAGACACCAGACCCATATTGGAGCTGACTAAATTCCGGCGGTACAAATATACACACAACACAACTACACCGAAAGCCTCATTTGGAGCCCAAAATAAAAATTGTTTATTGTCGAAACGAGAATTCATTCAAAAATTACGATTCATTCGAAGCTAGTGTTTTTCGTTTAAAAATACATAAATGAGCGTCTTTCTTCAAGAAGAAAAGGGAAAAGTCGCTAAATACAGTTTTTTAAGAAGTCTGTTATCGACATAATAAATTTAAGTATATCACCACTCTTCTAAATTTGCATAGCGCAGGTTAGATACCTGCTGCGAAACATTGCCATTTGAATGAGGCACTGACTTTTTTTTCTTTTCCTCTTGAGCACGTGACATCAATGACAGGGGCAGTTTATATGATCACGATCAACCAATCATAATGCCCTTTCACCTAAAGCCAATGTAAACAATTGCACAACATCTGAACCTCATTTGTATTTACTGCATCATTGTCGCGTAAGACTGATAAATAGTGAAGTCACATTTTTATTGTTTTTAGTGGCACTTTCAATTAAAAACAACTAAAAAACATCGTGATGATAAAATTGTAAATGGAATTACTTCCCTAAAAAAAATTTGATTCAATATTTTGGCACTATTCCAGTATTGCATGGTGGTGTGTTTAGCAAATTTCCCAGCAAATCGGGGACCATGTAGAAGGATTCTTGTTCTTCTTAAAGTCAATAAAAAGTAATTAAATTTAATAAAGTCACTGCCGGAGATGCCATAAGAGGAACTAATATAGGATGGAAATTAAATACCCGTCGGAACAGAATATGCACGCCACCTCGGCAATAAAAAACAGCATCGTGGGGAAACTAGTGTATCGTTAACAGCAGCTCTCGCGCGTCTTTTTTTTTTTTTTTTTTTTGCGGTTATTTTGTGTGAGTCGCTTCGCATCCATGTTCATCGCGATACGTGTAAGAAATTATTTTTTAATGTAAAGTAACAACCAAAAGCGCAGAAGAAGAAAGAGAATGGTACGGCAGCTGCCTTCTTTGGCGTCATCGGCTCCTGCGTTTTTATGCGTAATCAACAATGGGTGTGTGTTTCGAAAGGCGGCGAACTTTGAAAGGGTTCGGCGATCTCTGAAATCTTTACATTTTGAGCTGGAATCTCTATGGTTCTCTATGATTCTCTGTTTCACGCTTTGATATTTCAATATATCCCGTCTCGAGTGAACCTTGCATTGATATTTTTTTCATGAAATGTCAATTTAGCGTTTGAAACCATAATTCTATCAAAACATTTTCTTTTCAATGTGGTATTATTAAGAAAAACGATGTTCGGTACGCGGCATGTTCCCGTTACCAGTCTAAACGTTGGACATTCTCGGTGGGGTGCCTCTTCCCGGTACCGGACACCGCTGATCACCAGACAATTTCGGATATTGTAGATTTTCATTTATATCTAAAAATAAACCATTTGAAAACATTCTTATAATTTTTTAGTACAAAACCGGTGGCTTCTAATGCGTTGGTATCTTGTCCCAACCGCTAGAGAAACATTTGGACGCAGAAGAAACCTTCGGCGACTAGCAGTTTAATGTTTGCGCTGATGAAAATACGGTTCTTTAAGGTGATCTGGAAAAGCCGTAGTGGAAAAGGCGGCGGCTGCTTACGATGGGCCACGTGAAGAGGAACGACGTTCAAATCCGCAAGGGTAAGAAGGGGCGCTACAGTCGAATTCCCTCAGGGAATCAACGGCGGACCTGCTCGGAGAAGCTTAGAGGAACGGCAACTAGTGTTCCTTCTGTTGCGGAAACGCGTTATCCTTGGCGGCATTTCGAACGTGCCCTATAATATATAGTTATATATATTTGTTTTCTCGTCTGGTGACATGAGTAATAATAGGTAGAATAAGGCCGACACAAGCTACTCTGCGCTTGGATGGAAGTCGGGTTACTCAGGCAGGCAGGCATTGGGAGCTCGAACGAACACTAGTCCCGAAGAATAGGGCGGGTTCCATGTAAAGCGAAAAGATCAAACGCTTTGACAAAACATCTTTGGTGTGTGAGAAACATTTTCAAACTCATCTAATCATTCACAACTCTCTTTTAAACTACTACCTGTTTGCCCTTAAAAATGAGAAGTCAAAATATGTCGCAATATATGCGGAGGATATCGTCAAGATTATAGGTTGCACAGAATTGCGTTTTTTTTTGTTGTTGTAGAATAAACACATAATCTTCCCCTGTCAGAACATCATGTACGTTTTAAACAGCAAGTTTTCCTTAGTTGGCTTTTAATGCGTTACTTTTAATATAGGCATGCAGGCACCCGGTCGGTTTATTACGGAATACCCTTTCATAATGTGAAACAGGGTGTGTTTGTTAATATTAAAAAAAAACTACTCCTGCTCCAGAAAAAAATTGATTCAATCCATCGCCATGTCTTCTTTATAACAAACACACTTCTTAATTTAATAAACATCGCTTTTTAAAATAGAAAATTCGCTTGCTTACTACAAAACATATAGCAGTGTTCAACATTACAAAAGTTATCTTTGATTATGTCAAATGTGACACGAAGTCATTTCACACCCAATTTCCCTGAAGAGATATTTACTAGAACTTAAGACGCGTGGAATATGCTAAAGGTCAAATACGTCCCAGCTTATAGACTCTCGTCCTCAATTTCTGGAAACGGCTGAAAGAGCGAGGTCGATACAAAAATAAAATAAGAGAATAAGAGATTATATTTCGGAGCATAAAAATTATCCTGTTCGAAAATGTGTAGACAAACTTTATCTTTTTTCTTTGTGTGTGTGTGTGTGCGTGTGTGTGTGTTCGTGTGTGTGTGCTCTGGCCTTGTATCTGTTGTGCTGGCCTGAAACCTGTATGAAGCACGGGACCTTGGTCAGGTGCTGTGAAGTACCTTTTGCCCCCAAAGGCTCAAAAAGTGCATCGAAGGTATTCACGCCACAACGATATCAAATTTGAAAGAACACATAATGCTCAAAACTCTTTCTGGGTAAGTTTGACGTTTAAGGCTGCGGTCCCACGGCAGCCATCTTGAACAGGGCGTTAGTTCAACCAATAGATGGCGACACGCACCCGTGGGGTGGCCGAAACATTGGTTCACAGTGGGATGGCTCGAGCACCATCACGTTCCCCTCGTGGCCTTGCTCGCGCCGCCGCCAGCTGTGCTCAGCTAGCTCAAGTAGCGTGGCCCAGCAAACGGATGTATAGACGCTTTGCACACGCGCAAAATTACAGCCGCCATTGCTGACCTTCTCTTGTCTTTTCCATATGCCGAGTCACTGAAGCGAGCGTTGACAAGCCTCCAAAGAGGCCAAGGCTGTGGAGAAGGGCGTTGTACAATCTAAAATATCAATAACCTGCCCTGCTGTGGTTATGATGAAGTGAAGTAAATGTAATAAGAAGAAACAAAAACTGAAGGTCATTTATGGCGGCGCCCATGCACAGCTGCTGCAAAGCGTCTATAATTATAATGCAATTAAATGCAAAGGGGCAAGCGAGCTGGACAATAATGATGAAAATATTCCCTGGAGAAGGGGAACAAGAGGGACAAGGGACAAACATAAATCTCCAAACATAGCTAGGTGACTGGTGAGCGGATGTATGCGAGAATGTCAGGCTGGGTATAAATTGTTCTCTGATATAGGGACATGCGGTTCGGCGGTTGTAACGGGCTTTCGCAATAAATCTTACCAAAAAGGAATCAAATGTTGATTGACGTGTCAATATTCTATCAATGAAAATTTCCTCTGCTGGAATGCACGCTCAGTAGACACAATCTTCCAACACACCAGTGGAAGCAAACGTCAAGTAAACTGCTTCGCGATTTACGGTACTTACCTCACCATTTTAATGACGACTAAAAAAATGTCACGAAATATTATGTTCCACGGGGTCCGGAAGATGTTGTAAAGGTTGTTACATTATAGGGGTTTCCAGAAAACAAACGCCGTTGCAATATTTTCGGAAGTACCGGCACACATAATATTGTAATTACAGCTTAGGAGGAATATGATGAAAACCATCAGAAGAAATAGGAAGGCGTTTATTTGCAATGATGACGCTATGAATGAACGGCGTTTAGCGACGGCAAGTTATGAGCATTCGGGAATTTATAAGCTCACGTGATGGCTAACTATGGACATGCGTTTTTGTCGGGAGATGGTGTTGCGGTGATGACTTGATATCGGACGACTCGTGGCAGACGAACAAGCAAGTTTCTTCTCAGCGAATGGTAAGTGTCTAGTGTCAAGCACAACACGCGGCTACCGACGTTGTCGACGTTTCGAACACTTACCGCTTTCGACAAAAGTCCTGGCACCTGGGCCAACTTTCTGGAAAGACTCGAAGTCTTCCTTGAGTCCAACGCCATCATGAACAGTAACTGAAAACGATCCACTATTCAACCTGCGGGTGGCGAAACGTATCCGCATCTGCGGAGTCATGGGCGATGCGTACTCTAAGTGGCTCGAAGTTTACACGATGCCTACCACGACGTCCAAACACGTTATTGACGTTCTACGGTCTCTTTTACCTACTTTTGCCCTACCGAAAATACTTTTCTCTGATAACGCGCCAAGTCTTGCTTCAAACAAAATAAAAAAGTTTTTGAAAAAAAAAAAACCGGCATCAGACATCACATTAGTGCACCTTACCATCCTGCAACTAACGGGCATGCAGAACAGATGGTGTGCGAAACAAAACAAAAAAAAGCCCTTTTGAAGCTTACGGAAGAAGCAGTTCAGTGAAGAATCGTCAGATTGTTGTTCCAGCAGCACGTCACGGTCTGATCTTACACGATAAAAACACCCGCCGACGCAATATTCGGCGGACGAAGAGCCACACTCCTCGATCTCTTACGAACGAAGATCGAGAGATTCCCAGAACGGGAGTAATTGCAGTTTATTCGGTCGGACAACTCGTCTACGTAAGGAATTTCAACGAAGTCGGGCCTTCCATGTAAAACTTGAGTAGAAAAGGCTCTATGTTGGTTGACCAGAACCTGTCATCTCTCTGAATACGTTGAATATCAATGCCCTTGAGTGTAAATATAACTAAATCACAAAACTCTCTTTGTGTATTGTGTAACTGCCCTCGTATTTGATAGTAGAAGCTATGGTGGTGATTTGGACCTTTCACACCACGCTCCTTTTACTTATTTTTCGCGTCATACTCCTTTGCGGTTTAAGTATGCTTCAAGAATCATTTGGAACGGGGACACTTTACGTCAACGAGGCCATTTGTTCCAAGTAGTCAATCAGGGAATGCTTCTAGAAATCCGTCCCTCATATTAACGAATAAGCCGCACTTCTGCACAGTGCAGTTTTCCTGTTCCACGTACAGTTGTAAAGCAGCATCCTCATTGATTCTACCATATTCTGTTGCGGGTGAAGAACGTCTTTGGGTACACGATACTTGAAACAAGTCTGGCCCTGTACGTTGTGCACAACGTACAGGGCCAGACAAGTATGACTTGAGGAAGTCGCACGACGACATTAGTGGGTGTCGAACCATGGTTCGACACCCACTAATGTCGTCGTCCTTATAGAGCATCATCATTTAATCATTACCTCGTCACCTCATATTGCTCTTCATCAACAGTAAGTACAATAGGCTACCGCCATATTACAATCTAAGAATTGAAAAATTGAGTCCTCCAGTCCTTCAACAAGTTTATTATTTATATAATGTTATTACGTTACATTACCTCGACACGATCGACGTCCATCGTCGATCCTCAGATACTTATACCTGTATATAAATTAGACGCACAAGGGGAGGGGGGGGGGGGGGGGGGGGCGGGTTGGTGTCCGAGTGCATGGTCTAGCGCAGACCGGCTCGGAGCACTTGGAGTGAAAGCTCGAGCTGGGGGGGGGGGGGGGGCAGAAGCCTCCCCGCCCCTACCCGTTTCGATCTCGAAGAGCAGCGTACCGGCGTGGAGGTCGTGTATCACTACTGCGTGGTGCACGTTAAAGACCACAGGTTTGCGGTTGTACCGCACTGGCTAAATTGCTCATCTACAGCTGAGAGTCAGACGCCCACTAAGGCGGACTAACTTCCGGCTGTATAAACATACACACAACAATTTGCAATTAGACGCATAATAACAAAGAACACAGCGTGCCGCCTCTGTTCTTTGGATGCCTTTTTTTAAACCAGCGCAAGCTCGCGCGTTCTCTCTTTTGAGACGGTTAGAACGGTCGCACATAAAACCCGCGTTTCTCGTACCCGGCCGACTCCTCTCGTTATGTGTAGGTGGTTATAACTAAATAAGCTATATTAATGGTGTATTATTCATATTTACTTTCAGTTCCAGTCAGGGAAAAGGAATTTCGCGGGAACTAGAGCAAATAAATTAGCTGTTCTTAGAGTATCGGCACTCCCTTTCCCGGCAGTGTTGTGAACGCCGCCATTCTGGTGCTTGTGCAGAGCAGGCGCAACTGCCGATCGTCATGATTGAAAAGTGCGACATCCTCAGCATTAAATTCGGTGTTAGGAAGCTCATGTACTGTTGCTTTGTTTTTTCGCACACTGTTTAAAGTGGAGGACGGAAAAGCGTTTCTTGTGATGTCAGATAAAGCTTCAAGTAACTGGCAACCACGATTTTAAGCCACAATATGGCCAAGTGTCGCTACTCTGACGCGTAGCTTATTTAATGACATTATTTATGCTCTTGTTCAAGAGGCTTGTAATACCTGGAGGGGCCATGACGCAAGCCCCGTGGATTCCACAAGCCACTACCTTTTGACACCTGCCTCTTCCTCATTGTTCCCGCTTGTGCAGGTAAATTAGCTACGGTTCACAGTAACGACACTTGGCCGTATTGTGGCTTAAAATCATGGTTGCCAGTTACCTGAAGCTTTATCTAAAATCACAGGAAACGCTTTTCCGTCCCCCACAAATGTTTAAACAAGCCGCGACAGAGCATTGCAATATTGCATCAGCTTCCTAGCACCGCATCTAATGCTGAGGAAGTCGTACTTTCGGATCATGACGATCGGCAGTTGCGTTTGCTCTGAACAAGACCCAAAATGGCGGCGCCCAAAACAATTTTGGGGAACGCAGTGCCGATACTTTAAGGCTCATATAGTGACTCTAGGCATAAAGTGAACTCGGGTGTATTCTTTTCCTCTCCGTCTTCATACCGAATAATGAACACATTATATCACGCTACGCTTGTGTAATTATTTGTCTTAGATTTATTAGCCTGACCCAGTACTTAAACCATTCAGTTATCGATAGTAAATCTTCCATATTATTTTTTAAATATGAAGGTAAAAAGACACGGAGACTGATGATGATACAGACGCCAACGCTGCCATCGGAAATTTTTGGAACATTAGAAATCAGCAGTTTGTCTGCCATCCGCCAGGTAGCGCAACAAAACACCCAAACACTTTTTAATTATTTTTAAAATTAGCTAAGCTCTACACCTATTAAGAAACCAAAGCAAGATCATTGTGAAAATGTAATACATCGTAAATATATCTTTTCCAAACAATAAATGTTATTAGATGCCAATAAATCTGTTTGATGTCCAAAAAAGATATGCGTCAAAAACAGATAAGTTTGAAGGGCTCCTGGAGCGTTATGACTTTGAAAATGAAAAAAAGCCATCGTCCACCTCTTGGGCAACCATTGTAGCTCTAAATGGTATAAAAGATTTTATCATAGTTTAATTATTTCCTCAGCGGCATTTGAAGTACCATGACTCGAAGCACAAAAAAGTGCTACGTTTCATATAAAATATCTAAACAAAAAAATTTTACACAGCGTTAATTTTTTTTCTGCATATTACCAATTATAAGCACTACACCTGTAGCTAATTTCATTGCCCTAGCGCTTGTCATTAAAAACATATTTGTGCTGAAAAATGACAATTTTAGGGCAATATTTGGAGGGAGGAACAAAACAAAGTAGTGCAAATATCAAAAAAGTGTATCGTCACATTCTGCTCCGACATCATCTTAACAAAACTGCTATATTGGAAGCGTGCTATCTTTAATGGATCGTTCATAAAACATGAACTAGCGGAGCAAGTGAGGGTCAGCGCCATCATATTTGCAACGCTACAAACGCGCATGAACAGTAAAAACCAACACATACATAATATCAAATGAAAGAGGATTGCATTGCCTTTCGAATGACATCAATCCCACAATACAGTATTTAAAAGGAGATGAGTAATGACCTGCCAAAAATTACCTAAACTGCCACATTCAGTGGGACCGTGGCCTTAAGGTATAAAAAAGAATCAAGCTCCTCTTAGGGGAGGCGACAAAATGTGCAGACCTTTCGGTACAGGAACTTCATATTCGGAATAAATTTAATTTATGGTAACCAATAAATTTAGATCATGTTTACTGAAAAACACACTAAGGAGAAACAAATTTCAAGGCTTTGCTTCAAATTGATATGAAAATAGAGATCCCGAAAGCTTATATCGTTCAGATGTTCCAGCAAATCGTTTATCAGTCACTCATAAAAAATAAGTTAAGAGTGAGCACCAAAGTCATGATCCCGAATATTTCATCATAAAACACACAAATAAAACTACTTCGGTCCTGTTTCCAGGAAGCAGTCGACGCTATCAAAGTACATGTAAAATGTTCTATCAAGCTCGTAACATCAATCTGTCTACTACAAAAGACTAATGTACCCCACTAGCCTAGGTCCTCGAGCAGACCAACTTGGCTTGTGACCCTGTACTGTGATGAACTCATACTGAGCTTGGATTCGCTCTGGTGTGTCGCGGTTCATCCTACCGCTGAAACACGCGATTCTTGCAGCCTCACTTCTCGTGCGATCCACCCTCTGTTGAATAAGTGTACGTGCCATAAGGCATGCACTTTTGAAACGCCATATGCTCCATGTTGCGAAGCGTCCTACGCGTGACTCCCTGGCAATGAATTAGAGCCTGAGTCGCGTTCGATGATCCACCGTAGAATCGATCTAGGCTTTAGCTTTCCTTTCTTCCCTTTTCACTATCTTCCGTGGTTTCGCAACCTCTGCCGACGCTCCTCCGCAGTATCCTGTGGCTTTCTCTGCGCCCGAGAGTGGGCTGTTCTGCGCGTATTCGGAGGCGTGACATAAACCTCCCTCACGTGTCAATGCCTTTCCGAAAAGTAAATTAAAGGAGTCGTCAGTGTTTGCTTTGTGCGATCTCGCTCCTCTTGCCTCATCGAACGAGGGATATTTTCTCCTGCATTGTTTGGCTAACCATGTACGTCGGAATGAAATTAAATTTTCTTTTTAGTTTCAAAAAATTCAAATACGCAATTCTAACCCTTGGCTTCTCACCTCAAAATATCGATTTCCGGGACCTTTTGAGGTTTTTTTCTCCTTATCGGCATCTTACTTTAAGCACAATTTCCAGTGCTTTCCTCTCACATTCTTGGGCTTCGAATTCCCCATTTATGGTCTTCCCTATCTCTCCATCACGTGCTCACAATTCTCCCTCGCGTAGGCAACTTGCTCATTAGGCGATTCTCTAAATGACCTCCGGTACAGCCCGTGGAGCTGCCCAAGTCTCATCAGATCACTCAGGACAATCCTTCCTCCGAGTAGAGAAGTCATCTTTCAGAAGACTAGAAAAAAAATGTCGTGTTATTCCCCATTTGTTTATTTACATAATTATTTACCCTCAAAGTGCATAGTACATATCAGAGGGGAGTGAACGCACAATCACAAAATAATGACAACGAAATCATACAACTAAGGGTGCTGTTACTACGTGTTTGTTGAAAAAAGAAAAACGTCGGTGATGGAAGCAATTGAAGTGGGAAGGCGGTTCCAGACTGTTGGCTTGCGAGGTATTAATGACACACTGAATGCTTTAGTACTGAAACTTGGCGTGCCAACCTTATGCACTTGATCGAGGCGAGCGGGGCGATAAGATGGTTCGAGTATAGACCGACACGCTGTTTACAAACAAGCCCGTGCTTGCATACACCAGGTGTGAACACTGCGCGTGAGCAGAATCCGAATTCGCCCGAACTGAAGCATCTGCGCATGCGCGGTGCCGTCGACTGTGCCACCGCAGCTGCGTAACGGCGGGGTCGCGTGTATGTCTATAAGTGACTGGAGTGAAATTAGTTGTGATGGTAAATTTTATTAAACAAGCAGAGACGAACACATTTACGGCAGAAGATAAGTCGGGTAATGATACAGTTATATTTATATTTGTTACACTGGACGTGCGATGGCAGTTAGATAAAATAAAACGAGCTGCTCGATTTTGAATTCTTTCCAATATGCAGTGACAAGGCAATGTTGGCCGGGATCCCACACGGATGAATCGTACACTTATTCGAAACGAACTAGGCGCTTGTACATAATTTAAACAATGAAGGTGCTTGAAAAAAATAGTTCTAAGTAGTCCAGGAGACGATTGGCTTTTCCAGCAACCTACTCGAATTGGGTATTCCATCAAAGATTAGAGGTCATATAGACACTAATGTACTTGTAACCGGAAACAGGGAATAGGGGTGTATGTTTGACGTGATATGTTGTACAGCTGGTGTTAGTGCGGGCACTCTCATAGACTTGCATTTGTTCGTATTTAATTCCATCAGCCAAGCATCGCTCCAGTGAGCTATGTGCTTAAGATCCGTTTTAAGATGAGCAATATAGGATTGGTCAGTGGTGTTGCGATAAAGGGCGCAATCATCAACAACATCATAACAAACAAGCTGATTGATAAATAAATTTGAGGCACTAGACTGTTAATATTAATAAGAAACAGTAAAGGGTCATTCGCGGAGTCTTGGTGTACCACAAAAGGAACAAACGCCATAGAATAAATCTTGTTGTTAAATCTTACAAATTGCAGGCGATTAGTTAAAAAGGCACCTATCCGATCGAGCATGTGAAGGTCAATATTCAATGTGCGGAGTTTCTGAATAAGAAAATGCTGGTAAACGTTATCAAATCACTTAAAAAAATCTAGAAAACACAGTCAGTGTAAGAACCGGATTTAAGAAAGTGATGAAGATTATGGATAAAGTGGACAAGTTGAGTTTCACACGATAATGTACTTCTAAAGTCGTGGTGGGCTGACGTAAAGAAGTCGTTAGATTCTACGAATGTAGGCGGATGAGAGCATGTGGTATGTTCTAAGATTTTGCATGGGTCACTTATTAATGAGATAATACGATAATGGCATGGATCATATTTGACACCTGACTTGGGCAACGGAACCATCTTTCCCATCATCCATACTTAGGCACTTTACCCGTTTCGAGCTATAGTCGAATACATTTTGGTGTTTTTTTAGACATTTTTAATTAATCTCGTCATCACCAGTAGATGATGAAATCTGAAGTCTGTTTAGTACACCTAAAATACAAAGAACATCGAAAACGACAGAGTTTATAAATAAAAAAATCATGCAGAGTTAGTGGAGGTAAACTTGCGTTACTTTAAACTAAGAATAAATTGATAAACACATCGTTTGACACAAAAGCACACTCGCTGGCTTCTATGGTCTGCCCAACAGAAAATATCAGAGACATGTGTTTTCGTTATCACTGCTGGTTGCGGTGTTCCAGAACTGCTTGGGATTTTTAAAAAATTCATGCAAGAAACTGCTCTGTCATATTCGGAGTCGGCAAAAAGATAGACCCTCCAGAGGACCTCTGTGGAATTAAATTTTGTTGCACGGAATGAGCTTTTTCAGAGTTGTATTCTACCATGGCGCATTTGCTTGATTGCGAATTGCTTTAGACGGCATATATTTATTTGTTAAAAAAAGCGACAAAACCTTTAAACATATTTCGATTTCTATCAACTGAAAAATTAAGAAAACCTACAGGTTTTCTTTAGTTCTTCAAAGAATAAACACAGATCTCTGTTGCTGAAAGTCAAATCACCCTTACTGTAGTCTAGAATACATTTTGCTCTTGATAAAATTGAGCCCTTAGACGCATAAACCGTGAAGTGTAGTACAAAATGGCCAATAAGGCTAGGCAAGTATTTTATCGATGAAATAGTTTGTGGGTAAGTGGTAAGCACTAGGTCTAACTAAGACGATGATGACGATGATACTCTTCTCGAAGATGCGACTGCCTGATCCAAGTTAAAATGTGAACATAACATAATAAACTCGCTAGCTTCAGTTGAAAAAGGAACACAAGAAGCGTAGCCATCAGTCCATTAAATACTTGGGTAATTAAAGTTCACAGACAAAACGATAGCCGAGTCTGGAATCCGTACAATAAGTTGGTTGATAGAATTGTGCAGCAAACCTGAATACATTGAATTATTCGCTGGCGGGTGGTAACAAACACCGAATATGTTTTTTTTTATTGCACAGGCAATCGGCACATGAAAAAAATCAGCATTGGCCACCGATAAGTTACAACCACCGCATGGGTCATTCCTACCGTTTCGGTAAATATTGCCACGTTTCTAATAATAGAACTGTTCATTATTACAAACCTTTGCTGACAACAAAGTTTTCGTCAAAACTATTATATCCGCATAACAGGAGTCGGCAACTGAGTATATGTCATCACGTTTGTAAAAAAAAAAAAAAAAAAAAAAACTTCGAATGTTAGTAAAAATAATCGAAATTTCCAAATTGGGTTGAGAACGTTCACGACCCCTCCCTGGATGTTATGAAGTGGAAGCCGGTTCATACACTATTTCAGCTACTGACTCTCCACCATTGTTTCCTCGTTGAACAATAGCAGAAGGAGGCAGCTCATGTATGATATAATTGGTATGATTGTATGCAAAACATTTTCCGTCTAGAAATATATTTTTATAAGGAGGCCTAAAGGTGTACTTCACAGGTTTTTTATTGTTTCCTATTCGTTTTAAATTTTGCTACTCACCAAGAAACATCCCTAAAATAGTATCCCTAATATTGGGTCATAATATGTGTTTTCGCGATGTTAATGAATTTACAGTTTCGGTCCTCTCCGTGCTTTTCAAACTGAAAGTTCCTAATGGCAACAAACGAAAAATTGACGCCAGTGAAAGGAATGGGTCCACTCTTTGGATTGTTGTATTTCTTCCCAACTGATTCGAAGCAGTTTTCTGGTGTCAAAAGAATGCTTTGGAAGCTTGCACCAGTACTCACGCTCCAGCAGAGAACAAATGATTGGCATTCTTTATTTTTTAGACTGTTTGCTCGATTGACAAACCTGCCTGCCACTGACGTCACGGCACTGAAAAGTGCAGGTATATATATTTGAATCTTGGTCATTTGCCGATTTCACAATAACTATTATGAATTTCGCGATAGTAAATAGCATACCGGAAAGGGTAAAGGCTGGGGACTCGGAAAATGTAGTTAGCTGAGGTAGCTGAAAAAACTTGTGCAGTACACCTTTAACCCCCCCCCCCCCCCCCCTGGCTTCTCCTGCAATCAAGTAACCGTTTCCTCTTGAGCCGTCTCTCAGGAAAAATATCTTTTCGGCAACGGAAACAGGATAATCATTCACACTGGGACAGCATAGTAATATACTCTCGTTGGTTTTAAAATATCTGAAGTTTGCAATCACGGGGCGATATTTACCACTTACAAAGGACCCCAGCCTATTGTGCACGTGCTGTCTGTTCATGCAAGGCGGTTTTATTCAAAACATTCGATAAGAAAGACAACACCTTATGCTCCGACTGAGACAACAATTCAAAAACGCTTTCACGACCACAGTGAAAGATAAAATTATTCCTTCGTGACATGTATTCCATATCACTCCATCTTGAATTTAAGTTAAGATTATCTCGTTCAACACGCTCAATGGTCTGGTGCGCTGTGACAAGCTCACGCTGCGTGTCAGGGAAGGCTACGGTTTTGGATTCCACTGTCGTCACTCTTTGAACAAGTGGTAGTGAAAAGAATTTTGGAAATACAAATAACTCTCTGAAAATGTATATGCGAATTCTACAATTATTTTTGCTGGAAATTTTAATATGCCTAATATAGATTGGGAAAGCATATGATAAGTGTGTTCTATTTCGCCGGCTTTACTAGAGCTGGCCTTCTTTTATGACCTGAATCAAATTGTACGCACTCCCAGAAGATTATCCGAGGAAAAAGACTTGATACTCGATTTAATTTACCTTCACTTGAATTTACCTGAAAGAGCAGAAAGCATTGAGCTGATTGATTGGATTTCAGATTATCAAATAGTATTGCTTACTTCTACAAATAATACGCTCTGCGAAGCACGAAGTAGCGAAGAATATATCGACTACTCCAAGCCGATGACGCCGCTATTATTGACGCTCTAGCGTTCTCGTATAGTGACATTTTCTTTGCTTACAATACAAATGACATTGATATAATTGTTTGTGGCAGTTCTTCGAAAATAGTGTTATTGACTGCATTTCAAATTTATGCTGCGAAAAGTGAAGTTTACGAATAAAAAAAAAATTCGTGGATAAATAGGGAAAATATGCAAATGCGCAGTTGACTCTTTAGACTTCGCAAACGATCAAAATACGCAAGCCTCGTTGACCAAATAAACCACAAGCTTAAGAATAGAATTAAAGTAGCAAAACATCGATTTTTTATTGTAACAATGCCCTTCTTTTTCAAGTCATCGCCTGAGAAATTTTGGCGCATTATATCGCCCTTTAAACCAAAAGTAGACGAGTTGAATATTGATAATGAAATTGTGGATTACCCTCTTATATTGCTGATGCTTTTGATAAATATTGAAAGCCCATTTTTAGTTTAGAGAATGGTAACAGTCTGGTATTTGTTGCGATTTGAGAAGACAGCGAATGCGCTAGAAACGTTTTGCCAGATATAACAATTTCGGAGGAAGGTATTTCGAATTATATCTTGAAAATTGACGTTCAAGGGCGGTTGGGCCAAACGAATTTCCTAATGTGTGTGTGTGTGTTTTTTTTTTTAATTTGAAAAGTTATGCGGAATGGAGAGCTAAGTACGTGACTGTAATATTCAGAAAGTCGCTAGAAAGTTGCACTGCGCCTTCAAAATGAAAAATAGCAAAACTGATTTCCATATAAAATCCGGTGGCTCAATGGTTGTTTCCTATAATCGAACTACTTCCTTACTTAGTATTTGTAGTAAAGGTATGGAACATATGTTGTATTTAAAAAAAATACTGGCATATCTCCAGCAAAAGAGTTTTTTTTTTTTACTTGAGCTCAACATGGTTTCCGCCAAAAAGGGCCTAAAATCACCCAACTGACCTAAACAGTGCTGGAGTTTTCGTCGGTAATCAATACTCGAGGGTAAACCGACGTTGTATACGGACCTTTCAAAAGCGTTCGACCGCGTTCTACATGAGAAGCTACTAACAAAATTGTCGGCTCTCTTAAATAAAACTAATATTTTGAAGTTGCTAGGAAGTCATTTGACTATGAGACAGCTATTTAAACACTTTGATAGGGCGTGTTCCGGTACTGCAGATGTGCCATCCGATGTCCCACAGCGATCATTTCTCGGGTCTCTATTGTTTTGATATTTGCTAATGATATTGTTTGTAAAATCCCAGTCAAGATAAGGTTGTTTGCAAATAATTGTGTTGTTTTTAAGAAAATCGAAAGCGTCAAAGACTGTGAAATATTAAACTCCCCGCTAGAAGAATTGTCTAGGTGGTGTGCTGACTGGCAAATATCACTGAATTTATCGAACACTGTTTGTATGTCTATTACTCGCAAGAAAGGTACGTTACGTTTTGAGTATTCAATTGTTAACTGTATCCTTCTAAATGTTTGCTCGTATATTATTTCATTTGAGAATACTGCCGGCCAGCTTTTGAGGGCCAAGGGAGGGAGGTGGAAAGATAACTTAAGGGAATACTAGTGCGCGTACATACAGGCATGGAAATAAAACAAACAGGTAATTTATTCATAGGCACCAAAGAAAAGATCATCGATTGCACTAGCAAACGAAGAAGGAGAAACAATAGCTGTCACGCCCTGTGGCCCACAGGGCGTGACAGCTATATGTGAAGATAACGATCACACATTTTAACCTCGTGTGGCCGGCCACAAAGCAATCAATATCGGTGGTACATGTTATTCGCAAAAGCCAAAGAAACGTTCGGGTAGGGCTTATTGACTATATTACAAATAGTTTTCAAAACAGTAAAACAAATATATATTTTCTTTTGTGAGACTTCCCCTATGTTTTTTTTATTGTGCGCATCAATTTCAAACAAACATGTAAACCTAAAAACAATTTAAAAAAAATATATTTTTAAATTAAGAGACCGAAGCAGTTAAGATATCTAGAAACACTTTATTTGCTAAAAATTGCATCGTATTCACCGAGAAACCACAATTATTATAACAGTACACTATTTCTAATTGTTATTTAATTAGGATACCCATATCAATCTAGTTCAAAAGCATATCTAAATCCCAAGGAAATTTTCCCACAAGTAGAGCATTTGATTGCCATAACGTGTCTTATCTATACTTAAAAATCTTATAGTAAGCTGCGTGCAATATTCCAAGTAAAATATTTCAACAACCTCTGAAGTCTACCTTGCTTCCCTTTGACAGGTAGTAGTAATAATTAAAACAAGAGACCATTCCGGTCCTTCAAGTTATTGAAACATCCGGCTCACCAGTGTGCCATGCAAGTTCATGGGGCATGTTTTGGATACGCATATCATATCCTGTCTAGACGCCTTGTAATAATTTATTTGCTAACAAACATGGGTTTAGAAAGCCACAGCTGTGTTCATGTAAAATATTCGAATTTGGAACAGACCTTAATATTATTCCTCACCTCACACCTCAGACTGATATATCCTTCATTGATTTCGCCAATAATTTCGACATTTCTCCCCAACATCGCCTCCGTCTAAGATTCTTAACGCAACTCATCGATCCATCAGTTTTAATTTGATTATCCTCTTTTCCTGCAAAATAGTGAAGCAATAAAAATAAAATCAAACTCAACATCGCGTTTGATTACTCTGGCATCCTGTGTCTCCAGGATAGAGTCTTTTGCCGGTTATTATTTCTAATATATACAAATGTACTCCTTTCTTCTATAGAATCTACATATAGACTTTCCGTGCCAATTGCTTCATCTACAACAAAACCACTCAACTCAATAATCTCGGTATTCTTTAAAACTTGTACAATTTGAGTGTATTGGTCATTTTTGAACATTCACAAACTCAAGACAAATAAGGGATGATACAGACAGGACAATCTTCCGAGCTGAGAAATTGCCCTGTCTGTATCGTCCCTTTTGTGTCTTCACTTTCTAAATGTTCTTTAATACGATTTCAATTATACATCTTCATGGTGCTCCCAGAGGGAAGTTAAAAATTAACGCGGCCAAATGGAAACATATGTAACTAAATTCTTCGAAGGAAGATACACAATATACTTTTTTTATTATTACAACTGAACACGTTTCAAGATAAATGTATTCGGGCATACATGTCGTCAACACTATGGTGAGACAAGCACATATTGCCATGAATGACTATGGATGAGGTGACGAAAATTGAAGTAAGCTAAAGGTTTAATGGGGCGAACTTGTGCCCAAAACAATATAGATAAAGGCTAGCGTCGCAGGGGTCGATATCGGTAAAAGAGCAGGATCGAACTCTGGGGATAGACTAACCCAGGCTCGACACACGGAGCCCCTTATGTAGACGCGTATAGCCTATTCGAACAATTGGCGTAGACGATTTTTGCGTAGAATATTCTAACCTCGAATAAGCTACATGGTTCTCGAATTTGCCAGAACGCGACACAGAAACAACAAAAAGGTGCACCCGCTGCCAGGAATCGAAGCTCGGCTCTTGGCGTGGGGGCCGCGCTTGATAACCTCTAGGCCACGGGCGCGCTGCTTTCTTGGCCAGCTGTGCCCGTGGCAATATTACAAGCCAAACAAACAAACAAAACAAAAAAGAAAACAAAACAAAAAACGCTTTACAGCTTAACACGAATCGTTTATCATCCTCTTCTCAAAAGAAAAGTGATCCCACATATATTATGAATCCTTCCCAAATTAGACTTTGCAAGAGAGGATCGGTGGCCCTGTGGGCTAGCGCACACCAGCTCGGAGCACAAGGAGCGAAAGCTCGCGCTTTAGGAACCAGGGATCCTGGGTTCATTCAGCACCAATGCCCCTTTTGACCTGTATGAGCATCGTATTGGCGTGCAGTCGTGTATCATGGTGCCGGTTCAGAACCCAAGGCTAGCGGTTTTACGGCAGATCCTAAATTTCTCATCTACAGCTGAGACACCAGACGCATATTGGAGCTGACTAAATTCCGGCGGTACAAATATACACGCAACACAATTACACCGAAAGCCTTATTTAGAGCCCAAAATAAAAATTGTTTATTGCCGAAACGAGAATTCATTCAGAAATTACGATTCATTCGAAGCTAATGTTTGTCGTTTAAAAATACATAAATGAGCGTCTTTCTTCTAGAAGAAAAGGGAAAAGTCGCTAAATACAGTTCTTTAAGAAGTCTGTTATCGACATAATAAATTTAAGTATATCACCACTCTTCTAAATTTGCATAGCGCAGGTTAGATACCTGCTGCGAAACATTGCCATTTGAATGACGCACTGACTTTTTTTTCTTTTCCTCTTGAGCACGTGACATCAATGACAGGGGCAGTTTATATGATCACGATCAACCAATCATAATGTCCTTTCACCTAAAGCCAATGTAAACAATTGCACAACACCTGAACCTCATTTGTATTTACTGCATCATTGTCGCGTAAGACTGATAAATAGTGAAGTCACATTTTTATTGTTTTTAGTGGCACTTTCAATTAAAAACAACTAAAAAACATCGTGATGATAAAATTGTAAATGGAATTACTTCCCTAAAAAAAATTTGATTCAATATTTTGGCACTATTCCAGTATTGCATGGTGGTGTGTTTAGCAAATTTCCCAGCAAATCGGGGACCATGTAGAAGGATTCGTGTTCTTCTTAAAGTCAATAAAAGTAATTAAATTTAATAAAGTCACTGCCGGAGATGCCATAAGAGGAACTAATATAGGATGGAAATTAAATACCCGTCGGAACAGAATATGCACGCCACCTCGGCAATAAAAAACAGCATCGTGGGGAAACTAGTGTATCGTTAACAGCAGCTCTCGCGCGTCTTTTTTTTTTTTTTTTTTTGCGGTTATTTTGTGTGAGTCGCTTCGCATCCATGTTCATCGCGATACGTGTAAGAAATTATTTTTTAATGTAAAGTAACAACCAAAAGCGCAGAAGAAGAAAGAGAATGGTACGGCAGCTGCCTTCTTTGGCGTCATCGGCTCCTGCGTTTTTATGCGTAATCAACAATGGGTGTGTGTTTCGAAAGGCGGCGAACTTTGAAAGGGTTCGGCGATCTCTGAAATCTTTACATTTTGAGCTGGAATCTCTATGGTTCTCTATGATTCTCTGTTTCACGCTTTGATATTTCAATATATCCCGTCTCGAGTGAACCTTGCATTGATATTTTTTTCATGAAATGTCAATTTAGCGTTTGAAACCATAATTCTATCAAAACATTTTCTTTTCAATGTGGTATTATTAAGAAAAACGATGTTCGGTACGCGGCATGTTCCCGTTACCAGTCTAAACGTTGGACATTCTCGGTGGGGTGCCTCTTCCCGGTACCGGACACCGCTGATCACCAGACAATTTCGGATATTGTAGATTTTCATTTATATCTAAAAATAAACCATTTGAAAACATTCTTATAATTTTTTAGTACAAAACCGGTGGCTTCTAATGCGTTGGTATCTTGTCCCAACCGCTAGAGAAACATTTGGACGCAGAAGAAACCTTCGGCGACTAGCAGTTTAATGTTTGCGCTGATGAAAATACGGTTCTTTAAGGTGATCTGGAAAAGCCGTAGTGGAAAAGGCGGCGGCTGCTTACGATGGGCCACGTGAAGAGGAACGACGTTCAAATCCGCAAGGGTAAGAAGGGGCGCTACAGTCGAATTCCCTCAGGGAATCAACGGCGGACCTGCTCGGAGAAGCTTAGAGGAACGGCAACTAGTGTTCCTTCTGTTGCGGAAACGCGTTATCCTTGGCGGCATTTCGAACGTGCCCTATAATATATAGTTATATATATTTGTTTTCTCGTCTGGTGACATCAGTAATAATGGGTAGAATAAGGCCGACACACGCTACTTGGCGCTTGGAAGGAAATCGGGTTACTCGGGTAGGCAGCCACTGCGAGCTCGAACGAACACGAGTCGCGAAATATTGGGCGAGTTCCATGTGAAGCGAAAAGCTTTTACAAAGCGTTTTTGGTGTGTGAGAAACATTTTCAAACTCATCTAGTCATTCACAACTCTGATTTAAACTAGTACATGTTTGCCCTTAAAAAATGAGACGTCAAAATGTGTCGCACTATATGCGGGGGAGTTTGTCAAGATCACAAGCCGCGCAGAACAGCGTTTTTTTTTTGTCGCTGTGGAATAAACACATAATCCTCCATTGTCAGAACATCATGTACGTTTTAAGTAGCAATTTTTCCTTATTGGGTTTTCAATGCGCAACTTTCAATATATGTGCATGCACCCTGTCGCGTTATTACGGAATAGCCTTTTATAATGTGAAACAGGGTGTGTGTGTTAATATATCGAAAACTACTCGTGCTCCAGAAAAAAACTGATTCGATCCACGTCTTGTTTATAACGAACATACTTCTGCTTATTTTAATAAACATCGCTTTTTTAAGATAGAAAAAACTGGCTTGCTTACTACAAAGCAGACAATAATGTTCAACATTACAAAAGTCATCTTTGATTGTCTCAAAACTCACACGAAGTCTTTTCACACCCAATGTCCCTGAAGAGCTATATACTACAACTTAAGACGCGTGGAATATGCTAGAGGTCTAATGCGTTCTAGCTACGGTGAAAAGAACACCGACACCGCAAATTTCCCAGCTTATAGACTCCCGTCCTCAATTTCTGGAAATGGCTCAAAGTGCGAGGTCGATACATAAATTAAAAAAAGAAAGAATAAGAGATTATATTTCGGAGCATAAAAATTATCGCGTTTGAAAATGTGTAGACAACGTTTTGTGTGTGTATGTGCGTGTGTGTGTGCGCGTGTGTGTGTGTGTGCGTGCGTGCGCATGTGCGTGTGCGTGTGCGCGTGCGTGTGCGCGTGCGTGCGTGCGTGCCTGTGTGCGTGTGCGCGTGTGTGTGTGTGTGTATCTGTGTGTGTGTGTGTGTATCTGTGTGTGTGTGTGCGTGTGTGTGTGCGTGCGTGCGCGCGCGCGCTGGCCTTGTACCTGTTGTGCTGGTCTGAAACCTGTATAGGGCGCGGGACCTTGGTCAGGTGCTATGAAGTACCTTTTGCCCTAAATGCTCAAAAACTGAATCGAACATATTCACGCCACCACTATATCAAATTGGAAAGAACACCAAATGGTTAAAACCCTTTCTGAGCTAGTTCTACGTTTGAGGTGTAAAAAAGAATCAAGCTCCTCTAAGTGGAGGCGCAAAATGTGCAGACCTATCGGTACAGGAACTTTATATTCCGAAGAAATATAACTTATAGTAACCAATAAATTTAGATCACGTTTACTGAAAAACATACTAAGAAAAAACGAATTTCAAAACTTTGCTTCAAATTGATATGAAAATCTAGATCGCGAAAGCTTTTACCGTTCAGATGTTCCAGCAAATCGTTCATCAGTCACTCATAAAATATAAGTTAAAACTGAGCACTATAGTCATGATCCCGAAATTTTCATCATAAAGCACAGAGATAAAACTACTTCGGTCCTGTACCAGAAAGCTGTCGACGCCATCAAAGTACATGTAAAATGTTCTCTCAAGCTCTTAACATCAATCTGTCTACTACTAAAAACTAATGAACCCCACTAGCCTAGGACTTCGAGCAGACCAACTTTATTTGTGACCCTGCACTGTGATGAAGTCATACTGGGCTTGGGTTCGCTCTTGTGTCCGGCGGTTTACCCTACCGCTAAAACACTCGATTCTCGCAGCCTCACTTTTCGAGCGATTCACCTTCTGTTGAATAAGTGTGCGTGCCATCACGCATGTACTTTTGAAACACCATGTGCTCCATGTTGCGAAGCGTCCTACCCATCACGCCCAGGCAATGAATTTGCGCCTGATTAGCGTTCGATGATCCACCGTAGAATCGATCTAGGCTCTAGCTTTCCTTTCTTCTCTTTTCGCTATCTTCCGTGGTTTCGCAACCACTGCCGACGCTCCTCCGCAGTATCCTGTGGCTTTCCCTGCGCCCGAGAGTGGGCTGTTCTGCGCGAATTCGGAGGCGTGACATAAACCTTGCTCATGTTTCAATGCCTTTCCGATAAGGAGTTTTCAATGTTTGCTTTTTGCGATCTCGCTTCTCTTGCCTCTTCGAATGAGATATATTTTTTCCTGCATTCTTTGGCTAACCATGTACGTCGAAATGAAACTCCGTTTTTTTAGTTTTAAAAAATTCAAATACGCAATTCTAATCGTTGGCATCTCACCTCAAAATATGCCGTTTCCGGGCGCCTTTGAAGTTTTTTTCTCCTTATCGGTATCTTACTTTCAGCTCATTTCCCAGTGCTCTCCTCTCACACTCTTGGTCTTCGAATTCCCATTTATGGTCTTCCCTATCTCTCCTTCACGTGCTCATAATTCTCCCTGGCGTACGCAGCTTGCTCATTTGGCGATTCTCTAAATGGCCTCCGGTACAGCCCGTGGAGCTGCCCAAGTCTCATCAGACCACTCAGGACGATCGTTCCTCCGAGTAGAGAAGTCATCTTTCACAATATTAGAAAAAAAAATTCGTGTTCTTCCCCATTTATATTTTTACATAATTATTCACCCTCAATGTGCATTGTACATTTCAGAGGGGAGTGAACGCAAAATCACACAATAATGACAACGAAATCATACAACTAAGGGTGCTGGTAATAAGTGTTTGTTAAAAAAAAATAAAACGCCAGTGATGGAAGCAATTGAAGTGGGAAGGCGGTTCCAGACTGTTGGCTAGCGAGGTATTAATGACACACTGAATGCATTAGTATTGAAACTAGCCATGCCAACCTTATGAACATGATTGAGGCGAGCGGAGTGATAAGATGGTTCGAGTAAAGACCGACACGCTGTTTACAAACAAGCCCGCGTTGCATACACCAGGTGTGAACACTGCGCGAGACTAGAAACCAAATTCGCCCGAAGTGAAGCATCTGCGCATGCGCGGTGCCGTCGACTGCGCCACCGCAGCTGCGTAACGGCGGGGTCGCGTGTTGGTCTATAAGTGACTGGAGTAAAATTAGTTCTGATGGTAAATTTTATGAAACAAGCAGAGACGAGCACGCTTACGGCAGAAAGATATGTCGGATAATGATACAGTTATGTTTATATTTGTTACACTGGACGTGCGATGGCAGTTAGATAAGATGAAACGAGCTGCTCGAATTTGAATGCTTTCGAAAGCAGTGACAAGGCAGTGTTGGCCGGGATCCCACACGGATGAAGCATACACTTGTTCGGAACGAACTAGGCACTTGTACATGATTTAAACAATGAAGGTGCTTGAAAAAAATTGTTTTAACTTAGCCCAGATGACGATTGGCATTTACAGCAACATACTCAAATTCGGTATTCCATGAAAGATTAGAGGACATATAGACGCTAAGGTACTTGCAAACGGAAACTAGGGAAAGGAGTGTTTGTTTGACGTGATATGTAGGACAGCTGGTGTTAGTGCCGGCATTCTCATAGACTTGCATTTTTCGTATTTAATTCAATCAGCCAAGCATCGCACCCGTGAGCTGTAGGTTTAAGATCCGTTTTAAGATGAGCAATATGAGATTGGTCAGTGGTGTTGCGATAAAGGGCGCAATCATCAACGAACAAGCTGATTGATAAATAAATGTGAGGTACTAGATCGCTAATATTAATAAGAAACAGTAAAGGGCCATTCACGGAGTTTTGGTGTACCACAAAATAAACGAACGCCATAGAATAAATCTTGTTAAAACTTACAAATTGGAGGCGATTAGTTAAAAAGGCATCTATCCAATCGAGCATGTGAAGGTCAATAGTCAATGTGCGGAGTTTCTGAATCAATAAACACTCAAATTTTATCAGATCACTTCGAAAAATCTAGAAAACACAGTCAGTGTAAGGACCTGATTCAAGAAAGTATAGAAGATCGTGGGTAAAGTGGACGAGTTGAGTTTCACGCGGTAATGTCCTTCTGAAGCCGTGTTGTGCTGACGTAACAAAGTCGTTAGATTCTAAGAATGCAGTCGGATGAGAGCATATGGTATGTTCTAAGATTTTGCATGGTTTACTCATTAATGAGATAATACGATAATGGCATGGATCATATTTGACACCTGACTTGGGCAACGAAACCATCTTCCCCATCATCCAGTCATTAGGCACTATATCCGTTTCGAGTGACTGGGAAAATAGCTGATCAAGTATAATAGTCGAATACATTTTGGTGTTTTTTAGACATTTTTAATTAATCTTGTCATCACCAGTAGATGATGAAATCTGAAGTATGTCTAGTACACCTGAAATACCAAAACCACCAAAACGACAGAGTTCATAGGTAAGAAATCATGCAGTGTTAGTTGAAGTGAACTTGCGTTACTCTGAACTAAGAATGAATTGACAAACACATCTGTTGATACAAAGGCACACCCGCCGGCGTCTATGGTTTGCCCATCAGAAAATATCAGAGATATATATTTCCGTTATCACTGCTGGTTGCAGTGTCCCAGAACTGCTTGGGATTATTAAACAAAAACATGCAAGAAAGTGCAATCTTATAGAGTGCATGTTTCGCATTTTTAACTGCCCTGTCATATTCGGAAGCGGCAGAAAAATAGACTGGCCGGCGGACCTTGGTGGAATTAAATCTTTTTGCACGGAATGGAGCTTTTTTAGAGTTGTATCGTGCCATGGCGCATTTGCATGATTGCGAATTGCTTTAGACGGTATATATTTATTCGTTAAAAACCGACAGAACCTTTAAACATATTTAGACTTCTATCAACTGAACAATTCAGAGAACCTACTGGTTTTCTTTAGTTTTCAAGAAATAAACGCATATCTCTGTAGTTGGAAGTCAAAACACCCTTAGTGTACTTTAGAATAAATTTTGCTCTTGATAACATTGAGCCCTTAGACGCATGAACCGTGAAGTGTAGTACAAAATGGCCACTAAGGCTAGGCAAGTATTTTATCGATGAAATAGTGTGCGGGTGAGCGGTAAGCACTAGATCTAACGAAGACGATGATGGCGATGATATTTTTGTCGAAGATGCTACTACGTGATCTAAGTTAAAATCTGAACATAACATAATAAACCCGCTAGCTATAGTTGAAAAAGGATCAACAGAAGTGTAGCCATCAGTCCGTTTAATACTTGAGTAATTGAATTCCACAGTCAAAACGATAGGCGAGTCTCGAATCCGCACAATAAGTTGGTTGACAGGATCGCGCAACAAGCCTGAAACCATTGAATTATTCGCTGGAGGGCGGTAACATACACCGAATGAATTTCTTTTTTATTGCACAGGCAATCGCCACATGAAAAAAAAAAAAGAACAGCATTGGCCACCACTAACAATATACAACCACCGTACCTGTCATTCCTACCGTTTCGGTAAATATTGTCACGTTTCTGATAATAAAAGTGCTCATTATTACAAACCTTAGCTCAAAGCAAAATTTTCCGTCAAAACTGTCATATCCGCATAACAGGAGTCAACAACTGAACATAAGTCACCACGTTTGCAAAAAAAAAAAAAGAAAAAAAAAACTTTGAATGTTTGTAAAAATAATCGAAATTTTGAAACTGGATTGATAACCGTCACGACCCCTCACTGGATGTTACGAAGTTGAAGCCGGCTCAGACACTGTTTCAGCTAATGACTCTGCCCTATTGTTTCGTCGTTGAACAATCGCAGAAGGAGGCAGTTTATAGATGATATAATTCGTAGGATTGTATGCAAAACATTTTCCGTTTAGAAATAGATTGTTAGAGGGAAGCCTAAAGGGGTACTTCACAGGTTTTTATTGTCTCCGATTTGTTTGAAATTTTGATAAACTCACTAACAAACGTCCCTGAAATAGTATCCGTAATATTAGGTCATATTATGCGTTTTCGCGATATTAATGAATTTACAGTTTCGGTCTGCACCGTGTTTTTCAAACTGAAAGTCCCTACTGGCAACAAACGAAACATTGACGCCAGTGAAAGAAATGAGTACACTCTTTGGACTGTTGTATTTGTTCCCAACTGATTCGAAGCAGTCTCATGGTGTCAAAAGAATCCTTTTGAAGCTCGCTCCAGTACTCCTGCTCCAACACGGAAAAAATGATTGGCATACTTTATTTTTTAGACTGTTTGCTCGATTGACAAACCTGCCTGCCAGTGACGTCACGGCACTGAAAAGTGCGGCTATATATATTTGAATCTTGGTCATTTGCCGATTTCACAATAACTATTATGAATTTCACGATACTAAATAGCATACCGGAAAGGGTAAAGAACGGGGAGTCAGAAAATGTAGTTAGCTGAGGTAGCTCAAAAAACCTGTGGAGTACCCCTTTATAACCCCCCCCCCCCCCTGTCTTTTCCTGTAATCAAGTAGCCGTTTCCTCTCAAGCCGTCTCTCAGGAGAAATATGTTTTTGGCAGCAAAAACAGGACCCTACTGAAAAAACCTGTACAAATGTATACCGGCCTATACCGGTTCACGCCGGAGTCCTGTATTCTCATATCGGTAACCGGTAGCTCTGTACCGGAGACCTGTAACCACGTACTGGCGAAGCCGATACGCCGTACCGGCAGCGCATACCATGTACAGGCGGCCGGTAAACACGTGTGTTCAGTATTCCTTTTACTTGTTCCCATGGTGACATTGTTGGGCATGAAATAAGTTAGAGGTTGTAGGCAATCAGAGGCCCATGTTCATAATTGAAAATACATATTTAGATTTATAGAACATACTTTTGCTTAAGTTAACAGGCAGGTGAGCTGGTTAAGGATAGACGTGGTTACCCGGGAACGTGGGGAAAAAAAGGGACAGACAGACACGAAGCTCTGGAGCTTCGTGTCTTTCCGTTCCTTTTTGTCCCCTGCTCCAAGGTCTATAATTTTCATAAACACTGAAATGCAAGGAACACACTGTTGCAAGCAAACTTTAAGTGCATAGTTGCGGAAAGTCACACTAGGTCTTTTCGATTTGCTTGAACTGGCCGATCTAGTTCAAATAGTGTAAGAACTGACTCATCAGATTCAACCGGAAGTTGCATGGACGCTGAACTGGCCTGTTCGATTTATTCCAGTGCTGCACGAGCTCAGCCTCAGTTCCACAGAATCTTGCGCTGGCCGAAGTCAGTTCAGCGTTCATGCAGTAACAGATGGCAACTCTTCGGTCTTTCGGAAACCAATTACAGGGTCGTTTGTAACGCTGCAGCTTAAGTTCACGCAGCCGCAGCCCGACTTGCGCACTGCTTCTGCATTCCTCTGAACTCGGTCTGAACTGGTTCAAAACTTTCGGGCCGAATCATGCATGCCTGCTGTTTTAAGCAGACTGCGTAATCGTAAGAAGTTACTCTTGGGGTCTACATGGTATCACAAGATATTAACAAAGCATAAATTGTAGCGGAAATTGCTTACTTATAATTGCAGGAAGTAAAATATTAAATTTTTCAGGAAACTGTAGATATACATGACTTGTTGTATTCTTTTCCCCTGCAGATGCCTTCAACGAGTACCTATGGAGGCATCCTCGAGAGGCCTCTCCAGGGAAGAGGGCAGCTCGGGTGAATCTACTGCAGTATGCAAATTTGTTAATATCCTACTGCAGGATATTAACTAGAAGTTTGACTTGTAAGCTTGCTTAGAGGTTAAGCTTCTTGTTGGTGTACTGCAGATGCCAATTTGCGTTCACTAAATACACGTATAACCTGAAATGACCTGGCTCATGCTCATTCTTTGCATGACAAACGCATGCGAATTGTTAAACCTGCAAAGATCCATCCATCCGTTTGCAAACGTTGGACACCATGTTGATTCCTATTACTGCGTCAGAACGGATAAACCTTTAAAGATATAGGTTTCTCTATCTGAACAGATGAACATGCATACATATTTGGTTCCTATATCTAAATGAGTCAACCTGTAAGGTACGGGTTTATATATCTAAACGGGTCGACACGTACAGGCACGGTTTCCCTTACCTAAACGGGTCAACCCGTACAGGTAAGGGCCCCGTATCGGAACGGGTTCCTGTATCTGAATGGGTCAACCTGTACAGGTACGGGTTCCCAGTATCATACGGGAGACCCGTATCCCGTATGAGATATACGGGTCAACCAGTATGAATTTTTATACGGTTTTTTTTCAGTAGGGGATGATCTTTCACTCTGGGACAGCATAATAATATACTCTTGTTGGTTTTGAAAGATCCGAAGTTTACAATCACCGGGCGATATTTGCCACTTACAAAGGACTCCAGCCTATTGTGCACGCGCTGTCTGTTCATGCAAGGCGGTTTTATTCGAAACATTCGATAAGAAACACAACACCTCATTTTCCGACTGAGACAACGATTCAAATACGCTGTCGTGAACACCGTGAAAGATCAAATTATCCCTTCGTGTCCTATGTTCCATATCACTCAATCTTGAATTTAAGTTAAGATTATCTCGTTCAACACGCTCAATGGTCTGGTGCGCTGCGACAAGCTCACGCTGCATGTCAGGGAAGGCTAGGGTTTTGAATTTCACCGTCGTCACTCTTTGAACAAGTGGCAGTGAAAAGGATTTTGGAAGAATAAATGACTATCTCTCTGAAAAAGTACATGTGACTTGTAGAAATATTTTTGCTGAAAATTTTGATCTGCCTAATAAAGATTGAGAAAGCACACGGTCAGTGTGTCCTATTTCGCCGGCTTTACTAGAGCTGGCCTTATTTTATTACCTGAATCAAATTGTACGCTCACCCAGAAGATTATCCGACGAAAAAGACTTGATACTCGATTGAATTCAGCTTCCCTTGAATTTACATGAAAGAGCAGAAAACATTGAGGTGATTGAGGGCATTTCAGGTTATCAAATGGTATTGCTTACTTCTACAAATAATACGCTCTGTGAAGCACGAAGTAGCGAAGAATATATCGACTACTCCAAGCCGATGACGTCGCTATTATTGACGCTCTAGCGTTCTCTTCTCGTGATATTTTCTTTGCTTACAATATAAATGACATTGATGTAATTGTTTGTGGCAGTTTTTCAAAAATATTGTTGTTGACTGCATTTCAAAATTTATGATGGGAAAAGTGAAGTTTACGAGTAAAAAAAAATTCGTGGATAAATAGGGAAATTATGCAAATGCGCAGTAGACTCTTTAGACTTCGCAAACAATCAAAAGACGCAAACCTCGTTGACCGAATAAACCACCAGCTTAAGGATACAATTAAAGAAGCAAAACATCGATTTTTCATTGTAACAATGCCCTTCTTTCTCAAGTCATCGCCTGACAAGTTTTGGCGGATTATATCGCCCTTCAAACAAAAAGTAAACGAGTTGAATATTGATAATGAAATTGTGGATGACCCTATTATATTGCTGATGCTTTTGACACATATTGAAAGCCCATTTTCAGTTGGGACAAACAAAATTCCTAATGTGTTTTTTTTAATTTGAAAAGGTATGCCGAATGGAGAGCTAAGTACGGGACTGTAATATTCAGAAAGTCGCTAGAAAGTTGTACTGTGCCTTCAAAATTAAAAATAGCAAAACTGATTTTCGTATAAAATCCGGTGGCTCAATGGTTGTTTCCTATTACCGAACTATTTCCTCATTTAGTATTTGTAGTAAAGGTATGGAACATAGGTGATATTAAAAGCATATTGGCATATCTAGAGCAAAATAATTTTTTTTACTTGATCTCAACACGGTTTCCGCCAAAAAGGGCCTACCATCACTCAACTGACCGAAACAGTTGTGGATTTTGCGTCGTTAATCAATACCTGAGGGCAAATTGACGTTGTATACTTTTCAAAAGCGTTCGACCGCGTTCCACATGAGAAGCTACTCAGGAATTTTCGGTTGTCTTAAATAATACGAATATTTTTAAGTTGCTAAAAAGTTATTTGACTAGGAGACAGCTATTGAAAAATTTTAATAGCGCGTGTTCCAGTACTACAGATGTGCCATCCGATGTCCCACAGCGATCAGTTCTCGGGTCTCTATTGTTTTGATGTTTGTTAATGATATTGTTTGTAAAATCCCAGTCAAGATAAGGTTGTTTGCAGATAATTGTGTTGTTTTTAAGGAAATCAAAAGTCTCAAAGACTGAAATATTAAACTCCCCGCTAGAAGGATTGTCTAGGTGGTGTGCTGACTGGCAAATATCACTGAATTTATCGAACACTGTTTGTATGTCTATTACTCGAAAGAAAAGTCCTCAACGTTTTTATTATCCAATTGGTAACTGTAGCCATAATGTTTGCGCGTATATGTTTTTATTTGAGAATACTGCCGGCCGACTTTTGAGGGCCAAAGCATGCTGGTGGAAAGATAACGCCAGGGAAAGCAAGTGCGCGTACATACAGCCATGGAAATAAAACAAACAGGTAACTTATTCATTGGCAACAAAGAAAAGAGCATCGATTGCACTGGCAAACGAAGCAGCAGAAACAATAGCTGTCACGCTATGGGGCAACATATTCCACTCGCATTCCACTCGCACACGGTTCGAGGAAAAATGAATATTTAAAAACATCTCTCTTGCAACGGTACTCGCGGAGTAGTTTTTCACGTTTCTGCCTTGTATCACGGCTATCATTATACTGCAGATACTCATCAAACTTCAACCCAACTTTATCATATATTATGTTATGCAAAAGGTTCAAACGTTTTAACTTCCTTCTACGTGGTAACTCGGTTAGACTGGATGCTGCTAACGACGGTGTCACATGTAAATCTTTGCCGTACGAAATATAAATGAATCTAAGAGATTTTTTTTAATGCTTTTTAACTGATCAGCATGCGATTGTGTATAAGGGTCCCATAACAAATCAGCACATTCCAGCAGAGGCCGGATTACAGATTTATACGCCGGGAGCTTCGTCTCAGAAGTACAGTGGGCCATAGTCCTTCGTAACGACCACAATTTACTGGACGCTTTTGCAATAACCTGCCCAATGTGATAAGTCCAACTTAAGTTTGACGTGTTTGTAACACCTAGGTACTTATACTCATTGGCAACTTCTAAAGCGTTTGAGTCAATGGTATAGAAAAAGAAATGGGTAATCTTTTTCATTGTTATGGACATTTGCACACACTTCTTGACATTCAAATTCATTTGTCACTTCTGACAACATGAAAAAATAATTTTAACGCTTTCATCTAAACATTTTTGATCCGACACGCTAGATATCTGGGGAAATAATACACAGTCATCAGCGGAAAAAAACGACACTGCATGAAGGGCTTATCTACTCGCAGGTCGTTTATATAAACCAAAAACAGCGGCGGACCGAGCACCGAGTCCTGAGGCACTCCAGAAAGAACAGGTAACTCAGTGGCTCAGTATATATATTTGGGTTCGACGATAACATCTAATATAAGGTGGAACACACATGTTAGTAACATATCTAGTCGAGCAATGAGTAAGTTGGGATTTCTTCGCAGATATATGAAGCATTGCTCCCGTGAGACAAAAGCTAATATTATATAAAATTCTGTTTAGGTCAATGTTAAAATATGCGGGTGGCATCTGGGATCACAACACACCATGTTTTATTTCAGAACTCGAGAGAATTCAGAGATTAGCAATGCGTTTTGTGTTCAATATCCGTTCCTCTTATGTGTTTCCACAAACCCTTGTGCTGAAGCGGTCCTGTAAACTTCACAGGAGAGAAGGAGAAGGAATCGTCTAAAATGTATCTACCTTATCGTTAATGACGAGCTTGGAATATAAAACATTAGATATTAAATGTTGCTGGCCCAGGTATCCTAGGCATTTCCTCAGCAAAACAATAAAACCACATAGTTATAAAGATGACGCATTTAAATACTTAATTTCTCGAACTATTATTGATTTGAATAGTTTGCTACCTGATGTTGTAAATACTACTAACTTCTAAGATTTTTGTTCGAAGTTATTGCAGAAAGTGCAGCTTGCGTGAAAATAAGTTTGATCCACCCCAGTAACAAAACAATCTCGAAATAGATTAACAGTGCATTTAAAGAAAAAAGAAGGAAGAAGGTAATGACATAATTTTTATTTGATTGATTATTTGCTTTAAGACTGTTTGGAGATGCAATCGCAGTGGCTTCCCCCTTCTCGAATTTTAGCGAACGTGCATTAAGGTTTTGTGATAAATTAGACATTTCATTAAACGGTATAACCTGTTATTCGTTCCTAAACCTGGGTTTACCTCAACATCACCGCACAGCATCAAAAGCAACACTCTGAACGACCCAAGACAGGCCCCTTTGCATAGAAGCACGACTCAGCAAATGCAGTCTGATCTAAAGCAAGGGTCAATGTCACGTTTACTAACCGGTAGCGGAAGAACAAGAAAGTTCACATTCGGCATCGTAGCCTGACACATGCCCATTGGCCTACAGCGATAATGTTCCGAGCTTTGTAACAAATCCATGTAATAATGCCAATGCCGATGACGCTGAGGATGCTGCTGTTAGAACGGGTAGTCACTCGACAATAATGACGTAGGTTGGCTCGGTTGGTTCCTTGGGGACGGCAAAGGTTTGATGCTAGTGCCAGCTTGAGACCAGTGGCCCTCCGCGAACTGCAGCAGAATAACGAAAAAGTTCACGTTCCGCATCGTAGCCTTGCGCCCATGCCCACTGACCGACAGCGATGACGCTCCAAGCTTTTTGGCGAATTCACTTGCTGATACCATTGCGGATGACGTTGACGATGTTGCTGCTAAAACGGAGAGTCGCTCGATGTTGATCACGTCGGTTGGCTCGGTGGGCTCATGGAGACGGCAAAGGTTTGATGCTGAAGCCAGCTTTCAAGTGGTGGCCTTTCCTGCGAGCTGGACCATAAGAACGAAAATGTTCAGGTTCCGCATCGTAGCCGTTCACCGATGCCCACTCTTGAGGCAAACAGGAATTTCTCCTTCACTCGGTTTTATTTTCATAACCAATCAAATTTTTAAATTAATGATTTGCCGAAATTCCATACATTCTGTCGTGTCGCGGACGCCACTGTAATGAGAAGGTTAGTAGCACTAATGTAAGCTTTTCAGAAAACGCGTAGACGATTTCTCAAGAAGTTGACAATTTGAATTGTAAAAAATAAGAAACTAAATTTTAAAAATAAATTAAAAGAAAGTCTGCGTATATGCAAACTCTGGATAGTTCTAAGACTCATATCAGTTTCAGCGTCGTAGAGCATACTACGGCTGTGGGGTTCCGTGGTTGGAATGTGGGTATGGGAGCTGGTTCGTGGTGGAGTGTCGGAGAGCGGGCGTCCCTGATTGACTTTGGGTTTTGAGGAGATCGACGTTCTGGCACGCCGTTGACTTCCTTCCAAAAATGTATCTCGCCCGAGTGTTGTGAAGCCGGTAAAAGTTGTCGCCAAAGACGTGCAGGCAAATACTGCTTTGGGGTATGTTTCAAGCACCCAGCCGTGGCTGCCGGTTGCTGGCTGTTCCGCACTGATTCTCACGTGACCTTTTTCCGGGGTATTCTCGTTTTCCTTTCATATTTTTTTCTTCTAAGAATATTTACGTATTCACAGTTTCCAAGCAAATTTTGCTGGAGCGCAATTTTGGTACACTGAACTAAAAGTATTTCAAAGCTAGAAGACGCTCTTTAAATGGCATTTATCGTTCAGCTTTTTTTTATATTTCTTATGGATACTAATGTCTGTTCGCATACGTATTAAAAAGTTACTATTCACATTCAAAGACGTTTATAAACGACTAATAAATATTTGTTTTTCACTTTACATTGCTCCCAAAATTGCGACGTGGCTCAAACTTTTATTTTGTATATGTAGGTCACTGTGGAGTCGTTTAATGTGCTTTTTCAATACAAATGAGCCTAGTCTTTATTTACGTCTGAATCAGAAAAATGCCTTATAATATATTAAAGAAGTTTACATGCCATTTCCACAAGCAGACATCATACTGCATTAGAGTACTGCCGACTGAGGAAATCAACCCTTCAAAAGTGTCCTCATTGATTATAACATTTACTCAAAAACGCAAGAGAAAAAAAATGTTTAAAGCACGAATGTCTCGTGAGCAGGAACCAAAGATCGCTGAAATGTGTGGTCCCTCTTTTTACTTATGATTCTCACGATACCTAAGGGCGACATAAAACGTATTAAACAGCCAGAACGACGTGTAACGTTTTAGAGCTAACTCTTCGTATTTCGATCAAACTACATGTAGGCAAAGGATACAAACATCACATTTTGTGACTACTCATCCAATACTTTAAGCCGGCACCTAAAATTCAGTAAAAAGGTCTCCGTCGCAAATGGTAAGTTGCCGAGGACCGCTGCCCACCTTTTTGGATCGTCAAAACATTTCGCTGCACGCGCTTCTTGCAGGATTGCAACGTCGTCTCGAGCTTAAACACGCACTCACGAGAATGCCGCTGCATTGGTGACCTCCATATGTAAATTTGTCATTTCACTTGTTTCTGAACACTGTATTCGAGTGTGAACAAAATATACAACTGAAAAATAAAAACTACATTCACTGCATTCGTAATGTTTTTTACAGCGATGATACCCCGGATAAAAATAATACAAAATACAAAATCAGCCTCAACATTAGACTGAGAGAAGAAGAAATTATTCATTCAATATCAGCGAATATTTTTTTTTTAAATATATCACTAACTGATCAACAGTCCTTTTGAAGTTCGTAATTTTTCGCTTTAAAGAGATAATATTAAAACGTGTATTGAAAGGTCTCCTATAAGGTTAAAGCAAAACTATTCAGCGTTGCTTACTACGCTTAAGAAGTAACAAATTAATGTCTACCATAAAATTGCGAATCATTGTTTCTATTTTTGTGTTCCCCCGAAATAATCACCATGTAACTCTTGGTGGGTTCTTAGTAACAAAAGCTATTCTGATTACCTATAATGTGGAAGGACGCTTAATCTTTCGAAACCCATTTACCAATATATATAATAATTATCGACAATGGTGTCCCATGTTTCTAAATAAAATAAGATGAAGTCAATTTTTCTTAACATTTATAGCAACGCCAGCTGATTTATGATTGTAGTTTTTGTCACCAAACCTATTGCAGTCGCTTGCAATAGGTTTGCAGTCGCTTGTGAATGCAGTCGCTTGTGAGCGTTCACGATAAAACAACATGGCGTTGGTGCGGAAGTCTGCTTTAGCCGACAAAGGGATACAGAAACTACTTCTTCAAAGGCATATCTGAGAACAAATCCTTGAGCCTTTACGATTTGTAGGAAGTAGACGATAGTTGGTAGACACCTACATCAGTGATGAAAACAATGTGAAATCTGAGAGCATTCCGTTAACATCGGCGTCTACACGTCAGTGGAACTCTGATAAGAAGTCTTGGTTTTGAACAAGACAGGACAGCTGGATGTCGATGAAATCTTTTTGTATTATTTTAATGCTAATTGATTACTCAAACCGAAATTTTGTTTTACTTTCCTCGAAGACTAAAAGGAGTATGCAAGTAGTTAACGATAGTTACAATAACTTATCTTGCTAATCTACGGATATAACTGTGTTGGGAATACGATGATAATTACACAGCTATTTTATACACCTATTTTATCTAAGCCATGCAAACACAGATGGAACGAAGCCGAATATTCTGTTTTGTTTTCTTGTTATTTTTATAAGGCTTTAAAAATCTTTTCTCTATTGCGCCGCACCTATGATTGCTCACGGAGAAAAACAGGTGCATTTTAGGATGTGTCAAGTGGCAAGCTGTTTTTTAAACATCTGCTTTTCTGAGCAAGCTTTCGTTATACTTATGACGTCAAACTGAGTTTGTTTCAAAAGGAAACAACTAAAAAATGTCAAGTTTGAAAGTATAAAAGCAGCGTTTTTAGCCCGACCCTTTAGAGATCTCTCGAATGTCTGGAAATGGAAGTCAAAACATTTGTCTTTCTTCAAGTCGCAGTGTTTATTGCCCTCGGGTAAGTAAGAATACTTCTATTGCGCCATTAACAGATGCTTCTGGTTTAAAGTTGCAAATAGGCTGAACTCAGACACTTAGCTCATCGAAAATCACAAATATCGTTTGTTATTTTGGATTCGAAGTTTAATAGATTATTTACTAACTGGTGTATTATTATAAGTTGCCGTGACTTCCGCTTCGCGTATTCTCTAGAATAGAAAAAGGCATCAGAACAACCTATGCTGATGAATGTCTGGCAACCGGATTAAGTTTGGCTCTTTAAGATACACAGATATTTTGTTTTAGAAATTATAAACTTAAACATTGTCTGTGACCAGAATATCCTTTCTTCCACTAAATAGCATAGGGTAATGCGGAAAAAATATGGATCAAAATGGAGTTAGCTGGTAGGCATCGATTTATATTAAAATAGGTGCAAACGAATGTATTTATTTTATTGCGAAAATTCCTTCATTGTGTGTTCAGCAGATAATAACCCGTGTTTCTACAATATTCTCTATCGTGTTTTTTTCCTGCAATTTCAGCACCGTGCCTTTTATGCTGTTTGATGAGGGAGCATTTACGCCTGTTAAATTGTAGCCCCAATTTAAAAGTCTTATCCTACGTATAGTTGCACCCTCCTGTAATGAATATTAATAAAATACAACAATCTAAATTCGATGTTCTCTGCTGATAGTGAGATATACAACTCACGGAAAATGTTTTCTAAACGGTGTTTGGGAAAGTTAGTATTTTAAATGACACAAGATTTTTTAAGCAGTTCGCCGGGAAGAACTTTTATGTCATTGTCTTAAAAACATAAGCCATTAAATGTAAAGGACAACAATGTAAATAAGTATCATATTTTGCAGGACGAATTCCGCCAACCATTTCTTTAAAGTTGAATCTGCGCTTGTGGTTAGGCATTCTGGTTATGTTTATGACATGGAATGATCTACGTTTAACTTGAATTATAATTATACGTGCACTAAAGCTTGTTCAATTAGGCATGCCCTGAGTTCTCGGTGTACCACATTAACAAGTGCTATTAAAAAAACTAAACAAAAAGTAGGCTTGTTATAAATGCATGCCTCCTTTATAATCACGCGGTGTACATAAACAATGAAACTATTTCTGGATGGGTATGGTGCAAGCATGATAATGTGAAGATCTATGGGCACGAATGCATGACGTGATACCTTGAAGCTAGATACTACCATAAACCATGAATGGGCCAGAAACTGAGCCGTTCTTTGAGGTTTAAAATTTAACTGTATGCTGATTTAGGGTAATGAACATTTTTTACGACATTAAAGCAACTGATTGTGTTTTATAATATTTCACTATTGTCTATATATGTAGAATAATCTTGCAAAAACTGTAAACGACTTAATTTTCGCGAATTCGGCGAATCGCCTACAATTCTCGAAAAATAGGTCCGGCGAACGATTCCGATAAATTGTAAACACATTGAAATCTATAGAGAGGTCACACCGCATCGCGAAAATTAGAACCCGCGAATCTTTGACATAAATCGCTAAATAGTTAGACCGCGAAAAAAAGGTCGTTTAGAGTACTCATAATTGTCGAATATTAGATCACTAGATTCAAAATCGCTTCTAAAATTTCTGCCAACATATAATATAGTTCGCTAAAGCGGTGGGTCCACGAGTTGTTTACCAGTTGTTTCTAAAATAACTACTTTTATTGTTTTTTTCAGCATCCAAATATTTATGACAGGAACAGATGCATTGAGTGAGGAAGACGAACTCTTTAGTGTCAAATATTGCGGCATGAATGTAAGTCAATTGTACACTTGCTAGATAAATGTATGTGACCCTGTTCTCGAGGTACGAATGGAGAATGCAGTACCATATATTAAGCAACAATTAGTAAAAAAAGCACCTGAAAAAGACGAGTTGCATTACGTGTTCGTGACATCCTCATTGTGCAACGATGCTGGAGCAATTAATTTTACCTAGTGCATATATTCGTGCATCTACAAAGAATATATTGTATAAGTGACCTGCGTAAACTTTTTTTAGAATATTCACTACGATTTCCTGCGCAAAACGTCCACGTAAGTCTAAAAGATATGTTTCTTGAAAACTAAAATTTTAAACATTGAGCTTTATTACTACACAAATGCATCCTTAAAAAGTTCCCGTTTAGAATCCTAGTTTACTGGTCAAAACTCATCCAAAGTGCAGCATGTCTATATCATACGTAGCTTAGTACATCGGAATCGTTATATTTCACAAAAAAAAGCCTGCAACACCTAACCCTTTATTGTTACGACTGACACTCTTTTCAAGCATGAATCAAGATAACTTAAACTCCATATTAAATTGCGTAAGAGATGAAACGAATATGCGAATAAGGAGGAGACCAAGTGTTCACCTTGATTTAGTTGGCGATCCGTTAATAGGAAACGATTTAATGCATGCTTTAAAAGTAACCCAAGAATATATTACAAAATAAAAAAAAATATAGAAATAATTACTGTTTTCTTTTCAAGAAAACAGGGAAAAATGAATAACGAAATATTTACTTGAGTGTGAAATACAGGTTTCGCTTGTGTTGAGAAATATGTTTCTCTTCAAAATACTTGTTATAATAATTACCGCGTGCGACTATATAGGCTCTACTATTTGCATATAAATAAGGCAAACATTCGCTGAAATAACTATATTATTTTATGTTAATATTTGTGCATCCTCATTACTATTCAATTTTCTGCGTCAAACTAACATATACGTGAATTAATCGAACACAAGTTTTAAGCTTCGTAGGTGTTCTTTTTTAAATCTATATTAGTGCTCAGCTCCTGAGCGCTTGTTTCCGTGTATAACGGCGTCGGCGTCGCCGTCGCTGTCGGCGTCGGCGGAACCGCGCGCGTTTAACGTTCGGCGCGGTTTTATTCGTTCACCGTGACCACGATCTCGCCCAGACCTACTAACCAACTCAATTTCCGGCTAAATTGAGCGAAGAGACCTAATTGATGTGTAGGTCTATGATGTCCCTTAATGGAACACAGATTTAGCGCTAAAACTGACGTTCCATGACCTCAATACCTATTCAGCTTCCCTGCTGAATTTAGCAAGGAATGGAATTAATGTTGAGGTTACATGACATCACTTTTCCCGATATATCTAGCGGAGAAACTGAATTTGATCACAGTTGATGTGACACGATGTCACGTCATATCATTTTTCCCGCTAAATTTAGCAGGCAAACTGAACTGTTGTTGAGGTCACGTGGCGTAAAACTTTCAGTTAAATTTAGTGGGGAAGTGTTGGACAAGGGTAGGGTATGGATGAGGACGAAAGGGTGCGGAGGAGGAGGGGAGGGGGCGGAGGAGGAGGAGGATACGATTGAGAACGGGGAGATAGGAGTAAGGAGAAAGGAGGAGAGGAGGAAGAGGGATGAGGGTGGAAGGAGGAGGGAAGGAAGGGAGGAGGACAGGAGGAGGAGAAAAGGAGGGAACGAGGAGTAGGAGGAACAAAGGAGGAGGATGGGAGGACGAGGAAAGAGGGGAAGGAGGAGGCGAGGAGGAGAGAAGGTGGGGAAGGTACGGAGGAGGGCCATACCCTCCCCTCCGCATCCTTCCCAGCTCCTTTTTTAGAGCTGAGCTATAATTTCGCGTTACAGAGATTTGTGAACTGTTTTCATTTTTCTATGCAAATTTAAAATATAGGCGTACTTACATTTTTGGCTTTCAATTCGTTCACTTTGTGCGCTTCTCATGTTTACAAGTCTTCAAACCGCAGACATTATATATATTAAGGAATGTATCAGGGCAACAAGGCAATTGTATTCAAGACTACATACGTAAAATATTCTGGTTCATGTCAGCTACTGTTTGATATGCACTGGCGTCTTTTTTCAAGGTGGCTAAATCGTGCGTAAAGACCGAAGACAGAACCAAATACATATTTCGCACAGTCCGAGACGAAGAAGCTTCCGCCGTGTTCGACCAGTTCAGAAGGCATATGCATGGTGTCCATAACGGAAATACAGATGGAGTCGAACTGTTAGTCGTGCGAGAGTAGGGAGAAGTGCAGGCCGGATCGTCTTCAGAATTACTCAAGCCGCGCTTTATCGAAACTGTTCTCAAGTGTCTCTCTTTAATTTTATGCGTGGCCAGTTGTTTATTTATCTTAGTACGCATGCGATGTAATATTTTTTTTTATTTGTTTAACCTGAAATACATCACTAACAAAACCTCGAGAGAGATAACGGAGGCAGGTGCATAGGAATATATTTAGTTTGTTAAATGCATTTATATTTCCAAATACACAGTGATATTTATATATCAATATCAGAATTGGCGCACTGGCGCACTGACCATTGTCGGTATTGTGGAGTTTACTGTATTTCTTTGATTTTTATCTTATACTCAGCTGCTGATTAGTTAAATTATTTCTGAAATTATTTATATTTTGTCATCACTAATGTTGGCAATACGTCAGGACGATCCATTTGTGTAGCATTACTCATTATGTGCACAAATTTGTGTTAATTTATACGTAGATAATATTGGTATTACTAAATGTTCAACTAGATATGTATGGTCATTCCTTCGACAAAATAAGTCCTCTCCAGTTTCGCACGTTTTTGACCCGTCGAATTATCTCAAATTTCAGAATATTATTGAAATAGATGACACGAGTTCAACTTTATCTTTTAGTAACATAATGGCAGCATCTAGCTACTTTTTGGGAAATTAAATTGCAGCAGTTTTTCACTGCTATTATAAATGAGATGTTGAGATTGGTGTCGCGACACATTAATCAAGTGAAGAAATATTTTGCCTATTTTTCACGTTTTTGATATGTAACTAAGGATTATGTTTAATATAAAATCTCAAGTTCTGGTATACAAAAAAAATGTATTCATTCGGAACGCTTTGTACGAGAGTTTATGAATATATTATTTCGTTTGTTGATATTATTTTATTTTCAGTGCACACAGCGAGATGATGGAAGTTGGACAACATGCAATGGAAACTGCACATGCTATCATGAAGAAGGTAAAAAAGATGGTCTGTGTCTATCCACCGAATACACCGACTTCACTCAATATCCAAATCTTACAAGTGCGGAGATTGCTGATGCCACCCCTCGGCCACAAGAGACAAACTGTCCTTGAACTGCGCGGCGAAACAAGGCTGTAATCAAGAGTTCTGCAGAAACTTATAATTTTCTTTCATTGCAACTAATTCGAGAAAATAAATATAAATAAATAAGGAGTGGAAAGAAAGAACGCAATTCGAAATGAAATATTCCCCTGTTTCTTGGTAAGGTTGCGAACAATTGCGGGAGCTTCTTGACGATGAATATAGCCCGTCTTAAAATAATATAGAAAACAAATTTCCAACTATAACAAGATTAGGCACTTGCAAGCCTCCAGTCATGAACATATATTTTGCTCAATTGATCAATGAGCTTTATGAGATTATTTTGGCTTAATCGGACAATATATTTTAATCGATAGGTGAGTATCGTCAGCATTTATTTTCAAGGGTACAAATAAGATAGCACCAAACTGTCCGTGTGGATTCCACACGCGCAGCCAATTCAGCCATGCGTAGAGTGAACAATAAACCCAATGCAATAAACACCTCACCTAATTTGAGATAATTATTAAATAGTTACGCAAGGGTGACTGTTGGATAGCCGGGGCTTGAAGACGACGAAGCGCATAGAGAGTGGGAGCTCTGCATCTCGTGCTGGACTTCGGGCTGACTCAAGACGCATCGCTTCATCTCATTTCATGTACATGGCTGAGTAAACCCACCTACTACAAAATATGGTGTCAGAAGTTTTGGGACTCGTCAGCTATCTTCGACTCCAGAAGTGAGCGGCCCAGTTCGCAAAGAACAACCAGGTCTTCCTTACTACGTCGTTCAGAACCAGGCCTGCTCATGACGCAAACTGGACAAGCCATCTCATCGGTGCAAGTCACCCCGTCGATGCCATATCAGCTCAGCGCTCCTGACCTTTTCAATTTTCATCCGGAACAATGGATAGCATGGAAGCGCCGCTGGGAGCGTTTTCGATCGGCATCTGGATTGCACGTCAATCCTGTGGATGACCAGGTAAACAATCTCATTTACCTGATCGGACCTAAAGCGGAGGAAATTTATGCGACGCCTAACATTGCGACCTCTGAAGCTGAGGACTACTTATCCGTCACCCAAACTTTCGAGACACAATTCATTGACAAATAGAACATTGTCTACTAGCGAGCTATCTTCAATTCTCGTATCCAAAAAGATGGTGAAGCAGTCGCAGATTTTATCACAGCGCTTCAGACACTGAACAAGAAGTGTGAGCACGGATAAATCAACGATGAGCTTATTCGCGATCGTTTTGTCGCTGGTGTTCGCGATAAACGACTGACCATGAAGCTACAACTGAAGAGTGCATTCACGCTAAATAGAGCAGTTCTTCTCGCGAAGCAAACTGAAATAGTCGGAAAACAACAGCAGGCCCTCAGACAAGAGGATGCCACGCAACCTCATCCGGTTCAAGTCGATCACGTCAAGATATTCAAGAGGCACACCGCACTTGTAGAAAGCACAGCATGATAGCAAAGGATTCATAAGCTTGCTATTGGTGCGGCAACCATGACGTTCATTTACGAAAAGACTGCCTAGCATCGAAGAGCAAATGCCACAAATGTGGAAAGCCGGGTCACTTCGCAAGGGTTTGCAAATCGAAGTCGACCTTCCTGCATGAAATCTCAGAGCATACAAGTTCCAGGCATCTTGGCCAAGACTTCTACTTCACAGGAATTGTGACGTCCCCGGGCAAATGCACACCCTGGCGAGTCTTGCTTCGTATTTGGAGTGAAGATGTGAGCTTCCGTTTGGACACTGGTCCTGACGTCTCTGTCGTGTCGGAGCACCTACTCTCCAGACTGCAAGACCAGGGCAGTCTTCGACATGCGGATAAAGTTCTACTTGGACCAACAAAAGTACGCCTCCATGTTGTCGGCGTGCTGCAGGCAACGGTCACGTTCAAGAACTCTCATATAACGGGCGCATTCTATGTGACAAGAAATGTCAATGAGCTACTGATCGGCTTGGACCTCATAGAAGCCCTATACATCATCCAACGAGTAAATCTGCTCTCGACTTCATAAGATTTTGATCCAATCAAGGAGCACCCCTTGCTTTTTGAGGGTCTAGGGGAAGCTGCATACGTGTGTGAAATAAAGCTAAAACCTGATGCTTATCCAGATGCCTTATCGTCACCGAGACGCATACCTCTTCAACTCTAGAAAGCAGATGAAGAACAGCTCAAAAAGATGTAGAACGAAGGTGTTATTTCCGAAGGTCTAGAAACAACAAACTGGTGCTCACCTGCTGTTGTAGTTTCAAAGGAGATTGGTCATGTTCGCCTCTGCGTTGATTACACAGCACTTAATAAAAGTGTTCTGATGGAATACCACCCGATACCGAGCGTGGAACCTTTTCTAGCGACTCTTGGGCAGGCGAAAATATTTTCTCATCTCGATGCCTATTCAGGCTTCAACCAAATCAAGTTGCACCCAGAGTCAACGCTGCTTGCTACTTTTATCACACCGTTTGGCCGGTACAAATTTAATCGATTACCATTTGGAATCTCCTGCGCGCCGGAGATCCTTCAGCGAACGATGCACCAAATTCTTGAAGAATTGGAAGGAGTCACGTGCCTTATCAATGACATGTTGATATGGGCCGACACACGGAGGGAATACAACATTCGTCTCCGAACAGTCCTCACAAGATTGCAAAAAAATCGGATCACCTTAAACGTACAGAAATGAGTATTTGCTCAGGAGCCAATTCAGTTCCATGGACACGTCATTAATCACAGGGGTGTAAGCAAAGATAATGAAAAAAATGAAAGCCGTTCACAACTCCTTGTAACGCCGAATTAGAGCTCTGCTCTTGAGGAGGAGGACGAAAGGTTAGTGAGGGTCACGTGACGTGGGGGAGGGGTCACCTGAACGCCCCCCCCCCGAGGTCACGTGACTCCCAGAGAAATGTTTCCGCTAGATTTAGCAGGGAAATTTTTCCGCCAAAGTTAGCGGGGAATTTTTTCCACTAGATTTAGTGGAGAAATTTATCCGCTAGATTTATCGGGAAAATTTTCCCCTAGATTTAGCGGGGAAATGTTTCCGCTAAATCTAGCGGGGAAATTTTTCCCCTAGGTTTAGCGGGGAGATTTCTCCGCTCGATTTAGCGGGGAAATTTTTCCGCTGGATTTAGAGGGGAAATTTTTCTGCTTGATTTAGCGGGGAAATTTTCCGCTAGATTTAGCGGGGAAATGTTTCCACTAGATTTAGCGGGGAAATTTTTCTGCTAGATTTAGCGAGAAAATTTTTCCGCTAGATTTGGCGGGCAAATTTACCCATAATACACCGCGCGGTTACGCCGACGGCGACGCCGATGCCGACGCCAATGGGGACGCCGACGGCTACGCCGCTGAAGCTTAAAGCGGGCGCCTAAGAGTTGCGCTCTAATATAAAGTATCTTAAACATGCCTCCTCCGACGAATACAACAGAGCTAAGGAGGTTCCTCGGTATAATAAACTTTATTGCAATATTTATACAAAACCTAGCAGATGTACTTCAACCGTTGCGAGAGCCGCTCCACAAGAATGCCGAATTTGTCTGGAGAACTCCTCAGCAGCAAGCGTTCGAGAGGGTAAAAAAAAGCTTGACATGTCAACCGGTCTTGGCACTCTACTCTCCAACAAAAGGGACAATATTTTTAGCAGACGCCTCCAGCTAGGGTATAGGAGCAGTGCTCATGCAGCATCAGAAAGGTGAAACTCTCCGACCAGTTGCCTACGTTTCAAAATCATTATCTGAAACAGAAAGAGGGTATTCTCAAATCCAAAAAGGAAGCGTTTGCAATCACCTGGGCCTGCGAAAAGCTGAAGGACTACCTTGTAGGACTAACCTTTCACATTGAGACTGACCACAAGCCTCTCATACCACTGTTTACCAGACAACCTGTGGACAATCTTACACCCAGACTTCAACGAATGTGTCTCCGGAGGATGAGGTACGACTTCACAATGAAACATGCTCCGGGGAAATACCACGGAGTCGCAGACATCCTATTGAGACAACCTCTCAAGAAGGAAGACGGCCTGTGAGCAGCAGAAGAGACGAAAGAATTCGAGCATGCTCTCATTCATCACGTACCGGCTTCAGATGTCTCTTGGGAACAATTGTCGGCAGCTCAAGACAATAACCCGATTATGAGCATTTCGAGAAAGTACATAACCGAAGGGTGGCCCACAAGTAAATCAAGAACACCTGAGGACTGCCTTCAATACTGGCAGTTCAAAGACGAACTTACACTGTATGACGGCATTATAATGAGAAACTCGCGATACCTTGTACACCTCTCAATGAGACCTTCAGTACTGCAGTTTCTACACGATGGGCACGAAGCCGTTGTCAAATGCTTAAGAAGAGCCCAAAAGTCGGGTTGGTGGCCTGGCATCACTAGAGACGTTACAAAAATGGTTGAAAGGTGTGCCAGCTGTCTGGACCAGAGGCAGCACACAAGCCAACCACTGATCCCAACTCCGCTCCCAGAACGCCCTTGGCAAAAGCTGGCCAGGGACATCTACGCGGAAGGCAACAACTGTCTCCTTATCATTGAATATTATTCTAGATACTTCGAAGTAGCCCTCCTCAAAGACCAATTACCGGAAACAACCATTCTAAAAGCAAAGTAGATTTTCGCTAGACACGGCATACCTGAGACGGTCATTACAGACAATGGCTTTGATCGGCAGCCGTGTCATTTAGCAAAGAATGGGGCTTTCGACACGTCACGTCAAGCCCAAAGTGTCCTCAAAGTAACGGTGCAGCAGAAGCGGCCGTCAAGGTAGCAAAAACGAAGAAGTCAATTATCCCTTATAGAGCGCTTCTTGCATATCGTGCTACACCATAAGCTTGTGGATTCAGTCCCGCAGAGCTGTTGTTCAGCTGAAATATTCGAACCCAGTTGCCGGTCCTAGCACATCTGTTCAACCCGAAAACACCTGACCTCTCCCTTTTGAAAGAGAGCGAGAGCCAAGCAAAAAAAAAAAAAAGCAAGCGTCTGGCTTCAACAGGCATTATGAAGTTAGCAGGCATTATGAAGTTAGCTTCAGTTATCACATAAATTCTAGAACAAGGACCTAAATAAAGGGGGGGGACAGTACTCAAGAAAGCCGATTTGCCGCGCTCATATTGGGTATCCACAAAGGATGGCACTGACCGGCGAAACGCGAAGTTTCTGGTTATTTATCGAAGCGAAAACAAAAACGATGAGATGTCGTACGATGATTTGCCAGGTAGAAGCTTACACAAAGGCCACCAGGATGATGAACCACTCAGTGTTGACGATGAACCACTGAGTGTTGGCGATATACCACTCAATGTTGATGATGAATCACTCAGTGTTCACGTAGATCCACAACGTGTGTACACTACACGAGTGCGAAGATTGGTCAAGCCACCAGGTCGTTTTGGGCAATCAGGAAAAAGATGTTCAATAACCGGGGTTTGAAGGCGACGACGCGCATAGAGAGCGGGAGCTCTGCATCTCGTGCTGGACTTCGGGCTGACTCAAGACGCACCACTTCATCTCATATTATGTTCATAGCTGAGTAAACCCACCTACTACAAAACAGTGACGAAAGTGGCAATAAGAATAAAGCAAAAACTGCGAACGAACACATTTAATGGGACATGACAAGTCAAACTTTTTATCGTCAACAACTTATCGATTGCCGGCAGCCCTGATCCATATGCCCCCAGAGCACCCACAAAGAATAAGTTTGAGTCCTACAGGCCTGTGTATGACACCTGTAGGTTTGTGCGTGTATCCCAAATTTTCGCTGGGGAGAAGATTGTATGTCTATTTGGACGTCTTGGAGACTGTGCTGGTGGCTGTACGTGACCCACACATCCTGTAAGGAGAGGACTGTGGGTATATGGGACGTGTGGGAGATTGTGCGGGTTGCTTTAGGTAACCCACCCACCCTGTGGGTATAGGACCATGACCCTGAAAGGTGTCGTTGGTTCTGTGGGCTGCATAGGTAACCGACACAGCGTGTGGCAATAGCACCGTGGGCTCTAACGAACTTGATAGAGATTGCGTGGGTTAGGTAATTAAATCATTGATTATTCAATATTTTGACACATGCGCCTGTGGCACTCCGGTTCCATGTGGCCAGCCTGTGGGTCTGTAGGGAACAATCCAAATAGCGTACAACGCCGCGAGTAAGTCCACCCTTTCAGAAATTCGGAAATCAATAGTAGTTCTTAAAGAAATTATCAATTGTGTTTGATGGGACAGAATTTGGGAGTGCTAAAGCTTTGAGAGTTCAGTCTCAATCTTTACACGGCCATATACGGTAACTTGTTGGCAACAGATAAAAAATCTTAGCTCTAAAATGGTTGCATTTTAACTTAATTCAATTGGCTTTAACAGTTGGTCAATTCGTTGTTTCCTGTAGACATATTCCAATCATACTTTTAATGCTTTGAGTCTAATATTTACCTAATATTTTACTGTTGGTTCAGAGTTAATTCTGATATTTGCTGTTTAGTATGCACTGTTGTCAAGTTGCCAGTGCTGCCTTTTTCAGCTTCCTGACTTTATTAGCTCTGCATGCTCCGCAATGTTGTCACAATGGCACTGCGGTGAAAAGAGTCCCAGGTTGCCAATTATACGCAGCAGGTGGTGAATCAATAAAATCGCAGTAGGCAATTGTAAGTCAAACAAATACAACGGACAAGTTATTTGAACTCGTAAAATGTTTGTTTTATATATATATATATGTACAATAGACTAACAAAAATAACAAGAGAAGAAACAGCTAACAAATAGCGATTGTACATGAACAAACAGAATCATTTACAGATGAACAGTGACGTACGAACTTCTGTTTGAGTGGGATGGCCTACCAGACCCCCCCCCCCCATCCCCCCCCACCCCCCATTGGCGGGGAGCTTGGTATCCCTTGGGCGCGCGGCCAGTGTTTGCCCTGCCCAGTGGCGGCTGTGTCAGCGGGGGGGGGGGGGGGGGGAGGGAGGGGACAAGCGCTACCTTTGCACCGCGGTTGGTACGCCCATGCAGATGAATGGTGTTTTTATGCAGCATGTATGTTACAATTATCACATAAGAAAATTTCAGATTTTATGGTAGTGATAATGATGTCAATCGAACTCATACGTTACTAGTATACGTTACTAACAACAATAGGTCATGTGTTAATGCAGTGGACGATTGCCTAAAGGGGTAAGGAGAGACTTAAAACGTAAACACAAATAGTGTCACGAATAACGAGGTGACGAACAAGGAAACTTGACAAGGCAAAATGGATTAAAGCGCAAATATTGAATTTAGGAATCGGATGCAAAATTTGTCAACGTACAGAGCTCGACACTATTAGCGCGAACAAACGACCGCCGGTTTTTCTAGCTTTTCTAGTGTTTCGTTCTGAAACCAAGGGATGCATTCCAAGTTATTATTACTACTAAAAGAGCTCATTTAGTTCGAGAATGTAAGCGATAAGATTTCGTGCTAGCGTGAGATCTCCTCCCGAAAGTCGGTCGGGATTACCAGCAGCCACGGCGAGTTGTTGTTCCTGAAGTTTTCTTTGTAGAGCACACCTTGTCGAATGGCAAAGGTCAGCACGGCGCGTGAAAAAACACGTGGTATGTCACTTCCGCGCCCTTCCAGGTGCTCTATTAGTGCGCGCAGCTCAGGATCGCCTCGTTGACGTCGCGCCATGTCGTCGGTGTTCACTGCGCCCAGGAAACACTCGTCGTCATCGTCGTCGCTGCTGCCGGAAGGTGTTTCGACGGGAGCTCTGGACAGGCAGTCGGCGTCGCTGAGCTGGCGGCCTGATTTGTAGACCACGGTCATATTGAACTCTTGTAGTCTAAGACTCCATCGAGCGAGGCGTCCTGACGGGCCCTTGAGGTTCGCAAGCCAGCAGAGCGAGTGGTGGTCCGTGACTACACGGAACAAGATCCCGTATAGGTATGGACGAAATTTCGTGATTGCCCAGACGACCGCAAGGCATTCTTTCTCAGTCGTGGAGTAATTTCTCTCCGCCTTGGACAATGTCCGACTTGCGTAGGCGATGACTCGCTCGGTTACTGCTTGTACTTCAACCAGTAATGCTCCAAGTCCTGCATTACCATCGTCCGTGTGAATCTCGGTTTTCGTATCCTGATCGAAGTGTCCAAGGACAGAAGGAGTCTGGAGTCTTCGCTTCAACTCGTCAAATGCCTGCTGCTGCTCCTCGGCCCGTTCGAACTTCTCGGCGTCCTTCGTGAGGTTTGTGAGCGGTGCGGAAATCCTTGCAAAACCCCAAACGAAGCGTCGATAGTAGGCACAAAGTCCGAGGAATCTTTGCACGGCCTTCTTGTCTTTGGGCGCTGGGAATGCCGCGACGGCGCGAGTCTTCTCAGGGTCTGGGCGGACGCTTTCGTTACTAACCACGTGGCCTAGAAACTTCAGTTCGTCATAGGCGAGCCGGTACTTTGACGCTTTGAGGGTGAGCCCAGTCTGTATGGCTTGGAGAACAGCTCAGAGTCGTCGCAAGTGCTCGTCAAAGTCAGTTGAAAACACTACGACATCGTTAAGGTAGACGAGACAGCTCTGTCACTTCAGCCCCGCCAGTACGGTGTCCATGACACGCTGGAACGTTGCTGGCGCCGTGCATAGTCCGAAGGGCATCACTTTGAACTCGTGCAGTCCTCCGGCGTGACGAAGGCTGTCTTTTCTCGGTCCCGTTCGTCGATTTCGATCTGCCAGTAGCCGCTCATCAGGTCCATCCGTGAGAAATATCGAGAGTGGCGCAACCGCTCTAGAGTGTCGTCGATGCGGAGAAGCGGGTAGACGTCTTTCTTTGTCACGGCGTTCAGCTACCGGTAGTCCACGCAGAACCTAAGCGTTCCGTCCTTCTTCTTAGCCAGCACGACTGGAGAGGCCCACGGACTATTTGAAGGTTGGATTATGTCGTCTCTCAGCATCTCTTGAACTTGCTCCTGGATTACCTCCCTTTCTTTAACGGAGACTCTGTACGGCGATTGATGCACAGGGCGCGCGTCGTCGTCGGTAACGATGCGGTGCATCGCAACGGCAGTTTGGCGTACCTTCGACGACGTCCCAAAGCAGTCACGGTATTCGGCGAGGAGGTTAAGCAGCTGCCGTCGTTTCGGGCTCGGAAAATTAGGGTCAATGTCGAGCTGCGCTGGCGACGTAATGTCTTGCTGAGGTGGCGAGGTTTCGTCAGTAATCATGGCGATTTCGGCGGCGTTTCGAAGATCCTCGACGTGGCCTACGGCTGCACCTTTAGTGAGGTGTTGCGTTTCATTTCGGAAGCTCGTCGCGAGGACCACATTCTGCCTATCCTGAAGTTCAGCTACTCCTCTTTCGACGCCTATTCCTCTTCCCAGGAGCAGTTGAAGGTTGCCCTCCAGGACAACTTCGCCGCAGGTAGCTGTATCGGCCACGACGGGTACGACAACACTTGATCGCGGCGGCAGGTTCAAGTGGTCGGTGGCGACTCGGACGGCGGCTGACGCTGTTTGGGGTTTCTCTGAAGGCGGAACAGGCTTCCGCAGCGTCAGTCTGTTCTTACCCAGGTCGATGACGGCGCCGTATTCACACAGAAAGTCCATGCCGAGAATGACATCTCTAAAAGAGTCTTGTAGAACGACAAACTTTACCGGACACGTCTCGCCGTGAATCTCGACGCGAGCAGTGCACTTCAGGCGGGCGTGATGAGATGTCCTCCTGCGGTTCGTATTTGGGGTCCATCCCACGGCGTCATGACTTTGCGAAGGCGGCGGGAGAGCCTCCCGTTTAAGACTGAGTAGTCTGCTCCGGTGTCCACAACTGCTGATGCGTCGTGGCCGTCGATGACGAGGTTTAGGTTATTGGACACCGTTGCAGGGGCGTCGTTTCTGTCTCTGGTGGCGCTTGAGTGGGGGCTTTCCGACGTTCGTGGAGGATCTTGGCGTCGGTCGTCTTCGGCAACTCCACCTCCAGGGGTTGCCGCGCCTAGTTTTCCCGGCGAGGAGCGAGGGGTGACAGGCTTTCACGTCGGGGTCGGTACATCGGCGAAGCTGGACGTCGTGGCGACGGCGACCGGAACTCTGGGCAAGACGCGGGCTCGGGTGACTGAGGTCGTCGCAGGTACTCGTCGATCTTCCGAGGTCGTTCACCAAAACGAGGGCGCGGGTCGTTCGGGTGGAATCCGCGCAGCCCGAGTCGTCTGTATGGGCATCGGCGGTAGGTGTGGTCTGCTTCCCCGCAGTGGAAGCACAATTGGCGTCGGTCGGGCGTTCGCCACACGTCGGTCTTCCGGGGTACGCGAGGCTCCGTGCAGGCGTACTGGACCTTGTCGTCGTGGCGTCAGTCGTGCTGCGGCGCAGGAGACTGGCGTCGGGGCGGCGCGACATAGGCGCGAGTAGGAGGTGGTGGCTGTCGGGCCACTGTGGCGTAAGTTAGCGTGGGTTCTTCGAGGACTGCCACGCTGATGGGAGCCTGTGGTTGGATGGCTCTCTGCACTTCTTCCCGCACGACCTCGGCGATAGAGATCGAGGCGGGGCGATCAGTGTCGGGTAGAATTTTCCGGAGCTCTTCCCGGACGATGTCCCGCACAATTTCACGAAGGTTGTCAGCGCGGATGCGGCCTTCGTCGATTCGGGAAGATGCCAGCGTCGAAGCAGCAGGCGTGTTGGCGAGTCGGTTGTAGCGGCTGGCTCGGGCTTGCAGGGCACGCTCGATGTTCGTTGCCTCGGCGACAAAATCTTCGACAGTTTTCGGAGGGCTGCGGACAAGGCCTCCAACGATGTTTTCTTTCACGCCTCGCAGGAGGATTCGTAGCTTCTTCTCTTCTGTAGCCCGAGGGTCGGCGCGGGCGCTCAGGCGCAGGACGTCCTGTACGAAGCCGGTGACACTCTAATTGGGGCCCTGGGTTCTGGTTCGCTGTAGGTCCTCGGCACCCTCTCGGCGGTGGTGGTTGATGAATGTAGCCTTGAGATCGGCCTTGAAAATGTCCCACGACGTCAGGGAGGACTCATGATTCTCGTACCAGTGCCTGGCGGTCCCCTCAAGCGAAAAATAGACAATGTGCAGACGCTGTTCGTCGGTGCAGCAATTGTGGCGGGCATCGCGTTCATACTGGTCAATCCAGTCTTCGACGTCTTCGTACTGCTCGCCGTGCAATGGAGCAGCCGTCCGCGGTACGACGGGCAGGTAAACAATGGCAGGAGCGGCAGGGGTCTCCAACTGGTTGGCCATGGTCGTCCTCCTTTTTTGCTTGGTCTTGGTTGGCCGCAGTCCGTATTCCGGGTCTAGGCCCTGGATCCGGCGACTTACTCGGGTCTCGGTGGTGTCTTCGTTGGGTCCTCGGGAGCTTGGGTTTGGACTCCTACTGCGGGAACTCGGTGGGGTGCGCTGCACGGACATGCGGTACCCCGCACCTCCACCAGAATGTCACGGGTGGTGACCAGAATAACAATAAATAAACAGGAAGAAACAAACGTTTAATGTGGCGAACTTGTGCCAAAAATTAAAGGATACAAAAGATACTAACAGAGCGTCGCGGGCGTCGAAGTCGGCGCTGCAGCAGAGTCGAACGCTGGGGCGAAACTAACTCCGCTCGCCTTGCGAAATCCCTTATGTACCCTCGTGGATTTCTGGATCGTTCGGCGTAGTAGGTTAGGCGCGTAGAAAATTCTAACCTCGAATCAGCCAAGGCGGTTCTCGAATTCACCAGAACATCACATTACAGTATCAAAAAAAATCTGTAGCCGCGGCCAGGAATCGAACTCTGGCCTTCTGCGTGGAAGGCAAGCGCGATAACCGTTAGTCCTCGCGCGCGCTGCCTTCATGGGCAGCTGCGCGCGCGGCAATACTATTTAGAAGTACAATGCGAAAATGCTCCGATGTCACGTTCGCCCTAACAGTGTCGCTATGTTTACCACGGCTCGGGCCACGGGGGAGGGGGGAGCTTGTTCTGCACAACCCTGAGCTGCTGAGCCTGAGCAGTGGTGCGTAACAAATAGACTACAACTTAATCTCAAGAAGACTTCAGTCATGTCAATCAGCAGGAAACACGAGAGCATAGTGTTCAGCTACAACCTTTCCGGAGGGCACATAAAGCGTGTATCTCTTGTACGGGATCTTGGTGTTCAAGTGGACTCCAGGCTGTTTTTTCATCAACATGTGTTACAGATAGTTAATCAAGGCCTGCGATGTCTTGGTGCGGTGTCACGGATAACTAGAAAATTTAGAAGCCCTCATTGTGTTCTCTCTTTATATTGTTCACTTGTCCGGCCACGTTCAGAGTTCGCATCCGTAATATGGAACTCTGTTTCTCTCGGCTACAGCAATGTAATCGAAGAGGTACAGCGGAAATTTATTCGTATTGTATACGATAGGCACTTGGTCGTCGGCGTTTTTACAGCTATAGCTCAGTGTTAGCAGACATAGGCCTCCAGTCTCTTCACGACAGGAGGCTTGCACATGATATGAACTTTTTGAGAAAAGTTGTGCATGGCACTCTTGATTGGGACGAGTTGTTGTCATCATTGTGCTTCCGTGTCCCATCTGGGAAGGCGTGTAAATGTATTCACACATTTTATACAGATATTCATTCAAAGTGTCCAATGACTCGGTTACAAGATACATACAATTCAATGTATTTACAAGATGACATATTCACTTGACTTTATCTTAGTGTGCCCCTGGCAACCACTTTTATTTTTAACTAACTAGGATTTGATGACGCGTCAGACTGATTTCTATTGTGCTCCTCGGCAACCACACTGTCCTATGTAATACCCTTTTTATTGTTAACGCCACTGTGCGAAACATGACAAAGTGTACTGTCCTGTAGGCCTCATGGCTGTTGACCGGCACTAAATAAACTATCTATCTATCTATCTATCTCCACTCCTGGCGTTCAATATATAGCTACGGCCCTCAACGACACTCGAATGGGCAGCCGTTATCGATCGATTGTGTTAACGCATCGTAGCTTAGAGCACGTAGAGCGACAGCAGACTGTATATGCATTTCTAGTTTGTGGTTCAAAATGCAACTGAGGCACTTGCAATCACACAAAGACCTACTTTCATGCATCTTTTTAAGACATGGAGCACTCACTGCAGAGCCAAAAGGGATGGCAAGATCTGACCGTATGAATCCTGCTGTAGCAGACAACAGAAACAAAAAAATAAACATTAACGAGCGGTCGGCAGCAGACGAGTAACTGAGCAGTCGTTTCTATCTTGAGTGTCACAAAGGCGACGTTCAAAATGTGTTCCATTTTACTTCAGGGTAACGGTCCTGTACCTCGAGTTTCTAATGCCTACCCGCGTCTGTCTTGGCACGTGGCATGGTTCATCTGAGTAACTGGGATATATTAGGTTAAAATTAGGAACAAAGCTATAATGTGTGCTCAGGTGCAACAAGGAACATACAGGACGTTCCCATAATTCGTAGTCTTTGGATGTTTGCAAACTGTGTATTAGGCAACAAGCAAAAATATTTAAATAAAAACTAGTAACCGATTAGCCAAAAACTTTACTTAACATACTAGAGACCTAGAAATCCTAACAAGGTTTGACTACAAAAAACTAACAGAAATATGCTCTCAAAAATTATGATCCTTTTCCATCATTTTCTTTTCGAAATATTGATGTTGAGCGAAATTGGGCATCTGCATAATTATTTTTTGTTCAACGACTGAAAGCGGTTACTACTTGGGAGAAATCAAAGATTTGCCCCTCATTTCACGCAGTAGATGCACTTGTAACTGGATTTTTAATATTTGCGCCGGTCGTCTCGCAGTTTTGAGGCCAGTGGTGCAGGCCATCATACCTCACATCCCCTGTCAGCTTTGGCTTTAAAGGACAAGTGATCTGTTTCCAAAATTCAATTCAATTCTTCACTGCTAAGCGCAGGTATCCTCGCCCTTGCAAAAGAGGGCGCAAAATTTTTTGAGGCGGACATGGTGTGGGATCAATTGAATCATTCTTGAGCTGTTGCTCCTGTGCAATACTGAGCATCAAAGGGTTAAGACGGTGGCCCACACTTCGTCAATTAATTAATTTTTTCATCAAGATTTGAAACACACATGATTCAGTTAATTTCATGAAGATTTCGAACTCCAAAAATAGATGTGGAATTGTTTACATCCACTCGCACTTCCCTCAAGGGTGTAAACAAAAACCATTTTATGGAAAGGAAACATCGCGGCCGAATAATGTTGGAGGATGGGCAACAAGTAGTACGGAAGCAGTGCTTGCAAAGCTTGCGATCACTAAGCCCCCAAGGAAACCTACCTAGCTAGGGAGGAGGCATAATAGCTTTCATTCTCGCCTACTATCCTGACAGTTTCCGTATCTCCAAGATATAAGCCCCTTCCCCAGCTGTTCCGTCAAAGCACAAGCTCAAAACTGTTCTAGAGATAGTCTGGGGGACAAGCCAGCATATAGTCAGCTACATTACATGATGACTAGTTTAATAATGGAAAAGCTTTGGCGCATTCTCAAAGGCAAATCGCATGTGTTGCCGGTCAACTTTTCCCAAACAAGCGACGGGTTTGAAGTAGTCGCTTTCTGATTGAATTTTGCGACCTCTCGCCACCGAGTCGACTGACGACTAAACCATTCATTGGCGCCTCGGAAGTGATGTGGGAGGCGCCTCACGTTTCATTACATCCGACACGCCGAACTTCTGTAGAAGAGGTATCCAGCATGTCCGTCCAAGGCCTCGGTTTGTGGTAACGGCCCTGGATACAGAGTCGCGGAGGCGTCTGCGGCGGCTGTGCTCGGTGCTATTATTGCATGCCATTTTTTTCTAAAAGCAGCCCCAGATTTGAACGAGCGCCAGAGAAAGAACTATTCCTGGCAGCAAATTCGTGCCAGTTTTGTTTTGATGCGTACATACTGGGACAGGGTAGCTTGAGCGAGCGCATGCTGATGTAACGATTGTGCCTCATTGTACCAAACCGAAGGACCCAGGCCAACAATACTAGTCTTTATTTATTTATTTATTTACCCTAAAGGGCCCTGCGGGCATTACATATGGGGGGGGGGGGCGGCAACGGCACAAAATTTGATACAATTGATCGATCAACTGCGTTGGGCGGCGGAAGTAGAACGCAACAAGTTTTATATTGAAGTGCTTTAATATGTATGGTTAAGTAAAGCTGATGAGTATGCCATATGATGGACGCTTAGTCCAACTGCGACCTGACGACGGTAGTATTGGTGAGGAGTTTTGTCGCTTTGTTAGCTTGAAATAAAGAGCCTTTAAAAACATAAAAGAGGTCTGGATGCTTTACGGGTTACACGTTTATATGAATGTTCCGTGATAAGTTAGCTGTTAGGTGGACTCTAAGGTATAGACATAACGTTTTCAATGCGGTCCGCTCCAATTGTGTACACGTGATGAGTGATTTGTGACTTCTTTGTAAAAGTGACAGTTTTAGTTTTGTTAGCATTTGCATTAACCATGTGGCGCGCCATTGCTCGATTATGTCTAGGACCCTCTGGATTATTCGAAAATTCATGTGGTTAGAAATGATCCGGTAAATTACGCAATCATTGGCGAAGAGACATAGGTTAGGGTGAAGGTCATTTATATATAAAAGAAACAATACCGATCCGAGGACACAGCACCATAGTCCAGACGTGACCGGATAAGGGTGTTGCATAGGCGTAGCAGACATATTCTATGGGATGCCCATGACCTGTGCGCTAAGAATTTAAGAATATTGGCTGATTTAAAGCACTTCTTTTTCTGGCCCTACAGGTGGGAAACGAAGTTTAACTTTTTATGAAACGTTATGCGCAAACATTTATGCTCCGTTTTTACAATAATAGTAACCCTGTTTAACGTCAGTTCTGAATCTAGGAAGAGCCCCTAAAGCAGAGAAAATGGCTCACAGATAGTCTTCTCAGGCGAAAACCTAAACCCATTCTCGTCCACCCAATTGCTAATATGTTGATGGTAAGCTACAGATGCCGCTCACAGCTAGAAAAATTACAAGAAGAAACCGAAATGTGTATATCATCCACGTAAAGGGAGCAGGAAACGGAAGGTCGAATTACCTTTGACAACGAGTTAATCATTACGGCAAACAAGGAGGCACTTAATTCGCCTCCTTGCGGAACACCGTTTTCCTGGCAGTACTGGTCAAATAGTGCGGTGCCAAGTCGAGCTTGAAAGGAGCGACCTGTGAGAAAACTGCAAATACCCTGCCACATGCGAACACGCACACCAGAGGCATGCAACTCATGAAGGATACCATACCGCCATGTCGTATCATATGCTTTCTAGAGGTCGAAGAAAACAGAGACACAATGTTGCCTCTTTACGAAAGTTTCGCGTATAGTTGTTTCCAGACGGACTATGTGGTCCAAAGTAGACCGCCCTTCTCGAAAGTCACATTGGTTATTAGCAAAGAAGTGGTTGCGCTCCAAAATATATATTAACCGCCTATTAATGACGCGTTCGAAGGTTTTGCCAAGGCAACTAGTTAACGCGATCGGACGATAACTACGTGGGTCCGAAGGGTCCTTCCCAACTTTTAGCAAAAGAATTACAGGCGCCTGTTTCCAGATTTTAGGAAAGTAAGGTGCTCCCCACAGCTAGTTGAAAAAAAAACCTTGTAGGGTGCTCAGTGATTCCCGATACAATTGACGGAGAATTTTATAGTTGATTCCATCAGGGCCCGGAGGCGACCTCTTCTTGGAGCCCAGAGCCACCTCTAGTTCTTGCATCGTGAAAGGAGTGTTGTATGGCTCAGGGCTACAACTGGACATGGATATACGGTGACAGCCAGAACCTGCTTTAAAACGTTTAAATTCCGTCCGATAATTTCGAGAGCTGGAAACATTCTCGAAGTGCTCTCCAAGCTCATTAGGAACATCTTTTAGCGAATTAGCAGGGTAGCTAATTACAGGAATAACAAAACAACGGTAATCCCCTTAGAATTTTTTGTACCTATCCCACCCTTCTTTATCCGAGACAAAACTACTGAGGAAGGAAATGTACTTTGTCCAGGATTTCACCTTAACTTTTCTCCTAGTCTATCGGGCCTTTGCATTTAGTCTTTTAAATTCTATCCTATTTGAAGAAGTAGGTTGGTTCGCATCGCATGCCCTAAGCAGTTTTTTTCATGTGGTGGCACAGTCTTCCTTCCACGAAGGCCTGCACCTCTTGGGCAAATTTTCAGAAGTGTGAGGAATGGCATCTTCGGCGGCACTTACGATTTGCTTCTTAACATACACTGTCGCTTCTTCGGGTGACAAATTCGCTAGAACTGACGGGTCAAGCACTGCATCAAGCTTAAAAAACGCCCAGTCGGCTTTGTTCAGTTTCCACCTAGGGGTTCGTTTTAAAATAGTCGGCAGAGGAACGAGGCTTTTAATTACAACCGGGAAATGATTACTCCCGAAAGGGTTGTTTAAAACCTTCCAAGAAAAACAGGGAACTAATGATGGGGATGAAATGGAGAGGTCGATGGATGTGAAGCAATTATGAGTGGAACTATAAAATGATGGTTCTTTCTTATTTCAAAAAAATACGTTTGAGGACAGTAAAAATCTTTCTACAACAGTGCCACGAGAGTCAATGCGCTTACTGCCCCCCATGGGGCTGTAGGCATTAAAATCACCACAAACTAAAAAAGGCGTTAGGAGTTTCTGAACCAATCATTGAAGTTCATGAAGATGCAGTTGACAATGAGGTGGTAAATACAAGGACACAACCGTAATAAGACGATCAGCAAGGACACGTATCGCAACTGCTTTTAGTGATGTACACAGAGGAACTTCCACACACGCTATGCCACTGCGTACAACAATGGCAACATGGCCAGAAGAGTGGTCTGAATCCCGATGTTTTCTGAAAACGCGGTGACGATTAAAAACATTTGTATGGGTGTTGTTAAGATATGTCTCCTGCAAGCGCGCAGCAATAGGCTGTAGCACTCAGCAATATGCAGTAGCTCATCCAGAAAGAAATTAATGTCATCAATATTTCGCAGGGGACTTCTACAGTTCCACTGTATAAACTTTACGTGTTCATGTTAAAAGTGGTTTAAAGTAACAACAACAGAAAAAGAAAACATGCTCTAAATGCCCTGGGGCGGTTTGGGTGGGCTTACTCGCGGATTAAACTTTTATTGGGATGACTTTTTAAGCCTGGCGTCATCAGGTGGGACCGAATGAGCGGGAAGAGGTTCATCAAGTTCCATCCGCTCCTCCTCAGGCTAAACGGCTGAGGAAGCAGCTGGTACGGGCACCTCCTTAGATGCCGAGACCTCACCTAAAGCCTTAAAACGAAACACACACTTTTTGCTCCTGAGAGGGGTCCGAGTAACCAAGGCAGGCGCACTGTTCGATGGCCCGTACTTTGGAATGGAGGAGGCACCAGTGCCTTCTCCCTGAGGCTGGTGGTGCCGCGTCTCCTCTTGTCCGCCCTCCATTAGCACAGAGGCATTCCTCGCCTCTGCACCATCTGGAGGCCTTGTGGTTCTTTGGTTCCAACGACAAACGGAGTCGTGGACCGAATCTTTGCTAGGCAGGGGGAGGTGGTGAAATTACTAGGTCATTAGGACAGACCTGGGTTCCTACCGAAGACTTTGATGGCACAGCCCCCTGCACGTGCCACCAAAGAGTAAGGCACCTTCTGCAGGGAAGAGAATCGCGTCTTGGCTTCGGAAAGCAAAATGTTCTCTTTCACTTTGAGTGTTATAATTTCGTTTTCTTCTTTTTATTTTTTGCAAGATCGGGAACAAGCAGGGTGAGAATCCTTGCAGTCGATGCAGCAAAGTGGATTTCAGCAATTCTCTGCAGGGTGATAATTTTTGCCACACTTGGCACATGTTGTTTTTCCACGGCAGCTCTGGCTGCCGCTATGACCATACGTCTGACAGTGAAAGCAACGCTGAGGGTTTGGCACATACGGCCGTACTCCACAGTTTAGATACCCTGCTTTGACCGATTCTGGGAGCGCTCTCAGCTTAAAAGTCAGAATGTCATGCTTTGTCTTAATCTCTTGACCGTCCCGGCGAAAATATTTTTTTTTTTCTATTTCAGCAATGACTTCTTGGTCACGAAGGAAATCGACAATTTCATCTTCGGGCGATTCTAGAAGGCCATCTTCTGATATTACGCCTTGAATAGTGTTCAAAGTGCGGTGGGGTGATACAGTAACCCTGTAGTCAGAAACCAAGTTGAGTGCCAGCAGGTCTGAACTTTGCTGAGAGGTTACAGCTTCAACGAGGAGATCTCCAGATGGCATTTTTTTTTTTGCTTTAAAATTCTTTCCAATTACAGATTCAAGAGTCTTCGAAACCAGGAACGGGTGTAGTGTTGTATCTCCGGTGGTATAGCCGAAGACGCGCGTGGCTATCAGTTATCGCGCTCTACTCTCTGCTTCGAGATGACTAGCCGTAGGGGTGCTGCGCACGCTTATCGTCATTTTACCTGATATGTGTGTATATATGTGTATGCGACAACAAACGGGGCACTTCTTGGTCTGGGCCCCAAGTTGGAAATCTTGCGTTCATCCCGGCAGCAAACGTGACATGGTGTCAGAAGTGGGATGACCCCCCTGCTCTTCCTTGACGTCGCCGTCCTACACCCCTTCTTCGCCATGGCTGCCATTTAAGTTCAAGAATGATCGGCGACGAAAGTGGCACTGGCGCGGGCCAGGCCATTCAAGTTCCGTCGCAACCGGGTTTTTTTCCTGTTCAGTCGCCCCCCAGTTTTAACTTCGACAAAACGTCGGAACGGCCCACCTGGGTGCTGGACTTCTGGACTTCGACGACTACAGGTTTGCCTCAGGTCCGACCGAGCGGACACAAGAAGCAAGGGTACGGACCTTGCTATACACAATGGGAAAGCAGGCACGCAAGATATTTCAAACCTTCAACCTGTCCGAAGAAGAAGCGAAGAACTATTCCCTTGTCAAGAAAAAGCTTGACGACCATTTTGTCGCGGCGCGCAATTTGGTCTACGAAAGCGCTCGCTTCCACCGTCGTTCTCAAGAACCCGGGGAAACGGTAGACCAGTTCTTTACGACGCTTCACACGCTGGCCGACTGGCGCGACTACGGAGAAGTCAGAGATCGCATGGTGCGTGACCACTTCGTTGTGGGCCTGATGGACGCCAAGCTTTCTGAGGCTCTCCAGATGGGCGCGACGCTGACGCTAGCAAGGGCCCTTGCCAAGGCACGCCTAAAGGAGACGGTGCAACGGCAACAGAGTGAGCTTCGCTGCGGTTCGGCGGAACATTTCGCGACTGCCTCGTTAACGGAAGAGGTTGACACACTGCGCAGAGAACGACATGCTACGGGGCATCGCCCGCGGAACAGCCGCCGTGGTGGACACAAAGGCAACGATGCTCCGAAGTGCTCATCGTGCGGAAGAGGTCCGCACTCCCGGTCTTCGTGCCCGGCTAGAGGAGCGGTCTGCCACAAGTGCGGCAAGGGAGGACACTTCGCCACAGCGTGCTTCATGCCGTCTAAGGTAGGCGTCAACCGGGCTGGGAGAAAAGGGACTACGAAGCGCGCGACCTTTGTTGGTACTTTAGCCAGTAGTAGCTCGAAGGCTCGCACGGTACAAGTGTTTGTAAACGGTACAGTTGTTACCGCTAAAGTCGATACCGGAGCTGAAGTTACGGTTATTCCGACGTCATTCCCAGGATTACCAAGGCAGCTAGAGAGCTGCGATGTAATCCTAAAAGACCCAGGCAACGATGAGTTCAAGGTAAAAGGACAGTTTGTTGCCACCGTTTCGTGGAAGCGCAGTTCCACTCGACAAACTGTCTTTGTCGTAGAATCTGTGAAGTCTGTCATCCTGGGTTTACCAGCCATTGAAGCCTTAGAATAGTGAAGTTTGTCGACAAAGTCTCAAATGAAAAGGCTTTCCTTCACTGTTTCAAGGTCTTGGGACCATAAAAGACGATTACTGCATTCGTCTTAAAACAGGCAGTGAGCCTTACGCCGTCCACACCGCCCGTCGCATTCCCATCCCGTTGCGAGAGGCCATAAGAAGGAACTTGATAAATTGGAAAAGAATGGGGTCATTAAAGAAGTCGAAGGCTCAACCGAGTGGTGTGCGGGTATAGTGTCTGTCTTAAAGCCGTCGGGGGAGGTGCGCATTTGCGTTGACTTAACTCAGCTAAACAAAAACGTGAAACGAGAAAGTTTTGTACCTCCCACGGTTGACGAGACTATTGCATTGCTCACTGGAGCAGCAGTATTTTTTGAAACTTGACGCTAACTCGGGATTCTATCAAGTGAATTTAGCAGAAGAATTCCAGCAGTTAACTACGTTCATAACGCCGTACGGCTAGCTTTGGTTCGAACGATTGCCGTTTGGTATAACATCGGCTCCTGAGTATTTCCAAAAGCGCATGAACAGAATTCTTCATGGAATGCCGGGTGTAGTAAACATGATGGACGATGTGCTAGTATTTGGGTCGAATCAGCAAGAGCACGACGAGCATTTACATCGCACTCTTGAGCGTCTTTACAAAGCCGGCATAACCCTGAACAAAGAGAAATGCAAATTCAGCGTGAAAGAACTGTGTTTTCTTGGTTGCTTGGACAGAAAGGTCGGCGTACAGTCAGATCCCGCAAAGGTCCGCGCGATAGTTGATATGAAGGCGCCGACAAACGTAGGGGAGGGGCGCAGACTCCTGGCTCTCGCTAATTATTGTTGGCGGTTTATTCCCAATCTGGCTGATAAGACAGCGCCGCTGTGTCAGCTGCTACAAAAGAATGCAGACTGGATTTGGATTTCCGCTGAGGTGAAGGCGATGGAGTACCTGAAAAAGGCTATCTGTTCAGATAGTTGCATGGCAAAGTATGACCAGAGGTATTGCACGATTTTATTGCCGGATGCCTCGTCATACGGATTAAGTGCCGTTCTGTTACAGCTGCAGCCCAACAACGAGCAAAAGCCCGTCGTTTTTGTTTCTAGGGCTCTAACACCTACTGAAATGCACTATTCGCAAACTGAAAAAGAAACCTTACCTTTGACTTGGGGAGCAGAACGCCTCGAAAACTATTTCAAAGTGGAAACTGACCATAAACGACTAGTTACCTTACTGGGAAAGTCTCCACTGGATTTGCTCCCACCGCGCATTCAGAGGTTTGGCATGCGCTTGACACGTTTTAGCTTTGATGTGGAATATGTGCCCGGCAAGTATCTCGCGATAGCTGGTGCATTATCGCGGGCGCCTTTACGAGATCAGCGAACAGCAAAAGGCCTATCGGTAGAAGAAGTCAGCAGTTTTGTTGCAGGGTCGTTGCCAGAATTGGGCGAATCTGATAGCTTCAGATCCGTTGCCGAAGAGCAGGCATGTGATGAGATTTGCCAACGACTAATTCGCTACACTCGTGAAGGCTGGCGCAGCCTAGCTTCGTTACCTGCAGAGTTAAAGCATTACTGGCAAGAACGTGGAACGCTGAGTGTTTGTAAAGGCGTCCTCCTGAAAGGAAGCCGCCTGGTGGTTCCACAGTCACTACGAAGCATGGTCATGAAACAGAATCACTAAGGGTACCAAGGAATTGTCCGGTGCAGGGCGAGAGCGCTTGAGTCCGTATGGTGGCCGGGCTAAAGCTCACAACTTGCTTCAATTGTCACGAACTGCCGTTTTTTGCTGAGTACCGTGATCAGCCAGCGGAGCCTATGATTCCAACTAGGACTCCGTCTACGACATGGGAACGGGTGGCTGCGGACATTTTTCATATGAAAGGAAGCAACTACCTATTGGTGGTAGATTATTTTTTGCCTTTTCCAGAGCTGTGTCGCCTAGAATCCCTCACTACTCCCCATGTTGTCGAACAACTTAAAAGTGATTTTTCGAGACATGGTGTTCCTGAATTTCTGGTGTAGGATAATGGCAAATAATTTGTAAGCCAGGAGTTTGACCACGTTTTGAGAGAATACTGGTTTAGACGCATCATATATATCCCGAGGTTTCCGCATCAAAGAGTGAAGTTGAGAGGATGGTAAAAACAATCAAAGGACTACTACTGAAGTCAAACGATGCCCTTTCGGCTTTATTAGTCTTCAGAAACACCCGGGGGCAAATAGGCCGCACGCCAGTGGAGCTGATCATGAGTCGGCGACTCCGGACCACGCTCCCCCTCCACCCAAAGAAACTGGCGCCTAGTACGCAAAACCTGAAGGAGGTCCGTCGAAAAGACACTCTTCTTAGGGACACCCAACGTCGCTTCTACAACGGGCGCCAAGCGGCCTGGTCACCTGCCCCAGTTGGAGCCCGGTGAGGGGGTCTGGGTGAAAGATCACAGACAGAAGGGCGTAATGCTTAAGCCGGCCAGTCGTCGGCGGTCGTATGTGGTGGAGTTGGATAATGGGGCAGAATTGAATGGAATCGAAGAGCCCTGGTCTAACTTAAAAGGACAGGGAAAGTGTAGAAAACAGTGACGCCTGCTCTGAGTTTCCGGAGGGGGAAACTGTCGGCGGCGTGAGTGCAGAATGACGGAGTCTTTCGGGTTCGATTGGCGAAAACAGCCGGCTTTAATAACGCAAGCCTATTGTTCCGTTGCCAGCGGTTCCTCCGGGGTATGCGACGCGATATGGTCGGACAGTACTCAGCCCCGAGCGGTACGGAGTTTTGGAATGCCGCGTATTTGATTCATGGTTGTTCGAAAGGCTAAGTAGCTTGTTTGTTCTGTATCCGGTGTATTTGATTGTCTGTTTCGAGCCCACCTTTATTTTGGCTCTCGCTTGTTGAGGAGGTGATGTAGTTCATTTATTACTGTTTAATTGTTCGTAGCGTTTGTTTGTTTGTTTGTAGAAAATTGGTGCTTCGACCTCGAAAAAGGGGGGGGGGGGTGTAGTCTTGTCGCTCCTGCGGTATAGCCCAAGACGTGCGTGGCTATCAGTTATTGCGCTCTACTGTCTGCTTCGAAATGACTCGCCATAGGGGTGCTGCGCAGGGTTATCGTCATGTGACCTGATATGTGTGTATATATGTGGGTGTGACAATAAACGGGGCACTTCTTGGTCAGGGCCCCAAGTTGGAAGTCTTGCGTTCATCCGGCAGCAAACGCGACAAACGGGATAGCTTCCACAAGGGTTTTTCCGTTTCAGAGTGCATGGCAAGAAATCGAGGAAACTTCTCCGCGGGTGAAAATAGATCTATAACGTATACTTCGGTCTGAACTCTTTTCGGGGCCCGACCAGGTTATTTGTTTAGTTTTGAACCCATAAGAAATGGGAAGGCGCTCGGCATCTGTAGCGCACCACCCACCACGGAGCCCAACGTGGGGATAGGTAATGCGCCATGGCAATAAAGGTTTTGCTGACGACATTACGCTATCAGTGCTGCCAAGACACTATAACCTAGTGTGGGTCCAGACAAGGGATCTATCGCCACCCAAGGTTAGCCCTTGACGCCAAACTTGGTGAATATGAATGAAAGAAGAGTAGAGAAAAGAAAAATATAAGAGGGGATAGTAGAAGATATGGCGACTGACTGAATCATCCTGGTCTGTCCAAACCAGGACTCCCGTCTATGGGAAGCGGGGGCCGAAGTGGTGTATTGCCTCAATAGGGTCCAAACCTACCCCGGGCTCGGCTCAACCACCAGGATTCCCTTTTCCTTAGGCACGGAAAAGCCACGCACAGCCAGACGTGGGCGGGCGAACCCGCATGGCTCGGGGTCCGTGGAGACGCCACTCTCCAAACACCTGTTTTCACAGGTGACCCCTGCGAGGCACCGGCATTGGGAAGAGGAAGATATGTTAATTACGACAGATTGACAGCGGCTTAAAAAAAAAAGAAAAAACAAAACAGTTGTTTACAGAATACAAGGAGCGTTTATGTTCATCGATTCTAATTTAAATACTAGTCTGTTATGGGGAACCCGATCAGAAGCTTTAGCAAAATCAATAAAAATAGCATCGGTAGGAAAAAAGGAGTGAACAGAAAGGTAAAGGGCGGTAATCAATTCAAATAGTTGCGTTCCACAGGAATGGCCGGGTTGAAACCCATGCTGATTAGAGAAAATAAGGCTGTTTGAAAATATGCAGGTCATAATCTGGTATGAACGTGCATATATGTTCTAAGATTATACATAAAACGGAAGTGAGCGATATAGGTCTGTAGTCACCAAAATTATTTTTATCCCCGGCTTTGAAAATTGGAATGACACCGGCACGAAGCGCAGCAGATTGTCAGCATGACAGCAACTTCTCTACCGCCGTTTACGCGGTATCTATAAAAACAAGGGGACGCGCTGTCACTAATTGTGATATCGAAAAATGCAGAGTCCTCTTTGGGCTCAAGCTTTATTAACCTGTACTTGTTCAGGTTATGCTCGCAGGGCAGACTGGATGAAAAAAAAATATGCCATACGCCGTCTCAGAGGATAATGACTTTAAAATACGACTTTACTGATAGTACAAATATTGCCACACGCCTTTTCTACGATTGCAAAAGGCAGTGTAAGTTTAGCAGAGATACAGCAGCGTAGAAATATGATTTCGTGACCAGATGGACGCTGCGATCGTTAAAGGAAATCTAACACATATCACTTTTCTCAGGTGATGAAAACGTATCAAAATTTGCATCCTTCATACACGCCTTTAAGTACAGCATGCACGAGTCATACCATTAACTTCAGCACACGCGTGGAATTTGCGAAATAAGAACTCCGGGTGATGTTCGAGGAGAGAAATGCCAAAAAGCACCTTTGTAGTCGAAGTAAAGAAAGAGGACGGCACGAGCGTTTCTGTTATCTTGAGGGTACCACCACAACTTCATGGCACGGGTAAATGGATCTTCCCTACTAGGACGTGTTGGGTTATCATTGCGATACGCGAGGGGAATTCAGTCAAGGATAGCGCTCTACGCGGAACGATGAGCTTCCACTACGTCGACCATCACCACCGACACCACGCTTTTCAACACACAGGCGGCTATGTGCAGACGGAGTCTGATTTTTTTCTTGCTTCCTTTACCACAAAATAGATGGGGCATAACTCCGTGTATTATAAAATTTGGCAATTTTCGTCACATCACGAATTATTCGACAAAATGCTGATCGGAAATGTTTTTTTAATAGAACGTCTAAGAAACATTCGCCGGCTATTTACTTTTTATGATCTCGGTGCTGGTGGCTAGGCTCTGATCCAAAAGGCGGTGTGGATTTGGCTGACGTGATTTAGATGCATCACAGGGAAAAGGCAGAGTGCTTTTGAATGAAAGAGGGTGTAAAAGAATCCGATTTCTTTTAAAAGTTCTATACCAAGAATTGTTTTTGTTTTTTGCTTTATTTTTATGTTTGGATTTTGTTCTCACATCTTTTACTGCGGGCAGTGGAGAAAACTCGATTTCAAAATCGTGTGAAAATTCCTTTAAGCGAGAAACACACCTTCAAACTAGTATGGTGCACGTGCGCGCCTGGTATTTTTAAAAAATGAACAAAGGAAAATGACTGTTGCTATTACATTGCTGTAAAATCATCAAAATTTAGCTGTGGCTATTGTGCATAGTCAAGAATGACGAGGTGACGAACAAGGAAATAACTGAGGAAAATGAAACGTTTAATGGGCGAACTTGTGCCCAAAACAAAAATAAAACATAAGATAATACCAGACCGTCACGGGGGTCGAAGTCGGCGTAACAGCACGATCGAATCGAGCGCTGGGGCGAGACTCACTCCGGCTTGCCACGCACAGCTTTTTTGACAACTCGTTGGCTTCTGGAACATTCGGCGTAGAAGGTTTGGTGCGTAGAACATTCTAACCTCGAATCAGCAAGATGGTTCTCCAATTTACCGGAAATTTAAATTGAAAGAATAAGTAAACCACGCGGCACTCTGAGGAACCGAACCCTGGGCTACCGCACGAGCGTCGAGAGCGGTAACCACTCGGCCACGGACGCTCTCGCTCGCCGACGCGCGTGGCATTAATCCCCTTTTTTAAAAAAAAAAGCATCGTCTCGATGCCGCGTGAAAAGCAACAAAACAGAGCAACAGAAACAAAATAATGGGAAAATACGAAGGCATTCAAAACACAATCCTATCAAGTACTGCAGAAGATCACAGTTCAGAATCTTATCGCGCATAGTACGGCTTGAGCCGCACGACATGGAGTACTTCCGGTCGTGGAGGGCGGCGTGATGAAATCTGTGTTCTGTCGGGTATCACGTCGTACTTCAGATCCCCGAGTCGACGAAGCACTTTTTAAGGTCCGAAGTAGCGCTTCGGGAGTTTCTTCCTTATCCGCATCGTTGTATCGGGGTCCAATTACACACATGGTCTCCGGGCTTAAAGTGAACGTCGATGCGGTGAAGGTTGTACCGGGTAGCGTCGACACGTTGTTGAGCTTGAATTCGTAGCCGGTTCTGCTGGCGAACTTCCTCGGCTCGTTGAGCAACCACCTGTGCGTCGGGGATCCTATCGGCAGTTGGTTCGTGTGGTAGCATTGCGTTACTTTTCTGCCATGGACCAGCTGAAACGGGGTTATCCTCGTGGTCTCTTGCACCACCGTGTTGTAAGCAAACGTGACGTAAGGTAACACCTCGTCCCAAGTCTTGTGCTCTACGCCGACATATATGGAGATCACGTCGGCGATAGTTTTGATTAGCCGTTTGTTAGTTCATTTGTGTGCGGATGGTACGCAGTGGTTCGACGCTGGCCGGTGCCACTGAGACGAAGGATCTCTTGCATCAGCTGGGCCATGAACGATGATCCAGGGTCTATACCAAGGACTTCAGGGGCGCCGTACCGGAGGAAAATGGATTAGATAAAAACTTAACGACTTCAACGGCTGTACCTGATGGAGGGGCTTTCGTCTCTGTGTACCGTGTAAGATGATCTGTGGTGACGATTATCCAGCGGTTTCCCGACGTTGACACAGAAAAGGGCCAAGTAAATCCATTCCAATCTGCTGGAATGGCGTGCAGGGGGAGATATCGGATGCAGAAGTACTGATGGCTTCGTCGGCGGTTTCTTTAGTCGCTGACAGTCGTGGCATAACCGAGTGTAGAGGTGAACGGTCTTTGGCAGCCTCGGGCAGTAGTACTTCTCCACCGTCTCAGGACCCACAATGCCATGATCCCGGTGCGCAGGCACTACATGCGTTTGGACGCTGACCCCGACTGCCAGGCTTGCGGCGAGTAGGCCGACACTGGCCACCATCTCCTTGAATGCGGTGAACGAGCGGTGTTGAAGGTGGCCAACACCAAACCAAGGGAGAAGTTGTACGGATCAAAACAAACCATGAGGTGAGCGCTCAAAGTCATGCTCACCATCCTGGAGGAAACCGGCCGCTCCAGCATCCACGGCGGTAAAAACCAAACCACCCACGAGCGGAGAAAAAATGGTTATAGCGGCCTCCTGGCCTGCTGCTCGGTTTCCTCACACCACTCTCTCCCGCCGACGGCTGGAGAAGTTGCCTGGCGGCCCTGCACCCTATCCCCAGAAGCACACCGTGGGCGTGGGTTGCTTAACAACGTGAAAGAATAAACACGAAAACGGGACGAAAACTGATGCATACAACGACGAAAACGAGACAACGTTCCCGGAACGAGCCGCTCCCATTTCGCCCTCGCCATCTCACCCGCGTCTCTGCCCCTGGGCAACGCGCGGCTCTCGGCTTGCCCTGTTTTTATTATTCGTGCAACAAGCCAAGCTTGTTGCACAGATTTTGCCTCGAGGGGAATGGTTTGGGATTGCTTTCACCTCAAAACGCCGCTCGGCCAACATCACTGGGCCCGCACTTCGTCAATTCTCTACATGGGCGGTAGCCCCCTCTGGCCTCTTTGGCGACCGAACACCCGGGCAGTGAGAGACGGGTACAGGAGCCCACTTGTGTTTGATACACAAGTGGCACACGTAGAAACACCTTCGTTTGTTTTAAATGCAGCCTTTTTGTTTTTGTATTAAGAGCATAATTAGGTGGAAGGTCTTTAACAAAAAGGCTGAGTCGCATAATTTGTAAAAGAATTTTATACTGTCACAAAAACCATGACTAGTATTGACTACTACAGAAAGTGTATTGGCGAGAACACTCACAGATTGTACCTATAATGATAAAAGCCCTTGAACCTGCCTGCATGTTCACCATAAAAGAATGTTGAACATGAAGGCATCAACAAGGAGACTGTAGGAAAGCTATCAAAGATACAGAAATGACACTTTCCGGGTGTGCATAGATCTAGCTGTGGCATCGAGTTAGTTTTTGTTTCATTTATGTAGTGAAACTTATATAATAAAGGTTATTTAACAGTTATCAAAAAAATAATTTTTAAATAATTAAAAAGTAACAAAACGCAGTTAAAGCATAATATTGAAAAAAAGTATCGCAGAGTTCGTAAAAAAAGGATGGAATTAGATGGCGATGACTTGCGCGAATATCGCCGTGCTGTCGCCTTTTAGGCACCGCGTTCAGCTCGTTGTCTTCTGTACTCTTATCGACGCAGCCCGTATGGGATCGGGATGGATATTTTGTAACATGATGTTGCAAACCATCCATCCCGGATTTCACTTTACGGACTGATTTTAAACCATTATTTTTGCTAGGGTAAGGGGACATAAGGATCCAGCTGGACGTCTTGCTCATTGGGCGCTCACGCTACAGCAGTATGGCAATTTCATCATGTACCGCCCGGGGTCAACGAACAAAGTTGCTGATACGCTCTCTCGTTCTCCACATCCCGAGGGACACTCGCAGGATGCCCACGGCTTGGTCACCGTCGCAGCCATAGCACGAGGATCCCGATATCATAATGGGGTACACTGGTGAGTCGCCAGGAGCTTTGCAAGGCGTAGCTGGATGACGAAGCCTGCCAACGCGTGTCCGCTGCGCTGGCAGCAAGAGGTCCAGTCAACTGCCCAAGTGACAGGAAGTTTGACTCCTACTTGATGAGTGACGACATCCTCCTGCAGCGCTACGTCCGCCAGGCCGACTAAAATTCCGATGGCTCGGTGTTTTAAACGGTGATACCCCACAAGCAACGTAAGCTTTTCATTCGATACATGCATCACTCCGCCTTAGCTGGACATGGATATGGGAGTAAATCTTACGAAAAGTTATTCCAAATGCCTACCTGGCCAGGCATGATGCAGGATGTGCTCCAATAAACTCCTAGCAACTCGCTGTGCCCGATGGCACAAACACGTGGTGGTCAGCCCCTACCGGTCTCATGCAACCAATCGTGAGCCAGAGCCCTTGGCAGAGTTGTTGCTCTGATGTCACGGGCCCCTCCCCACGTTGTCCCCGCGGCAGTCAGTATTTGTTTGTGGTAACCGACCACTTCACAAAGTGGGTTGATTCATTTTCTTTTCAAAAGTTAGATTTGCAAAAAATCGGGAACTTCCCTCTTGAAATATTACCTAGGTTCGGCTTTCCAGCGCATCTTGTAAGCGATAATTCCTCCTAAATAACGAGTAAGGGTTCATGGATGCATGCGGTGTGCTGGGAATTAAACACAAAATGAATTCCCCATACCACCCACAAGCGAACATCATGGAAAGGGTAAATTCGAACCTTAAGATTGTGTTAGCTCCACAAGGACTGGCATGCGAAACTGCCGAAGCTGGCATTCGCAGCCCGTATGACTTCGAATAGGTCAAGGGTCTCACTCCTGCGCAATTGAATTTAGACAAGGAGCTTGCGTTTACGCTTTTTAACAGCCTCCTTTCCACAGAGCTTGGCGGAAGGCTTCGCCTCCACGTAACGTCGCACGGGACCTTCGAAAGCGCTTCTCGGGCTACCTTTGAGAGCTCCGAGAAAGGCTAGACGTTACCCCCGTGCAGCAGTCGAAACCGTACAACCAGGGGCGACGGGACCTGCAGTTCGAGGTAAGGGATTTGGTACACTGGCGTGCTCACCCACTGAGTGATGCCGCTCGAGGCTCGAAGCCTCTCTTGCACACAGGTGGGAAAGTCTGTTTCACGTGCTTGCAAAGTGCTCACCACTCACTTACAAACTAGCTCACTGTGAGCACTTCTTGAACTGTTGCGTCAATTGCACAAAACTGCTCCAGAACATATAACCTGCAACAGGCTGCTCCAAAGGCTGTTTTTGTGCACAATTTCGCCTTGTCTGCGCCGAAAGACAGCTGTTCTCGAAAAGAAAACTGAAAGTGTCTGGCACGTGGCATTGTCGGCGATGCCACTGAAAATGACAAAAATACCGTTTTTTATGCCTAAGTACTATGTTGAAAGAGTACTGTTGTGCGATTATTTAAGCTTTTTAATAGTAGTTTCAAATAGTACATTATTTGATGTTCGCTTCCAATTGAACTGCGATATTCATGCGTTTCGATGTGTTGATTGCGGCGGGTTAGCCCCCTGAGTGGGTTCTCCGCAAGCTCAGGTGAACTGCGGAGAAGCAATGCGGAGAGCAAGTCGTTTGCTTCTTGCGCAAAGATCGCGGTGGCGTCAGAACGACGCCAAGCTCTGATTGGCTTTGATTGAAAGGATAGTTGGTAGACCTAAGTGTTAGATGCCTCAAGGTCCACCTACAACGTTTTTTTTTTCAATGAGGCAATAAGCGCTTGACGCTTTGACATCATCGCGACCCCTGTGCTAGAATCAGACGAACTTGCGCCCTGCAATGCATACCCGCAGAGTGTACGCAACGATCTCGCAACTCGCTTCCCCGCAGGGGGCACCTGTGAAAGCAGGTTTTTGGTGAGTGGTGTCACCACGGACCCCGAGCCACGCGGGGTCGGCCGCCCACGTCTGGCTGTGCGTGGCTTTCCCGTGGCTTTCCCTTGTCTGAGGAGAAGGGCATCTTGGTGGTTGAGCCGAGCCCGGGGTAGGTTTGGACCTTTCGGGCCCCCCGGGCGCGGCAATATACCACTTCGGGCCCTGCTTCTCATAGACGGGAGTCCTGGTAGGCCCAGCCAGGATGATTCAGTCTAGTCGCCACTCCTTCTACTATCCCCTCCCTTCTTTCACATTCGTCTTCTCCTTCTTTTCACTCTTCTCAATTCTCTTCTTTGCTTTTCAACTTCTTTGGCGGCAAGGGCTAACCTTGGGTGGTGACAGGTACTCTCGTCCAGATCCACACTTGGTTATAGTTTCTGGATAGCGCTAATAGAGTAATGCTTCCAGCAAAGCCATATTTGTTATGGGGTCTTACCTATTCCCTCGTTGGGCTCCGTGGTGGGCGGCGCGCCACAGATTCTGAACGCCCTTTGCCTTTTTATGGCTCCCCTCTCTTCTAAACTCCGAGCAGAGCGACCCCCCAAAAGGGTTCGCCCCGCTCCCCCTACTTTTGAAAAAGCCAAAAAACCCGACACCCTTTAACGTTTTCTTGTACTTCATGCTGTGAACGACTGTCTACTGTTATCAAAGATGTCACCTTTCCTTGTCTCTAAGGTCCTAGAGCCGACGATCGGAAAGAATTACAAGGCAAAAAAACTTGCGGGGACCTCCTCGTTGAGGTTGAAAATTAAACTCAAAGCACAGCATTACTCAAGCTGACTAGCTTAGGCGAACACCAAGTTTGTGTAACCCCGCACCTCACTTTGGATACTGTCCGCGGCGTCATCTCTGAGGATGACGCCGCGGAAATCTGAAGAGGAAATCCTTGAAGGGCTGCGTCGGAATGCTGTTGTAGCCGTGCGGCGAATCACCCTACGACCAGACGGACAGGAGATACCAACCCAACACCTAGTCCTGACTTTTGAACTCCACCTTGTGCCTTCCACCATGAAGGCAGGGTATTTAAACTGCAGAGTCCGTCCTTTTGTTCCAAATCCACAGCGGTGCTTTCGTTGCCAGCGTTTTGGGATGACTGCCGAAGCTGCCGCGGCCGAGAAACTGTTGCGAAACGTAGTGCCACTGACCACGTCGCTGACATATGTGAAAACGACCATAAGTGCATAAACTGTGGCGGACAACACTCCGCATTTTCACGCACATGTCCGAAATGGAAGGAAGAAAAGGAGATAATTACACAATCTCAGCTACCAAGACGTTAGAGAACAGCTTGCCTTCAAGGCAAGGGGTTCATATGCCGAGGCAGTGCGAAGGGACCCCACTGTCTATGGCATCCGTGGAGACGCAGACTTCCCCGGAAGATTTATCATCTCCACAAGGGTCCTCTTAGATACGTCCGAGGACGGTGGGCAGCCCACCGCCTTCATGCCCCAATGAGGTTGTTGTGCCCTCTAAGGAGGGTGCTGCACCCTCCAAGGAGCCAGACGTGCAGTCACCTGCACCAGCTGGCCCTTCTGGCCGGGGTCGGGGGCTGCCTCCCTGGGCGGTCAGATTTACCTCTGCCGCCCAAAGGACCCAAGGTCTCATTGGATGAGAAAATGGATGTGAGCATCCCGCTCTCCGATGAGCACCTTCCACTCTCTGGATCAGAGTCTGTTTGCTCGGCCTCCTGCGAGGCTGGAGGACGGCCTAAGGATACAGTAAAAAAGAAAACCATACCACGGATTGTGGCACCAAAAGTCACATAAACTACATTTCACAATTTTTGTATAACACACTTATTGAGGCGTTTCCTTTATTGAAGATAAATGTCTCTCTTCTTTCAGTGGAACTGCAGAGGCCTCCTGCCTAACTACGATGATGTGAGCTATCTTTTAGAGGATAACCGGCCCATTGCATGTTGCTTACAGGAAACGCACATAAAGACCACCCACACTAATATTTTAAAACACTTCCAGGTGTTTCGTGGGGACCGTACACATGCAGCTCACGCAGCTGGAGGTGTTGCGGTGGTTGTGCAACGTTCAGTTCCTTCCAAGGAGATAGCCCTGGGGACTGCACTGGTGGTAGTGGCTACATGCATTTTGTTAGATCGAATAATTACAGTCTGTTCTTTGTATGTACCTCCCTATCATCTTTTACATATGGAGGAGCTAGAAGATATTGTTAATCTACTGCCTTCACCTTTCTTACTTTTAGGAGATTTTAATGCACACAATCCCCTGTGGGGTAGTGACAGACGGGATTCTAGAGGGGCCCTTGTTGAACGTTTTTTTTTGTTGCTTTCTGCGGGATTATGCCTGCTAAACACAAATGAATCTACATATTTTAGCTCAGCAACTCACACTTTCACTTCCATTGACCTATATATTTCTCACCCATCATTATTCCCATTGCTTTCATGGAAGGTCATCCCGAAACCTTACGGAAGTGACCACTTCCCCACCATCTAAGAATTTAACCATTTTCCTATGACAGGCCCAACACGCTCTCCTCGTTGGACATTCGAAAATGCCAACTGGCCTACTTTCAAAGAATCATCTCTTTTTGCCTGCACATCACTCGACGATCTCGAATCAATAGAGCCACTGAACATATCACTCAGCACATTTTACAAGCTGCCATTCTCTCCATCCCCATGACGTCCTCGCATCTACCCAGAAGACCAAAGCCCTGATGGAACAAAGACTGCCGTTTGGCCAAAAAAGAGCAACATCGAGCGTGGGATATATTTAGGAGCTACCTTACAACACACAATATTAGTGAATTCAAGAGAAAAAGGTCCCAGGCGAGGTGCATTCGAAGACAAGCTCAGAAAAAAAAATTATAGGGTACGCTTCTTCAATTAACCGCACTGTATCTGCGAAGGAAGTCTGGGATCGCGTACATAAAATTGACGGCTCTTACCTGGCATTCACTGTCCCACTCTTGAGTCGGAATGAAGTTTGTCCTGCAAGCCTTGAGGAACAGGCTAACTAACATCCTCGGTGAGCACTTCGAGTATGTTTCCAGTTCCGAACATTACACCCAAACGTTCCAGCGACACAAGATCAATGCAGAAAAAAAAACTGTTATCGCATCAGGTAGCACGCACGAACCCTATAATACCCTATTTACATTATATGAACTTCAAATGGCACTTCTTTGTTCGAAACAAACTGCCCCTGGACCAGATGGTATTCGTTATAAAATGCTCGAACATCTTAAGCAATTCACTATGAAGCTAAGTTTGTACCTTTCTAATAGAGTTTGGCTGGAGCGCTACTTTCCATCCTCCTGGAAGATCACTGTGGTTGTACCAGTGCTGAAGCCCGGCAAAGGTCCCTCTTGTGCATCTAGCTACAGATCAGTAGCTCTAACTAGCTGTCTTTCGAAGACATTAGAAAGGATGATTAACAAGAGACTCGTGTTTTTGTTTTAGAACGAAACAACTGCCTTGATAAGTTCCAGTGTGGCTTTCGTTCAGCACGGTCCACTGTCGATCATCTCGTCCGCGCTGAGACCTTCGTACGTAAGGGGTTTGCCAACAGGCAACAGTGTCTCTCCATCTTCTTTGATTTGGAAAAGGCATACGACACGGTCTGGCGTTACGGCATACTGCAAGATTTATTCGATCTTGGTTTCCGCGGCCGAATGTTGAGTGCTATACAGAGTTACCTGCAGCACCGTACTTTTTGCGTGAGACTGGGGAAAATTCACTCTAAGGTGTTTTTACAGTAGAATGGAGTCCCTCAGGGGGGTGTACTGAGTGTCACTCTTTTTATCGTCAAACTTAATTCCATTGGCCATGCAATTGCTCCTTCGGTACAATATTCTTTATATGTTGATGATCTCCAGATCTCCATTTCATCCTGCTATCCCTCAATTTTGTGAACGTCGCGTCTAACTTGCGATCAATAATTTTGTAAGATGGGCCGATACGAATGGTTTTAAGTTTTTTCCCGAAAAAAACAGCTTGTGTCACCTTTTCTCGTCGACGTGGTGCTCTTCAGTAACCGTGTTTGAATATGTATGGTTCTCCTATTGTTGTAAAAATTAACACAAGTTTTGGGCCTTGTGTTCCATTCCAAGTTGACTTTCGTTCCACACATTGAGAGCTTAAAACTCAAGTGCCTTAAATCTCTGAACATCCTTAAGGTGTTTTCACATGTATCATGGGGTTCTGACCGACTGTGTCCGTTGCGTATCTATCGCTCAGTCATTCGCTCTCAGCTGGATTATGGTTGTATTGTCTATAGCTCTGCTCGCGCATCAGTTCTAAAGATGTTAGATCCTATTCATCATCAAGGACTGCGTTTGGCTACCGCTGCATTTCGTACCTCCCCAGTGCTTAGCCTTTACGCGGAAGCAGACGAACTGTCCCTTGAGTATAGGAGGTTTTCCCTGGGTTTTATGTACACTGTCAGAGTTCGCTCGGTTGCGGAGCACCCCGTTCGAGATAATATTGAGACTATCAAGTTCCAACGCACGTTTGAAAACAAACCTTCCATAGTCCCCCCTTTGTCTATAGGGAATAACACTGCAGCACAATCTGTTGGGATGGTTGCAAATCCTCAGTTAGTCCAATACCCACCAGATATATCTCCATGAAACAACAGCCACATACATTGTGACCTTACACTGACCAAGTATAACAAAAAACATATTCCACAGGAAGTCATAAGACAGGAGTTCTTTGAGCTTCAGACCAGATATCATGAGTATGCCTGTTTTTATACAGACGGGACAAAAAAGACTCGATAGTAGGCTGTGCTATGGTGGGACCATCGGTAAATCAGGTGAAGAGAATAAATTCAAAAGCTTCTATACTAACAGCAGAGCTTTATGGTTTGCTGCTGGCTGTTGATTACATAATCAAAAAATGCCTTTCTCACGCTGTAATCTACACCGACTCTTTAAGCTCTCTGAAGGCAGTCACATCGATCAACCATGTAAAAAACCCACTGGTTTCCAAGTTAAAGTACAAGATTATCCTGGCTGCAAGGAAAAATCTTGACATAGTTTTGTGCTGGGGTCCTAGCCATGTTGGCATCCCTGGAAATGAAGCAGCTGATTGTGCAGCCAGCTCTGCTAATGATAGAGAAATTGACAGACACCAAATGCCCTGCGAAGATTACCACAGCTCTCTGAAACGTTGCATCAAAGCAAAGTGGCAGCTTCAGTGGAACAGCGAAACCGGCAACAAACTACACGCAATCAAGCCTTTTCTGGGCGAGTGGAAGAGTGCCCGACATCGGGAGCGCTTTTACGAAGTCATACTTTGTAGGTTACCGAATCGGTAATACTCGTCTCACACATGGACAGCCCTTGAGCGGGGAGGATGCCCCTGAATGTGTGCACGGTAACCTACCTCTAAGTATTATGCACATACTCATTGAATGCCCTATGTATGATCAATTCCGGTAGAAACATTTCTCGCTGCTGTATGAAGAACACATTCCACTACACCTTGCCCTACTGCTAGATGACGAACCGCTCATTCAATATAGTTGTATTTTTCATTTCCTCGCAGATATCGGCCTTCTACACCGACTGTGATTTTACTTTCTATCCTAGATTCATTATCATATTGTTTACACTTATACACATTCATGTTCATGGTTTTATCATATCCTCCGCTACTATAGCTCTTTCATCTTCAACCCGAATTGCAATAGTCTAAGCTTGGCGCAATATAGCCTTACATGCTGATGCGCCATAAACCGCCAATCAACCAATGAACCAATCGCAACTCGCTTCTCGGCAGCGCAGCCGCGCACTTTGGGGAAAAACACACGTCCAAACTAGTATAAAGCACATGCGTGTCGGGTGTATTAATAAAAAACACAAAAAACAGGAAGATTTGTGATTGTTGACATTACATTGCTGTGAAATCTTCAAAATTTACCTGTAGCTATTATGCAAGGGTATATAATAGGCAGCAATGTTCTAAAGACCTGTGTTTAATATATTTGCTTGTTCTTTTTTCTTCCTTTTAATTCAGAATCAAAAGAAAATATTTTCATATAACAAGAAGATTTATGAATACCCTTAATTAGGTATGGCTGGGCTCCTTTATGGGTTTGCTTTCATGTCAAATCTGTCAATTACTTGCCATCCCAATGTAAGTACTGGACGTGATGAGGCTAGTCTAAAAAGATAGCTAGAAATAAAATTATCAGAGCTTACAAGTGGGCCATTATGAGCTTAAGAACCACCTTCGCGAGTTAAGCTTACTTCTCGTTTAAGTGTGGTGTAACAGTAGTAAAAGGCAAGGAGAAAGTGGCAGCAATTCTTCAATATTCGATTATAAAATATTCGGCCAAAACCGCTATTAACTTTTAATTTGCTTTGAACAAAAATCCATCATTTTCACATGCCTAAAGAAAAGTTACCGGTTTTTGTGTGAACGGGGCTCACATCGATTGCAATGAATAGCTAGCTCTACTCGTTGTGATCGGTTACAGTAGCTGTGTGCTCCACTTTGCTCCTCTCTAAACAGCAGAAGGTTGAATACGAGTTAGGCCAGTGTGAGGCACATTCAACACTAAAGTGTTAGTTTGATGTCAAACTTCCAACTATTACGTCACCGTGATAAAACCCTCTACAAAGCAGCCAACAACATCTATTTTTGTCAAACACAGACCGAAGACGCCACCGCGGTAAATAGGTTAATTGAGACATCTAAAAAATTGCCGGTGTATGATTATTCGATAAATAAATAAATATCTGTAGAGGAAAAGACAGTTTAGTCACCAACAACCGCAGTTTTGTCCACAGGTTAACTTTCGAAAAGTTTTGTAAAATATTCCGACAAAAAGTTCAAAATTTTCTGCTCCAAAAGTGGGAATCTCTACTCCAAAACCCATTTTCCCCTGCTATAAAAGCTGCTCCAAATTACCGCTTGTCAGTTCCACCACTGTGCGAGTCCAGTGAATAAACCGGAACTGTTCACGTCACCTACCTTAAACAAGTTCGTCAAAACAGAAGACGAAGATTACTCGCAGGACCGGAACGACACTGACGGCATTCCCTTCCCGGAAGGCCCCTCGTCTCCACGATGGTGGTATAACCTGCGACGTCGGCGACACCAAAAGGAAAGGAACCTTTTTTTTTCCTTCTCTTTGTTTTGCCTTTTACATTTTGGGGGTGCTTTTCTGCTTCCACGATTCTCTTCCGTTTTGAAGAGAGGGGAGGGAGGTAGAAGATCGTGCCCACCTCAGATTCATTATGTCGACCTATCTGGAAGGAGTGCGAAAATGGCGTCAGGCTCAACCCTCAACGTCTGTGTTGTCCACGAAGATGCCTCGTGGACAACACTGTCGTCACACTCCACCACTGGAACGGCTTGGCGGTCAGGCTCGTGGTGGACTGCGCCACCAAGGACTATGGCACGTAAGGGGCTGTCCAGGGGACCGTGGACAATTGACAGCGGTCACTCTCTACAGGAAGGCCCCAAGGACCCGCCCTATGCCGACGATGCAGCGGACGGACACGTTTAACGTCGTTACCTGGACCGTGCTAGGGGAGCACACCTCTGTAGAGCGGTATTTGTAGAATTATTCAATGAATTTATAAATGTACAATTTCTCAAATTTCATGTAATTCTGTGTTTTAAGAATAAATATAAATATTTTTTTTCAGAATTTGCTGTGTGTTGTTATGCCTGTTTAGTTCCAGTGATATTTGTGACCAGCCAACACTGACTATGTTCTGTTTCACCACTGATGCAGTACTGTAGATGCTATGAGCTATTCCTACCAACCAAGCACAGTGAACATGTTGCACGACTCAAAGCATTCCGTGCCGCAGGCTCTTGGCGAAGAGTTGGATGACATGCTCTAAAGCACTGGATTGACTCGAAAGACTCTTAGCATCAGCTTCAGCACACCAGAAAGTGAAAATGAGCATTGCTTTGTTTAGTCTAATTCCTTTTTTGTCCGAAGTGGCCTGATAGGGCTTTATCTCCGGTTTCAAGCCACTACAGTTAAATTCCCGGTATTGGCCAAATCCGATTTAGCTTACAATTTGACCAAGTATGGTTAGACCTCCAGACTGCTTGTTTCCGGTTTAGTTTCTGCTTTCATATGACAGACTGAAACTCCAGATTCATTCTGATTTAATTTCAAACCGTTATTTTGGAAGCGAGATATATCAGGTTTCGATTGGGTACCCCTTTAACTCAAAATTTCGCCTGGATATTATGTTAACATCACCTATATGACATGTTCATAATTTGTGTTTAAAGACATGAAGTTCAGTGATTAAATTCCGAAAAAAAACTACTAGCAGTGGTGCTTGGCCAAAGTTCCCAGGGTTCCTTGAATACAAATTAGGTCTACTAAAATAAAATCATAAAACTGTTTCAATAGCTGAAGAACCAGCTTGGTCAGTCCTGGTCAAGATCTGTCTTGGTTATATTAACACGTAAGCATGATTGCGTCTCGAGGAGCGTACCTTCTTTGCGGGCATTCGTGTGACCATCGGCTACAGCGCTACGCACACATCAGACTCAGGTGAAGTAAAATTATTTTAAGTTGCCCGAACGTATGATCATGGTGTCCGAAGAAACGTAATAAATGAACTGTTTTTACGGAACACGATACACTGAGATTTTGTCGTGAAGTTCTTCGCACCCAATACAGGTGCATGCAAATGACCTTGCTTGGACGTTCATCTGTTTTGCGTGCGTATCTACGGAGTGTGAGAATATTCCGAACAAGATTGGTGCTCAGTGAACACACACGTCAAGGCTACGTCTCGGCAAAACACGTTTAGAAAAAATAACACAAGAATACATCGAAAAATATTGCCCCTTGAAAATCTCAGCAGGGGTCTTCTGACTTACAGGTTCGCCGGTTTCATCCAAAGTTTGCTTGTTTTTATTCGTTTGTTTCCTCCAGGCAATTGCTTTCTAGAGCATGAGAGCTCACCCAGGCTCAAAGTATTTCTTCCGCTTAACACCCGACTGTACAGATGGAAACAGCTCCACAAAAAGCACGCACGAAAAGCTCGTGAAACCGACCAGATCCGGCCGAATCGAAAACCGACCTTCCTATGAATTGATTGATGTCAATGTCTACACGTCCAAACCTTTTGTATCGCCCGGTAGCTTTGCCACCTTTCACAACAACGTCATGTGGTCATAACACATCCGGTGCGATTCTTCACCAATTCATCCCCATTTTTTATAATAATACTTTATCTGTCCTATTGGAGGAATTACTCAGGCGTTCAGGGTCACAAAACGCAATGCTACCCCTACCAGACTGGATTGGGTAGCCAACCTGGGGCCCGTAAGTGCATACATATGCATCAAAGATAAGTATTATAGGAAGAGGAAAAAGTGGAAGGACCGAAAGCCGTAGCCTGTGACGTTACATGACGCAACAAATGCCCCGCTAAATTTTAAAGGAAAATTGACGAAACGTGACCTCAACTCCAATTCAGTTTCCACGCTAAATTCACCATGGAAAATGGCGTCACGTGACTTCGTATCGTCACCTATAAAAATATTCAGTTTCTCCATAGATTTAGCGAGACAATTGACGTCGAATGACCAGAACACGAACTTAGTTTCCAACTTAAATTTAGCGGGGAAAGTGATGTCATATGAACTTCATGTCACGTGACTTATATACAAAGCCGCTTTCTCCGCGAAATTTAGCTTGGAAACTGAATTGATGTTGAGATCATGTAAGTCAGCTTTGCCCCTGAATTCAACAGGGAAAATGAATGAGCAGTGCGGCTTTATGGGACATGGAGGACCTACGCACAAATTCAGTTTGTTCGCTAAATTTAAAGGGGAACAAAATTGGTGCATAGGCCCGTGATGTGCCATGAGGGAAAGCGCGCGGTTGCGCCGACGGCGACGGCGACGGGCGACGCCGACGCCGTCGTCCGTCGCCGTCGACGAGGAAAGCGGCGCATAAGAGCAGCACTCGAAAAAAGGGGGAGAGATCTTGGGCGGGGCGAGAGCCGTATATCGAGAGTTTCCATGGCCATTCGTTGGGAAGTATAGGAGGGAAATGAGGAGACACGATTGGCCGAAGCCGGACTGGGCGTGTTCCAGGGCGTCTTCACACATTCGTATGTGGCCATCCTGTAGTCGGAAATAATAGCTTGGTGGTGGTTGCGAGAAATGAAATTGATAAGTGCGTTGGAGTAACTTTCTGTGACTCAAAATGTGGTGCACGCGATGTTTCAATCATGGTCATCAAAATCACGGAGGAGAGCGCAACTAGCGGAACGATCGCCATAATCCGTACGCCAGGCGCCGAGGGCCGGGACTCTGCCGTCTGTGCGGTCACATTCACTCCGAACAAAACAGAGTTGAGCTCCGGACAAAACAGAGGTGGGCGGCACATTCGTTTCTTACATCTTTTTGCATGGTAATGATCGAAACATCCCGTCCAATCTATTTGCAGCCATTAAGGTTTACTGCATTTAATACCCATGCCACTCGGCCAACTCGAATGGCTTTTACAACGAATTACATTTGAGCGGACGGCCAATCAGCGCGCGACACTCCGGGTGTAGCGCATTCCACGCGCAACAGATTGCGAGCTGATTGGCCGTCCGCTCAAATGTCATTCGTTGTAATGGCATTTACTTGCCCCTGTGGCACGGGTATAACTCTCACGCTCTTTTTAAAAGATGTACCCATGATTACAACTGTTTCTCGCTACCACCGCTAGGAGATTCTTTTCGGCTTTTAGTTGCCCAAGAGAGCATGTCAAGCCCTCTTTCGGAGTCTGGTGCAAGCCCTGGCTCTAACCGCCCCTCTCATTGACCAAACTTGCTCCATCCCCTGATCTTGGGGGGTAGGAGGGGTAGTCAGGCTTTACATAATCTCCCCCCTGACGGGGGGGATTATGTAGAGCCTGACTACCCCCCCATACCCCCCCCCCCCTACCCCCCCCCCCCCCCCCCCGAAGACCCCGGCCGACCCGGGGACTTTTTCGCCTGTATTGCTACCAGTTTTAAATGAAAATCAATTACTTTTTTAGCACATTCGTTGTTTGATATCCATTCACGCCGCATTGAACTACATTCAATAATTGGAAAGAGATCTGCCAATCTTATAGTAATGTTTTTTTTTTTATATATGGGTGATTTCAGATAAGATCGACCAAAGGATGGCTAGTCGACATTTTCAAATCAACTGATGTTTTTATATGTTATTGTATAGTGTCTGGTACGAACGAATCCAAACTTAGTTTTGACTAGAAAAAATACTTGGGGACAGGAAAAATCGTAAGGCATGAATGAGGTGGTGGACAGTTGCATTAACGCGCACTGATGGAGGGGGCCCGTTTGAGAGTGAATAACTAAAGCGATAACATAAGGAGAACTCTAATACGTTTTAGGCGCAAACTATGGGTATAGCTTGCTTGTAATATAAAGTAATCATATTTATTTAAAATATATTTATTTTTCTAAAAATTGACAAACATGCCTGCTCGAACGACAAATGACAAACTTTGGAGGTCTGTATCTCATGAAATAATTTAATCATTATGATATAATTTGCAGATATTATTCTACTAATATATAGCTCATGTTTAAAAAATAACTAAGGTATCTGTGTGATACAATAGTTAGGATATATTTAGTCAAACATGGAAAAAAAATCAAACAAAAAAAAATTCCGATGCGAATAAAAAAAAAACAACACCACCCTCGATTTTTTTAAATTTAGGTAACCTGTTGTACTCTATTTCGGCATTCATTTCCATTAAAAACATGTTGCATCATTTTATTGAGAAAGAAGATACAACTCCCCAAAGTAGGGTCCTTTTTCAAAGCTTACACTTAGCAGTGTTTTATACAAGAACTGACTCTGAGTTCCAGTTTCATGAAACCAACACACATCTTTTATATATTTTTATTCAGATGAGGCCAATGATAAGTAAAGAAATCGTTCACACACTTAAATTAAGGAGAAACTACTGTGTACAAAGAGGTATCATATTACGGACTAGTGATCCGAGAAAAGATCATGCAGCCATCGGCCACTAGGAACTTTGTTTACTTTATTCTCCTGCGACACTATATGCTATTCCCCCTTCCGCTCTACCTTCATCTCTCTCTCTCTCTCTCTCATATATATCCCTGATATATATACAGAACAAAAACATGTTCAAGCATTCCCTTTCTGCGTGGTAGTGTTCTGTGGCTAGCAAAAATCATTTCCTCGCTAAGCTCACGATTATGGCAAAATAGTTGCCGGAAACCGCAGACGACACTCGTCGCTAGTTTTGGCAAAACGGCCGATACAATCTTTTTTTCGCATTTCCCCGCTCGCTGTCAAGGACAAGGGGGTTCGCTTCAACCAGCAAAACATGGCCGCCGACGCCTGTTTACTGAGCAGTCATGCCTGTCGCCATCTCACTCGCTGGCGTCACGGGCGATAATATCAGGCACAAAGGGGCACACCAACCGGCAGCATTATCCCCAAATACTCGAGCCTCGCGTAAATACATAGAGTGTAAACGCTGTCGCCATGTTATCGTAGTAAGACCGCCCCCCCCCCCCTCCCCCAACGGGGGACTGCAGTACGCGACGGCGTACTAACACAACGGCGACGATATCGACATCGCGGGCTCCGAATTTTCCCATAGTTCTACTCCACGGGCATTTCTCGAAACGCTTGATATTGTGTACGCCCGCCTGGAAGGATTTCAGGCGCGTAGTTAAGATAAGGCGGTTCTCCGCGGCAAAAGAAAGCAATTTCACAAAAGCTTAAAAGCGGCGGCGACGCGTGTGCGGTGAACGCTTGTAGTTTTGGTGTAGACAGGGTGTGTGTGTTCTCGTTGTTGACACCAGCCGGCGATAAGGCACTGCAGGCGGTAGCTCAGTACAGCAAGGGCTAATCCGAGTGACCATCAACGTAACCCCACCGCCAACCCCTCGCGAACCGGTCGCCGACATGGCTCAGGCTGTGTCATGAACCACGTGGTAGAAGCTCGGGTGCTTTCATATCAGCGCGTGGAGGGACGACAGTGCGATTCCGGAAAGTCTTTTTCGAAGGCCGCTGACCACAATTTTTTGTCTGGAGACTTTCCCTCTTTCTTCCTTTGACGTGGATCAAGCTTTGCCGACAGCCTCAGTTGTGACCTCTCTTTTCAAATGTACGTTTGCAGTGAGTGAGCTCCTCAGCCTCGGACTTGTCACTTGTGCACCCAGTAGTTCTTTCACTTGGCAATTATATGCCATCAGTTGGGGTTTAATTTCTATTATTTATGTATACATTATGAAGACGTCCTGGAGCTCCGAACGAGTGTTTTGTGCAGATTACTTTTACAAACACAAAAAGACTATACCAAAGCAGCGGAATTTTCGAAGTGTTGGCGAGTTGGACCTAAACTCGTTGAAGCAAATTGTTCCGCCTGACTGTTCCACCAAAGTGAGTGCGACGGACTACCTGTGCTACCATTGCTTCATGCACATCACTAAGGAGATCTCGATGCGAAGCTCAGAGCAGTGCCCTGACATATTTGTGCTAGCTGAAGAAGCAATTGAAGATCTAAATCGCAGCATACTACCTACAGATGTGTCGCCGCTGAGACAACCAAGCGTCGTAAGAAGTCGGGACAGGCCTGCCTATGTCAAGAGAAAGCAGACAGAACTGGAGCAGGTTGCTGTCAAGAATATACGCTCAAGGCTACGTATTGCGTACGACAGGGACGCACCATCGGGGTCGTCCGAACCAACATGCTCCACATGCACTGAGTGGGTGGACAACTTTCGCCAGGCCTTTGAAACCGCCACCTCTCTCCGGGAACGTTGTCAACTGCTTACACTCCTGCCGTCAACACTGACGAAGAATGAGGTTCAAAAGATGATTCCACAGGCCTCAATGTACCTCATCAGTAAACCCCGAAAACTCAAGGAAAAGCATGGCGTGTGGTATGAGCCGGATCCTGACACGAGGTGCAAGGTGAGCCCTGAGAACCTGTCTGCTGCCCTAGAGTACTTCACGAAAGACGAGCTACAATGTTCGCGCCAAAGTCCCAACCAGAAGGACGTCATCTCTGTCATGCTCAACGGAGAGAAAACGTTCGTGCCAAAGCGCTTCATGACACGCTCAATACGAGAGGCCTTCCGTATATACAAAGACAAGCATCCCGATTCCGGCGTTGGGCTAACGAAATTTTATTCGTTGCGCCCTAGATGGGTCCAATGTATTCCACACCAGGAAGTGTGCGTTTATGTGCGCTGCGCCAATTATTATCTTTGTATTGCCGCTCTAGAGAACGTTACAGGCTCAACATTCAACACTGGTGAAATGAACTCGGCATTTCTGTGCGACCCAGCAACAGAACTGTGCCTTCAAGGAGACTGTGATCACTGCCCAAAAGGCCAGTTTCTTACACTCCAGGAACTCGATATCCCGGAGGATGAAGAGATTGTGCTTGCAACATGGGAGTCCGGCGACCTTGTGAAAAAAACTTTGGAACCTGAGACTTTCCTAAAAGTCATCCAAGGGACGGTTGGAAGTTGGGTACTTCACAACCATATCCGGCAAACGCAAGGTAAAGCGATCTACGATGAAAAACAGTGCATGCAACGCGGGAGCATTGTCTTTCATTTTGACTTTGCCGAAAACTGGACCATCGTGCTTCCTGACGAAGTGCAAGCATATCACTGGAAAAAAAAAAAAACAAGTTTCGATATTTACATGTGTAGTGACGACAAGAAGATCTACAAACAGCTTTGCCATCATCAGTGAGGACCTGTGTCACGACGCCGCTCACGCTTGCTTGGCTCTAAAAAAAGTGAAGGAGTGGGTTGAAGACAACGTTGCGGTATACTCGTACGTGACGTACGTAAGTGACGGCGCCGCCAGTCATTTCAAGAATCGCTACCAGCTTCACCAATTTGCAAAGGACGATTGCCCACAAGCCCAGTGGTTATTTTCTGCATCTGGACATGGGAAAAATGCATGTGACGGAGTTGGCGGACTCGTGAAGCACCAGGCCACGCTGAACAACCTGATAGAACGTTCAGTAAGCGCAATTCAGACGGCCAGGACAATGGTGAGCGTTCTATCGAAAAAACTGAAAGGCGTGCATCTTGTATATCTGGACGAAAATGAGGTTGTTCGGTATCGTGAACAAAAAAAAAGAAGAGTGGCTGACGGTGCGCGCCTTCCCTGGCATTCAGTCTTGGCACGCGTGGCGGCTCAGCAAGTCATCAACAGAAGGGACCTGTGACGTATATGTAGCACGGACAGTCAGATCTGCTTGGAAGCAACTTTATTAAATGGGTACAGCGAGGAAAACCTTAGCGTAAAGTGCCGAATTTGATTTCCCAAGGACTGCTCATTTTGAATGCAGGGACATCTTATTTATCACATTTTTCTTCACGGGGTATTTAACCTACTGTTTTTGTTGGTGGTTACTAATATTTTTATCTGATCACTAAAAAAAAAATCCCAAAATGTTATCCTCGAGCAGGATAAAATATATCGGCTTGCCACGATTCATTCATACACCGAGAGCATCGAAGCTGCTCCAGTTAGGCACTATGGCATCCGTCACCTGAAATTGTTTGTAATCGTAAATACACAGCCAACCTAAATATCTTACTGTTATATCTTTGTTTTTGTGTGTGGAAGTAAAGTTATTTATTTTACTCTAGATGTAAAATATACCGGAAGGTACAACTTCACACTGCATCATCTTTTCTCAAATCATTAGTCTCTAATATGATACCACTTTGTACGCTTATGTAAAATGCTGTATATAGTTTCTCCTCCCTTTTACTGTGTGACCGATCGCTCTTTTTATCAATGACCTCATCTGAATAAATGTATATAAAAGATTTGTGCAAGTTTCATGAAACTGGAACTCAGAGTCACTTCTTGTATAGGACACTGCTAAGTGTAGGCTTTGAAAAAGGACCCTACTTTGGGGAGTTGTTTCTTCTTTCACAGTGCAATGATGCAACATGTTTTTAATAGAAATGAATGCCGAAATAGAGTATAACAGGGTACCCAAATTAAAAAAAAATCGAAGGTGGTGTTTTTTTTTTATACGCATTGGAATTTTTCTTTGTTTGATTTTTTTCCCATGTTTGCCTAAATATATTGTAACTATTGTGTCACTCAGATACCTTATTTATTTTTTCAATAATAGCCATATATTAGTAAAATAATGTCTGCAAGTTATGTAATAATGATTAAATTATTTCATGAGATACAGATTTCCAAAGTTTGCCATTTGTCGTTCGAGCAGGCATGTTTGGAAATTTTTAGAAAACTAAATAAATTTTTAATAAATAATATTACTTTATATTACAAGCAAGTTGTACCCATAGTTTGTTTGTAAAAAGTTTTAAAATTCTCCTAATTTTATTGTTTTAATTATTCACTTTCAAACTTGCCCCCTCCATCAGGGCGCGTTATTGCAACTGTCCGCCTCTCCCTGCCTTACGATTTTTCTTGTCTCCAAATTTTTTTTCTGGTCAAAACTAAGTGTGGATTCGTTTATACCACACTAGACAATGTCATATAAAAACATCAGTTGATTTAAAAATGTCGACCAGCCACCCTTTGGTCGATCTTATCTGAAATCACCCATATACTCTAATTTGTTCTTGCAAGAAGTTCCACATGTCAAACTTCCAACTATTACGTCACCGTGATAAAACCCTCTACAAAGCAGCCAACGACATCTGTTTTTGTCAAACACAGACCGAAGACGCCATCGCGGTACTCCTAATAGGTTAATTGAGACATCTAAAAAATTGCCGGTGTATGATTATTCGATAAATAAATAGATATCTGTAGAGGAAAAGACAGTTTAGTCACCAACAACCGCAGTTTTGTCCACAGGTTAACTTTCGAAAAATTTTGTGAAATTTTCCGACAGAAAGCTCAAAATTTGCTGCTCCAAAAGTGGGAATCTCTACTCCAAAACCCATTTTCCCCCGCTATAAGAGCTGCTCCAAATTACCGCTTGTCAGTTCCACCACTGTGCGAGTCCAGTGAATAAACCGGAACTGTTCACGTCACCTACCTTAAACAAGTTTTTCAAAACAGAAGACGAAGATTACTCGCAGGACCGGAACGACACTAATGGCATTCCCTTCCCGGAAGGCCCCTCGTCTCCACGATGGTGGTATAACCTGCGACGTCGGCGACACCAAAAGGAAAGGAACCTTTTTTTTTTTCCTTCCCTTTGTTTTGCCTTTCTCATTTTGGGGGTGCTTTTCTGCTTCCACGGATCTCTTCCCTTTTGAAGAGAGGGGAGGGAGGTAGAAGATCGTGCCCACCTCAGATCCATTATGTCGACCTATCTGGAAGGAGTGCGAATATGGCGTCAGGCTCAACCCTCAACGTCTGTGTTGTCCACGAAGATGCCTCGTGGACAGCACTGTCGTCACACTCCACCACTGGAACGGCTTGGCGGTCAGGCTCGTGGTGGACTGTGCCACCAAGGACTATGGCACGTAAGGGGCTGTCCAGGGGACCGTGGGCAATTGACAGCGGTCACTCTCTACGGGAAGGCCCCAAGGACCCGCCCTATGCCGACGATGCAGCGGACGGACACATTTAACGTCGTTACCTGGACCGTGCTAGAGGAGCACACCTCTGTAGAGCGGTATTTGTAGAATTATTCAATGAATTTATAAATGTACGATTTCTCAAATTTCGTGTAATTCTGTGTTTTAAGAATAAATATAAATATTTTTTTCAGAATTTGCTGTGTGTTGTTATGCCTGTTTAGTTCCAGTGATATTTCTGACCAGCCAACACTGACTATGTTCTGTTTCACCACTGATGCAGTACTGTAGATGCTATGAGCTATTCCTAACAACGAAGCACAGTGAACATGTTGCAAGACTCAAAGCATTCCGTGCCGCAGGCTCTTGGCGAAGAGTTAATGACATGCTCTAAAGCACTGGATTGATTCGAAAGACTCTTAGCATCAGCTTCAGCACACCAGAAAGTGAAAATGAGCACAGCTTTGTTTAGTCTAATTCCTTTTTTGTCCGAAGTGGCCTGATAGGGCTTTATCTCCGGTTTCAAGCCACTACAGTTAAATTCCCGGTATTGGCCAAATCCGATTTAGCTTACAATTTGACCAAGTATGGTTAGACCTCCAGACTGCTTGTTTCCGGTTTAGTTTCTGCTTTCATATGACAGACTGAAACTCCAGATTCATTCTGATTTAATTTCAAACCGTTATTTTGGTAGCGAGATATATCAGGTTTCGATTGGGTACACCTTTAACTCAAAATTTCGCCTGGATATTATGTTAACATCACCTATATGACATGTTCATAATTTGTGTTTAAAGACATGAAGTTCAGTGATTAAATTCCGAAAACAAACTACTAGCAGTGGTGCTTGGCCAAAGTTCCCAGGGTTCCTTGAATACAAATTAGGTCTACTAAAATAAAATCATAAAACTGTTTCAATAGCTGAAGAACCAGCTTGGTCAGTCCTGGTCAAGATCTGTCTTGGTTATATTAACACGTAAGCATGATTGCGTCTCGAGGAGCGTACCTTCTTTGCGGGCATTCGTGTGACCATCGGCTACAGCGCTACGCACACATCAGACTCAGGTGAAGTAAAATTATTTTAAGTTGCCCGAACGTATGATCATGGTGTCCGAAGAAACGTAATAAATGAACTATTTTTACGGAACACGATACACTGAGATTGTGTCGTGAAGTTCTTCGCACCCAATACAGGTGCATGCAAATGACCTTGCTTGGACGTTCATCTGTTTTGCGTGCGTATCTACGGAGTGTGAGAATATTCCGAACAAGATTGGTGCTCAGTGAACACACACGTCAAGGCTACGTCTCGGCAAAACACGTTTAGAAAAGTAACACAAGAATACATCGAAAAATATTACCCCTTGAAAATCTCAGCAGGGGTCTTCTGACTTACAGGTTCGCCGGTTTCATCCAAAGTTCGCTTGTTTTTATTCGTTTGTTTCCTCCAGGCAATCGCTTTCTAGAGCACGAGAGCTCACCCAGGCTCAAAGTATTTCTTCCACTTAACACCCGACTCTACAGATGGAAACAGCTCCACAAAAAGCACGCACGAAAAGCTCGTGAAACCGACCAGATCCTGCCGAATCGAAAACCGACCTTCCTATGAATTGATTGATGTCAATGTCTACACGTCCAAACCTTTTGTATCGCCCGGTAGCTTTGCCACCTTTCACAACAACGTAATGTGGTCATAACACATCCGGTGCGATTCTTCACCAATTCATCCCCATTTTTTATAATAATACTTTATTTGTCCTAGTGGAGGAATTACTCAGGCGTTCAGGGTCACAAAACGCAATGCTACCCCTACCAGACTGGATTGGGTAGCCAACCTGGGGCCCGTAAGTGCATACATATGCATCAAAGATAAGTATTATAGGAAGGGGAAAAAGTGCAAGGACCGAAAGCCGTAGCCTGTGACGTTACATGACGCAACAAATGCCCCGCTAAATTTTAAAGGAAAATTGACGAAACGTGACCTCAACTCCAATTCAGTTTCCACGCTAAATTCACCATGGAAAATGGCGTCACGTGACTTCATATCGTCACCTATAAAAATATTCAGTTTCTCCAATAGATTTAGCGAGACAATTGACGTCGAATGACCAGAACACGAACTTAGTTTCCAACTTAAATTTAGCGGGGAAAGTGATATCATATGAACTTCATGTCACGTGACTTATATACAAAGCCGCTTTCTCCGCGAAATTTAGCTTGGAAACTGAATTGATGTTGAGATCATGTAAGTCAGCTTTGCCCCTGAATTCAACAGGGAAAATGAATGAGCAGTGCGGCTTTATGGGACATGGAGGACCTACGCACAAATTCAGTTTGTTCGCTAAATTTAAAGGGGAACAAAATTGGTGCATAGGCCCGTGATGTGCCATGAGGGAAAGCGCGCGGTTGCGCCGACGGCGACGGCGACGGGCGACGCCGACGCCGTCGTCCGTCGCCGTCGACGAGGAAAGCGGCGCATAAGAGCAGCACTCGAAAAAAGGGGGAGAGATCTTGGGCGGTGCGAGAGCCGTATATCGAGAGTTTCCATGGCCATTCGTTGGGAAGTATAGGAGGGAAATGAGGAGACACGATTGGCCGAAGCCGGACTGGGCGTGTTCCAGGGCGTCTTCACACATTCGTATGTGGCCATCCTGTAGTCGGAAATAATAGCTTGGTGGTGGTTGCAAGAAATGAAATTGATAAGTGCGTTGGAGTAACTTTCTGTGACTCAAAATGTGGTGCACGCGATGTTTCAATCATGGTCATCAAAATCACGGAGGAGAGCGCAACTAGCGGAACGATCGCCATAATCCGTACGCCAGGCGCCGAGGGCCGGGACTCTGCCGTCTGAGCGGTCACATTCACTCCGAACAAAACAGAGTTGAGCTCCGAACAAAACAGAGGTGGGCGGCACATTCGTTTCTTACATCTTTTTGCATGGTAATGATCGAAACATCCCGTCCAATCTATTTGCAGCCATTAAGGTTTACTGCGTTTAATACCCATGCCACTCGGCCAACTCGAATGGCTTTTACAACGAATTACATTTGAGCGGACGGCCAATCAGCGCGCGACACTCCGGGTGTAGCGCATTCCACGCGCAACAGATTGCGAGCTGATTGGCCGTCCGCTCGAATGTCATTCGTTGTAATGGCATTTACTTGCCCGTGTGGCACGGGTATAACTCTTACGCTCTTTTTAAAAGATGTACCCATGATTACAACTGTTTCTCGCTACC